>NC_136519.1:33980689-34093189 GCF_053919585.1 Euprymna scolopes
CAAAAAAAAAATTACTTTCATAAAAAAATAAGGTACTTATGTAGGACAGTGCTATTGTCAGAATTTTCTAAGCAGTTTATGCAAAATGCTAAGATGTCAAAATGCTAAGCCAATGGAATTACAGCAGCCAAGAAGAAAATGTTTATTTGCTTCTTATTGGTTTATTATTAGGACTATGACAACAGCATATTCTTTTCATTGTTTTTACTCTCGAGTATATATCTGACACAGTTAGACACAATTAATCAACCGAGAACCACATCACTCTACATAAAAACATATAAGATATCAATGGACATAGAACTGAATAAAAGAATATGCTGTTGTCATAGCCCTAGCTATTATACAGGGTGCGGCAGAAATACCTCCCACATTTTAAACTTTCAACTATATGTTGCTAATGTTTTCATTTAGCTAATAACTTGCCATTTTTTATTTTTTTTATTTTACACCGTGGTCACCACTTATCAAGGCCCGCAAGCCACTCAGAGATAAGGGTTATTGCAAGTACAGTGCGTTAGTGTGGAGATTTAATAAAGTGTCTACTTAAGGGGGCGGTTCATCATAAATTTGTTTACATTGGGCTTGAAGACATCCAGGTTGTAGTCAGGTGGGAAGCAGGCAGACAGAACAGAGTTCCACAGGCGTGCAGTTCTAAGAAAGAAACTTTGTTCATGGAATCTACGTTTGGATTGAGGCACAGATAAAGAGTGGGGAAAATTTTTCACAGTGGATTCAGCTAGATGAGTGTTTTTCGTAAAAGATTGGCAAGGGGGGACGAGAGATTGGAGTTCACACGAGCACCTACCATGGAAATAACGATAAAACAAAGATAGGCTCGCAACTTCTCTTCTGTGGGAGAGAGGTTGCAGGGAAGAGAAAAGGGCATCTCCAACTAAGCCACGAAGTCTATTTTGTACTCTGTCAAGGCAGGATAGGCTGTTTTTAGCAGCTCCTGCCCAGATATGGCAGCAGTATTCTATCCTTGGACGTACTTGGCTTTTAAAGTTCCCTTATCAAGCAATACGGTGTACATTATGCTTTTACTGGAGAAATGTTTTTGAAGAATGGTGAATCGTTAACTGCAACAGAGTGCTTTCTGAATTCATTACAAGTTAGGATGGCATGATGCTGTTCCAGACAGAAAAATCAATACAGTTATGGGCTGCAAATTTCAGAGCTACAGGTTCAGCACTTAAAAGAAAGCCACCTGGAAGGGCTCGAAGTGATCGAACACCAGACAGTATTTGAGCTGTGAGACTTTCTGTTACTCAGTTTCTTATAAAATGCTTTGGCCTTGGGGTTGTCTGATCAAACAGTCAGAAGAATTCTACACACTGATATGCAGTTCCATCCATACAAATTAATGATTGCTCATAAACTGCACAAGTGCGACCGGGAAGATCGCATGTCATGCTCGTTTTATTTCTTTTGTCAACTTTTAAAATGTGGGAGACATTTCTGCCGCACTTTGTATATATTTGATTAAATAAAACAGACGTTTTTGTCTATTAATTCTTTTTTCGATCCTTTCCAATTCCCGAATGACAGTCTTCACTTCTGGCAGATGTAATCACCATATTTATCATAAGTCCAAGTACTTTCCAATCCTTCAGGATTCATTGTCAGGGATAAATTAATCTAACTGGTTTTTAACAATTTATATACCCCCCCCTTTTCCTTCCCTTATTGTTTTTTAAAAAATTTTTTTCATTGGTTAACATTAATAGCATTCTAAATTTATCTCTGATGATGAATTCTGAAGGATTGAAAATACTCAGACTTATGATAATTATGGTGATTACATCAGCCAATTCCTGCCGGAAGTGAAGATTGTTATTCAAAAGATGGAAAGGATCGAAAATAGGATTAATAGACAAAAAAAAATGTTTATTTTATTTTATGAAATATGCCTAAGAGAAAAAAAATGCTGCTTATATATATATATATATATATAAACATTTATCTTGATTTAAACAAAAAATCATAGAAAAAGAAAATTTAAACAAAAATAGAAAGAAAGTCGCAAGAAAAAAAAATTATTTTTGCTTAATAGTAGTTGTTTGTTATTAAAAAATAAATATTTATCATGAAACCTGTTTTGTTTTATTGTTTTGAGTTTCATAAAAAAATGTCCAATAATTATTTTTTTTGTAACACCAAAATGAATATCGTTTTTCTTTTAAATAATTTTTCATTGAATTATCTTTGTAATAACATAAATATATTTTTCATTGAGAAAATCAGCTAGTGTTCAGCATCTTCCGGCGTTTTACATAAACTGTCCGGAAAATCCTGACGATAGCACAGTCTTTATTCTGCATAAATACAAAAGATAAATAACTGATAAAAAAAAATTAAAACTATTAAAAAAAAAAAAAATGCAAAACAAAAATAACAGTACAAAGATAATGGGCAGTGCCAGGTTGAAACAGTTAGTATAGAATATAAAAATAACTCACATTCACCAAGCCTGATTTCTTCAAGTAGAGCACTGCGATCTTGTCCTGTGGCTGGCTTGGGGATCTCTTCAACTTTACCAGCTGATCCCAGAGAAGTGGTTGTCAACGAACTGGTGGTCGATGATATTGACACAGCATCCGGTTGGGTGACTACGGCAAGGTTTGAACTTTGTTGTATCGGTAGCGGTGGTGGTGGGGGAGGCGGTGGTGGGGGAGGCGGAGTTGGAGCAGTTGGGATGTTTGTAGTTTCGATGGGAGGCGGAGGAGAAGGTGGCGGCGGCATAGAGTCCAAACTGACTGGGGTGCCAGACGAATGGGTGCTTGGCGGTGAGGGGGGCAAGGGAAACTCGGCACTGTCGGGAGTCCGGTTCTGGTTGCCATAAGCCTGTTGACGGCTGGGCGAATCACTACTCCGGATCGGTGAACCACTGCTTCCGTCATAGTCGTGCATCTTCTGGGTCACATGTTTTGGAGTGACATCAGGACTTCCGGTGTAGCTGTCAGACAATTCCTCGAGCTGATCAGGCGGAAGTGGTGGCGGAGGAAGACTCTCTCTGACGACTGGACTGTTTCTCATGGGCTCGTGCTTGGGTGTGCTTGGCAATGAGGGAGGATCTGGGGGTGGCCTGGATGGTCTAGCACTGTTCTGGTTGAGAGCACGTGCAATAGATCTTCCATGGGACCCCACAGAGTGGGAAGGAGACATCTGATTGCCCTGCATATATTGTGCATTATTTCGATTTGGAAGACCAGCAGCATGTTCAGGGGTCATATTCTCTACAGGGATGTGGTTCATCATTGAATAGGGACCATTTATCTGGCTAGGGTAACCGTTCGGAATGACATCAGGGTTGGTCATTTCATATGACATTTCTGGAATGCCAGTGCTACCAGTTGGGGTAGATACAATCTCAAGACTATCTGGTCGCTGTTGTGACTGCTGTTGGGGTTGTTGTTGTTGTTGTTGTTGTGGGTGGGGTTGCTGTTGTTGCGGGTGGGGTTGTCCCTTGCGTTGATGACCTTTAGCATGGATAGGCCCATGTATATTAGGAGTTTGATAATCACTAAATTCTACGCCTAATGCCATTTTCTGGTATTCGTCTTTCTTTGTTTTCACCGGGCGGATGGGCCGGTCTCCCTGAATCTTGGGGCGCTGGAAAAGAAAAATAAAGAAAAGGTAAAAATGTAGCATAGAAGATTAATTTTCTAATGTAGAAAGGATATGATTTACATTATCAATATCTAAAACAACATGAGCTTTTTTTAATATTTAACACAAAAAACTTGATTATGATAATGTCAATTCTAGAATTTTCAATGATAAGAAAATACCTACTGGAAATTTTAACCACCTTTTTTTAAAGTTAAAGGAAAAAGAGGAAAAAAAAGGTACTTCTTCATTGTTAGAGGGAAATTTGAAAATCGAAATATTGAATTTAAAGTAAAACCAATGATATCTACTTAATTGTCATGTCACAGTAATGAACATATCCAAAAATTATGAACAATAAAGTCAAAAATTGGCTGAATAATAGCCCAAGATGCTCAAATTTTCAGAAAATAATTATCTCCCTTGATTTTAACTCTCCAGTTTATTTTTTTTTTAGCAAAACTATTTTTGCTAATTGTCTTTGAAAACTGTTTTCATTAATAAATTATTTTCTACTTATGCCGTTTTTCGTAATTTCTAGATCTGTTCATTATTGTGATATGAGAATTAAGTAGATACCATTGGTTTTATCTGAAATTCTGTACTGTTTTTCAAGTTTCACCCTAATAATGAAGCACAAAACATCCATTCAACCACTGCATCTAAATAGCACTTAAATACAAATCAAAATTAATATCATTAGATAAGTAATCAGTGCTTTTTTTTTTTTTTTTTTTTTACATAGGCATCACCACATTATCAAGGCCCAGTGCTTCTTTGTAATAATAAAAAATATGTTATTTAAAAAATATTTAAACTTTTTGGTAAGAGTTCTTCAATAGTAATAAACTTATAGATTCTCAGCACAGTTTGTCAAGAAATAGGTTTTATTTTATTTACTACATAATAAAGTTGCACTTGTCTGCCATGGATTGTGCATATCTGTTTGCATAAACTACTGCTGCACAAAACCAAAGTCAATATTTGGATGTCCATGTGTTTTGTAAACCCTCATTACAAAAAAAAAAAAAAAAAAAAAAAAAAAGAAAAAGAAAAAAAAAATCGTTTTTGTGTTTTCTTTAACTTTGCAAAATACATAATTTTAGTTTTTTTTTTTTTAATAAATCATTAAAACAAATGAGAAAGTTTAAAATATAAAAAAACAAATGCATCAACCATAGTCAAAGGCAACCCAAGGGTATCTTTTAATTGACTACTTACACAACCATGCTGAACATTTAGCAAGTTGACATGAAATATAATTTTTTTTAAAGTATTTCATAAGACTCAATCAGGGATTGAACCCCAGTCTCCAGACTTATAAGTGAACATCATAACCATAACTTTACATTCAAAATATTGTTTTAAAAACTTTCTCATTTGTTTTTAGTATCATTTTTATATATATATATATATATATATATATATATATATAAAGTCATAAAACATAAATAGTGTCCATGGTTTTGTGCTGTGGTAATTCATAGCAGAGTTTTGGAAAGATTTGGAGATTTTAGGAGTCAGAACTATAAGAATGCTTAGAGGATCAAAATGTTTGAAGATTTTAAAATAAATAGTCGGCATTAGAAGCTTGAGAATCCCAGGAGTCACAGGAAATGAAACTTTCAGGGCATGAATGCATAAGTTCAGTGATTATAACACTGCAATTCGCAACCCTCTCTGATCAATCTGAGCAGAATAAAAAGTAGGAAATATTACTTTTGAAGCATACCTCAAATATATATATATATATATATATATATATATATATATAATCTCAGAGAGAGGAAGATAAATGGATATTTGTTTTTCTATAATCAGACAAAATGCGGTCCAGTCTAAGATTTCCTGTTGGTGT
Organism: Euprymna scolopes; assembly: GCF_053919585.1. Classification (NCBI taxonomy): domain Eukaryota; kingdom Metazoa; phylum Mollusca; class Cephalopoda; order Sepiida; family Sepiolidae; genus Euprymna; species Euprymna scolopes. The sequence continues at coordinate 33,986,160 of NC_136519.1, forward strand.
ATGGGTAACATTGTGTCTGATTTTGTAAAGATATGTATGCGTGCATGCGTGTGCACATTTCTTGAAATCGGGGTGGCTATTTTTATAAACTTGTGGAAATGAAACCACTGTCAATAATTTTCCCCACTCTTTATCTGTGCCTAAACCAGAACGTAGATTCCATGAACAAAGCTTCTTTCTCAGAACTGCACACCTGTGGAGCTCTCTTCCATTAGTCTGTTTTCCAGCTAACTACAATTTGGTTGTCTTCAAGTCCAACGTTAACAAATTCTTGATGAACCATCCCATTAAATAATCCAATTTACCAAATTTCTACTACTAACAATTACTAAGAAATTATCCCATCGACTACTGTACACTCAATAACCCTTATCCTCAAGTGGCCTCCGGGCCTTGATAAGTAGGGACCTCTTTGTAAAAAAAAAAGAAAGATATCCAACACAAACCATAGAAACTCACTCTGTTGAATACCTTATCTACCTTCTCCTCTATTTTCTCTTATGCCCAAGATACTAGTAGTAGATGTCTCTAAGTACCTACTATGACACTCATTTCCGTTTCTAGAGAAGATTAAATTAACAAGTAGTGCCTAGTTGCATGTATATTTCGCTAATAGCGTTAATTTTTGCAGGTGGATGCCACATATGGCACCTGGTATCCCCAAATGGTCAGCTATTTGGTACTAACCAGGCTCAACGTCGCTGAACTTTAGTGATCTAACGAGAAACAAATGAATATTCCAATATTCATATATGTTTAGAATCGCAGCACATTTTTATTACAAATAGATTTGTTTTTTAATTATTATGTAAATATGATTATGATGGAATGTGCTCAGACGAAATTGTAGCCCTTGTACCTCCTTTGCCGTACAAAACCCCACCCCTTCACTGTAGAGATCCGTAGATGCCAGAAAGACTTCTACTCTAATAGTTTCTTTCCACAAACTGCTAGACTTTGGAATTCACTGTTTTCTGCTTCCCTGACTGTACTAACGGTATTTAGTTCTCTCCCACTGCAAGAACTGTGACACCAGGATCAGAAACTGGGATTGAGAAGTCAGCGCCGTAGAGGAGGGGCACTCTGACTTGCAAAAGGTGCCTGGGCAGCTCCGTCGGCATTTCCTGGTGAGCGTGGCTTAGGCGATTAGCAATAAACTAACCCTTTCTCAAACAGAGAAGGTAAAGCCTAGGAAGGTGGACCTCCTAGAACTGCACAGAACTTTACTCCCACCGCAAAATCAACAGTGATCGGATCATTACAGGCATGGCCTAATCTCTGTTGATATTTTGCAGAAATTTAGAAGTAATGTGAACAGGCATCTCGCTGCTCAACTCCCTATATAGAGCCCCTATAGACATGGTCCCAAATAATAGCCCCTTACATTCAAGTAGCTATGCACCTTGTTTGAGAGGAATAATGAATAAAATGTTTTTAAAAAGTGCTAGCATGTCTGCATAATATCAGAGTAACACAAAAAGTTTTCCATATTCAATATGTGAATGCATGAAGCACTGAAAATCAAGTTTCCAACAACCAAATGTTAGAGTATGGAACATTTTATGTTTTTAAAATTATTCTTTTATAGTTTGGAATTTTTTTTAAGATGAGGATCGATTAATTTATATTATTATTCAGGTTACTCTTCTCACCTTGGATGTTATTTTCGCAACATTTTGGTCAATGTAATCTCTTGACTTTCTCTGGATGAAACTCGTTGACCTCTGAAATCTGTACCGACCTTCAAACTGAACCGCTTATTTAATCGATGGGAGTATCAGCTCTTGTTCCATCAGGTAGAAGAATATTTTATGGGAACTGAGTTCCCCATGCAAACGAACACATGAACACGAACTGATGACTTTAAAGTAATCATGATTACCACCCTTTAACTCTGGTAATATCATTCCTTGTCACAAGGGGGCGATACAACCTACTTCCACGACTGGTTTCTGTCATCCTTTCTTTCTCACTGGACTTCACAACATGCAGACGTGACAAAAATACTCTCCGGTTTTGCAACTGCAAAGAGTATTTTTGCCATTCAAACTCTCACCAAAGACTCACGAGGCAAACACGCAAGTAATGTTACTTATACAATGTTGCTATGAACTTTTATGATTTTTATACTTGTATCTATGCTGTAAATAAATGTACTTTTGTTGTAATTATAATATCCGCACATTTTGTGTACTCATTTCTTGTCTAAGAGGAGCATGCAATTATAATCTCTTTATTCCTCTACTTAACAATAAAGGATGATTTTGCCAGCTACAATAAAAGGTGACTTCGTCCTCTAAAATTCTTACTATTGCCGCCACTGAGGATTGGACAATCAATCTCCAGTAAACTCTCACTTTCAATGAATTATTACAAAGCACGTTATCTGTTATAGTACAGCTCCACGTGGATCCATGGTGCAATACAGAAATTCATTCTGCATACATTCCCAAGTTCGACAAGATGCACCCGAAGAAAGTCGAACCGTTGCAAAAATAATATATCCAGAACGTAAACAGTAACCCGAACATTCCACATAAATCTTCCGATGTTATTTTTTATTTTGTAAATTTGTCAGATATAAACATATTTTATTTGAAAAGCATGTTTGTATAACTCATTGGTGCTTATTCAGTTTGGCACTTATGTCGAAAAACAAAAATGAAGAAAAACTTTTATCATGTACCTACTTGGCACAGAATAAAGATAGTACATTACAGAAATCATAACAATTGATCAAGTTTTTTTTTTGTTTGTTTTTTAAATTTTCGAAAAACAAATTTGTCGTTTTTAATGGATAAGTGAAGGCTGAAGCCATTTTAATATTCTTTAAATTTTATTTTTAACTTTTATAAAATGACCCTTCTAAAAAGATGTTTTCATTATTTGAAAATTTTATTTTCCAAAAATAAATAAATAAAAAAAAACAAAAAAAACAATGTGTTATGTTAATAAATTATTGTTGGATTTTAAATCTTACGATTCAGTTATTTTTTCCAACCTTATCAAAGAAAGAAAGAAAGAAAAGAAAAAAAATGAAAGTCGGTTATCTGCCCTTGGTTTTGCTAGAGTCGCTATATTTTTCCTTCTCATTGACACTGAATAAAATTTGATTTTCTTGAATTAAAAAAATAAAACTACTCAACCGAATTACATTATTTTCGGAATATTTCATCCTCGTTCCATGACAGGTACGTACATCATACAGACTTTTCTGTATTTTCTTTAGTTTTAATTTCCACCATAGCTGCCAATCTGAATAAGAACCCTTTCATCACCTATTACAATCGTATTCGTAACCTAAGCATTTCATAAAATGAAAATGGCGTCAGAAAAGCCTGCAAAACAATGCCACATTTGTACAGAAGCTTCAAGGCAGCCACCAGTCAGGTGTACTGTGTGACCTTGATATAAGCAGAGCCAGTTTGATGCTAGCCATTTAGTAGAAGGAACCAAACAATTGGTAAAACCACTTGCAAAGTGATATGAACATTCTTGGTGGGTGTGTCAACAACTGAACAACGCTATAAAGTTAGAATGTTCGAGCAAGAACGACATTTTGGATGCTCATCATTTGGTGGCAAGGCAGCTCGGATTCTTCAACTCACATACAATATCAAAACTATCAAGTGCTTGAGCAAAGACTCTGGAATTGTTTTGTTTCTTTTTTCTTACTGTTTTATAACTATAAACACAGCTTGTAAATAGATTAAACTTGCTGCATAACAAGCTTAGTAATAATTAACCATCCTGTGTGTGTGTGTGTGTGTGTGTGTGTGTGTGTGTGTGTGTGTGTTCATTTTAGGTGGGCCAATAATGTATACAAAAAAAAAAAATAAATAAAAATAAAAAAACAACAACAATGTGTTGGGATATAAAGTTGAAAACATACCCCAGTCAAACATTTACCAACTTGTGCTATTATTATACCTGTAGCACACACACACACACACACACATTATAGACAGATATGATTAAATATTTTCAGTTTATTGTAAAGACATAGAACATAAAGAGCAATATTTATAATGAAATAGAATTTCTCTCACTTCCATTAGCAGGTTTGTAGCTCAATTCTGACAGGTTTTGAATCTCATTAAGTCTAGTAACACCGATGTGTCGACAAGATGACAAAACATGTTAATGGATAACTATTAGTTTTTACAAGTTGTTGATAGATCTTTGCAGTTAACTAAAAAAAAAAAAAAAAAAAAAAAAAAACACCGTATCATCATTAACCCTTATTCTCGAGTGGCTTTTGGCCTTGATAAGTGGTGATTCATTATTATATAAGAAGAAGCTTGCAATAAGATTTTCATCACTCAACCGGTGCATATTACAACTAGCACATATCTTCTAAAGACTAAACATCTGTAGCCATTAACAGCCACCTATTTTGCTAGACAATAGAAACCCTTTAAAAGAAAAACAAGAAAAACTGAGTTTAAAATGCAGCAAGAATTGCGCAATCACTAACTGCACTTCTGAATTCAGTGGAAAAAGAGAAATCCAAAACAACCTGAAGCAATGCTGGAATCGACAGAGATTCACTTGGATGAGATAAGTTGTTCTATCAAGGTTTGAAAGTAATATTTCTATAATGTGAACAGACACATCGCTGCCAAACTTCCTACATAGTATCCCTGCAAATATGGTCACAAATAGAAGCCCTTTACAACTTTATAGCTCTGTGCATTGTTTAGGGTGAAAAAAAAAAAAAAAAAAAAAAAAACTGAAAAAGAAAAAGCTAGAAGTTAAGCAATGTTGTGTCTGGTCAGTTTTTAGATGACTGACAAGGGAATACTGGATGTCACAAATTCATTTAAGTGAATGCGTCTAAACATGACTCCATCTCTTCTGGCCATGAGTGAAAGAGTTTAGAAGACCAAACATAGCTAGGACAATGAATATAGAAGGAAAATTTTGATAATGACACCGCGTCAGAATGACTAGTAAATTCTAACCTAGTACAACCTCTTGAATAGTCGGTGAGTAAACTAGAAATGCAACCAAATTTCTTTAGAAATTATTTTCTTATTTGTGCTGAGAGTTATATAAGTCGAATGTCCTTTCTGATGCTTACTCGGTCAAGTGATTGAGACCAGTGCTTCTACAAGACATCATGCCTAGATGATAGCTTACCAAGGTAAAAGAGCGATTTTGGAAGGTTTCTTACAAGCTTGTTTTTCCATTAAAAAAAAAAAAAAACAGTTGTGAGTAGATTCTGATGGTATGGTCACGTTGAATGAATGTAGGAGAGTTCTTGGGTTCGTAGATAAACAATTGAGCTAGCAGGACCAGTTAACAGAGGAGGGCGGAAAACATGAGAGGAAGTGATAAAAATGGACTTTAGAGAAAGCGCGATAAATAAAGATCTGGCCAGACTTAGGTTAGTTTGTAAGTCAATTCTTTAAAGCCATCAATAGATGCCAGCATATAAAACAGACATTACTCCAAATCCCATGCTTCCGTTCAGTCTTGAAAGACAAAGGATACCCTTAAGGGGCAATAGCGCGTGTAATTATGAGGCAAGGGTTGCAAAATCTCTAACCATACCTCTCCTGAATCGGCACTATTTGAGTCCAGTGGCAAGGAGAAGACCAAAACGACTGGAAACAATGCCGAGATCAGCAGAGAGCATATACAGCACCTGAAAGTCCCAAATGGTCACACATTTAGTACTGACCAGGTTCAACGTTGCTTAACTTCAGTGATCCAGCGGGGAACCGGTGCATCAATATGATTAATTGTAAGTAAACAACAAATTTTATGTTGATACTTGAAAGTATTTGGTAAATTGGATTACTCCAAATATGATGTTAAACTTCGCCTGATGTGTGTGTATGGATTGACCCTGCAGGATTAAAACTTCTGCCAAATGGTCAAAAGAGCTTACCTACCATGATGATAGGGTAAATGAACCTACATAAGGCAAGTGTACAACATTAATTTGTAAGAAAAGTTATCAACAGTCAATAGAATCCCCCCCTCCTTTTTATTTTACAAAAAAGTCACCACTTATCAAGGCTTGGATGCCACTCGAAGATAAGGACCAGTGTATAGTAGTCAATGGGACAATATCGTTGTAGTAATCGTTAGTAGTGGAAATTTGGTAAATTGGATTACTAAAGTGGACGGCTCATCAAGAACTTGTTCATGTTGGACTTGAAGACGACCATATTGTAATCAGTTGGAAAACAGAAAAATGGTACAAAGTTCCATAGGCGTGCAGTTCTAAGAAAGAAGTTTGTTCATGGAATCTACGTAGAAGTGAGTTTCCAGGTCATTCACTGTCAAGCCCAAATATCAGCTGACGTGATATTGTAAACAAACACAGACGGAATTTAATAAACTACATTATCATCATTATTTATTTTTTTGCGAATTAGTTCACCGGGCAAATTATTCCTTGTAATACATAATATTCAATAAAAGATTGATTCTATAATAATACATACGCAATCTGCATAAATTAAAATATCATGTTTAAGCGTATTGTATGACCAGGCATCATCGGGTGTCCAGCTAATGTCTTCTATTTAACCAACTAATAGATCATTATTCTACAACCTATGCACAAAAAAAAAAAAATAATTTTAGCATTTCTACTGATGCATGATTCTACCTTGTTCAGGTGAATTTTAGGCTAAAACATCGAGAAAACTTGTAAAAACAGGTGAGGCAGGTGGCAGAAGAAATTGGATTAGCTGGAGAATATTATAATAAAATCATTTTTGCAGCTGGATATCAAATTCTAATGCGATTCTCTTGGAAATCAGCTAAGAAAAGACAGCAGTACTATTCAGATTCTTTGCAATTTAGACCAGCATGAAAAGAAAAAAAAAAAGCACATTATTCTTGTTTTATCCAATTTTTGGCATAGATGAATTCTGTGTTAATGTTAAAGACATCAAATATTATCTTTTCAATCACCAAAAATGATGATTTTCTTTTAATGAAATTTAGAACATTTTTGTAATCTATATGTATATATGAATTTGTATTCCTGTCTATTTGTTTGTTTGTTTTCCACAATGTCATATCATTGTGTATATATAAAAAATATATATACATATATGCTATTATACATGACGTCATGTAGAGGGGGGGGGGGCAAAAATGAAAGACTTCCCAGCAGGGCTCTATGGACGCATTTATCTTTAGTTGACCTTGGACAACTAAATAGTTTCGTTTACTAGCCAAATAGAAAAGTTACTAACCAAACCCACATGAATTTTAGAATATGACATCTTCGTTCTGTGATGAGTATGTACATCATAAAGATTTTTCTGTGTTTTTTTTTAATAAGTGTAATTCTAAATATACAACAAATTTTATGTAGATACTTGAAAGTATAAACATTCTAATTTCTTCAGTAAAAAAAAAAAAATTGTATATTGTTCTATTAAACTTTTATTTTTTAAATAATTTAACCTTGTTTGTTTTATTAAAAAAAAAAAAAAAAAAATGAAAATATATTTTTCACTCAGTAGTGAGCTCTGGAAGATTGTCAGTGAAAGAAATCACCAAAAGAAAAGATAAGCGTTTTATTATTTCTAGTCGCCACTTGGAAAAATCACTTGCAAATGTGACTGTTTCACTTAAAATGTAGAGCCCTGCCCAGGCAGTCTGCTAGTGTGTGTGTGTGTGTGTGTGTAAGTATATATATATATATATGATTACTTCATTTAATCACATAAATTAATATACAAAGATATAATTTTCTGCATAAATTTTTCAGTATTTACTTCAACAGTGCTCAAAACACAGGTAGAGCTAGGTAGTAAGTTAGAAAGCTGATTGGCTAACAAAAAACTCAACAGCATGTGCGTATATATAAATGTGCAACAACCACAACTTTTCGCATAAGCCTGACAAATTCTCATGAGAATGAAATGCGGAATATTCTGTGTAGCGTAACTGCCATATATATTTTCATATATATATATATAGCATTGGGAATCAAAATTGGGAATCGGAAAAATCATAACTTTTTGGGGTATTAGAACCAGAAAAATTTGTGCCTATTTTTCTATGCCAAAAACGATTCCTTAAATTATTTTTTTATTTGATTTTTTTTTTTTAAATCTTACACTGTTGTTAGTAATAATAAAATAAATATTTATTGATTTAAACTTCCAGTAAAACTAAAATCTACAGATCACCTCCCGTCACAAGTGTTTTTACGTTTGAGAAAATACATATGCATTTAAGATGCGTTTTTATGGTAATCAAGGCAAAATAACCATTTTATATTTAGATATTTATAAAGAATCAGAATCGGTAATTGTATCGGAATCAGGAATTTAGTATGGAATCAGTAATGGTATCTGAATCAGGGAAAAATATTGGAATCATCCCATCACTAATATATATAAATATATATATATATATATATACTAATTCATTAAATTCATTTTATATATAAGTCCATTTAAATGTTCTAAGAAATCCAGTAAAAAAAGAAGAAAAACACAGGGATAGTGTACGATCATTTCAGAGTTTATATTGTGTTTATTTAGATATAATCTCATTGGCACAAAAATAACATGTAAACGAATTCATACCAATTCATTAATTCCAAATTTAATCTACTATAACTCTAGAGAACTAAATCCTCCCCCTATTGAGCTTATCTGATATCTACAATATTCTGAACAACCGTCATTAAAGTCCACTACTCCAACCTTCTTTATAAGTGATAGCTATATATTTAATTACCTTTTCTTGTTCTCTAACTCTGAATTCAGACCATTATTTCTTATATTAATATACACACACACACACACACACACACACACACACACACACACACACACACACACACACACACACACACACACACAAGGTACCTTCAATAAGTTTTTTGTACAGGCATTTAAAATTGTCGTAGACTCTTGAAATTTCAGTATGTTATTGCTATAAATCTTATGAGATGACTGACCAATTTTTATGATTTCAGATTCAAATGAACAGCTGCAGCAGGAATTGGAATACATCATACTAAACCTTGATTGTCACAGCTGGTGAATTTCAAAAATGCAATCTGGATGTGAGGACACTTAAAAAAACAAAAACAAAAAAAAAAAAAACGATATGCGATAAAAGTTTTTAAACTTGGAAAAATGTTACAGGAACGTATGGAATGCTTCAGACTGCTTTTCAACCATCTTGTATGAATCAAGCATCAGTTTTTGAATGAAACAAGAGATTCAAGGAAAGCAGGGAGTCTATGAGGAATGACGTGAGGTGTGGGAGGATTAAGAAAATTAGAACACCAGAGTTTACTGGCCAAAAAGAATTTCACAGATAAAGATTGTTATGTGTCTACAGAGATAATTATTTGCGAGGAACTGAAGATGCAAAAGATTTGCGCAAAGTTTGTCCTAAGGATGCTCAGAGAAGATTAAAAGAAAGATATTGTCATGACAGCAGGGAGATGGTATAGCTGATCAATTCAAATTCTGCAATCCAGACTTTGCTCCCTGTGACTTTTTGTTATTCCCTAAGCTCAAGGAAAACCTTAGAGGCTGTCCTTATGAGACAATTGAGGAGATGAAAAAGATGAAACAAGGGTCATTCACATACTCACACAAGAGGACTTTCATAGGGCTTTCCAGAAGTTTTTGGAACCGTACAAGTGCATTGCAGCCAGAGGAGATTACTTCGAAGGTGACTAGAGCTTTACGTGTGTACTACCAATAAAAGTGGCTATACAAAAAAGTCTGGAAACTTATTTAAGGCACCTCATATATATATTCTTATCCATTTATGAACCCCTGGAGTTTGAACAAAATGATATAAGTTGGGGATACTTCTGGTCTTCTCAAGATTACTTGTACAAGACACAGAACAATTGATGGCTGTGATACAGAGCACAGAGACCCTGCACAGCATCAAGATTAAGTTTCCTCAAACGGATGATCTTTAGCTATTTTTTCAGTGATGGCTATATCATCCAGCTTCACATCCTTGAAAAAGGACAGACTTAACCCAAATGGTTACAGTGTTGCTGTCTGTTGTTGTCAAGCAGTTGGTGAAGAGGGTAGCTAGAAGAAGTCTATATGTGTATCAGCAGAACTTGACTCCATGTCATATCTCCAGAAAACCCAGACGTTGTTGCAAATTTACATGACGTCAATAATCCAATCATCTGACCTTCCAATTTGCCTGATTGCAACCCCATGAAGTATTATGCATGAGGTGCAGTTGAGAAAGACACCAATCGTAATGCCTGCAACACCAAGTACGAGTTAATTGCCAGGATCAAACTAGTATTCTAGTGTCTCTTAAAGGACATTTTGAAAGCTGCATGCTCCAGGTTCACAACCTGCATGGGGAGGAGTTGTATTTGCTGAAAAATTATCTCAGTAGCACTTTGAATTTTTCGGATACAAAAGGTGTATATTGCGTTGATATTCCATTCAAATTCTCCGAGTTCAACAGAATAATCCCCCGAGTTTGACAAGGTATATCTGAAGAAGGTCAGAGGTTACATCGACTGAAACATTGTGAAAATAACACACAAGATGAGAACAGTACTCCATAGAATCTAAATATGAATAAAATTGGACAAATGGATTTTAACTAAATCTGAAAAAAGGTTGACAAAGCAGCAGACATCAACATATCAATCATATTTTTTTTTGTACTGCAAAAGCTTAACTGCATCAATCTTGTGAATAATGAATAGCACAGATTAGTCTTTAAAAAAAGAAAAGAAAGATCACTTTTCAGAAAACGAGTCTTAACCTTTTATTTTTTTTTTTTAATTTGTTTTCATCCAATTAGATGATTCAATTTCAATGGTCATTGCAGCATGTCATCACAAATATGACTAAGTTAATCACATGCAAAATCACATATAAAAAAAAAGAGATTAAAAACCCATTCTGGGTCACTCTAAGATTGAATGAAAATAGAATACAAGGAATTCAATATTGATGAAATGATATGAGAAAAGTCACAGATTCTAGAAATATTTCAAATTATGACTAGCAAGGCTGAAGGGGAGATAACAATGTTGCAGTTAAAAGTTGCAGTTCCTGTCTATCTGTTCATAAACTCCTAGGGTCTTGGTTAAACCTACATAATTATATAATATGGGAACAAGACTGTACAGTTATTGCAGTGCATCTCCCTTTCATTTAAGACATCCGCATAACAGCGAGGATACTAAAAAGAGCTCTCGGTTGGTTTCAATAAAAAAGCGGGGCAATGTTGGCAGCTGGTTTGGCTGCCCCATACCCGGCATTACAATCTTCAAAGGAAGAAAAAAAAAACAAAAAAAAAACATCATCCTACAGCTCTTTGCTGAAAACTATTTTAAACAATTTATTTTGTGGACTTTTCAAAGTCAGCTCCAAATAGCAAGTCATCTGACATACAGATACTTAATTTAAACTAGTCTGTGTTTTTTTTTTTTTTACCCTTCATTATGCTATTGACAGGAGTATATTTTGTGACAGCTTCCTTCAATAACTACTTATTCTGGGTATGAAAACATTTTTAGTGGTTACCTTTTCCTTAATTTATTATAATTAAAGAGAAGCAATAAAGACCTTCATTGAAGAGTAGCATCCCTTTGAAGTATTTAAAAACCTTGATGAAAGTTTCTAATCTTATAACTGACAAAACAAGAACAAACAACCCTTGTCGATTAGATAAAAGGTTCTGCTCAAAATTCTGTACAAATTCCCAAGTTTGCCAGAATACACCTGAAGAAGGTCAAAGGTTACATCAGTCGAAACGTGCGAATAACATCTAAGATGAAACATTAACCTAAATAATCCAAATGATAGTTTTGAAAGCTATTAACATGCGATAAATTTATAAATAGAGATTTAAACAACGTTATCACAATAAAATTATAGCCTTATCATGATCTGGTTTAAATTAATACTCTAATGGTCAAACAATATTGTGATGTTTAAATTCAACTTTAAATTTACTATTTAAAAAAAAAAAAAAAGCCAAAAGTAATAGTTTAGTATCCTCCCCTCTCCAAAACTAAACATGGCCAACAAAAATATAAGTACATAAAATCCTGGTTATCATAGTGTACAGCTCATATATATATATATATATATATATATATATATATATATATATATATATATATATATAAGTAATACTTGTGTGATTCCGATGAGAGAAAAATGCATATTTAAAAGAATATAGCCAACATTTGTTGATTTTCAAGACTTATCGTTTTTTTCTTTTTTTTTTTCATAAAAATATAAAAATAAAAGTCTTAAAAAAATCAACAACTGTTGCTGGCTATACTCTCTCTCTCATATATATATATATATATATATATGATGATTGCAACGTCTTGTCAGACGAGTGCCACTCCCTCAGATATTTAAAATCCATGAGCCCAAATGCCTGAGGGAGTATCTATACAAAGATGATGTTACAGAGTCTTAGCTTTGTACGACAGCTAAGTCTCTCTCTCGGTTCAAAATGTTGAGATCCAGCAACAAGCAAGAGCAAGATAGCCAGCAACAAATTAAACTGCAGATCAGCTTAATGCGGGTACTGGTCTCCCGCTTTATGGTTTTTTAAATCAGAGATTTGCTTCTCCTAGAAAGGTTGCCTTCACCACGGCTTATGGGAGCCCTCTCCACCCCAATACACATATACACACACACAAATATACACGGTGCTAGTTGGCCGTTTACCCAGAAAAAGAGTTCATTCGCCCTTTGGAAGGTCTTGTTTTTTATCCTCCAGGGAGACTATATATACATACATATACACACACACAGAGGCGGCAAAAAGAAAGTCTGCACTTGTAATTTTTTTCAAAAACTGCAAATTTAAGCTAAATTTTATGTAACTGTTTAAACACCTCATTTGATTGACCTTTTATTCGTCTATAATTTTACCTGTTCATATTTGACTTTAAATTGAAATATTCTAGTGTTCACGTCAATTTAAAAAAATAACTTCAAATTGAGGAGGCAAAAAGAAAGTCTGCACAATGGATTTAAATGTAACTTCAGGACATTAATGCAAAACAAATGCAACAGGAACACAATGAACTAGTTAATATTTAGTAGCATAGCACTTCTGCAATTTGACAGCCTGCAATCTTTTGGGAATTCCTTGAATTAGACTGCAGCAATACTCCAGGGAAAGGGCATCCCACTTTTCTCCATTTTTTGTCCAAAGTTCTTCCAAATTTGAAATTTTATCATCGCATAGCTGTTGCTTGATGTAATGTCATATGTTTTCGATAGGATTGAGGTCTGGAGATTGTGCAGGTCAATCCAAACACGGAATATCATGCTCTTCCAGGAACCTATTGACATTGCCAACTGTGTGAATGGGAGTATTATCCTGCATGAAGATGGGATTATCATCCAAATTCCGACCAAATTAGGGTAAAAAATGCTCAGCCAAAAGACTAATGTACTTGGTCGAATTAATTCGACCTTGCAAGCAAACTATATGCCCTGAACCATTGTACTGATAATGCCCCATACCAAAACTGAACCTCCATCACCTTGCAGCGTTGAAACTGAGCACCTAGGATTAAAGTCTTCATCTTCCCTCCGACGGATGTACTGCCTAACATCACTGCCTCGCCTATTGAATTTGCTTTCGTTGCTAAAAAGCACTTTTGATCAATATGAAGAGTTATGATCTTCATTGCATCTGACGAAGTCCAGACAACGCTTTCTGTTCTTTACAGAAATCATTGGCTTGCGCCTTGCAACATATCTTCACAAATTAAATTCCTTTAATCTGTTCTTGACAATAGAAAGAGAGCACTTTTTAACAAGATTGCACTGTTGTTGGATTTTGGGAGCCGTTTCAAATCTGTTTCTTAGGCTGTGGATCTTGATAGCATCGTCTTCCCTGTACGAAGTAACTCTAGTACGACCAGATTTGGGGTTATCACAAACACTGCCGGTGTTTTGACGCTTTTGCATTGTCTTTCTTACCGTTTTCTCATCACATTTCAATCTACGGCTGATTTCTCGATTGGATAAACCAGAAAGTTGGAGATTAATGAGCTTCTGACGATCACTAACAGAAAGTCGTGGCATATGGACTAAATGTTACATTGTATAACCTGGAACAACAACAATTATGATTAAAGATGCTTTGTGCCTGTTGGTGGATAATTTAAACTGATTTAGAGGTGATAATTTAAGCTGGTTTTAAGCGAATTGGTTGCTGCGGACTTTTGCCTTCCCAATTTGAAGTTATTTTTTTAAATTGACCTGAACACGAGAATATTTCAATTAAAAGTTAAATATGAACGGGTAAAATTAAAGCGGAATAAAAAGCGAATCAAATGAGGTATAGTTTGTTTAAACAGTTACATTAAATTTAGCTTAAATTTACAGTTTTTGAAAAGAATAACAAGTGCGGACTTTCTTTTTGCCGGCACTATATATATATAAAAGGCTGTCTGACTGCCTGTCTGTCTGTCTCCATATTTTCAAACTACCTCTTCTGAAACTAAAAGTTGCAAAGTGGCGTGAGGGGCCAAAATAGTGAACAATACTCCTCCCCTCCATTAACACGTAATCCAAGAAAAGTTAAATCTAAAATCCTGCATAATAGACGAATTTCAATATTTAAAATTACTGAAACAATGTGACTATTTAGAAGGTTTTTAGAATTGAAGTCACAAATAAATGCTAGCCATTTCGGTCCGAGGGTAGATAAAAAAAAAAAAAAAGATGGTCTTTGTTAAGCAAAGTCGGTTTGTTGTTTTGCATGCAGACTTGTTCTAAAAATATTTTTTTAAAAAGTATGTTATCAGATTCGTTTTACACAATTTACATGTTTATCCCCATTTGATAAGACGTGTAAGTTTAGACACACACACACTCGCTGGCTGTTCATGTGTCCAGTGCATGGTGAGGCACACTTAAAACAATCATGAAGCAATTAGTTTGTAAACGTCGTTGAGAGTCATAACAAAAGCAAGAGCGAATATTCCCAAGTTGAGCCCAATCAATCTGGGTGTTTAACACAAATGCTATTTCAAACTTAAGCCTGAAAGATGAAAATACTAATGAGCCAGAAGACCAGTGTTCAATCCTTGGTCGAGTCATTCCTAAGAGAGAGAGACACACACACACACACACACAAAAAAGGTACTTGGTGCTCCCATGTTAAGCACTCAACAAGGGCAAGTGGAGCAACCGAGAAAAAGGAGTGACACTCTCCCTTACATCTCAGTATAGTAGCTAATAAAAAAGTAGTCTTAAGGTCATTTTCAATCTTCATCTATAGTCCATCTGCAAAGAACTGTGGCATAGTGGATTAAGTATTTGATAAAATTCAATTTTAAGCTACACCCTTCTGGGGGTTGAAGGTTCAATCCTCAGTGCAGGTAGTAACACTCAAAAAATAACAAAAACAATTGCGAATTACTCAGATTTCTACCCGGTCATGGGTGAGGGAATGAGGGCATACTATCCCGTGGATTAAATGAAAACTTCTGTTCGAAATTCAGTGCAGATTCTGGAGTTCGACAAAAAATTCCAGAGTTCGACAGAAAGATTCCAGAGTTCGACAGAAAGATTCCAGAGTTCGACAGAGATTGATTTTTATGTACAGTGTGCTTTTTTTCTTTTTATGTGCGTTTTTAATGCAATTCACTATTTATTTAAAGTACAATGGATGTCGGTGGTCATTGAAAGAGAAATTCTTCTAGACCAAGGCAATTTTATGCATAATAATCGAAATTTAAAAAATCTATTATTTTATTCACATATCTTTTTTTAACTTTTATTTTTTATAAAGATGAAGTGTAGTATTACAAGATACAAATCTTTTTATAACTTTTATTTTTGTTAAAAAAAAACAAACTTGCTATTTGCTTACTTCTCCACAAGGGCAAATTAATACAAGTTTTAGCATGCCAAATTCTCAGTTATAATGTCGGTTTTTAATGTTTTGTAATTAATATAGCGCATTCTTTTTATTTATTTATTCATTTATTTTTATTATAATTATTATTAGTTTTATGAAAAAAGTTCTGTCAATATATTAAAAAAACGCACTTAGGAAGACACCTATTTGTTTAAATACATTCGTTTTTTATTTACATTAAAGTGTTGTGCAAATAGAAAAAAAAAATTCTTTTTAAATTCTTAAAAGTTTTGTAAATATATTTAAAAAAAAAAAACCTTGCTTGTGAACATTCGACCACGTTATTTGACATGTTTACAAACAAACATGTTTACAAAGAACCAATTTCAAGGTCGAATCACTGGTGTCACTTGAAATGTGCGCCGGTCCGCATCTTCTGCTACAGGGTATCTATACTTTACTTGGTCACATTTTTATAACGATTATTCTGCTTAAAACAAATTCTACTTTTTTAAAACTGAATTATTTTCACTTTGTTTTCGTTGCAACACACCGTAACGAGAGATCTTTCTAGACTGAGTTTGCTTAAACTGGTTTTCACATACTTCTTTTTCTGCCCAATTATATTTTCCTGTTTTTATCCGTTCTTTTATTTTGGAGTTAGCAGCTGTGTCCAAACCCAACTTTATCTCCACCCGGGCAAATTCAGGTACCCATGCTAGTTTTAAATAAAACTGTTTCTTTTTTTATTTCAGCTTTCTGTTTAGTGGAAGTCTGACCATGTATAGAAGAAAAATCCCTTCCAATTAATACTTACATAATTCCAGTTTAATTTTAAAACTTTACATAAAAAAAACTAGTTTTTACTTAAAAAATAGTCTTTACTTTTTAAATGTTTGTTTTAGAAATATCTTGTAATAGAATATTTTTTTGATTTTAAATTAAAAAAAAAACAACATTTCAATGCAAAAACTAATGTTTTTATTACCAGATATTAAAAAAAATTAAATAAAGACTATTTTTTTTATATAAACTTTTAAAATATATTTATTTCATAAAATCATTCTGAAAAAAAAAAAAAAAAAAAAAAAAAAAAAAAAAAAAAAAAGAAACCCCAAAAAACTAGAAGATATACTTTAATTAAAAATTAAAATTTTTTTTTTTTTTTTATCTATAATATAGAGAACCTGTCTGTTTAAATGTATGTATGTATGTTCAGGATTGAACTCAGCACCTTTGGGTAACTGTAAACTTTGATACAACGTCTAGGACCACTCGGCCATATGTCACTAGAATGAAGGCAGTGAAAAGTAACATTCAAAACAGAGAATCAACAACTATGTCCCAGAGCCTAGCTGGAGTCCGAACACGGTACCCCCGTAATAATAATAAAGGGTTGGGTTTGAGACTCCTAACAAATGGTTCCCCAGTTCGTTACAAAACACCTGATGAAGGCCGAAGGGCAAAACGGCCAAAACGTTGTGACTATAACAACCAAAATGAGGAAGTCAGTCCGACAATCTCAATCAATGAAAACACCTCATCTCAAAAATACAGACATATATATATATATATAAACTAGATTGTTATTTAAATTACGTATGTATATTTAACAATCTGATGAATAATTTGTCCTATCGAATTGAAAGGTGAGAGTCATAAGCTGAACATGAGAGAGAAATAAGTTATTCAGAAAGATACCAATTCTGAATTTGTTTAGACGAGATGTGAATGCTTGTGTTATGTTGATTAGTCGGACTATTATTCTCATCTTGAGTGTTATTAGCACAACGTTTCGTTCGCTGCAACCTGCGACCTTCTTCACGTGTTGAGAACATGCTACTAAGGAAAAAGAGGGTTGGTACTGCACTCCAAGAATTCAAGCCGTTGGTTTTGAGGGTGGGTCCGTAGATCATAAAGAAGATTCAATGATCAGGAGTCACTAAGATATTTGTTAAAGGCTTTCTTTTGACTCAATTTTTCGGGATATCTATACTAATTGTTAATATTAATGAAACAAAAGTGTTTTACATGAAAACATGGCATATATGTCCATCCCAAGGGAGGTAACTTCAAAATAACAAAAAAAAACTTTTTTCTTAGAACCCCCCCCTCCCCTTACATCATGTTTAAAAAAAAAAATATGCATAAGTATCAATTCTGTTTCGTAAAACACTTTTTTTTTTTTCACTAATATTAACAATTAGTATAGATATCCGGAAAAATTGAGCTATAAAAAAACTTTTAACAAATATCTTAGTGACCCCTGATGATTGAACATTCTTTATGATCTATGGCCCTACCCTCAAACAAACGGTTAGAATTCTTGTAATGCAGAGCCAACCCTTTTTTTCCTTAGTAGGAAAAGAAGCATGTTCTTAACACCCGAAGAAGGTTGCAGCAACCGAAACGCCGTGTTAATCACACCGAAGATGAGAATAATAGTCCGCTTAAACAACATAACACAAGCAGATGGATACTAGATCAATAACAGACTTATTCGTAGAGTAGATAACAAAAAACGATCCCCCACATTCTCTAATTTGATGACGTCATCATTTTGCAATGTCATCTACTGTGCATGGTTATCTCCACACCATTACCTTTTGAAGACTTCGTTCTTTTGTGCGATGCCATCCAATGTACGTTTAGATTGTTTGGTTGATTTATTTTACGCCATATCAACCCTCTTCTGGTTATTTACTGGTCATTTCGGTAAAAGCTTTTATGTTTCAAGTTCTTTATATCTTCAAATATTTATTCATGATGTTTGGTTTGGTTGTTTTGTTTTACGGCATATCAATCCTTTTCAGGTTATTTAACGCCTAATCCAATGATTTAAGTAAATTTTTTTAGGCCACAAGTTCTTTATATATTCAAATATTTATTCATGATGTTTGGTTTGGTTGTTTTGTTTTACGGCATATCAATCCTTTTCAGGTTATTTAATGCCGAATCCAATGATTTAAGTAAAAAATTTTTAGGCCACAAGTTCTTTATATATTCAAATAGTTATTCATGATGTTTGGTTTGGTTGTTTTGTTTTACGGCATATCAATCCTTTTCAGGTTATTTAATGCCGAATCCAATGATTTAAGTAAAAAAATTTTAGGCCACAAGTTCTTTATATATTCAAATATTTATTCATGATGTTTGGTTTGGTTGTTTTGTTTTATGGCCTATCAACCCTTTTCTGGTTATTTAACGCCTAATCCAATGATTTAAGTAAATTTTTTTAGGCCACAAGTTCTTTATATATCCAAATATTTATTTATGATGTTTGGTTGTTTTGTAGAAGAAAATTATTGTCTTTGGCTTTTCAGAAGAGGGTCGAGTTTTGTAAAGGGAAACAAACAATAACATCAATGTTTGGTGGATTTTAGGTCAGGAAACTGGTATCTTCAGACAGCCAATGTGCATTGGGACAAACAAACTAAATAACAAGAGTTTTAGATATTAATTAGATATTTCCTTGAATTAAAGTCTGACAATCAAATTATTTTTTCATTTTGATTTGAAAGGCTAATAAATATGAAAATAAAAATTTACATCTAGGTTATAAGCTTGGTTTCCCATGATTTTTATTGAGCCACACACAAGACGAATGCATGTGTGATACTTTTAACTGAATAACTCTTGGTTATGGCTGCAGTTGGGCTTGGAATTCAAAGTCCATGTAATTAGATTAGACAATCTTTAACCAAGGAAATGCTTCTCATTCAAAAAGGCAGCGAGTTAAAAATTGCATTACACGGTTTCTGAATTTCTCCCACAAATGATTTTCTTGATGAAATTTCTTCAAGTGAGCAATGAAAAAAAAAAAAAAAAAAAAAAAGTTTATTAATCTTGGAGATGCGTTTGAACAAAGGGTCGAAGATAAACAGAAAGTATTTCTTTGCATTTCTAATAACATTTATATGAAAATACACTCGAGTAATTTCATGTTAGCACATATATAGGTTATTGCCTTCCCTCCCTTCCCCCTCAAATATGGGGTCATCTGATGGGCAAAGACACAATAAAAAATTTTTTTAAGTAAATTTTAAAATGTTATCTGATGTCCCTTCCGTTTGAAACTAACTCGGATCAAAGTGTACTATACATTCTGTTCAAAACTGGTACAATATCATCATAGGGTCTGCATTTGCACTGGACAACCATAACTGGAAGTTTATCACAAACTCTTTGGAAATTGAGCTCTATGACCGGATATATTTTGAAACTACATTAATCAAAGCACTTAGATAACTATGTTTTAGTTTAAACAAAGGTGCTACAATAATGTTAGGAGGTCTGCATTCGTGTTGGACATTCACAGAATAAAAAATATTTTAAAACCCAGCAGCAATATACAACAGACAAAATATACCACTGTGGAATTTCCATTCTGAAAATAACAACTAAGATGAGAATAGTCATCTGAATAACACTATTAAAACTAGTTTTAAAATTTTTCTCAAAAAGCATTTTAAACTTAAGCATGGTAGACGAATGGACAAAATGCTCTTTAAATCTTAAAGATTACTCAGATCTACCAAATTACATATATAGCTAGCAAGATATCATTTATGAAGAACCATTTCGTCAGGATGTAGTTGAATTGAAATAATAAAAATTGCCATTCAAAATGTCCTCTTCATATATAATTTAAAAGATGTAACCAAATTTTTATTCTACCCAAATGGATCAGAGGGGATTGTAAATTGCATTATTATGATGATTGAACTTATGCATTCATGACATGACAGTTTCATCTCTCTGTAGCTGATACAAGACTTTAAGTGATGCATGTCAGAAGCAGAGATGCATTATTGAATTCCTGGTAAAAGTGCATTGAGAATCGTGGTGACCATGTAGAAAAATAAATTCTGGTGCACAAAAGGTTACTAGTTTTAATGGTACCACCTCTATCTTCATAGCTCTTCCACTTTTTGAGTTAAAAAAAATAGGAGGATTTACTTTTAGAACCCTAGTAATTGCCATTTGAATAACAAATAAATTTCATTTTAATCATCTTCCACATCAGTAAACATTTTTAAGTACATACATGAGAAAAAGCGAACAGCGAGGATACTAAAAACTTAACACTTAAGGGAACAGCGAAAAAAAAACAACATTCATTCAGCCTACACAAAGCATAGAATCATTGAAACGCAAAGGAAATACAAGTGTAGTAAATTTGTCAGAGCTCATTCGGTGGAAGAACTTGTCAAACAAGCACAGGGATGAAAAAGCACAGCAATGGGTCAGGGGTTGGAGTTTGGTAGACGATGCAGGACCTATTTATCAGGTTAAAGACCCCCCCCTTTGCATTCTGTCCAAAAGGGAGAGCTTAGTTATTGGTGCACCAGCCCAGATGCGGCAACAATACTTCATACATGGGCAAATGGTAGCAATAGAGATATAGGATATTAGAAGGTGTGAGAATTTTTCTAGCTTAGTAGAGAGAAGCCACCTTCTTGTCAATATCTTCTATGTATTTATTCATCTTACATGAAGACAAGGAGTTTGAATGTTGGTTGAACTCTCGAGAAGTATACTATTATTAACTATGGCAACTGATGATTGGAAAGGTTTCTTATAATTGTGAAAAGAAAATAATTCTCCTTTATAACTCTTATTTATATTTTTAATTATTTTTTTTAGAAAAGTCATCGTTAAAAGAAGAAAATTATGAAGCAGATCTTTAAATCAAAGATTTTGCCTAATATGTATCTAACATATAAGTTATCTCATGGATTTCTCAAGGTCAAACCCAAATAACAATCTGTCCGACATATTGATATTAGATTCGAACTAGCTTATTTATTTTTGTTTCCCTTCCATTATACTATTGGCAGGAATATATTCTATTTGCATCAGTTTCTTTCTCAGTATATACTTAATCTGGACAAGAAAAAAAAAATGTTTCTTTTATTCATTATAATGAAAAGGAAGTAAGAAAAACATTACTCGCCCAGAATAGCTTCCCTTGGAAAAATGTAACATTTAAAAGATTGAATTTTTTTGTTTTTTTCCCACTATTTACAGTCAATAATTTTATAGAAATCAAAACATTACCATCATATAATTAATTATAATTTTATCAATGTCAAGAATTCACTCTATATTAAAAAAAAAAAAAGAAAAAGAAAAAAAAAAAGATGAACATCCATATGATATACCTACCTGTAAACAAACAAAAATATATTCCAAAAATTTTATTTTTTATAAAGAAAATCATTTTAAAGCAATTAATAAGAATCCGTAGGTATAACATCATAAATCTAGTAAATATGAAATATTTCTGAGTTATCTACTTTGGATTTTTTTAGACATTTTTCAAAATGGCAAGCAAGACAGTCACTTCTAATACTTTATTTAATTTTCTTGTTTAAAGATATGACTACTTGATCAATTTACATGATTTTTGGAATATATTTTTGTTTTGTCATGGGTACATACATCATACCAATCTTTATCTTTGCTTTTTCTTTTTTATTTAATATGGGGGGGGGGATTCTGGACAAGAAACTAATTTTAGAATGGTTTGGTTTGATTAATAATCAAACAATATTTACAACTTAAAATATCCTGTTAAAAAAATTGTAAAAACAAAAACAAAACAGTATAGTAAAAAAAAAAGAACAAACAAAAAACAAAAAGAACATATAATTAAAAAAATATATATCTAAACAATCCTGATCAATACCAAACACAGCTAAAATGATAAAGTGCCTTTTTTTTTTACATGCATCATTTTTTGCATTCATATGCTTTTTTTTTTCAATATGAAAAAGTTTATGAATAAATGCAATTTTTTTTTTTTTTTTTTTAAATATTTGCGTGTAAGCAAAACATATTCAACTGCATTATATTTAACTAAAATATCGTTTAAATATTATTCTAAAAAAAAAAAAAAACTTTTACAGGCTCAATGTATATAAAATTTGTATAAAATAAAGCTTTTTTTTTTCTCTTTTATTAGATAACTATTGATTGTGATCTTACATTATTTTGGTATAAATATGAAAGTAGGGTCATATTTATATATAAAAAAAAAACAAACAAACAAGTAAGGATTAAAGAAATAACTCTCTTCCTTTAATTTACAAACCAGAAAATGAAAATGGTCATGTAGGTTGGGGTACTAAAAATTGAAATACCTGTAAGTTTATAAAATGATTAATTTTTTGCTAGTACTAAATAGAATGTATCAAAACAGTTTTCATTACCACTATTTTCAATTATATATATATATATATATATATATATATATATATATATGTATATATTAGTGGAGATGGTAATTAATAAAAACTGAAGAAAGTGGTCAATACTGTTGTAGAGCAAATATGCGTTTTATTTTTTATTACCATATCTTTTTGTTAAGTTACATTATTGTTTCGGCTACTCAGCCGTTTTTTTTGGCCGTCTGTAGCGTCCTCAGACTTTTACAGAAAAAAGGTTCCTGTAAAAGTCTGAGGATGCTACAGACGGCCAAAAAAAAAAAACCGGCCGAGTAGCCGAAACAATAATGTAACTTAACAGAAAGATACGGTAATAAATAATAAAACATATATATATATATATATATATATATATATATATATATATATATATATATATATATATATATCTCCAAGCATGTCTGATTAAATATAACAAAGTTTTCTCTCTTAATAATAATAATAATTAAAAAAAAAAAAAAAACTTTCCTGGTGATTTTCTCAATTTGATGAGCAATTGTTTTGGTCCAAGCTGATAAATTGTGTACTTTATGACCTGGTTGAACTAATTCGTTAGTCATAAATAAACGAATATAACAGCATAAATAAAGTGAGAATTGATTCAAACAAGTCTTGTACATATTATTTCAGCATCTGAGTAGACACCAGATATCTTCAGATTGCAACTCTCTATTGCTCACATTCAGTATGCCGCCATCTGTCTCAGAGAGTGGAGGATTTTGTTTGTTGTCATGAACACACTTTTTTTTTTTTCAAGCACTATGGATAATAATCAAGGTAAGTTTATGAAATGCAAAAATTCTCGGTAGTTTAACTATTGAACTTCATAATTTTTCCAATTTTAAGGCAATCATAGTATCATTACCATTTAAACTAACTAGAATTAACAATAAATACTTTAATCATCTACATCATAGTTCAGGTCATGAAGGGTTAAAAGTAAAAAAAAGAAATAAAAATAAAAATAAAATTAGGGTGTGAAATTGCGGTATTTAATCAGACATGCTTGAAAAACAACTTGCTGCCTATAATTATTACTATAATTATTTTTAATACCTACAGACACTAGTGTTTCATCCTTTCAGGAATCATCAATGCAGAGAGTTACGATTACTGCCAGCTGAGGGATTAAAACCTGGCCACAAAGCCATCTCTAACTCCATTAGCAAGGAACAAACCCTTTGCCAGCGTGAACCGCAACAAAAATTTACTTGAAATTAACATTTATGAAGCATAAATATCATTCAAGAAGGTCTAGAGTGATCAAGTGATTTTATTATCACGATTTACACACACATACATATATATATATATATATATTTATATTTAAATATGTATGAATAAAAAAAATCAATACGAAAAATATATGAATGTTTATATCTTTTCTGTATTTATTTCCTATGTGTTGACGTGTAGGAATACAAAAAGTCCTGTACAAACAGACAAAAGTATATATATATATATATATATATATATATATATATATATATACATATAGGGGAAAAATATGCTTTCTCAATATTTCACCCTTTAAATATGGAAATTTTGACAAGTTGAGAATGAAAATTGTAAACAGTTTAAAGTTTTACTTAAATCTAATTGTTGTAATTGTGCCAATAAAGAAATTTTCTAAAACATGCAAATATATGAATAAACATTGATAAGTGTTCATTTTCAGGGCTTAATTTTATTTGGAAGTTTAATTAAAATATTTTAAATTTTACAATCTACGGTGTGCGTGTGTGTGTGTGTGTATATATATATTCAATAGCAGTGTCATCAAATTAATATAAGTACACAATTCACATAAATAATCCAACAACAAAATAAAAACAAACAAAAACACAACACAAACAGGAGAAAATCATTGTGAAACAACCAAACACTTCTACAGAATACTGCAACCCAACTAAACAAGGCCAGAAACCGTGGAATTTGTGCAAAATGCTCCATCAAAGATGTATACAACAGTTATAGATGCAATGTATATTATATACTTATAATATACTTATAATTTGCTATTATACTAAACAGAAAAAATATGTTTTATTGGTTCTAAGGCATTAAAAAAAAAAAAAAAAAAAAAAAAATGAGAGAAATAATGCTGTGGTAAGAGAGGAAAAGTAGCGGTGATACAATACCCTGAAACATTTCAAAATCACAAACAGATATCAAGTAACATGCAGATTCTTGATGTGAAAAAAATACAAAAGCAGAAAAAAAAAAAAAAAAAAAAAATCATGCATGCATGTGAATATTAGAATTTTTTCTCCTTTATATTATATATAATACTAGCTGTACCGACCCGGCATTGCCCATAATTCATTACACTCAATTTTTTTTTTTTCTTTAATAATCTATTTCTATGTTTGATTACCACACATTTTTTTTTTTTATGTTTAACATAAAAGTGAACTTGACTTTTAGTTTGTATTTAATAAGAATGGATCAAGACATAAAATAAAAGAATAAACTAACCCCTGCTTTTTGTCTATAAGGAAAAGAATGAGAAAATATAATTTTAAGTAAACCGTGAACAAAGAATTTTTTAAAATTGGATAATAGTATGTCTGTTAGATTAAAGAATTTTTTTTTTTAATTATATTGCTAATAACATGAAAATTGGCTTGTCAAAAACAAATTTGATTTATCAACAGTTTAAATACACTTTGGGTTTAACTTTGAAATTAATGTCCAAACACTATATGGAGCAAATCGATCTTAAAAAATGGAAAATGAATTGTCCACTGCCTCTGGTGGAAACTGCCAGTGTTAGATGAAACATTGATGCCTGTGTTGTAGCTGTGGTGGATGTGGGACAGTGGCTTTCCCAACACA
This sequence comes from Euprymna scolopes, assembly GCF_053919585.1. Classification (NCBI taxonomy): domain Eukaryota; kingdom Metazoa; phylum Mollusca; class Cephalopoda; order Sepiida; family Sepiolidae; genus Euprymna; species Euprymna scolopes. The sequence goes on from NC_136519.1 coordinate 34,012,067, forward strand.
AGCCAAGTTGGCATGAACTTAAGAACATTTGGATGTAAATAGAAAAGATAGAATTTGTGTTGTCGTTATGCACAGGTATCAAGTTACTGATAATGCAGAAGTGTTTCATCAGCCAATTACTGATGGTGATTGCATGCTGCAAGTGTAATGTTAATGGGTGGAATTTAGTTCGTTGGGCACTCCTGTTTTCAGCGCATGCTCACGGTGATGTGCTGGCCATTCTCTCCCCTGAAGACCATTTCATGATTCTAATGATTATCTCTTGCAACTGTTCAGTGCTTCTTGCAATTCCATCTTTTTGTCCCTTGCTTATGTTAACTTCATCTGTTTTTTTAAGATCTAAAAAAATCATTGATTTGTTCCTTAAGCCAACCCTCCTCACTCTTAGGGTCCATAAAAGAGTCACAAATCTAATAGCTCCAACACTATCGACCAAGCTTCAACATCTGTCCCATCACTTCAATGTCCTGTCTCTGTGCCCGTTTTACAAGTATTTGAATGGAGTGTGCTTTAATGAACTAACACTTGTGCCTGTTGACATACATATTTCTGACTAACCTGACAAGCAGTAAAATTCCACCCCTTCAATGTTGAGATCTCTAGATGCTGGAAAGCCTTCTACTCTAACAATTTCTTCCATCGGACAGCTAGACTTTGGAGTTCCCTTCCTGTTTTCTGCTTTCCTAACTTTACTAACCCGCAGAAGGCTAAATGTAATGTGAACAGATATCTCACTGCTCAACTCCACCCACAGTTCCCTATTAGACACAATCCCAAATAGTAGCCCCATACGTTCCGAGTAGCAATATACCTTGTTTGAGGTGAAAAAGATTATGCATATAAAACCCAAAAACCTCCAATTGCAAGGCCCAGGTTTACAACCTTGAAGTCTTCATCCACTGTATTAACACAAACTGTGATATCCAGATTGCCCATCAAATCTATCTTTCAAGCAGAAATTAATTAACGACACACGGCGCAGCACTCACTATTTTTCCTCATGGACTCACACAATGGCTGTTACATACATTTTAAATATGCTCTATCTCTGGAATCCGCCACTCCCTCCATAAATACAGTAGAACCCTCTCTTTTTTGGACATATAGCTTCAATTATCATAGGTCCGTCTGGCATTGATGCCTTAAGTCTTCATATTAGAAACGGCTTGATGATTAATAGAGGAACTACATTATTTCAATTGCCGATATGACCACTACAGCCTAATTTTGTAATCCTCACTTTAAATAAACTGATGAGGAATTTTCGCATATGCACTTCAATTCCAGCAAAGTCATTGTGACATTGAGCACTTTTGAGGAAACCATCAATGCCAGGCTATTGTATCAATCCAGGGTTCATACATATTTTCAATGTCAATTTTTAAGGACTTTTCAAGGCCTTCTGCAGACAAAACTCAAATTTTAGAAACAAAATTTGAGATATATAAAGAATCATATAATGAACTAAAAACTAATATTTTAATTAATATTTAAAAAAATACTTTAATAGTATTCATTTCGATTTTAAATTTCACTTTGACTACATCCATAAAGTATATGGATAACATCAGGTAGTTTTGTGATGAAGGGATGTAATTCTTGTATTCAATACCAGAAATAGTATGCCATTTCAGAAGAATGTATTTATTTTGATTTTATTTTTAATATTTAAGAACATTTTCAAAGTATTTTAATCAATATCAAAAAAATATTTTAATATTTTGATTTAATTTTTACTATTCTGACACAAGTTTTTACTGGATATTAAGAATAGGATTTTCAAACCCCTTTCAAGACATTTTCCATATTTTCAAGACATTTTCAAGGTAATAATAGAAATAAGGTTTTTTCAAGACAAAACTAAAAATTTAAGGCCTTTTCAAGCCTGTGCAAACACTACAATCCGCCCATTGGATTGGTTTGGCATTCGCCTCATATAATCAAACAAGTGTTTTTACTCCAACGTCATTTGATCTAAACACTCCTATTTTTCTCCAAGAGTCTTAATAAACAGGATCAAAAAATTATGCCTGATGTGCCTGAAGTAGACAACTGAAATATTAGACGATACTTTCTGTCCACTAGGATGTGGGCTTGGCAGAATGTGCTAGAATTCTGTTAGAGATTTTACATCACTTTCATGAGGATTGTTGACTACCTTCATGTGGTCCTCTTTGTGAGTATCCAATTAAAAAAACAAAAAAAAAGAAGAAATGGAATCTAAGAAACTAAAGCAAATATGTAAGACAACCATTTTCAATTGTTGACTAAATATATATATATATATAATTAGGTTATGTGTACATGTTTGTTTATTCGTACAGGATTTACCAAACTAACTGACTAATCATTATGAATATTAGAACACAGCTGATAGGCATAAGGGCAGGTTATATTTACTTTAGTTTTATACTAAAGGAGAAAGAAGGGGGTCAAAGCCCTTTGTGAAATTACAGGGGTCTCAGATTAGTGTAAAATTTTACGAATAGACATTTTAGGCATCAATTAATAAAATATTAATTTTCAGTTTCTTTAAATGGTTTTACTGGGCATAATATGGGCACAACCTCTCATTTAAATCTTCAAATATTTCAGATTTGCATTAAAATTGATCCATGGTTATTAGACATCAATTAAACAATATTCTCTGAATTTCAGTTTCTTCTAAAGACCCCTTAAGTTTAAGCCTTACATTTCACACATTTTCTAGAATGAAAATCATGTGATCTATTTTAATCAAATTTCAATAAGGATTTTAAACAAAGTTTAGTAACTTTATATTTTTATTTTAAAACTGGTGCAAAAATGCTTTGTTCAAGGAATTAATTTTACTTCTCTTGGGATGGGTATTTTTCATTTATATAAATATATAAGGTTATTTATTTGAACTGTACTCTGTTTGTATATACCAATCATAATGTATTTAAAAAAATCTTTCTAATAAAATTTTTTATAATGGAAAAGCAAAAACAATTTTTTTAATATAAATTTTGAAAAAAAAAAAAAAAAAAAAAAAAGAAAATCCAAGCTCAATGAATGTCTTTTTATTGGGTTCCAGAGCATAGTGTAATGGTTTCCTTTTGAAAAAATAATAACTGAGAAAACTGATATTTGGAACTTCGAAAATTATCATATTACACTATATATATAAGTGCTCCCATATGAAGGCTGCAACACACTTTGTTAGAGATGTGACTCTCAATCATGTAGAAAAATACTTCACCGTATTTCCGATTTCACAGAGAAATGCTCTTAAAATCCTTTAAAGAGCATGTCTCATTTAAATCAAAAGTTTAGATTACCTGATGAAGGTCATCATTTGACAGAAACAGCAGTTTTTTTTATTGTCGTAATCATCTAATTTTTTTTTTTTACCTCAAATTAAATAATATATATATAAAATTAATACTGGCAGTGTATATATATATATATATATATATATAGTAATAAGTTATAAAAATATGTATGGCAATTAAGCTACACAGAATATTTTGCGTTTCATCCATGCTAGGATTCGTGGATGAAACGCAGAATATTCTGTGTAGCTTAATTGCCATACATATTTTTATAACTTACTACCTAGCTCTACCTATGCATTGAGCACTGTTGAAGTAAATACTTAAAGTTTACGCATAAAATAATACTTTCGCATATTAATTTATGTGATTAAATGAAGTAGTTATATATATATATATATATATATATATATATATATATATATATATATATATATATATATATATAATAGCCAGGATATAAGAGAGCTGTAAGACCCGAGAAGAGTGTAACACGAATATAAGAGACTTTCTTGGACATGTAGCGGGCGGAAGCGCTCTTATATCAGGGTTATACTTATACGCGACTCTTATATCCGGGTTACATTGTACGTTTACACAGACTCTAATTTTGGGATCAGAGAAAATCTCTCTTCTATATCCGGGTTACACTGTATATAGCCATTACGTTATTTTTGGAGCAATACATACATCCATTTATTTTGACATTGTATGAAAACCGATAACATAAGTGAAAAGCTAACTATATATATATATATATATATATATATATATATATATATATATGCACATGCATGCACACACACACAAAACTAAATATGATATAAATTTCATTGTATAAGACTGGCAAACAACTATAGTCTTGTTTCAGTAGTTTTTTTTCATGTGTTTTTACGAGTACTGATTCTCCCCCCCCCCCGCTCACAGTTGAAATAAAAATTTACAAATCATGCCTTTATTCCCATTTGTGGCAATGCTTTCGGCTGTTTAACTAGACATTGTCTAGAAACTATATGTTCGTAATAATAAGCTCAATTTTAGTAATGATTAACAGCAACCATAATCACCATAATATTTTTCGGTAAAATTATTAAAAGAAAATATAATAATGCCAAGACATTATTATAACCACATCTGAATTGTATATACAAAACTACTGAAAAAGGATGTGTCTGTCTTATATAACAAAACATGTCATCAGGAAGATTGTTGTCTAATACACACACACATTATATATATATATATATATATATATATATATATATATATATATATATGCAAACAAAAACACAAAAGCAACAAAAGCAAAAAAAAGCATAAGCAATGATTTAAAAAAAAAAAAAATAAATAAATAAAAAAAAAAAATTGCATTTTGCCAACCAGTCAAAAACTGGGGGTGGGGCACAACTGATAAAGCAGCTGAGAAAAAAATAATAGTGTGTGGTGGGGGATAAACAAAAGAATGATGTAGATAATATTCCAAGCATACCACGTTATCCTGAAGTGAGGCCAAAAGGAAAGAAATGAAAGATAAGGATTAAAAACAATAAGAAAAATATAAAAAAAGAAAAAAAAAAAAAGAAAAAAGGAAAGCAATTATTTATTAAAACAGTTTACTACAGAATTCAGATTCATGCATTTCATTTAAGACTTAAAACTTATAACTCGTATTATGAAACAAGATCTTTGTAACAGTATTCTTAAATGTACTGGTATTATGAACATTCAAAACAATCACGGCCGAGTTGTAAAGGAGAAAAACAGAAAATTGAGCCAATTTATTTGTCAAGTTTTAATGACATTTCAACACTAGAGCCATTATAATTAATAAAGTTATGTGTCTGAAGCCAATATACATTAAAACTGCTGAACATAGAAAACCAAAATTCTGTACAAACGATTTCCTTTCTATGTAGATGAGGGTTCATGGATTAATTCGGACAGCAGTAAAACATCAGAACAAATTAGACTCATCAATGACTAAGTAATACATTGGCCATTTCCTTTTCTGAAACTTTTCAATCAATAACGTTGATTATATATATATCATGTTTTTTGATTACTCTGAATTATTTTGGGGTTTAATCTCTTCCACTTTTTAAATATTTCAGGAGATGACAGTGGTTAAGTGGTTATCAACACAAACTGATAACCTGGGTGTTTCAAGTTTGAATCCAGTTTGTTCCACAAAATCACTTTCATTTTAGATGTTGACAACCTTCACGCAGTCCCTTTTAAGTATCCAATGTCTTCCTAGAAAGAATTATGACTAGAAAAATATCAGGGAAACCAATGCCAACAAAAGAATCTTTGGATCCATACTCATTTAACGATCCAAATATGTCTCATTATCATGAACACATCCTGGGATTGGTATGATAGCTCGTATTTGAAGAAAAGAAACTTATGCAGAATTATGTCTGTGCTATTGTCGGTATTTTTCGGACAGTTTATGTTAATCACCAGAAAGACGAGCCAACAGGAAATATACCACTATTTAAAACTGACAATGAAACATGGTTACATATAAAATGACCAAGTACGATGTTCATCCCAAACAACAATGTCCACTTAATGTAACAAAGCAGTATTCACCTCAGGCTGATTGAACTGGCTTTCTCCATAGGAGGAAGCTCCATGGGAATATCAGATTCACAAGTGGTCTCCAGTCGCATGTAATATCCTAGTCAAACGAGATGACAACGTTCGGTTTTTTAAGTCCTTGCAAGAGAGATGCTAAGATCTTCCTACATACAGTGCCTAGTATTCCCAAATGGTCACCCATCTGGTATTGACCAGGCTCATCGTTGCTTACCTTTGATGATCTAATGAGAACCGATGTGGCAACGTGATTATTACTGCATAGCAAGTTTCTGCTACTGTTAGCAAATTATGTCTTTAGTATGTTCAGAATATTGCTTTAAAACAAAATTTTAAATAAAAAATTATAATTATTTAAAAAATAGTTTTTAATAAATGTCAGTTTTTATACTCAATATGTAAAATTAATAAAGCAATCCTGGCTATTATCATTTGTGTCTTTGCAAAAGAAATGCGTTTTTAAGAATCAAAGAATTTCACAATCAATAAATGCAATAAAGTCATGACAACATTTGGTCAGAGGGCATTTTTTTTTTTTTGACCATTTGAATGAAAGAGTGAAAAATTAAACAAGGCCCATGACAAACAAACCTGCATTGATGTCACCTAAAAATCAAACATTTATATTTTAGTTTATTTTCTTGAATTAGAGATATATTAGAAAAAAAAAAAAAAAATTCAAAAAATAAAATTAAAAGGAAAACACAACTAATACAATATACTAAGACAAATCTATAAACGTTGATGGCTAAAAGAAAACTAAACATTGTCCTACAAAATATAGGAGCTTATTCGATTAAAAGTACAGAATAGTTAACACTTGATAATTTGTGAAACAAATTATTTTATATCGATAGCATTAGAACTAGATCGTATTATTTAGACTACTATTCTCATATTAAATGGTGTTTTCACAACGTTTCAACTGATGTAACCTCCAACCTTCTTCAGTTGTCTCTTATCCAACTCCCAAATCTTTCTGTTGAACTCAGAAATCTGTATAGAATGTCACACAGACTCCATAGGGGTAGAATGCTCTTGTTCCATCACCCATGACTCGGTAGAAATCATAAGTAATTTGCAAGTGTATTCTGAGTATCGCCCGCATTAAGGATTGAACCTTCGACCTATAGAAGAGAATCACTTACAATTTAATTTTAACTACCATTTTATCCGTTCATTATGCCACGGATTTGTGCAGATAATTCTTGTATGAATATAATTGTGAATTACTCAGTCATGGCTGACAGAATGAAAGCATGCTACCTCAGTGGATTAAATAAAGGGTTCCGTTTGCAATTCATTGAAGATTCCAGAGTTTGACAGAAAGATTCCCAGTTCAACATCAGCTGAAATGTTGTGAAAATAACGCTGAAGATGAGAACAGTAGTTCGAATGATCTAAATTACCAATCTTTATCTAAAAAATTTAGAGACATAGAACAAAATTCTCTACCTAATCCACCTAGTTTTAACACTTTATATTTAACACCTTTTCTTCTATAAAATCAGTCTTTTTGAGATTTAATATGCGATCAAATGTGTTAGCCATTAAAACTAGGCTGGTGAAGCAGAGAATGTATTTTTAATGTTTATGACTTTTTTTTTATCAATGAATTAGAAAGTGTTAACTATTCTTCTTGGGTATATTTTAATGTCCTTATTCTTATTTCTTTTCTTTCTCTTTCTATAAAATAAATCTTACATTTAAAAAAAAAAAAAATAGTTAATAAAAGTTGGTTCATTTTGAGTAAAATGTTTTGTCAGATGATTTTTTCAACTCCTATTCATTAGAAAGGTAATGTTCCTATTTACAATGTCTCCCCACGAGGGCAAAGTTAGACACCAGGGTCTTTTTTTAAAAGGAAAAAAAAAAAAAAAAAAATTGTCTCAGTCGTGAAGGATTTCTCCTCCACTGACAGAGAACAAGAAATTGAAGTGCAGCATCTGAAGAACAGATATTACACTTTGATCTTGACCCGAAGGCCAAGTGGTCTAAATATTTATTATCCGATTGGTTCAAAAGTAATGTTTTTTGATGTTCAACTTAAATCAAAAACGACATATATTAGGTTGGTGCAAAAATAAAGAAAACATAATTTTAAAAATTCCGTTCAATTTTTATTTCAACTCTAACACCATTCCTCCAATGAACGTTCAACTCAAAAGGAGGTAATAGGGAAGCAATTGAATAAGCACCCCTTTTAAAACTTTGTAAAACTAAAAAATACCAAAAAAACATATTTAACTTTAACATGCAATTAACAAAACTTTTTAACTAAAACAGTTTCTTTCCAACTTTTGCTTTCCATTTAGCTGCAGTCTTGCACATGTATAACAAGAAAAAGTCCCTTCTGATAAATACACAAATTTCAGTTTAATCTTTTTAACTCTACATAACAAAACAAACTAGTGTCTACTTCGAAAGACTTCATGGTGCTTGTTAAGAGAGTCGATGGATCGATTTAAAAAAAAAAAAAAATGTTTCAAGCAAAAAAAAAAGCTTACATACTTAATTGTCATGTCGAAAATAGTAATATATAAAAAAATAACGAAAATTCATTGAGTAGAACAACAGCTATTGTTTTTAGAAAAAAAAAAAAAAAGAAGAAAAGTCTATAACTATAAATAACAAATATTACATGCCAAAAACAAGTAATCTAAAATACTCGTTCCGAGTCATGCCCCCCCTTCAGTTTATTTATAATGTCTAAGAAAACTGCAATTTTACCCAATTTTCCATAAAAATTACTTTTAACTATAAATAACTTTCTCCCCAATGAATTTTAGTAATTTTTTTAATATATTACTATTTTCAACATGACAATTAAGTAACATAATACTGTTCTTGCTTAAAACGACATTTTTTTTTAAAAATCGACCTGTCGACTATCCTTACAAGCATAAACTTTATTTTCGGAATGGTTTTATTTTTAATAAAATATGTTATAATCAAAATATACATTTTAACCTTGGAATTTTTTTTTAGAATGGTTTTATATAATAAAAAATATCTTAAAAGTTTGCATAAAAAATAGTCTTTACATTGAAATTTAAAATTAGGAAAAAAAAATTGTTTTTAAATAAAAAGATTAAAAAAAATATATTTTGATTATAACATTTTTTATTAAAATTATTATTAATATTATTATTATAATTTTTATTAAAAATCCTGAAAAGGAAGCACTTCAAAGTAAATACTAGTTAATTTTTTTCCCCCAAGTTTTAAAATTAAACTGGAATTCGAGTAAGTATTAATCAGAAAGTAACTTTTCCTCGCAATACACTAGCAAGACTTGGCAAGTCCAAAAGAAACTATTTTAGTAAAGAAATAAAAAAAGATAACGGGAACTTTTAAACAAATTAGTTTATTAAAAAAGGAAGAAAAATCAAATTGATTACCACATCAACATAAATTGAATACCAGAGCAAATAAAGACAAAGGAAGGGAGCTTTTGATAGCCGTTTTTTTTTTTTTTGGGGGGGGGGGGGGGTATTTTGGATAATAGAAATGGTTTTTGCTAATTTTTAAAAATTTCACATAACTTCAAAGACGTTAATCTATTATATAAAGATAGTTACATGTGTATGTTTGTATATCCAGGTAAAAGTAAAAAAAATACAAAACAAACACCTAACAAATGTGATATTTTCTACAATGACGTTGAACCAGATGAATAATATATAAAATTAAAAAAAAAAAAAAAAAAATTTCATTCTTTGACTTTAAACTGTCACGGAATTCATCATGAGAGTGGTCTATTTTCCAGCTAGATAATGTACTAACTAAGGGGAAGTAATCGATGCCCACAGGAATCTATAAAAACGAGAAAGACAAGAATGGGCTGGGAAGAGGGATAGAGAAAAGATAGAAGTTTTAATAGAAATATGCAACACTAATATTATCCCGGGAAATGCCAGGTAACCCTGCAAATAATGAGTATATTGAATGGTGAGAATGAATAACGACTTACATACTCTTTCTGTAGAGCTTCACCACATGATTGAAAACAAAACTTCCGCTCAGAGGTTGGTTATTTCATTGTGTCAACATGTGGATTAACGGCATCTCCAAGGCTAAATTGTTTTAATTTTTTTTTTTTTTTGCAGGAAAGTTTTGCATCTTCCCTAAACAGTGCATAGTATTTATAAATGTTCACCCATTTGGTACTGCTTAATGTTGCTCAACTTCGGTGATTTCATAAGAACTAGTGTGTATGTGATTATGCCATATGCAAGTTTGTATATAATAAATGTTTATAATTCCTCTTTAAGCATCTTTTATTTCAATCAGAAATATCATTTCAATGTAGAATAAATAATAATAATTATATATATATATATATATATATATATATATATATATATATATATATATATATATAAGAACAAGTAGTTAATAAAACATGTTAAAAAAAAAAAAAATGAGTTAAAAACATTTAATTTTAAAAAGGAAGCACAAAATAAGTGGATAGTCCTTAATCCGCGGAATTTCTAAGAAATACTTTTCTTTCTCATCAGAGAGTAGAATTTAGCAAAATGCGGGACCGCATTTTGCTAAATTCTACCCTCTGATAAGAAGGAAAGTATTTCTTCGAAACTCAGCAGATTAAGGACTATCCACTTATTTTGTGCTTCCTTTTTAAAATTAAATGTTTTTAACTATTTTTCAAAGTGTTTTTAACATGTTTTATTAACTACTTGTTCTTATTTATACAAACATATATATATATACCTGCTTTGTTTACTCATTGAGCACTTTTTGGTAGACACATGTTTCATTGGATGTACTTCTAGGAAACTAAACTCTACTGCCATTATATATATATATATAAACTCTACTGCCATTATATATATATATATATAAAGTTATATGTGGTTGTTTGTCGTTTTTATACGCGCATCTTAGAAGATGCGCATATAAAAACGACAAACAACCACAGAATTCGCGCATAAGCCTGAAGAGTCCTAGAGTGGATGAAACGCGGAATATTCAGTGTAGCTTAATCGCCATATACATTTTATAACTTACTAACTAGCTCTACCTACGTATTGAGCACTTTTGAAGTAAATACTTAAAGTTTACGCATAAATCTATACTTTTGTATACTAATTTTATGTGAGTAAATTAAGTAGTTATATATATATATATATATATAGCTTGTTTTTTTCTTTCTTCCTCAACACTGACAGCATTCCATTCCTTGCATTACGATAGCCTTCTAACACACACACATTAGCGTTGGGACAATTAATCACAATCGAGAATCAGAAGAATCAGAACATTTTGAGGCAGCAGAAAATTTGTGTGTATTTTCCAATGCCAAAAACGATTATTTTAATTTGTTAAATCAACCTATGCATTAAGCAATGGAAATTCTATATTAAACTTCAAGTGTGCAAGATATTAAAAAAAAAACAAAAAAACTTTGGAGTCGATCCAACCCTAAATTTAAGCGCAGATTCAACGCTACTGGAACAATCTGCACACCAATTTTTCAGATGTGTTTAAAAATATATGTTATTAACAAAAGATTTTTTTTAACTGATGGAAAGACATAAAAAAAAAGCCTCTACTGAGAGTTACTTGCATGAATCTTAAAATACTTCAACATATGTTCATACACTTCTCACAATTAAGAGTTACTAAAATAAAAATTGATGGAAAAAGAGGAAAAAAAAACGCTTCTTATAATAGTTATTTGGATGAATCAAGGCTTAAATCATACACTTATCACAATTTTGTATATCAAAACAACTGATAATATTGAGCTGGAATCGATAATTAGTGATCTTAAAATAAAAAATTAGTGAATGAAAATATCATGCAATTGTAATTAGTTTTAGTAGAACAAAGACATCATACATAAAACATCATTAATAAGAAATAAAATCACAGAATTTAACAAAGAATTAAAGAGAATAAAAGGAAGAGAAAAACCTTCATACATTACAGTTAGAAATTCCATTGTCTTCCTAGCAGACAAAAAAAATGCAAAATCAGAGAAAGGAATGAAAGTGTTTTATAAAGACAGAATAGAAGAAGGATTTGTTGTTTTTGATCGGGGGGGGGTTGGGTTGAATTCATGCACATTTATTATTGTACGCGCTGTAATTTTTTGTTTTGTTTACTAACTATAGCATAGCGATACTTGATTCAGACTAGCCTATTTTTTCTTTTCTTTTTTTTCTCACTATGTTATTGGCATAAATATAATGTAGTTTGCTAGGGGACCTAGGGTTTACTTTCAACAGCCTCATAACTCTCACTTCCCTTTAATCCTCCTATTCTATGTTTCTGACAAAAGGGGAAGAATTGCTGCTTTCTGTTTTGGACTATTATTATTATTATTATTTTTATTTTTTTTTTAGCTCCATTTAGTGGCTTCATGCCTTGTTTGAAGTTATTTTTATTGAAAAAAAAAAAAAAAAAAAAAAAAAAAAAATCCGGCTTGGAATATTAATAAAATGGTGATATTTTATGTTACTCTCCTAAGCAACTTCTAACATTTTACTATCTTACATGTGTTTATAATTATGAAACCATTTCTTAACATTATATGACAGAGCATAACGATGCAGGAACATTTGGGTTGAAGGTAAATCTATCTACAATTACTCTATAGATATATCGTGATTAGATATATTCCATACAATTTATCTACATCCTTCAAGGTTTAAACGTTTTCATAGAATCTATCATATTACTAGACTTGTTGGGTCACAAGCATTGCTACTATATATACTACTTGGACATTATTAAAAAAAAAAATTAATGAACCGAGACATATGTTAAGACATTCGGTTATCTATAATATAAATCTCACCTGTCTGTTTAAATGTATGCATGTATGTATGGCTGCCTAAAACTGTTGACAGAGGCGACGGATTTTCACGAGATTGTAATCGTCTTGAAGCTCAATCCTTTAGACAACAAATATAAAAAAATTGGCTGAAAATATTAATTTCTTCATCCTCAACTGAGCACTTTTCTACAGGGAGGGGTTGCATTTTTCGCCGAAATTTTCGGAAGTCATTCCCTCTTTTCGGTTGACTAGCCTTAATTTAAACATTCGTCACTTCCGGTTTAGTGATGGGCGCAACAGCAAAGACATCACTTTTTTTTCATGTTCTTTTCTTCATTTGCGGTACGGGTTCGAGCCTGCCTGCCCACTACCACATTTTTTTTGTTTTGCTCAACACACACCTCCGAACACCTGGGCAACGCTGGGCACCCAGGCTAGTGCTAAATACCCCCCTCTTCCCCTGTTTTTTGTTTCGTGGAATTTTTGCCAAGATTTGCCGGTTACGATTAAGACTTACATAATTTCAGTTTGATTTTAAAACTACATAAAAAAATCTTGTTTTTACTTTGAAAATATATTTTTAAAGTTTATATAAAATAATCTTTACTTTTTAAATATCTTGTGATGAAAATATATTTTTTAATTTCCAAAACAATTCAATGTAAAGACTAAAAAATATTTTAACTCCAAGATATTAAAAAGACATTTTTATGTGAACTTTTAAAATATACTTTTTATTATATAAAACCATGCTGAAAAAAAAAAAAAAAAAATTCAAAGTAAAGACTAAAAAGAATATACTTTGATTATAACATAATTTATTAAAAATAAAACTATTAAGAAAAATAAATATTACAAAGTAAGTTTTTATGTAAAGTTTTAAAATCAAACTGGAATTATGTAAGTACTAATCAAAAGGGATATACAGGCAAGACTTGGCAAGATTTCCGTTACACAGAAAGTAGAAGTGAAAAAGAAACAGATTTATTTAATACTAGTCAGTTAATGACGGAGTAGACCCAGGAATGTAGAAAAAAGTATAAATGCACGTGGTGTAGAATGGGGTCGTAAGAGGTCTTATCGAACAGAGGGTAAAATTTGAGCTACTTCCTCTGCCCCACCGCGAGATGCTAATGGAAACACGTTTGAATTTATTTACTGATGATGATGAAAATGGCGCTCCTAGGGACAAATGTAATGTTTTAATATTACAGAATAATGTGTTTGTAAGGGAGTTATATAGCTAAATAAGGTAATGGCCAATAGCATAAACATAAATTTTTATGTGCCATCTGTTGGTGTAAACCTACAGTATTTTGGTCCAGAGAGGAAAAATTGCGCCTCTTATTATATACAGGATAACTGGACATTCTTCTTGCAAACTCAGAGGAAACCAGTGCTTCATAATTTCATTAGATTTACATGGCAAAAAATTGAACTGATTAAAAAAAAAATTTTTTTTTTTAAATTCTTTGAAAATTTTTTATCATTGTTGTCAGCAGCTACAAAAAAAAAAAATCTATAAATATAAAAGCGAAAATGTATGTATGTGTGTATGTATGTATGTGTGTTCGCTTTTTCCGTATGTCTACAAAAGGCTTCTTTCAGAGAAGCGGTCACTCGCTTCACAACTTTTTATATCACATATAAATCGTAATATCTCACAGTTAACAACGAAGCTCACCTGTCTATTTAATTTGCTTGATTTCGGGAAGATAAATATTCAACATTTGTCGCTCGCCGCATGTGGGTCAGTCTTTTTCCTATAACATCTTGGGGAAATAAAAATCCCGCAGTCAAACTTGACCTCATTAACTCATTAAAACGGGCACCTGCCGAATCCAAGTAATTAAATAAATTCAAACGTGTTTCCGTTAGCATCTCGCGGTGGGGCAATGGTTAACGTCGCACTTTTTTTTTTCACACTTTAGTTTACAACTTTGCCTCAACGGTTCGGGGTCGATCCTCATACTTACTTTTTTTTACCCCCCCCCCCCCACCTCCAAATACCCGGGCAACGCCGGGTACCCCTCGTTAGTAAATAAATAAAATAAAATAAATATGTGCATAGATAAATTATGTCTGAACTATCATAGTTGAATTATATTTGCTGATGAAGTATTGCAGAAACACCCGATAATTACAATTTTACTAATAGGTCAGGAGATCAAGGTTCAATCTTCAGGTTAATCATATGAAAGCCCTCACCCCTTAAAAAGGTTATTTGATTCCTCCTTGCTAAACATTCAGCATTATATGGTAAGGATCAAGGGTAAGTAAGCCTTAGAGTTACACTCGATTACAGTTGACATACATACATATATATATATATATATATATATATATATATATATATATATATATATATAATATATATATATATAAGTTAATGAGGGATCAGTTTCAAGGTACTGAGATAAAATGTAAACTAGAATATAAAGAGATGGGAAAATGAAAAGTATGTGTGAAAATAGTAATAGAAAAATGAAAAGATACGAAAAACGAGAAAATGGGAGGTAAGAAGAAAATCAAAATCCAAAGGTTTCTTTGATACAAGAGGATTCTTGGCTAACTTCCAATAATCAAACGAGAATAATGACATACATGATTTTCTCCCACCAAACATTCTTATACTTGCAAAATCTGCCTCAACAATGTATGTGTTATCATTATTAAAAATGATCGCAATGAAAATTTCAACCAACAGGTACCTGGTCCTGCTAATAATAAAAGTAATGGATGTCTGGGAACAATCCTGCAGACCATCACCAAGAGAATGGAGAAACCGAGACTCCTTGAAATTTTGGCTAAAACTATGAGGTGCCTTCAATAAGTTTCCAGACTTTTTTTTTTGTACAGGCATTTAAAATTGTTGTAGACGCTTAAAAATTAAGTATGTTATTGCTACTCATCTTATGAGATAACTGACTAATTGTTATGATTTCAGGTTCAAATGGACAGCTACAGCAGGAATTGGAATACACGCCACTAAAGCCTGATTGTCACAGCTGGTGAATTTCAAAAATGTGATCTGGATGTGAGAACAATTTAGAAGAACAATATGCAATAAAATTACGCTTTAAACTTGGAAAAAAAAAAAAATGCCACAGAAACATGCAGACTGCTTTTAGACAATCTTACATGAATTGAGCCTCAGTTATTAAGCTGTATAAGAGATTCAAGGAAGGCAGGGAATCTGCGAGGAATGATAAGTGTGGGAGAAGTAAGAAAGTCAGAGTACCAAAGTTGATTGGCCAAATAAAGAATTTCATGGAGAAAGACCGTTATGTGTCTACAGACAGTAAGTACACAGTTTGGGAACTGTACATACAATTATTCATGAGGAACTGAAGATGCAAAAGATTCGCACAAAGTTTGTCCGAAAGATGCTCAGAGATCAAAAAGAAAGATATTGTCATGACAGCAGAGAGATGGTAAAGATGATTAATACAAATTCTGTAGTTTTTGATGCTCTGATGATTTGTGATAAAAGCTGGGTCTACTGCTATGAGGCAGAGTACCTAGTGGAAGCATCTCCCATACCCAAGAAGTCCAGACAGAGCAAACACACCTCGAAACATCCCTTTTTTTGACAACACAGGCATGATCTACATGCACTGGGCTCCCACTGGACAGACAATCAACAAGTAATACTATGTTGAGGTTTAAAGGGAGTTCAGGAAGAGATTCCGTCGGAAGATGCCAGGACTCTTCAAATCAGGTCAGTGGCATTTCCACCAGTCCACAACTCCATCCTTGTTACAAATTATTTTACCAAGATGAGCATCAAGACAGTTCCTCACCCTCCCTATAGTCCAGACCTCGCACCCTGTGACTTTTGGTTATTCCCTAAGCTCAAGGAAAACCTAAGAGGCTGTCGTTATGAGACAATTGAGGAGATGAAAACGGATGTAATGAGGATTACTGATACACTCACACAAGAGGACTTTCATGGGGCTTTCCATAAGTTGGAACGGTAAAACAAGTGCATTGCAGCTGGAGGAGATTACTTCGAAGGGGACTAGAGTTTCATGTGTGTTCTATCAATAAAAGTGCACATATGAAAAAAGTGTGGAAACTTATTTAAAGTGTAGTATATATGTCGATACTATGCTTCATCTTTTCTGCCCTCAGTCAGTGAAGGAAAAGTCTTCTAGGCGCAAGTAATTTTTTCACTAAAAATCGAGAGTGTCCCTTCTTGGGGAAACTGGATTTTTTCATATTAAAAACCGACCATGTGTTTAACTTTGCCCTGGTGGGAAGGCACATAAACAAGGACCCCAGGAATCAATTGAAACCATCTAGATAGCAGCACTAGATCTGCTAGAAAAGATCGAACTCGTGAATTTGGATTGAATTTCTAACAGAATCCTTTATTTAATTCATGTGGTTAGCATGATCTCATTCCGTCAGCCAAGGACCTGTGGTGCAGTGGTTAGAGTACTTGAAAAAATCAATTGTAAAAGTGATATTCTCCTGAAGGTTGAAGGTTCAATTCTCAGTGTGGGTGACTGAATGAGAGCATGCTACTCCCATGAAGTAAATAAATAGTTCCATCCAAATTCCCGAGTTCGAAAAGATACACGTGAAGAACATGGACCGAAACGTTATGACAGTCAAGATAAGAAAAGTCGTTCAAAAAAATCCAAATAATATGAATACACCTACAAGCCTTATGCTGTCAGATTTAATGCGAGCCAGACCTGTGTATGATAAAAAAGAATACTGCAATATTTGGTTTCTTGGAATGACCAGTGACCAAATTAATGAAGGGGAGGAGCCTTTAAGAACAACTTTTCCATCCTATTTAAAAAAAAACAAAAAAATCTTACCGGCACCCATTTCAAAACCTTGAAATTAGGTCATTCATTTTTTTTATTATATTGAGAGAGAGAGAGAGAGAGAGAGAGAGAGAGAGAGAGAGAGAGAGAGAGAGAGAGAGAGAGAGAGAGAATGCTGCACACACTTTTTAAAACTACTTTGTTATTTATCCATGCCTCCGGGCAACACCAGATAGCCCTGCTAGCAGTAAATAAAATGATAATTCCATTATTAAAGTTATATTGAGGCGAGAAATACACACATACAGACAGAAATGAAAAAGACTTAACTCTTTCTGCGGAGAGATTATGATAATTGAGGATAGAGAAAACCATTATGCGATGTGAAGGCTATGATTTCTGGTCAAGATGAAGAATTTGTAGGGAAATCTTTAAACCGAGCAACATAAATGCAGTACACGCATTGAAATTGAGAGGGACTTCTTCATCATCCTTTTAAAAAAGGAGAAAACACGCATGCATAAATTGATCACACATTAAAAAGCATCAAAGAACATGCCTCCTAAACCAGAAAGAAATATTTGTGAATGCATTATCAATATAATATTCATATAACTATTTAGCATCAATTCAAATTTTTGTACAGGCATTTAAAATTGTTGTAGATGCTTGAAAATTAAGTATGTCATTGCTATACATCTTATGAGATAGCTGACAATTTTTATGATTTCGGGTTCAAGTGAACAGCTACAGCAGGAATTGGAATACACTCCACTAAAGCCTAATTCACGGCTTAACATTTGGATTTTATAAAATAAATAAGTAAATAACAATTGCTATTAAAACTGAATCTTAATTTAAAAGTATGATACATGCAAGGAATGGTAATATAATAGGGTAATATAATAGGGTAGAATGGGTAATATAATTGGAAAATTACCTTCTTGTCTTATTTTTTTAAGGAAGTTTTTTTCAACTGTTTTTTTTTTTTTTCAAGAAAAAAAAAACCAACCTAATCTTTCACATACTTAATGTTGCCTGCCCCCCCTCACCTTTTGTGGTTTTTAAATTGTAAACAACTTTGGCATTGTATGTGTGTATGATTAATTCAGGATTCTCCGTCAATATTCGGAACTGATACCGTAAGAACCGAAATCCTTCAGATGCCATATCCAATTAGGTACCAAACGTATTTTACATTACTTTGAGTGATTTTATAAAGTATCTTATTTTCATCTTAATTTACGCATTACTTTACGATTTTGTTTGCAGAAAAAAAAAAAAAAAACTAAAGTTGGATGCAACGGATGATTTCAGACTTTCCTATTTCAACAGAATCAATAACACGTTTTTAGATGCGACTATAAAAAGAACTATCACAAAGTTAAAATAGAATGTTCATCGGGGGGGGGGGGGACCAAACAAACACAGATTGAAAATGGATGCATTTTTTTTTTTTTTTTTTACTATCCGTACCGACCTGGCATTGCTAGGAGTCCATTAAGTTTAGTATTTTTATTTTTTTGAAGTTTAATTTTTTAAAAAAATTCTGTTTATAACCATGCCTTTTGTGTCAGATTAAGTATCTAACACCTAATATTAACAACAAATGAGAAATGCTAACAACTAAAATAGTATTAGTTATTCCCCTCAGCTGATTTTTCGCTTTTCAGGAGTTTATTTAAGAATGTCTCCATATTATTTGAATACATATGTTTTTATGTGATTTCCAGTGGCTATTGTTCATTTGACTTGCCAACTACCGCCTTCGCTACTGTCAATTTCTTGTACCTCTGCCGCACTCACCATCTCATTTTTGAGTACTTGTAAAATTTGTGTAGTAGTACTTATTTACAAGGCCTCCCCACGGGACAGAGTTAGACACCAGGGTAGTTTTTTAACGTGAAGAAAAGGTACAAAAATAAAAATTGTCTCAGTCGCGAAGGACCCCTCCTCCACCGAAAGAGGACGAGAAACAGAAGCGCCGCATCTGAAGAACAGACACCATACCCCGATCTCGGGCAAAAGGCAGTGGATGTAGTACAAAATAGACTTTAACATGACCTGTAGCCATTATCAAATGCCACAAAAGGTGCATATAAGTGTGGCATTCAGTAACGACCAATAGCCAGACTGATGAGCTCTCAATGAAAAGTCTACTGCGATGAAGATGTATTACTAATAGATGCACACCCTCCGAAGCACTTAAATGATCACGTTGTACAGCCATCTAGGTGCTTCCACGAGACGAACAGCACCAAAACCGGACCTGCATTTTCCATTTCTATTCTCACTTATTCTATTCAGGGCAGACCGTGTAGATCACAAATTAGACTGGCACTTGTATTCATGATTTCCTTGGCCTTTTGGGAATAAAATTGCATTGAAACCATTGGGGATCTTTTAAGTAGATTTTCGACCATAGAGTGAATGTGGTATTTTGGCGAAAAAAATCTGGCTGAGAGTAAGCAAAAAGTTTTTGTTGGCACAAAGAATGAGACTCGACACCCGCCCCCTAAACCCCCAGGATCAAATAAGGAGTAATGCCAAATTTAAATGGAAAATGTGTAACTTTATTTTACTAAATAAATTGTCCTTTTTGCTAGGAGCAAAGTGTAGTATCTGTTCTGATACTACATTTTGTCTTTTGCGTCAGTCAGTAAAAGAGGAATCTTTCTAGATTAAGACCAGTTTTATTTTTTATCCCAATCCAGAACGCCACTCTTTTGGGAAACTGGATTTTCCTGCCACATTAAAAAGCTAACCTTGTGCCTAACTCTGCCTTCATGGAGAGGCAAGTAAATAAGCGTCAAGTATTTGGTCTGTTGAACGCAAAGCAAGAAACTGCCAATTACCATGCACCTTTAATTCTGTCTACAAACTAGGATCTACTTACATTTGATCACCTTTACTGAGTGTTTGCACTAACGAACACAGCAACTCATGTATGTGCACGTGAGCGTCTTGTGGACAGATAAAATTAAAAAAAAAAGAAAAGAAAAAGAAATCAATATAAACTTAGGTAAGATATTGGAATAGCGATTCTTTTCTCTTACAAATAAAAGATTAAATTGAAGAATAATGTGAGGTGTGATTCTTGCAACCGAGTTGAACAAGTAAATCTGCAGACATCAGGCCATACTTTTGTTTATTTCATGGTGAAAGAGAATTTGCCAAAGAGCAGGGAAAACAGGCGTTTCCAGCAGAACATCTCATTGTCTTCATGAAATAATCATCCAGTGTTCTGTTTAGTAGAAACAGAGGAGCACAAAAGAATAAAATCTTTTATTTATATATATATATATATATATATATATATATATATATATACATATACATTAGCACGCCACGCAGCATTACCCGGTCATAAAATATGCTTAAACATGATATTTTGCTTAATGCAGATTTCGTATTTATTATCATATTATATCGGATCCAATATATAGCAATGATTTAAAGTTAAAAAAAAAAAGAAAAAAAAAAAGAAAAACAAACAAATGGCTCGTGTGCCACCACTAAGAATCGAAACCAAAATGTTTAGCTTACAATTTACTTTTTCCTTTGACGTTAATGCCTGAGCTTTGCAGATATAAAGGCTAAAAATTAAAAAAATGAACCAACAGCTATTACGTTACACTTGCATATTCGTAATGCCGTTGTTCGACCTACACCTGGCAAATTCCATTCCTTTAATTTTCACACTTTTGCACCAATTTTCCACAGCTAAAACACAAATATAAAGTTTTGCATGGGTTCGAATATCCTATATATTAAGTTTCATGTCTGTAGACCAAAAACTGATAGAGGAGTTTGATTGGCAAAATCTTTTAAATAAATAAATTATATATATATATATATATATATATATATATATATATATATATATATATATAGTCCTGGTCAAAATCATAAGATCACTTAAGAAAGTAAGTGTTTCCGCATATCATAGAATTTTTAATCAAACAAATAGTTGAAACCATTGCCAAAAGGGAAAATATGATGGAAAAAAAAAATGAAATCTGCTTCATTCGGAACCTTAACCCTGATCTAATAATTATTTTTTAAAAAACAAACATTTTCACTTGGTCAAAATGATAAGACCACTGATAATTTATCTAACAAAAGGCAATTATAAATTACTAAAAAGGGTCCCAGTATTTAGTATAGCCTCCATTATTACAAATTAATTAAAAAATTCTCTTTGGCATGCATGCGACTAATTTTTTTATCAGGTGCGAAGGAATTTTATCCCATGTACTGAAAACTGAATCAGAAAGTTCCTTTATTGAATCATACTGGGCTCCATCCTTGAACACTTCTTTTGCCATCCATCCCCAAAGATTTTCAATGGGATTGAGGTACGGAGAACATGCTGGATGATCTAACAATTCTATATTATTTGAAGAAAAGTATTCTTGTGCTTGTCGAGAAGTGTTTATCGCAGCGTTGTCTTGCTGGAAAATCCAATTTCTTCCACACTGACATGGACCTTTAGTCCTGATAGAAGCATTTTCAAGCTTTGAAATGTACTTCAATGATGTTTGCCGGCCTTTCACTACTTGCAACTTTAGGGTCCCAGCTGACGAAAAAGCACTCCAGATCATTAAAGACCCTCCTCCACTATGCCGAGTTGAAAAAGTCTCTTTGGGCCAATTTTTATCATGCCAATAGTGTTGAAATCCATCTGGACCATCTAGATTAAACTATTTCTCATCGGAGAAAATTACATTTTCCCACTTCGCTTCATCCCAAGTCTGGTATTTGGCGGCATATTTAAGTCGGTTAGTTTTGTGCTGTTCAAGAAGACGTGGTTTCTGCAGTCACTTTAAATGATTGAAACCCTTCATTTTCAGATGCCTTCTGATGGTTTTAGGACTACATTCTGCTACTGTTTGGCTTTTAAATCGACTTGAGCTCATACTGGAGTTTATTTTTAAACTTCTTCTGATACGACGATCCAGTGATAGGGTTATTTTTTTTTTTGGTCGACCTGGACTCTTTTTGTGTCCATATTGATCTGGATTTCTTAAAAAATTTGTGATGACCGTTTTGCTACGATTCACTTCCTTTGCAATGGATCTATGGGATATTCCACCCCTATTAAGCTCAAAGATCCTTCCTCTCTCAAACTCTGATAATGGTTTCCCTTTTGCCATCTAGGAAATTAATTCAAATAAATGTTTAAAAGAATATGCAAATTAGCTAAATCTTTTGCAGATGAATGCAATTCCACAACCCATATATAACAATATATTTCTTTTTAAATAAATAGCAAAAAGGGTTTTTAACATGAATATCAATACACACAAACTCAAATTCATAGGAGTATTGATAAATATGCACATATATTTGCTAGCAGATGCCGGTGTTTCCAGGGGCAAAAGTATAACATATTTCTATCAAAAGCTTCTATTTCTCTACTTCTGTCCATCTTTCTCTCTCTAACCTACTTTTTCCCCTGCCCAGTCAATTCCTCTCTGGCTGGACATGCACGCATGTACACACACACATACATAGATACAACTCTTTTATATAACAGATTCACCAAGGAATTAATCAGCATTTTTTCTCCAAATTTGTAGATAGCACTAAAAAAAAACTGACCTCCCTGACAAAGCCTGGCCCAGATGACCCCCAGAGAATTAATACATTGTTCCTAAATTTAGATATTATTCAACACTGACCAAGAATATGCCAATTTTGTGGATGTTTGTTTTATAGTTTTTAACTTTTAGCTGGATATAAAAACACCTACACAGAAAACTGCCCCTTTTTTATAATACACACACTGGAAAGCCATGTATTTTACAGCTGTCCTGTTTTTAAATCTCCAAAACAGCCACATGGTAAGCAGCTGAGGATTCCTGTTTTCTATTTTCTTTTTTTCCATCCTTATACAGTTCAATTCTCTTTAATAATTGTAAACTTTTGAGAAGTCGTCTTATGCAAGTGCTAAGTCTATTTAACAGTTTGAGTTAAGTATTTTTTTTCCCCATCCTTATATAAATGAATTCTCTTTTGTAATAATAAATTTTTTAGAAGTCGGATTATGTAGGTGCTAAGTCTATGATGGGTTAAATTTAGTTTCTTTTTATTTTCTGGGAATTTAAACTGCATTCTTTATTTTTACATTTTTTTCTTTTTTTACCCAAAGCTAATATTAGACTAATATATATAAGTTTACAGAAGCTTTGGGTATTTTACAAAAAGATACCAAAATAAAATAATTTAAACAATAAATTTAATAAACGCAGTTTTCAAATTTCTGGAAAAAAAAAACAAAAAAAAAAACAACTAAATTAAATTAGCATGTGCATAAGACGACTTTCTGTTTAGAAATCCATAGTTATACAAGAAAACTAAATTATATAATAGTGGGGTGAGAAACAAACAAAAAAAACTTAAATTGTAAAATAGAAAACGAGGATCATCAACTGTATATATATATATATATATATATATAGTAAGTTATAAAAAAATATATATGGCAATTAAGCTACATGGAATATTCTGTGTAGCTTAATTGCCATATATATTTTTATAACTTACTCCATAGCTCTACCTATGTATTGAGCACTGTTGAAGTAAATACTTTTTTAAAAAATCATTGAAAATTTTATATCTATATCATTAATTGCTAGATGAAAGATAATGTTTTTAAATTGCAAAATGTACCTAACATAAAATAAATCCAAGGTAAGTGATTCAATTTAAATTAAATTTTTATACCTTACTTTGTAAAATTTATAAAAGTGCACTTTGAAGATAAATAAATTTCAAATCGAATCTTGTACCTTTATTTTTAAAGCCTATAGTAAAAACATTTTGTTTAACAATTTTCATGCCTGGGATGAAATGCTTTTCTAACTTGTATCTTATCTTTTAAAGATGTTATTTTAAAACTCCCCTTCTCTCTATTTCAGTTTGTATATCTCCTCACACCACAACTCATTTTTTGCAACCCCCTCTTTGTATTATTACAAATCTGAATATTCTGTTTCAGTTTGTATTTCTCTTCACACCACAACTCATTTTTTGCAACCCCCTCTTTGTAATACAGGTCTGAATGAGAAAATCTGAATTTTTTTAAACAAAAACTTTAAAATAATTTTTTTAGATTAAATTTTTTAAAACTTCTTTCAGAATAGAAAATCTTTAAAATTTAATAAGGAAGATATTTCATATAGGTTTCATTAACAAATATTCAGTACATAACGAGAAAAATAGAGATGAAAATTTCAAAAGGACTGTATAACTGGTTACGGTCAATAGTAGTCCTCGCCAGCGAAAGTCTTTGCTATTGTTATTCTATTATTATTATTATTTAAAACATTTTGTGGCTCTTTTGCGCAAGGACTAATTTTCATATATTAATTTATGTGATAAAATTAAGTAGCCATTATATATATATATAAGAATATTCATACCAGGGTGGGTAAAATTTAATCCATCAACAGAACAAATTTGGTATATATTTGTTATCAGTGATTATGAAGGAGTGAAAATAAAAAGATACATAATTCATTTCATAACTTTTTGTGCAAATGTATTCCTCATATTAACTATTGATGTCAGATGCAACAGTAATACTCATGCGCTTTGAATCAATGGTGGATTAAATCAGTGTATTTCTAATTCAAGAAAAGAATTACTTTAATTTTTACTGATGAATGTTAAAAAAAATTCGGTCAAAATGCCTATTCATGATGACCTTTTTCTTCCTATTATGCTGAAGCAATTGTAAAAGTTTGTACATTAATTACGGGAGGGGGAGTTTTAAAAAAGGTTATACTTACTAATCTTTCATTTTCATATATATATATATATATATATATATATATAATAATGATGGGACGATTTATTTTCCTCTATTCCAATTCTTTATAAATCTCTAAACATTTAACTATAAAAATGTTCTTTTGTCCCGATTACTGTAAAAACACATCTTAAATATGCCTATATTTTCTCAAACGTAAAAACACACTTGTGAGGGGATGATATAGAGATTTTAGTCTTACTGGAAGTTTAAATCAATAAATATTTATTATTTTATTGCTACAAGCAGTGGAAGATGTTTCTTAAACCAAAATCAAATGTAAAAGATTATTTAAGGAATTGGTTTTGGCATCGGAAAATAGGCTCAAATTTTTTGATTCCAATACCGATAGCTCAAAAAGCTAAGATTTTTTCGATTAATTGTCCCAACATTAATATATATGTGTGTGTTTGGAGGTAGTGCAGCGAATAGAAAGTTTTAAGCAGTAATTTGTTCGATGAGACAGTCTTTGGTAGGTTGATAGTTGGGAATAATAATTAGGAATTACCTGCTTCTTCTATCCCATATTGTACTTATGGAATGAGAAAAAGCTAGTCGAGCAGATTGAAGAAGATATTAGGTTCACCATTTCATACACATACACACATATATATATATAAGCCTGACGAATCCTAGCGTGGATGAATTGGGGAATATTTTGTGTAGCTTAATTGCAATATATATTTTTATAACTTACTACCTAGCTCTACCTATGTATTGAGCACTGTTGAAGTAAATACTTAAAGTTTACGCAGAAAAAATTATACTTTCGTATATTAATTTCTGATTAAATGAAGTGGTCATATATATATATATATATATATATATATATATATATATATATATATATATATATATATATATATATATGTTGCCGGGTCGTACAATATATTTTAATTCATGCAGATTGTGTATGTATTATAGAATCAATCCTCTACTGATTATTATATAATTATATATTATAAGGAATGTCATTCAAATTTCGTCTGTGTTTGTTTACAATATTATATCAGCTGATATTTGGGCTTGATCATCTTAAACAGTCTTTCTTCTTTTATAGATAATAAAATATATTTACAGGGGAATATTTTACGTTACACCAATCGGTGTAACGTAAAATATTCACCCTGTAAAAATTATTTTATTGTCTACAAGAGAAAGGCTATTCTTAAGATCAGATTTTTTCAGCTTCCGATACTTAGTGGATCATTTTCTGTACAAAACATATCTAAGAACACTGTCAGATATATAAATTACCTTTGTGTGAAATTTGCAAAAGATAGGCTCAGCTATTTTGGAAGCTAAAAGGCAAGAACTCACACACACAAAATGATATATATATATATATATATATATATATATATATATATATATATATAACAGTGTAACTGCATTTCAAGTTTCAAACATTTATTTTTCTTACCAAACAGTTCTTTCCGTATATCAAAATATATATTTTTAACAGATCTGTTTCGTTATGCAAAAAAACAACCAATTATTATATGCTTATTTTCTGATACCCAAAACGATTCTTTTTATGCTTTTTATTTCTTTGATTTTGTTTAAAATTTATTTTTTTCCGGCTTGCATTAATGATGAAATGATATTTATTGGTTTTAAACTACCAGTAAAACTAAAATCTATACATCACACCCATACGTTTTACATTTTCGAAAATATATGTACATATTACATTATTTTTGAAGTAATCTGACCCCCCTCCACCAAATACTCCATATTCAGAAATTAAAATTGAATCGGTATCAGCAATTGTATTGGAATTGGGAAAAATGTTGGAATTGTCCTATCACTAATATACATTATATATATATATATATATATATATATATATATATATATATATATATATAAATAACATACATGCACATATTAAACATTTTGATTGTTTTTTTAATGCTTTTGATCAATTAGTATAAATTGACCTGTTATTAGATTATACAAGGTTCCTAATATATGGATGTTTAAGTTGCTCACTACAAGCAACTTTATCTTCATATAAAACCTACAAGAATAGCTTTTAAAAAGATGACAAAATAATGAAAACTGACTATCAAAAATTATTTATCTGATACATTAAATCCTATTAAGTGTATAGATTGCATTTTGAACAATTTTTCATTTTACACAAATTGATGTTTATCTTCAAAGCAAAATAAAATCACGTAAAATCAATAAGGATGAGGTTTGTATAGGAGTTGCAGTCAAAAGGTACATGGTTTCAATCGTGTGCGTTTTCAGTATCTAAAAAATGTCCATCAATTTGGTGCCGTGCTATTGTTAGAGCTCCCTTTTAAGATTAAAAAGACCCAACTGCAGTTCCTATCATTTTTACCAATCTGATTCCTTCTTGAAACTAACTCTGCAACCCTGGATTGTTACAATAGCAACAAAAAGGATATTTTAAACTGAAACTTTCAGAGATATGTCTGGGCACAGCTAAAAGAAAAAAAAAAAAAGTACAAAAAAAAAAGAGACACATCCACAATTATACTAGCATTTAAACTTACAAAGATGGCTATTCTAATTAATGTACAAAATAAGAAAAACTGACCTCTTCAAAAAATGACTTATCAGGTACAATAAATCCTATAAAGTGTGTAGATTTCATTTTAATCTTTTTCCCTTTTTTCCTCTTCAATTTATATTTATTAAATATCTCCTGAACAATTCCGGGTATATAGTGTACGCATGCCTTGGAGGTTATAATAAGATCTTTCCTTCATGAAAGCTGTTAAGTGTTCTTAATTTGCTTGCTTGCGTTTCTTTCTCTCTCTCTCTCTCTCTCTCTCTCTCTCTCTCTCTCTTCCACAGTGATTGGCTCACAATAGATTTGAGACATGAGCTGATGAATCAAGTGATTGCCAAATTAAAAGTCAAACCTTTTCCAACTTCCTTTTTTCTTTCCAATTTAAACATTTGCCAAATTTTGGTAAAGAAGTTACAGACCAATCTAATTTCAGGTATTTAGTGGCCTGAAGTAAATACAGATGAAAAAAAAAAAAAAGAAAAAAAAAAGGGACTTTATTTCATTTTTCACTCTTTCTTTCTATTGGCAAACGGATAGTTAACATATCGAATTAAATCTAAAGGAGATTTACGGGTTAAACAAAAAGATACAATAACTAAAGATTTATGGTGATCTGTGCATCAAGAGGTCGTCAAATTTCTGCTAAATTTTAAACTTCTAAACAGATCCTACGTATGTTTTTGATTGTTTAGTTGTTTTATTTTACAGCACATCAACCTTTTTCAGGTTATTTAATCACGTTTCAATTTTTTTTTATCATCAAATATTTATTCATGGTGTTTAGTTTAATTGTTTTATAGAAAAAAATTATTGGTTTTCGTTTTCAGCTTTGCAGAACATGATTAAGTTTTACAAAGGGAAAGGAAAAAATACAATATCAACGTTTGATGCATTTTGGGTCAGGAAGCCGGTATCTCTTTTTTGGTTCAGGTCACTGCACAGTGGAACAGGCTGCCAATTACGACCAAGACATCAAGGCTGTTCTAGGTGTATCATGCCACTGATGTTTGAATAATTACCCTTTACTTAAGCAGTGGAGGATACAAAGGAAAACAATTATGACCTAAAATATCTGTTCGTTAATTATTAGTTAATTATTAATCTTTTATAGTTAATTATAAATTAAATAAAAACATACCTTGTTTGTTTTAAATAAAATTCACATGGGAAGTCATATTGATGTTTGACAAAAGATAAATAAATTAACATGTAGCCATTTTTAGTTTTAACACAGACACGGAAAAGAGATTGTGTGTATATATTTACATGTCCGCATAAACAGAGCGAGTGACACGCAATCACTCGTTTTATATACAAAGAGGAGATAACTCCAAGTTATTCAAAAACTTAAATAACATGTCATCACAAACACAGACAAGTTAAAGAGACAACTGCTGCGGTTTTCATTAAATCAAAACCCAACTAACATTGACAATTCCTAATAATATCAACAGGAATTTAAATATACCTTTTGAGGAGTTTTACTTTTTATATCTCAACATGTAGTTGGGATCTCTACAAAACCCAGCAAAAGACATACACCATAGGAACTTTCGTCCCAGAAAAAAAGAAAAGGCAGCACCCTGTCTGTGCTTTTGTTCTGTGGAATAGTCTACCAAAGGCGGCAGTAACAATGCCAATATCCAGGTTTAAAGTCGGCTGAGACAAATATTCAAACAATATATAGACATATGCGTCTTCCGTTCTTTTAAATGGCTTGTCATACTTTACTATTTTTTGTGAATTAATCTGATTTTTGGGACCCTAACATCTTTATTTCTAAACCACCAGTAAAAAAAAATTTAAAAAAAGGGTTTTCTGCTGTCAAAGCAAAGATGAGAGCTACTAATGCCGTTATCTAGAAACAACCCTTCTTTCTAAAAGTCATGAAAGATCGTATTACATCGGATAAAAAATTTTATTGTGATCAGAAAGTGTCATTATTAGAGAAATAAAAAAGAAACAAAAAAAGAGAGATAAAAGAAAGAGGAAAAAAGAAAACACTAAAAGGAAAGAACTAAAACAAACTAAAAAAAAGAAATAAAAACATTACTTGCTAAGAGTAATATTCATAAACAGAATTTTCGATTAAGTTCCATACATCTAGAGAGAGAGAGAGAGAGAGAGAGAGAGAGGCATGCAGTATCAATATTAGACAAGCACCATGCAATTCCCAAAGAGCAAACAAAAACGGTTTCAAAGTATCTTTTTCTCTCTAGTTTCTAAAGAGCATTATAATATAATAATAGTCATTGTGTATATTTATTTATATAACCGACATTGCAGGCAGTAATTTCTAACAGTCACATGGTTTACGTTTCACATGCCATAGAAAAGGGCATTTTTTTTTTCTTTCAGTTTCATTGTTGTGACTTAATATGTATAAAAATTGTTTTATTTATACTAACTTTCAATGATAGACCTTTTCAAGTTGATTCCGATAGAATTTTTACAATTTTACTCTTTATGCCTGTTGATTGCTCAAATGCTTGATGGCATTTGAGCAATCTCTGCTCACTGTACTCTTAGCATAAGCAATCCCTGCATTCGTCCATCACTTTACTTTGTTTCTTTTGTTTGATGCCGGTTTTATTCAAGTATCAAATATTTCTTGTGATTTTATTCGTATAACTTTTACGTTTCAGAAATTCTTACATTTAAAGTGTAAAAGTGTTTATAGTGTACAGTCTTATTAAATCCATTTTTCTTTAGACTTAAGGGATAATACTGACAATACTAAAAATACCAATACTACTACTAACAATAACATGAAAGATCAAGGAGAATTGAAGGATCGAGGAGGGAAAGCACTTATTATTACTCGTATGGAGGAGTGCAAAAAGTATTGAAACCTTGGGGAGGTTTATTGTCATTCAAATCCCAGTGGAGACTAATCGTCATTGTCAGAGAAAAATCAATGGTAAGTAGCTGTTGTGATAATGCAAAGTCATATACAAAGGTTCCTTAAAGAATACCAGAGATCTGGGGATACTTGTCACTCAGACTCCAGGGAACACCCCCAGTTATTATCAGTGTGTAATCTCTGATTATGACCTGTGTGAAAACTCCTAGCGAGTACAAGTTATAATAATGATGAAAAAAAAAAAAAAAAATTCCATAAATAAAGTTCTTTTTCTTTTTCATTTCCTCTTAAGTAAAACAACGTTAACCACCTCCCAATCTCGAAAGCTATTCTTAACATGAGGAGGTTGGGGGAGGGGGTGTTTATACTATGCTGGGGCAGGTCATAAAAAATACCTTCAGTTTTTTTTTTAATAAATGCTTTTGTGCTAGTGTTAGCCATTTTTTTTTTTTTTATATGTATATGAAATGTAATATTAAAAAAAAAAAAAAAAAAAAAAGACAAAAATAACTAAAAAGATTGGGGCAGTAATTCATTAGCATCATATTCAGTCCAACATCCATTTTACATGCTGGAATGTGTTTTATCAGCGTTAATAAATTAACTTCCAAACGAACCTACCCAGACATTTATTTAACCCTGTTTCTATCAAGTCCGTTTTCATCACTTCTTTCAATGTTGTCCTTGGCATCCCCTGCCTACCTAAATGGTTATACATCTACAAGCCCCCAAAATCTCAACCATTCTTTTAATGTGACCATACCAACAAAGTCTCCTGTTCTGCACATATCTCTGTATACTGATAATCAGATCTAAGACTATCTTTAAGACTCACATTACACATTCATCCTATTCTCATAATTTCTTAGCATCTAATGCATGTTCTTAACACTCACTGGCAACATCTGACTTCCATACATCATCACACATGGTCAAAACTAGTAAAGCTCTACTAGTTAGTAATGACAGAAGCTACCTAAACGTACTCCATCCATTCCAAATTTTACCAGCACCTCCCGGTGCTCCAATTTCTACCAAAAAATTTAAATTAATAACTTGTAACAAGCTATGAATGAAATAGGATTTGATTTATATAACCATTTACCATATTTTTAAATGATAGATTACACACACACACTAGAACCCCGAAATAAAGCATTAAAAATTAGTAACAAAATACAGTACAGTATATAATACACATGTATATAATCAAATAACATTGTAAATAACACAGTAAAGCGGGGTAAATACCATAACCAGTGGCCGGAAAAACACCATATTCAATATCGTAACCTAAAAGACTATATCCCAGGGTTCTACATAAATACTTTTAATGTATATATTAAATAGTTATTTTTTAAATATTGCCACATTTATTTAAGATTAATAAAAATGGATTTGCACTTTGAGAGCATATATATAAAGAACTGACCCACTAAATTATCACCCCATTAACCTCCTCCCGCTTTTTGCCAAAATATTTGAGTCCTTAGTTAATCAAGCCCTAGTCCAGCACCTAACAGCTGCTAAACTCTTGACTGACAAATAATATGGATTTAGGCAAGCCCGTTCAACAGCAAATATCTTAACTGTAGTATCTGAACGTATATACCGTTCACTGGACAAAACAGGGGAGGGTAGAGTGGTAGCCCTGGATATATCTAAGGCTTTTGACAGGGTATGGCATGATGGTCTTCTAAGGAAAATTAGATCATATGGAATCACTGGAAGAATACATAACGTAATTAAATCCTTCTTGAGTAAGAGAAAAATCCAAGTTATCCTTGATGGTCGTACATCTAAACAATATGACATAAATGCGGGAGTACCTTAGGGGTCTATCCTTGGACCTCTATTATTCCTGATATTCATAAATGACCTCCCTGATAAAATTGTTTCGGAGATGGGTATATTTACCGATGACACCACTCTCTATAACAGATATGAGGGGAAAACAAATGAGCACATATCTAAGAAAATGGCAGAAACACTAGAGGATGATCTCCAATCTGTAGTGGAATGGGGACAAAAATGGATGGTCACATTCAATGCTGCTAAAACTAAGCTTGTTTCCTTCAATAACTACAAGAAACCGTCTCTACCACCAATAGCAATGGCCAAGAACACATTGCCTGAAAGTACTTCTTTTAAACTCCTCGGCCTAACGTTTACAGGGAATATGAACTGGAATAGATACATTGAGAGCATTGCCAAGGCTGCTGCAAAGAAGGTCGGCTCCCTCTACCATGCTAGAAAGCTACTTACGCCTGACAGTATCCTGTACCTCTATAAGGCCACCATTCGCCCATATATGGAGTACTGTTGTCACATCTGGGCTGGTGCATCTGCTGCTTGTCTCTCGCTCCTGGACAGGGTTCAAAAGAGAGTCGCCAACCTGATAGGTTCTGAACTGTCATCTAGACTTCAGCCTCTGTCCCATCGACGAGATATTGCATCTACAAATACTTTAATGATGAATGCTCTGACGAACTGCAAACACTTGTACCTCCTCGACGTAACTACCCCCGACAAACCCAACAAGCCACTAAGTCTTACCACTTTACAGTAGAGATCCCTAGGTGCAAGAAAGCCTTTTACTCCAATAGTTTCTTCCCCAGAACTGCAGGTCTTTGGAACCCCTTTCCAGGATTCTGTTTTCCAAACTGTACTGATATGCGGAAGTTCAAGTGTAATGTGAACAAACATCTTTCTACTCATCCCCCTTCATAGTGTCCCTGCAAATTATGTCCCTGATAATAGCTCCCTGCTTTAAAGTGGCACTGTGCTTATGTTCGGGGTGAAAATTGAATAAAAAAATGAAAAAAAAAAAAAAAAATATATATATATATATATATATATATATATATATATAGTTAGCGAACAATTCCAGTAGTACAAGTACATATACCATTCATATTTTATTGATTGTATACAACCAATAAAATAATATTAATGGTATATAAATATACCTGTGGTAGTGGAATTATTTACTATATTATATTATTTGATAAGTGCTTTTTCTTCTGATGAGTTAAGGGCGAAATAATTTCAATAATTAAATGTATGATTTTGCACTACAAAACAGGTGCTGTCAAGAATTGTGCATTTCAACTTATTTAAATGTTGAAATGGTAAGATGGTCAACATCTTGAAATGTGTCATTTATTTTATATATGATATATACACATACATACATACTAGTGAGACCCATGGAAATTCCACAACTAATTAATAAAAGTAAGTTCTTATTAATTTTTTTTTTTTTTTATATTAGTAGGTTTAAGGGGAAGGGTATCAAAACTATATTACATTTGTGCTCTCATCCAGAATGTCTGATTTTGGGTAGCAGAATCTATCATAGCAAAAACTGACCTCATGAGGAGGCGAGTAAATATCCAGCATTACATCCTCTTTTATGAGGAGGGAGATGAATTTATTGCTTATCAACTGACCAAGGGGAAAACGGAACACTTATCATAACCTGAAGGCTGAGTAGTAACAATTTTTTTTTGTTTTTTTTTTTTTTTATCGTAGAATAATATTTCTGGTATATTTGATTTTGGAACAATTCATTTTGAAATGAGTAAAATCTAAATTTTTTTCTTAGTGTCATAAAATAACCATGAATTACATTTTTGCAATAAGGTTCCTATTCATTTGCCTCCCCACGAGGGCAGAGTTAGACACAAGGTCGGTTTTAAATGTGGGGAAAATCCAGCTCCCCAAAAAAGGAGCACTCTGAATAGGAACAAAAATTAAAATTGCCTCAGTCTAGAAGGATTTCTCCTCCACTGATTGAGGTCAGAAAAGGTGAAGTGTAGTATCAGAACAGATACTACACTTCGTTCCTGTTTCTGAATTTTTTTTTTTTTAGATGAGGATTGATTATTTGTATTACTGTAATTCTTTGGACTATGGTTCTCATCTTGAGTGTTATTTTCATAATGTTACACTCTTCGGAATGTTGACGGTTAAATTATCTGCATGGGTAACACTAAAAAGACAATTGGGAATTACTTAGGATTTCTACCCAGTCATGGCTGACAGAACAAGTTCATCATATCTTTATGGATTAAATAAAAAGTTACGCTCAAAATTCCATGCAGATTTCCGAGGTTGGAGGTTACATTGACCAAAACATTGTTAAAAATAACACTCAAAGATGAGAACAATAATCCAAAGAATCGAAATAAGACCTACTTTTTTGCATTTAATCTTTGTTGATCAAACGATTTAATTTTTTCAAATGGATGTGAGATTAAAGAACGGAGCAAGAATCTTTTTTCTTGGAAATATGAGTTTTATGATAAAATGGCATTAACAAAAAATAAATGACCTCTTGTTAAACTATCAAGTCACAATTGGAGGGGGAAAAAATGTTAATATTGATGCGTCATGGGAATTTGTAAAACTATAAAGATGAGGCTAATAAGATGAGAAGCACTAACACCCACCCTCTCCATCAAGTTGAAATAGATCCAAAGGTGACTTGTAGATTAAAGTGAACGTGGGTGAAAGACTTGGACAATGTACTTAACAAAAAAAAAAATCTTTTTTTTTTGGCCAAGAGATTTTAAAGAAAAATTTAGATTAATTGCAATGGAGCCAAACTGTAACAATGCTATCCTTTTTTTTTTTTTTTCAAGTAAATTCGAGATATTGCACAAACATATTCGATTGAAAGAATATTTAAAAAAAAAAATAATTCATTCTTAAACTGAGAAGTACTTAGACTTTTCCATAAAGTTTATAATTTTAAAGAAAAATTTTAGATATTAGCAGGACCCATGTAATGGTTGGTTGGTTGTTTTACGGCATATCAACCTTTTTCAGGTTATTTAATGCCGAATCTAGTTATTTTGAGGAACGACTTTCAATGGAGTATATTTTTTATACATCAGATTCTATTTAACCCATAGTTGGGACCCTAACAGGTAATACCACTCCGGGTCAGAGTGGACCTGGGAGCAATGGCAATTAAAGGGTGGCTCCACACTCCCCAAAGCCCGCAAGGTGGGGCCTTACCATCGGATATAGTTTTAGGTCATATCCAGGACCCCCATGTAATGAGAAATATATTCAATCAACAAATGTTTTGATAAAGCTGATATTTTTCTGGATGGTGCAAAAAATTATTTTTTTTTGATAAAAGAACCAATAACACACAGCAAATGTGAGTTTATAACATTTCTATGAAAATAGTGTACATTATATTTGAAACATAGAACTGACCTAAATGAGATAAATTTTTAAATACTAATAAATACTAAGAAAGTAATATTGTGCTACATAGTTCAGTATAAATAAAATCACACCGTAAGAGACATTTTTAATTTACTCCTTCGGTCCAGCAAGACAATGTTCTTTTGCACCCTATTTCTTTATGTTCTCTAATTTACATCTTTCTAACTGTTTTCTTCAGTGAAGAACCACTTACGAGTTTCTTTCTCACACCATTACAACTATGATTATATATTATTATTCTGATATTTCAAAACGAGGCTATCTCAATGAAGGCCGCTCTCATATTCTTGTCCAGGTTTGCCAGGTTAGCGTTTTAGAACCAAATTTCACAAATTTGGTCTTTTTAAAGCAATTTGGCATTCAAAAATGGTATTTGGCCCTTTTCAAAGTTTAATATAGGGAAGGAACAAACAGAATATTACTTATATATAAATATATATATATTTCTGTAGAAATATATTTTCTTATTATATATCAATCCTTATTTAAGAAGCTCAATGTAATTACAGAGCAATATATATTCTCTTTCTCTCTCTCTCTCTCTCTATATATATATATATATATATATATATATATATAAATTAGTGATGGGACGATTCCAATATTTTTACCAATCCTGATACAATTACCGATTCTGTTCCAAATTCCTGGTTCCAATACAATTATCAGTTCTGATTTTGATTCTTTATAAATATCTAAATATTGTGAAGGGTTTCCCTTATATTGACCAAGGACCAATTGCAGAACAGATACGAAAAAGGCAAACAAACAGCCGGATGGGACAGCGAGAATTTTTTAAAACTAAAAAAAAAAAATAAAGATAGAGACAATATTCGTTTGCGAATCTGAGATATTACGATCTAGGAAGTATATAAGAAAAGTTCTCTCGGAATCTAAGCGACGCAAAAATCCTTTCATGGACATACACAAATGCGCGCACCTATTTTGCCTTTTATGTATTAGATTTTACGATATCCAAAGGATAACCATCGTTACACAGGGTCTTAGTGATAGAGTTAATCTCATCATCCAGATAGAGATTTGAACAAATCATTAGGTCCCTATGTGAAAGGGTCTTAAATTAATTTTTTGTTTTTTGGGACAAAAAGAGTACTAGCATGTATTAAGACTTGAAAACATAGGTTTACGATAAACAGAAGTGAAAAATCTTAAAAGAATTTTAGAAACAAGTACATCCAAAAATGGAAGACTGGAATTTTTTTTTTTTTTTTTGCATAGGCATCACCACTTATCAAGGCCAAGAGGTCACTCGAGGATATGGGTTAAAGAGTGTACAGTAGAAATTGGATAATATAGTAATCGTTAGTAAATGGAAATTCGGTAAATTTGTTAAGTGGAACGGCTAATCAAGAACTAATTTACATTAGACTTGAAGACAACCATATTGTAGTCAGTTGGAAAGCAGGAAAATGGAAGACAATTCCACAGGCGTGCAGTTCTAAGAAAGAAGCTTTGTTCATGGAATCTACGTTTAGGTTTAGGCACAGATAAAGAGTGGGGGGAATTATTAATAGTGTTTTCAGCTAAACGAGTGTTTCTTCTGAAAGTTTGGTGAGGGGGGGACCATAGACTGAAGCTCAGTCGAACACTTTCCATGAAAATAACTATACAGCAGAGACAAACTCGCAACATCTCTTCTGTGAGATAGAGGTTGCAGGAAGAGAAAAAGGCATCTCCTATGAGGCTACAAAGTCTATTTTGAACTCTTTCAAGGCAGTACAAGTCCTTTCTAGCAGCACCTGCCCAGATATGGCAATAGTATTTCATCCTTGGACGTACCTGGCTCTTATATAGATAGAGAATTGCATCAGCAGTGAGATATCTACTGGATCAATAGAAGGATCTCACCATTTTTCCAGCGGCCTTGGCAACAGATTTGATGTGCGAGTTCCATTTAAGATCAGGAGTAAAGGTCAGAAGCTGAAAACTTGAGGCCTCCTGAAGACGAGAGCCATTCATTTCAATTGATGCCAGATGTGGATCAGAATGTTGATGATGTAAAGATAGAAGCTTGGTTTTAGATGCATTAAAAGTAACCAGCCACTCCTTTCCCCATTGTACCACATGCTCAAGATCAGAGGAGAGAGAATCGGAGAGAACTTGGTTGTTTACTGTCTTAGATGTGCTACCATAAATAGTAGTGTCATCAGCATAAATGTCTACAAATGATGTAAGGATGTGATTTGGAAGATCATTAATGTAGATTAGGAAAAGAGTTGAGCCCAGGAGGGACCCCTGAGGGACTCCAGCATTAATAATGTGAGCTTCTGATTTTTTCCCATCAACTACTACTCTTATGAATCTATCAGAAAGAAATGATTTAATAATTGAGAAGACATTTCCAGCTATACCATAGCTAGAGATCTTGTGAAGTAAACCTTTATGCCATACCCTATCAAAGGCCTTAGATATGTCAAGAGCAATTGCCCTAGAAAGGTTGCTTCCGTCGAGAGATTCGCTAATCCTATGAAATATAACTAAGCACATCTGCTGTAGATTTAGCAGAACGGAAACCATATTGTGTGTCATTAAACCTAAGAACTGAATGAATTAAGGGCCACAAAAAAGCGTCCACTTTCGTTTCATTGTCAAACAAACAAAAAGTATCGTCAACATAACGAAAAATCTGGTTTTTGAGAACCAGATAATAAACTCTGTTCATGGAAACCCACAAAAATGTTTGCCAAAGCTGGTCCAAGGGGAGAACCCATGGCTACACCATCAGGTTGTTTATACATAACATCATGGAAACTAAATTTTACCAACATAGTAGCGAATTTCATTAATTCAAGAAGGATATTTTCAGGAAATAGGGGATTCGCTAGATGACTGCGATATAAGATATCAGCACATGCACTAATAGTCTCCACAAGTGGGTTACAAGACTACAAATATCAAAATAACACATAAATTTGTCAAAGTAATTACAGTTTTGCATAAAAGAAAAGGAGTCTTTAATGCAAAACGAACTATAATGTTCCAAAAATCAGGTTTTAAAATTGTTGAAAGCCATTTGGCTACCTTATGGTGGGAAGACCCAATCATTGATAGTATGAGTCTTAATGGTACACCATCCTTATGGGTTTTAGGTAAACCATAGACAAAGACAAATAGAACACAAAAGTCTGATCAATTTTGGAATGGTAGCAGAAAGGACCCCACTTTTTACCTATTTGACATTTTTGGAACTTGGTCTCAATTGATATGATGGAATCATGTGTATCTACCGGACCTAACCATGGTTATCATTTTATTACATGAATCTTGATCAAGTATGACGACCCCGGAGCCCTGTCAGGTTTTGTGATAACTTATGATTTATTCTGGCGAAGTGCATTAACTGTACAAATGAGAGGAGCAAGCTCAATTTATCTTGGATGAATGCTAATAAAGAGTGATGGAAATGATCGTGATAGATAGGATACAATAAAGGACGGAGGGGGGGGGGCAGGTCAAACAACATACAGTGTGAAAATGATACATAGAAACTTAGTAATAGATGGGTAACTTGGGGAGCTAATTCCAAATTGTGACTAATAAGAACAATTAAAATTTTTTTTTTTTTCAAGCATAACTCAATCCCAAAACTGAGGAAAATTTTAGGATGTATTTTATTTGATTAAAATATACAGGAGGAGAAAAAAACAAATAAACATAAAGAGGTTGACTATATTCCAATTTGAGGGTGACCCAGAGGTTCTGTTTGTAGGGAGAAGTATTATTCCTTTTTAGGACCACTCCACTTACCCTTGATATTCATCTTATAATGCTGAATGTTTAAACAAGGGGCATTAAGTACGATTTTTTGGGGTGTTTGATATAACTAGACCATGGATTGAACCAGAAACTCTGGGCCCATTAGTGAACACTAACCATCATTCCAAATGGGCCTTCTGAGATTGAACCGGGGATAAATTGATTAACTAATTTAGATTTAATGTAATAAAAGACGTGGTAGATAGAAAACAAAAACTTTACTACAACTTTATTATTTATGAGAAAGAAGTTGATTCAGAAAAAGAAAATAGAATTGACTTGGCTTTACAAGCACGTCTTCATCACTATTTGAGGAAACGCTTTTGAGCCTCGTTTATTTATTGCGGACTGTTATCCTCATATTTAGTTGTTGTTTCACAACGTTTCAGACAACTATTCCTCTGGCCTTCGTCAGGTGCTAACCGCGACAGGATAGGAACTTCAAATCTCCTAACTGCATCCTCAGCATCTGAATCTCTATGGTTCCAAGTGAGCATTGTCTGAAGATAGCGGTTTCAATCCTACCCACGGCCGCTCAGAGGTTTAGTTGGCCAAAACGCGATGAGACGACAACAACTATGGAAGGCAGTAATTGCTGAGGAGATTTGGAGTTCCTATCCCGTCATGGCTACTATCTGACGAAGGCCAGAGGAATAGTTGGCCGAAACATCGTGAAACAACAACTAAGAGATGAGGATAATAGTTTGGAATTAATAAGCATTCCAATTAATTAAATAATACTTTTCTCAGCTCGCAAAGTCAACAGCACATCTGTTGATACTTCTTAATATTTATATATTGATTTTGAAAAAGCACATTTTATGAACCAACTATTATTTTCTATTGTTGGATAAATTTTTATCAATCATAAAATAATTTTTTAATGGATAACATTTTGGAAGAATGAATATAGCTACAGTGTAAATGTTATTTATAAAAACTAAAACAAACAAAAAAAGTTTTTTTCTTTGTGATTAAGTAAAAAAATTTTTTTTAAATCTAAATTTAAGTAAAATACTATTTTGAACCAAAAAAACGGTTCCATATTTAGAAAATTCCATTTATTTTTGACAGTCACAATAAAATCCTTCCTTGTTTTTGAATTTTTGAGGTGAGGATTGATAATTCCTATTATTTAAGTTATTCGGACTATTGAATGTTATTTGCATAAGGTTTCGGTTGATGTAACCTCCAATTTCAGATTTATCTTGTCCATGTGAGGATTGAAGCTTCAACCGCTTCTGGAGGTTTTCTACCCAATTATAGCTGACAGAACGAGAGCATGCTATCCCAGTGGTTTAAATGAAGGATTCTGTTTGAAATTCTGTGGCAATACCCAAGTTTGATAAGAGGGTTGGAGGTTACATCAACCAAAACATTGTGTAAATAACGCTCAAAATGAGAACAGTAGTCTGAATAATCCAAAATCTTTCCTTGTTTTTCTCTAGTAAAGTAGTTAAACCTAATGATTTTAATCTATCTGTGAAAACTTGAATTCAATTTTAGTTCATTAGTTTACAGAAACAAACTAGTTTTTAATTAATTTGATTTAAAAAAAAAAAAAAAAAATCAATTAAATCTTTCTTTGTCGAAGAGTGCGTTTTATTAAATTTCAGATTTAATCAGAACCCCTCCATGCTGCTTCATAGTTTACTCAACATTACACATTTTAAATATATTTTTAAAAAATTTACTTCAAATAAATATTACAGCCCCCCCTCACCTCCAGCATTTTTCTACCTATTTTTTTTAGAGGTGAGAAAAAGATTTTGAAACCAATAATAAAGCCAACCATAACCATCATGAAAATCGATTAAAACATACCAAATTTAAGAGAACCATGCTTCAGTCCAGACTAAAGATATGCAGGGATAGGTAGGTAGGTAGGTAGGTAGGTAGGTAGATAGGAGGAGGAGGAGGGGTGAGGGAACAATATGACCTCAAAACTTCTTATTTACAAACGATGATCTCATAACTTACCCGTTTTTTTCTTGCTTTTATGTCAGTCTTTTTCT
Source organism: Euprymna scolopes (assembly GCF_053919585.1). NCBI lineage: Eukaryota > Metazoa > Mollusca > Cephalopoda > Sepiida > Sepiolidae > Euprymna > Euprymna scolopes. The sequence continues at coordinate 34,053,813 of NC_136519.1, forward strand.
GCTCAATTTCCTTTTGCATTTCTGCATACCAAAAGTCCACAAAGAAATGGGAATCAGTATAGAATTTCATACTGTCTTTTCCATCCTCCCTGAAAGACAACAATTTTAATTCTTCATTTATTTATTATTATTTTTTTTTAATTTGAAATAAAAAATATCAACAACATAATGCAATTTCAATTAAAGCACCAGGATAACAATTTCAAATGACCAGAGTTTTCTGAGGAAAATGCAGCATTCATGTGCTGGTCAGCTCCATGCATCACATCTGGTTTAGACTAGAAAACTTGCATAACAAACATTATTTGATCAATCATGCTTTTCATTGACATTAACAACCTTTCATTTTGATCCTCTTTTACAAAACAATCGGTAATCATGGACAAGATGGCCTGGGGATTTCTCCCACGGCATTAAAATCAACAGTCTATGTTATTTCTGAAATGGCCATTTCCCTGTTGACTGTGAGATGTTGTTGGTCTTGCGCAGTTCTAGGAGGTTCATCTTTCCAGGCTTTGCCTTCTCCCCTTTGAGAAGGAGTTAGTTTGTTGCTAATCACCTGAGGTGCCTCTATGAGATAATGCTGACAGGGCTGTTCAGGGACTTTTATGCAGGTCATACTGCGTCTCCTTTTGAATCTCACTTTCCGATCCTCATGTCACATTTCACTATGAAAGAGATATAAATACCAAAGTACACAAGCAACCACTGTTATCCATATCAAAACTACTAATGACTAGCAGTAATAACTACTCAACTTCTTTCCCTCCTTTTGCACGTTTCTTGGGGCAGACTCTTTTCATGCTTCGTAGTTGGAAACTTGCATGGCAAAAGTTTGAGCGATCTTGTTGATCTTGTGCTAAATACCGTTCAGCATCATGCAGTCCTAGTAGGAAGATCCCAAGGTAAAGTTCCTGGCTAATAATCTACGGCCTTCATTCTGTCTTGAGAAACAATGGATATCCACTGTAAGGGTGCATGTGCCTGTAATTGTGAAACAAAGGCTGTACAATTTCCAACCACACCTCTCCTGAGTTGCACTGTTTGATTCCAGTGGTAAGGAGAAATCTACAACTAGAAACAATCCAGGATAAGCAGAGAACACATACAGCACCTGGTGTTTCCAAATAGTCACCCATTTAGTACTGACCAGGTTCAATGTTGTTTAACTTTGGTTGGTGTGTCAATGTGATTATGCTGGCTAATACATCCACAAAATCCCTTTGTGTATAATGATGGGCATCCTAAGTTTTGAATTAAAAGCCATGTTTAATTTCAGAAGAGTTTCCAATGGGTAATTAATCTGTACAAGTGCAAGAGATGAAAAAGAGTTCTCGATCGGCAGCCGATCTCTACAGGTTTTGAGCTGTAAAATTCAGCAGACAAAAAGCAAAGATCTTTCTTGTATGGACACAAAAAAAAAAAAAAAAATATGTGCAAGAATTCTAAAAATCCAATATTCTTATGGAGCAATGTCAGTTTCTGATTGGTTGCTAGCAAAACATGGCTCCATCTGATTGGTCAGTTCCTATTGCCAGTGTCTATAAGTAGAACCTTCCAATTTTCTTTAATCATATCCTCCAATTCAAAAATATTGCAACACTATGCATCTGTTGTCTTACATCGGCAAAGTGTCCTTGTTGCCACACTATGGATAATTGGTGCAATAAGACAAGAATGGCCATCTGGTTGTAAAGCTAAGCACCAAACAAAATTGTGAATGAACATTCACATACGTCTAATCTCAGTATAAAACAGTGACAGAAAATGAAAAATAAACTAACATCCTTTTGTCATAGGAGCACATGTAAAGATATTAATCCAGCTTTATGCCTAAGATCATAGCCTAGCATCTGTTTAGAGGAGGAAGTCATCCTCCCAGACATCACCTCTTTCTTTTAGAGATGAAGTTTATTGTCTTTCATTAGGTGTCCTCATTTGTGATGTTTGTGAAGTAAATTCATTCCACTTGCAAAAGGAGGAGACAAACTAGGTAATACTTTGTTGCCTCAGCAGGAGGATATGATGCTTGGGAGGATAGCCTTTTGGCTTTATAAAGATTTTTCTCTTCCCAACAACCTCTTTCCCACAGAAGAGACGTTGTGAGTCTGTTTCTGCTCTAGCATTATTTGCATGACAAATGCTAGTCTGAGCTCCAATCTATGGTCCTCCCTTGCTGGACTTTCACAAAAAAGTAGCCTTCAGTGGTGACTACCTTTGTAAAAAAAAAAAAGGATACATGAAAACTTAGTCTATGTAGATACTTAATGTGTAGATTTATTTTTCTTAATCAATACCTGATATAGTACCCAAGAATAAGGATACCACATTCAGAGAGATGGAAATTTAAATTTTGTTAGATCATCCATAGAGGGGAAGACCTCACATAATATTCTTTATTATTTTTTCTTTTTAAATGAAAATCAGTCCAAACAAGGCATGAAGCCACTTGATTTAAGGAGCTGGAAGAATATCTAACCTAATTAAATCCTTCTTAAGAGAAAAAATCCAGGTTGTCCCCGACAGTTGTACATCTAAACAATATGATATAAATGCGGGAGTACCTTAGGGGGTCTATCCTTGGACCTTTATTATTTCTAATATTCATAAATGACCTCCCTGATAAAATTGTCCGAGATGGGCATATTTGCTGATGGCACCACACTTTATAACAGGCACGAGGGGGAAACAAATGAACACATATCTAAGGAAATGGCAGGAAGACTTCCAACGTAGTGGAATGTGGACAAAAAATGAATCACATTCAATGCTGCCAAGACTAAACTTGTTTCCTTCAATTATTACAAGAAACTTTCTCTGCCATCAATAGCAATGGCCCAAAACATTACCTGGAAGTACTTCGTTTAAACTCCTTGGCCTAACGTTCACAGAGAATATGAGTTGGAACAGATACATTGAGAGCATTGCCAAGGCTGTTGTGAAGATGGGCTCTCTCTACCGTGCTAGAAAGCTACTTATGCCTGAAAGTATCCTGTACCTCTATAAAGCCACCATTCGCCCATGTATGAAATACTGTTGTTACATTTGGGCTGGTGCATCTCCCACTAGTCTCTCACTCCTGGATGGGGTTCAAAAGAGAGTCGCCAACCTGATAGGTTCTGAACTGTCATCTAGGCTTCTGCATTTGTCCCATCGACGAAATGTTGTATCCCTCTGCTTGTTCTATAAGTACTTTAATGGTGAATGCTCTGACGAACCACAAGCACTTGTAACCCCCTCAACGTAAATATCTCTGATAAACCCGACAAGCAGCTAAATCCCACCCCTTCATAGTAGAGATCCCTAGGTGTAAGAAAGCCTTCTACTCCAATAGTTTCATTCCCAGAACTGCTGGATTTTGGAACTCCCTTCCGGGATTCTGCTTTCCCAACTGTACTGACAAGTGTAATGTGAACAGATATCTTGCTGCTCATCTCCCTCCATAATATCCCTGCTACTTATGTCCCTGATATTAACCCCCTACATCAAAGTGGCACTGTGCCTCGTTTGGGGTGAAAATTAAAAAAAAAAAAGCTTCAAGGTCTAAAAGTAACCATACCAATGATAAGTGTTAGATGAACAGATTCTAACATAGAAAACAACAATTCTTCTCTCAAAAATATTGCTTGCAGAATGTGAGAACTAAAAAACAATAAGATAAGCCATAAACAATGTTTCTGACAAAGTGGAAAGAATTGCTGTTTTCAAGGTTTGAATCTATCCATCTAACACTTATTTATCATTGACTAGTTTTTTTAGCTGACAATCCATCCATCTGATTAACCTTTATTTGGACCTTGATAAATGGGGATTTAGTAAAAAAAAAAAAAAAAACAGCAATTGATGACAAAAGTGCCATGAAAACGCTGCAAGTTTTTTTTTTTAATTTTATTTTTATTTATTTTCATTTTTTTAAGTGTTTCCTGCCATGTTAGCTAAATGAAAATATGTTGACAACAAAATTCCTGGAAGTTTTGTCAGATTGCAATGTTGCAAAACTTTTTTTTTTTTTTGTAATAAAAAAATAAAAATAAACTTTTTTTTTTTTGTAATAAAAAAATAAAAATAAACTTTTTTTTTTTGTAATAAGAAAATAAAAATAAATTTTTTTTTTTTTTTACACATTGGGATTTTTTTTTCCTACACGATTTGTATTAATGGATTCTTATTCTCATCACTAATTATGAAGATAACACTCTAAAGCATTGGATAACAACTTGTACACATTAATTTTTGGTAGATCACGTATGAAGAACAAGACCCACTCACTCGATCAACTAAGGAGGAAAATAGAGTAGACCAGATTTCAAGCCTTAGTCTAGAAGAAAACTTGTTCATAAAAGAATACAACGAAATACAATCTTTATATCAATAAAAGTGAGAATGTGTGTGTGAGGACTCTTCTCAACCTATATACTCAATGAATATTTGATGAACAGACTTAAAATTTGATATATAGGGTATTCAGACATGTAGAAAACTTTTTAATCAGGTTTCATCCGGAAAAAAGGGCTGCTAAGAGGTGAAAATTGAAAAATTGGTACTTGGGGGATAATCAGATTTTTATCTGTTTGTCAGCTGTTTCGAATGCGCATGCGTGAATCGTTCACATGACGGATTACTTATGTTAAGAATACGTAGGTTTGAAAACACTTTTACAGATAGTGTCAAGCTCGCCTAGTGGTTATCATACTTGACTCGCTGTCTTTAGGTTTGGTTTCGATCTCAGTTCAAGTATTTTGAGAAGGGAACTGTTTTGAAAAAAAAAAAAAACATACTTGCATGCACAGGTCTCAGTTTCCATTTTTCATTTTTTTTACTTCATTTTTGTTTTTAAAAGGAATTTAACATTACATTTAATGCCTACAGTATTTCTATTCACAATAAATAAGAACTGTGCCTTAATTAAAATATAATATTTATGCATATTTTATGATCGGGCAATGCTGGTCGGCCTGCTAGTATAATATATAAATGAACTTTGTAGATGTGGAGCAAATACATTGCCAAAACTGATGCAAAGAATGTTGGTTCCCTCTAGACTAAGAGAAAATGGCTTACACCTAGGAGTATCCTCTATCTCTACAAAGCCATCATCTGCCCATGCGTCTGAGCTGATGCATCTACCCCTAGTCTCTCTCTTTTAGAAGAGTCCCAAAAAGTCACACTGTCAACCAAGCTCCAACCACTATTCCATCACCACAATATTGAATCCCTGTGTCTGTTTTACAAATACTTTAATGGAATGTGCTCTGATGAACTCTTTTTACCTGTGCCTCCTCGACTAACCTGTCAAGCAGCAAAATCTCACCCATTCACTGTAGAGGTGCCTAGATGCTGAAAAGCCTTTTACTCAATTCTAATAGTCTCTTGCTTTAGACTGCTAGACTTTGGAATTTGCTTCCTACTTCTCTGACCATACTAACACACAGAAGTTTAAATGTAATCCAAACAGATACCTTACTGCTCAACTCCCCACAGTACCCTGTTAGATACAGTCTTAAATATTAACCCCTTACGTCCAAGTTGCAATATGCCTTGTTTGGAAGAGAACAAGAATTTAAAAAAAAAAAAAAAATACTAGGATATTGATTTTGAAAATTATCACTACCATCAAAAACATGCATTTTGGCAAAGTTCAAAAAGAGTTATCTCTGGAACCCTTTGAGAAAAAGTTCCATTGAAAGTCTAAAAAAAAATCTATAAGTGTACCAATTCAAAAGAAAATTTGTGCCACTCAGAAAGAAACCATTTATTGATTTTTTTTTTTGCACAGGATAACATGTGTACATGATAACACGTGTGTAGGATAACGTGTGTGTAGGATAATGCGTGTGTAGGATAATGTGTGTGTAGGATAATGTGTGTGTGAGTGTACATGATAGAGATATACTGCTAGAATATCTACTAATTTACCCAACAAATATCATATTTTATCCAAAATTTGCCATCTTTAAACTATTGCTATTAGTCCAAAAAACAAGCTGCAAAACAAGCTGCATATATTTAATCTGCATGTTTAGCAACACACCAACAGAACTTGCGGATTCATTTAAAAACGAAAGGCAGCCGATCGAGGATAGGTGTTAATGAGATTATCAATTGGATGATGAATAATATGAAAGGATTGGAAACAATGGGTGAAATAAGCAGAATTTTTTTTACATTGGACTTGAAAATAACCATGTTGTCAGCTGGGAAGCAGCCCCGTGGTATTGTGTTCTACAAGATGAATTTCTAGGGAATAAATTTTGTTCATGGTAGTTTCGTTTGGTTTCAGATAATCTACCTTGTGTATGAATACATTTTACTGATATATATATATACATGAATAAATTTTACTGGTGTATATATATATATATATATATATATATATATATATATATATATATATACCAGTAAAATTTTTTAATCTTGTATGTTTGTGCACACTGACATCATCCACTAGGTAAATCCTTTGTGACATCACAAAGGATGACGTCACGAATAAAAATGATTGAAGAAAAAATCGTTAATGACATCATAAATACTGTAACAACAAAAAATTGACATCAACCATTAAAACAGAAACAGATAAACCGTGGCCATTTGAGTAACAGTTTGCTTATGTGAACGATCACATATATACCAGCAAAAAAATTTTTTTTTTTTTTTTAAATGTTCCCTCCAAAAGAGGATATCATGAACATATTATATATACTGACCGTAAAGGAGGAGGTTTTTTTTTTTTTTTTTTTTTTTTTTTACACAGGCATCACCACATTATCAAGGCCCAGAGGCCACTCAAGGATAAGGGTTAAAGAGTGTACAGTAGAAGTTGGTCAATATAGTAATCATTAGTAATGAAAATTTGGTAAATTTAATAACTTATATGGAACGGCTCATCAAGAACTTATTTACCTTAGACTTGAACACAACCATATTGTAGTCAGCCGGAAAGCAGGAAAACGGAAGACAATTCCACAGGCGTGCAGTTCTAAGAAAGAAGCTTTGTTCATGGAATCTATGTTTAGGTTTAGGCACAGATAAAGAGTGGGGGAAATTATTGATAGTGTTTACAGCTAGACGAGTGTTTCTTGTGAAAGTTTGGCGAGGGGGGACCATAGATTGAAGCTCAGTTGAACACTTTCCATGAAAATAACGATACATCAGAGACAAACTCGCAACATCTCTTCTGTGAGATAGAGGTTGTAAGGAGGAGAAAAGGACATCTCCTACGAGGCTACGAAGTCTATTTTGAACTCTATCAAGGCAGGACAAGTCCTTTCTAGCAGCTCCTGCCCAGATGTGGCAACAGTATTCCATCCTTGGACGTACCTGGCTCTTATATAGATAGAGAATAGCATCAGTAAAACCTTGGAGCATGATACAACAACAGAATAGATAGCGCACTAGTCTTTCTCCTCACCTTCAAGGGAGAAAGTAATCCTGGGAGAATTATACTGACCCCCCCCCCGCCCCCCCAAAAAAAAGAGGAATGCCTGGGAGGAATGTATCATGACGTATGAAACTATACTATACAGAATTAAATATGCATAAATAAATAATGTTAATAAAAATAGACTAGGTAAAAAAAAAAAAAAAAAAATTTTTAAACCACACACACACACATTCAATTCGTAGTGTAAGAAGCATAAAAACGATATTGTTTTAAATTTATTATATTTTACTTTGATATTTGAGCAGTCCTCTGCTTTGTTAAAAAAAAAATGTAGTGAAATTAATATAAAATTAATCAAAATGTAAGACGCTGTGAGATTACTGGAAATTTTATCTTTGGGCTGCATTCTTACTTTGCCATAATGTTAAGAAGTTCACATGAAATCTTGCAACTGTTTGGCATAGAAGAATGTGGTGTGTGTGTGTGTGTGTGTGTGTGTGTGTGAAACGGCACTAACACTTCTTGGGTTTAACCGGCTTCCTCCGAAGAAGGAAGTTCCATGGGAGTATGAAATTCACAAGCGGTCCACAGTTGCATGTATATCCCGTTAAGAGAGATGACTATGTTAGGTTTTTGCAACTCTTGTCGGGAGTTTTCAACGTCCTCCTACATACAGCACCTAAAATGCCCAAATTAGTCACCCATTTTAGTAATGTCCAGGGTCAACGTTGCTTAATTCCAGTGATCTGACCGGAAATCAGTGTGTCAACGTGATTATGCCGTATAGATATGCTGGGTGTTTCTATATTTAAATAATGAAAAAATATTGAAGTTAAACTAAAAACAAATGGTAACTACGTAATTGCCATGTTGCAAATAATAACATATCCAAAAATTATGGAAAACCATAAGGCTTAAATTAATCATGGAAAAAGACCTTTGAAAAATCTAGCGATTTCATTTCATAATCTTCCGATTCGAATTGGAGGGTTAACAGGCGAGATAATTAAGTTTTCAATTTCTCGGAAATCTAATGCCAAAATTCAATCAGTTACTTTATAAAAAAAAATTAAAAATTAAAACAGCTACAATAAAGTTATTTTTTAAAAATTCATAAATTATGTAGATATGTTATGTTTTTGTTTTCTGAATAAATTCTGTCTGCTATACATGGTGTTTCAACCTAGTTACTTCCCCTTTGCTTATGTCACATGACCCATTATGTCCGCTTCAGTGCGTAACCTTTTTTTATCCTTATCAAAATTGTTTGCCACGAATAATTTTCTACCTTATCATTTTCTTTAATTTTTGGATATGTTACTATTTGCAATATGACAATTACGTAGGTACCATTTGTTTTATTTGAAATTTAATGTTTTTTTATTTAAATATAAATTTAATTTTTAAACACGTGTGCATTCGTACCAACCAGCATCAACATCAAAAGCAACTGATTTCAATATATGTATCAATAAAAACAAATATTTGGGTGTAGGAGAATTGATGAATAGATGAAAAACTGAAAAGAATGTATGAACAGAAAAATAAAAATAAATCTATTATATAAATCTCACCTGTTTGTTTAAATGTATGTATGTATGTCTGCCTAAAACTTTTGACAGAAGCAGCAGATTTTCATGTGATCAGTATAGTTTTGAAGCTCGACCTTTCGGATGAATATCGAAAAAATTGGCTAAAAATATAAATTCCTTCACTCTTAATTAGGCAGTTTTCTACAAGGAGGGGATCGTTTTTTTCGCCGATATTTTCTAAAGTCATGCCCTCTTTTCGATTAGCTTTAATTTAAACCTTTGCCACTTCCGGTTTGGCGATGGACGCAATCACAAAGATGTCAAGTTTTTTTTTTTTTCCACATTCTTTTCCACCTTCGTGGTATGGGTTCGAGCCTGCCTGCCTGCCTACTACCACTTTTTTTTGCTCAACACACACTTCCAAACACCTGGGTAACGCCGGGCACCCAGGCTAGTAGTATATATTTCACAGTTCGAGTAATTTTACTCATTTCAATGGATTTTTTGACAAAGAGCAGAAGACTGCTGAAAATATCCAAATAAAATTTAATAAATTAAAAATAATACCGTTTGTATGCTTCATACCTCACTGATAACATTGAAAATACTCCTCTAGAAGTATACATGGAATAAAATTACAAATTAATATACAATGGCACCAAAAAGAAAGTCCACACTTGTCGCTTTTTCAAAAACTGCAAATTTAAGCTAAATTGGATGTAACTGTTCAAACAACTTATACCTCATTTGATTCGCGTTTTATTCCTCTATAATTTTACCTATTCATATTTGACTTTTAATTGAAGTATCCTAGTGTTCACGTCTGTTTAAAAAATTAACTTCATTTAGTTTATTGAATGTTAGTATATTATTTGTCCCGGTATTAAATGAGATCCTGTGAATAAGGGGCTGATGTTTTTTTAATTAGTAAGGTTTCTAGTAATCATATATATATATATATATATATATATATATATATATATATACACACACACACACACACACATTTACATACAGACACACACTAAACTGATTGTAGAGACCTAGAATGTCTAATTAATACACACACACAAGAAATCAAATCTTTCTAAATCAGGATAGAATCGATTCAAGACAGCATATCTTGAACAAATAGTGTACTCAATATACTATTTGGATAGAGCTGTATCAATAATAAATATTCATAAAATGTATTCAGTTTAAATGCTTCACAGCAATTGCACAGTATTACTGATCATCAGAAGTGTCACCAACTGGTATCAAGCGACTGATATGATGATTGGTGGTGCTCTGAAACTGCAGTAAAGTCTTAAATGCGAGTACATTTCACTATTAAGACACATACACACACAAACCATACATATAGCAACATGAACCACCACCGATAACATCAAATGGAAAGGTGACCGTGTTCTATGACAAAGATCTACAGGCGGGCAGATATATAAAAGACAAGGCCATCAAGCCAGACATTGCGATATAGAACAAGCCTGAAAAAACTGCATTTATTATTGATGTCACTCTCCCAAATGACTATGACCTTAATAGAGCTGAACGAGAAAAGGTAATAGTGGGATAGATTGCTGAAACAATCTTTCACTTGGTGCTTGTATCACTAAGTGAAAGATTCTTATAGAATATTGAGATAACCTGCCCCACTAAACCAATATCAGGACCTCAAACATGATTTAAAGATGACATGGTCTCTGAAAGAGATAGACATTATAACGGTTGTGATAGGAGCAACTGGTTAAGTGAAAAAGAATCTTAAGTAGCTGGAAACAATCCCTGGAAAACCAAGCTGCAATGAAATACAGATTGCAGCCATAAAGGGAACAACATCTATTCTAAAAAGAGCCCTCGGATATAAATCCAAATCATAATGAAATCAGGAGTTAGCTTCCTTGATCTATTAAAAATTTATCAAGTAAAATAAAAAAAAATACATCTATAATATAAATCTCATCTGTCTGTTTAAATGTATCTATGTATGTATGTATGTTTGTATGTCTGCCTAAAACTTTCGACAGAGGCGACGGATTTTCACAAGATCAGTATCGTTTTGAAGCTCAACTCTTCGGACGACAAATATTGAAAAAAATTGGCTAAAAACATTAATTTCTTTACCCTCAATTGGGCACTTTTCTACAAGGAGGGGGGGCGCTTTTTTTGCTGATGTTTTCGAAAGTCATCCCCTCTTTTTGATTGACTAGCCTTAATTTAAACCATCGTCATTTCTGGTTTGGCGATGGACTCAGCGGCAAAGATGTCACTTTTTTTTCATGTTCTTTTCCTCCTTGCGGTAAAGGTTTGAGCCTGCCTGCCTACTACTACCACTCCCCCCCCCTCTCAATGCACATCCATAAACACCCAGGCTAATGTACAATAAAAGAATTTTTTTTTTCTTTTCCCTAATAAGAGGTTTTTTATTAGAAAGTTTTTTTTGTTTTTTTGTTAACTTTTTGGTTTAGCACTTATATCAAAGCCAAGAATCACTCCAGGATAAAGATTGAGGAGAAGAAAATGATTGCCAGCCAAAAGATGACGAACATTATGGAAGTACTAATATTGATCAATGGCATGAACTTGATGACTTATGGGGTTATTAGATATCAGATAACCAAGTTGTAAGCATCAAGGAAGCAGTCCTTTGATAATGTGTCACATGGGAAATCATTACAAAGAAGTTCTGTCTGTGAAAATTCCATGTGACACTAGGAAAATGGTGAGAGGAAGGAATTATGTAACAAGACACGGTAAGCTTTCAAAAACACATCACGTGTAATGAACCACTTAATCTTAAATGATTATTCATTACACATGTTAGATTAATTAAAAATGGAGCAACAAAATAAACATCTTTGTTATATCGATTTCATAATACAAGCTCATTCTGTTAAAGTACTTCACCATGCAGAGACTTGCAAACCAACTACTTCTAATGCTAAGTTATGGCATGCATTTTAGAATAAGCAGAAAGTAGTGTTGGGACGATTAATCCGAATCCGAAATTGGAAAATTCGGAAGATTTGAGGGTATCGGAATCAGTATCAGAAAAATTTATGCTTATTTTCCGATGCCAAAACGATTTTTTTAAGTGTCTTTTTTTTTTTAATTGATTTTATTTAAACCAAAATCTTCCCTTGTTGTTAATAATGATAAAATAATAAATATTTATCGATTTTAAACTACCAGTAAAGCTAAAATCTTCCACAAGTGTATTTTGATGTTTAGGAAAATATTTGCATATTTAACATGTGTTTTTACGAAAATCGAGGGAAATAACAATTTTATAGTTAAATAATTAGAGATTTATAAAGAATCGGAATTGGTAATTGTATCAGAATCGGAAATTTAGCACGGAATTGGGAAAAATATTAGAATTGTCCCATCACTAGCAGAAAGTGAAATTAAAAAAATTAAAATCCCATAGTTTAGCTATCACTATTTCTAACAAAGAAATTTAAATACTTGATCAATTACCAATGAGAAACATTTTATCCTAGTCATCAGAAATGGATCAGTATGGTATGCTACTATTATATCTCTCAGTTTTGTCCCTTGGTCAGACGTTTTTCTTATAGAGTTTCCTCTGACTCGATACCGGCAGGTTAACCGGTGCCCCCCCCTCAATTCTAGCTACCTTTCTAGCCACATGGCTTGTTTTTTTTTATCTCCCATTATCCTTTGGCGCTTTAAGCCATCTCCGTTTTTTACTATACTGTCCCCAGGATGCGTTTGTTTAGAAACATACGATCCTTAAACAGTTAGCATTAAATGCGCATCTACCTTCAATAAACCTGTTTATGGGATTTCCTGTCTTCAGAGTTTTGATTGTTAGTACACGTTTAATGCTAACTGTTTAAGGATCGTATGTTTCTAAACAAACGCATCCCGGGGACAGTATAGCTACCTTTTATTTATTTTTTTTACGTGGGGAGGTAGTGGGGGGGGGCACTACGTAGCAAGGCTCGGCAAACCTGAAGAAGCTTGCCCCCCCACTAATTTTTTCAGCGGATTATTATCAAATGTAGACTAGTCTACTAGATTATGAAAAAAAAGTCAATATTTAAATATTTGTAGGGGCTCTATTTTTAATGCAACATCCTTGTAAATCGATCACCCATTTTAGAACCACTCAACATGTAGTTAGCCTTTTTTAATTTCACTTTTTAAAATTCGAGAAATTTGGCCTAAAAACGTTGAGTGATTCTAAAATGGGTGATTGATTTATGAGAATGTTGCATTAGAAACTGAGCAACCCTACAAATATTTAAATATTGACTATTTCATTTTTTTTTTTTTTTTTTGACAATCTGGTAGACTAGTGTCCATTTGATAATAATCCGCTGAAAAAATTGGAAAAAAAAAAAAAAAAAAAAAAAAAAAAAAAGAGACGAAAAACAAAAAAAATACATGCAGGGGAGGGGGGGGGACTTCTTCAGGTCCACCCACAGCGCAAAGACCACTTGAGGATACAAGTTAACCAGTGTCAGGTAGACTGTAAGAAAACTCCGTGATAATCGGTAATGGTGAAACTTGGGTTTGATTATTTAAAAGGACTCAACAAAAACTTGTTTACATTAGATCTGAAAATGACCATGTTCTAGTTAGCCGAGAAGCTGTCTCACGGTATTGTTTTACAGATGGACAGTTCTAGGAAAGAAACTTTGCTTGTGGCAATTTTTGCTTAGTTTTAGGCACAGATAGAGAGTAAGGCAAATAATTAATAGTTGTTGTAATTAGAGGAGTATTTGTTGCAAATGTTTTGCATGGGTAACTCTAGATCAAAACTCAGTCAAGCACCTGTCATAAAAATAACGATATAGCAGAGATAGATTCACAACGTCTCTTCTGTGAGAAAGAGGAGATAGGAAGATATGAAGGCCCTCGCACACTGAATTTCAAAGCCGGTTTTGTACCTGATCAAGGTAAGAAACTGCTATTTGGCAAACGGTTAAGTGTGACTGCCAATCTGTGATCTCTGACACTTGGAATCACCAAATGAAAAGACGAAAGATTGGCTCTTTGACCAAAAAATCGAAACTGTTGAAAAAGCAAATGAAGCTTGTTGCAACAAATCAGACAACTACATCATAAAGCTACCCATTCTGCTTGCATTAATCCAAATTTCTGGAAGAAAGTGGCATAAGAGATGGAACATGCGTTGTTAGGAATTCTTGTAAACCTTAGAGCATTCTCCATTTGAGCACAAAGAAAGGCTGAGGTACTAACTAAATCATCTTGAACCAGAATGGTAATCCAATCATCAATCTCAATGAATACTTCAACTACTGGAAAGATCACTTTGCTAATCTGCTAAACCACAATCAACATCCCTTATCAAGTGCTCCTATGAATAATGCCGTTCCGATTCCTTATGAGTGTCAAACAACCCCTTCAGCTTAAAGTTGTAGCTATTATCAAAAGTCGAAAAAATAACAAAACTGCAGGTGAAGATAACATACTTGCTGAGATCATCAAACACACTGCAAATATACTAAGGCCTGCCATCCACCACATTATCAACCATGTCTTGAAAACTGAAGTACTTCTCTAAGGCTAGAGTGATGCAGAAACTACTATGCTATAAATTTATTATATTTTTTACTAGAATATCTTGTCCTTTTTTTCCAGTTTTAACAACTAGTCCTTTACTTTTCCATGTTTAAGCTTAACCATATTACTGTTCATGCTCGTATTTTTCTATTGTAATCCATGATTTTTCCAGACTTCCAATAAATTCATTTGTTCCTTGTTTAATTTCAGTCTTATTTAATTGCCCCCATAAACACATATGTAATAAGAATGTACGGCATTCGTCTGCTTTCAATAAAAAAAAAAATCACCCAATTATCTCCCTTTCATTCTGTTTCACTTGTTACTTCTTTTTTCGTGACAGCAGTGAATTAGTAACAACAGTAGTCGCTGAAGCAACGATGTCGCTATGGAAACCAGTCATAAAAAACTTTGCTCACCTCCTTTCATATTGTTACGATTTTGAACACCAGAAAATTCATTATAACTTTTGTTTTACTGAACGAAAATTGAAAATTTTTTGGAGAAGGTGATCTATAAACCGTAATAATTGTTTGAAATTTGGTCGAAAAATGAGTGAGCGGTGAAGCTTTAAAGCAGTTCTAAATGACTAAAACTGCCACTTAGACATCATTCAAACACTATAGTGTTTGAATATATGGTTGTGTGTAAATATTTAACAGATAAACTCTAAACTACTGGTCACATGACACTGAAATTAACAGGAAATAGTAATCATACACTAAGGATGGTTTATAACAAGTAAAATCTTTGTTTTGGATGGGTGAATAACGCGTACAGAAATATCGGCAAATTAAACTGCAAAATGTTCATTTCAACTCGTCAACATTTCTATTACTTTTGTGCATGTGCATATTCATTCATAGTTTAAAGTGGTTTAATTTTAAATCTTTATTATCTTTTTGTTGATAGCTCAAACGGTTAAGGAACATGGCTGGATCGCTAAATGTCTTGGTTTCAATTCTAGCTGATGGCACCCAAGTCATTTAACTTTTGAAATCAGTACTATATAATATCCAGTAGAGAATTGGCTCTGTAATAATAAATACGAAATTTGCACAATTTAAAATATATTTAAGAGTATTTTATAGTGATGGGACAATTCCAATATTTTTACGGATTTCGATACAATTACTGATTCCATACTAAATTTCCGATTCCGATACAATTACAGATTCTGATTCTTTATAAATCTTTAAATATAGTCATTATTTTTCCCAATTACCGTAAAAACTCATGCTAAATATGCAGATATCTTCCTAAACAAAAGAAACACACTAGTACGAATCATCTATCGATTTTAGTTTTACTAGTAGTTAAAAATCAATAAATATTTATTATTTTATCATTATTACCAGTAAAGGTAGGTTTTGCTTTAAACAGATTCAAATAAAAAAGGACAATTAAAAGAATCGTTTTGGCATTGGAAAATATGCACAAATTTTTCCGATTCTGATACCCCTAAATATTTTGATTTTTCCAGTTCCTGAATCCAATTAATCGTCATCAACACTAGTATTTTATGACTGGGCCTAAATATATGGTTTAAATCCTTGGGATACTACTAAATTTGCATATTGCAGACGTGGTCTCTGTTATGTGATATGGCTCAGCAATTTTTGCCTGCAATGCTAGTATAAATTGGTTTCGTGATGCATCACAAAATGTATCATTTTTTTTTTTTTTAAAAGTGACATAGTACATCTTACAGTTTCATTTACTGTAGAGGTTGTCTGCTGCATGTTCAGTAGTGATCGAGGCTCAAGGCAGTTCCTTAAAGTAAACTGTATAAGGTCCTCTAAAAAGATACACTTTGAATTTTAGGAATATACAGTTTTTTTTTCTTTTCTTTCCAAAAAGGATCCAATTTATCCTGAACATTATGTAAGTTCAATCATTAAGATGTTAATTGCTCAGCTGTTTTCTTCCAAATTAACCACTACTACTCTACTACTCTTTCGGCCATCTTAATAAAAATAAAAATAAAAAATTTTTTAAAATAAAAAACAAGAAAAATATGTCTATTTTGTCAATGAGCGATTATGATTCACATGGCTTAAAAACTGTTTTCTTAGTCATAATTGAGTTTTTGTTTTTCTTATCTCGAAAATATGTATTAAAAAAAAAAAAAAAGATAAAACGACTGTCAAGGAAATCTGCATTTTAGGCTATCTCCATCATATCATGTTCGTTTTCAGTAACGGAAAGAAAATAGTTTGTAATAAGAACCAATTAATCTTAAATAACTAAACAAACAGATCTGTTTACTTAACAATTATATAGAATAATTCGTATGTGCATGTATATTAATCAATTGCCTAAGAACTAATTGAGCTTAAAATAAACCAATCCAGGGTAGAAATGAAAAATAATTATTATTTATTTATTTATTTTTTTTTTTGGGGGGAATCTTTTTGAGATGACGCTTCATAATTTGTGCATTTATTTTTTTTGCAGACAGTTATCCTCATCTTCATAGTTGTTGCTTCACCACGTTTCAGCCAACTGTTCTTCTGGTTTTCTTCAGGTGGTTAACAACAACAGGATAGGAATGCCGAATCTTATGACTGTATCCCCAGTAATTACTGCCTTCCATAGTTGTTGTCTCACCATGTTTTGGCCAACTCGTGCTCTGGCCTGAATGGGTAGGATTGAAACTGCTATCTTCAGAAAATGCTCACATGAAACTGTAGAGACCCGATGCCTCTGTCCACTTTGCCAAGGGCCCTGTTGTGGTTTATCATTTGAAGAAAGGCAGAAATGTGGTGAAATAACAACTATGAAGATAAGGATAACAGTTTGCAAAAGAGAATGAATGCACAGACTTAATTTATAGATATACTAGCATCGTTGTCTGGCGTTGCCTGGGTGTTTGGAGGTGTATGTTGAGCAAAAGAAAGAAAAAAAAAAAGCGGTCAATTTTTTAAACTTTGACCCCTATTATGACCCCTTAACATTTATTGTTTAGGGCTCAAATCAACTTATTAACTTAGATCCATGTCCAAGGAACCTATATCTAAAATTTCAAGTGTTTAGACCCAAAATTGGCGGAGGAGTTTGGTAGAGTTCTCAAAGGTCAAATTGTTGAACTTTGACCCCTTAACAGCCAAGTTTCTGGCCGAAAAGGGATTACAAAGATTTTTCCAAATCTCAGTACTCTGTATATCAAATTTCGAGTCTGTAGACTGAAAATTGGCAGAGTTATTGCACAGGGAAATGTACACATACACACACAGACACGTTCAATTTATATATATATATATATATATATATATATATATATATTTTAAACACTAATGAGTAGGGCTATGACAAGAGAATATTATTGTTTTAACTCTTGAATATATATATCCAACACAGTAAGACAGTTAATCAAACAAGAACCACATCACTATATAAAAACATAAGATATTAACTGATATTTTCACGAAAAACACCCGACTAGCTGAATCCACTGTGAAAAATTTCCCCCCACTCTTTATCTGTCCTAAATCAAAACGTAGATTCCATGAACAAAGCTTCTTTCTTAGAACTGCACGCCTGTGGAACTGTTCCATCTGCCTGCTTCCCACCTGACTACAACTTGGATGTCTTCAAGTCCAACGTTAACAAATTCCTAATGAACCGCCCTCTTAAGTAAACACTTCATTAAAGCTCCACACTAACGTACTGTACTTGCAATAACCCTTATCCCTGAGTGGCTTCCGGGCCTTGATAAGTGGTGACCACCGTGTAAAAAAAAAAACTGATACATACTCGAGAGTCAAAATAATGAAAAGAATATTCTCTTGTGATAGCCCTACTAATGAATTAGGTTTCTGAATTTTTAAAATGAGGATTGTTAATTTGTATCGTTTGGATTACTGTTCTCATCATTTTCACAACATTTCGGTCGATGTAACAGCCAATCTTCAAGTGTATCTTGTCAAACTCTGGAATCTGCACAGAATTTCAAACAGAACCCTTTATTAAATCCATAGTTCTAGCATGCTTTCATTCCGTCAGTCATGACTAAGTAAAAAGTCTTAAATAATTTGCAACTGTATTTGAGTGTTACTCACACAGAGACTTGAACTATCAACCTGCAGAAGAGTGTAACTTACAATTTAATTTAACCAAGTACTTTATCCATTATGCCACGGGTGCTTGCAGGTAATGAAAATAACACTCAAGAAGAGAAGAGCAGTCTGAAAAATCCTAATACTATTGAGTTACTATTTACCAAGGTCAAAAATCACTCAAGGATAAAAGGGTTAATGAAATTGTCAGTTAGATGATGAATAATATTATGAGAGGTGTGGGAGTTGAACACTCTCAGCCTAACTCGATTGTCGCCCTTTAACTTAGAAGAGCGACCTAGCTACGTCACTTCCTGTTTCTCATATTTCACCCTTTTTTCTGTGGAACGCTCAAACAGTCAACATGTGACAAACACCGCTCCGGTGGAGCTATGAGCCACCACCGCGTCCTGACTAGCCAGTCAACCGCAAGTAACGTTACTCCACTTCCTATCACTGTATATTTATGCAAATAAATTGCATTTGTTTCGTTGACATATAACGGTATATCTTCGTCTTCATTATGCGACCTTTTATCTTTTCAATTCCTCTACGATTAAATATATTCATTCACCATTATATACATGGGGACGGGATCGTCTAAAACACCGCAGATCGTCCTGTCCCCAACAGAGGTTTGAAAATAATAAATGGAAAGGATAAAATGTGATTACTTATAAAGACAAATGGACAAGCATTTATATTGAAATTGGACTTAAAGATGATCATGCTGTAATCTACAGAATAGCAGTTCCGTGGTAGTGTGTTCCAAAGATGGTAAGTTCTTAGAAGAAAACTTTTGATGATTTTAAGTAGACAGAGGAAGAAAGGAAAGTTCTTTGCAATAGTGATAATTAGAGTTCTTGCCGTGAATGTTTTACGAGGAGGAGTCAGAGATTAGAGCTCAGTTAAGCACCTTTTTTTTTTTTTTTTAAACTACACACTGGAGTCACCACTTATCAAGGCCCAGAGGCCACCAGAGAATAACGGTTAATGGGTTTGCAGGGAAGAGAAAAGGGCATCCCCACTAAGCTACGAAGTCTATTTTAAACTCTGTCAAGGCAGGATAAGCTGTTTCAAGTAGGTCCTGCTCAGATGTGCCAACAGTACTCCATCATTGGCTGTACGTGGCTTTTATATAGGTAGAGAATTGCATCCCATGAAAATAACTATAGAGTAGAGAAAGACAACTTGTTTTTTGTGAGAAAGGATCTGAAAAGAACATAAAAGACTCTTCCACGAGACGGATTCAATTTTTTAAAAAAAATATATCAAGGCAGGAAAGATTTTTCTGAGCAGTGCCTGCACAAATATGACAGCAATATTCCATCTTTAGATGTATCTAAGTGTAACCATTTGAATCTCTCTTGCACTTGATTCACCGGGTATATTTGCCAGGTAGTTAATAATGCACTAGTGAATTTGAAGGGAATTGGTCGAGATTCTTTGTTATATTAAATGTTATCCATCTTGATGATATCTAACATATAAAGCTATTGTGCCAGATTTTCAATATAAAACTCAAATGGCATTTAAGCTGACAAACCAAACATTGTTGTACCATGTTATTGACAATATAACATACTGAGCTAGAATAAAACAAAAAACTTAGTCTGGTCCTGACAACTGCTAACATAGAATGCTAACATAGAACATTAATTAATCACTTAAACACAAGCCGAGCATGCGAGGTCCCCCCACCATGAGTGAAAAATTTACTTTGACCATGACTAATGTTTGGGCAAAATTTAAAAAAAAAAAAAAAAAAAAAAATCCAAGGTGTGATTATTGAGAAAAGTGCGAACGGATAAACGGGAGAGAATTACTAGGACCAACTCCTCCTATGTCAGCGAACCAATAAAAATCAGAAAGGGGAAAATAACTCATTTTAAAAATGTAGAATATAATAGTTTTCTACCTTAAGCTAAAAAATGTGCAAACAAATAAAAATTAAAAACTAAAATGATTTCATTCCAATCCCTGGCAGCGCCGGTAGATACAGCTATGGGTTAATAATAGAAATGCTGTTAGTGAATATTACATCATGTATTCTTCAACAAAAGTTTGTACTTAGGATCACATAGACTTTGTTGGTTTGGACGTGTAGTTGTAGGTGGATCTATAAATGTATCAAAATTGTGGCCTCCTTGTAAATGGGGAATGGATTAGTCAAATAAGGCCTGGGAAGAGATCTAAAAAGATTTTGATTTCTGATCACGGCATCTACTTTTTTTTTTTTCTGGAAATTATTACGCATTATTTATACAATATTTCTGATTTCTATTGCTAAAAGTAGTTAAGAAACCATATTGCACGATTTTGCTGAGATGGTTGACTACTTCTCTTTCACAGATTCCAACAACTTATTCATGGTGCACAGAAGACTGATTGGTTTGTACTGAGAGTCAGATGACCGATCTCTAGAATTTTTAAATACGGACCAGACTGCTGAAGTTTTCACGATTTTGAGAAGCATTTTTCCACAAGGCAACGTTTAAACAGCTTTTTAAGTATGGGAATAAGTTCATTTTGAAGCTTTTTGGGCACTATGATTGGAATGACGTCCGGGCCAGTTACTTTACTGGAATCAAGGTTCTTGATAAGTCTGGGAACATCACTCACAGATATTTGTATGTCGCATAGCATGTGTTCAGTCATAGTAGGAAATAGGGAAGGGGTCTAATCACAAAGTGTAGAATTTGCTGCAAAATTCTTAGCAAAAGAGTTTAGTTTTGTCAGATGCTGACAAAATTACTTCAGGTTCATTAATGACGGTTGGAATAAAGAACATGCATCTGTTCAGGAACCTGTTAATCAGCAAAAATCATGAGAAGCAAGCCGCTGTTCAGCTACTTTAAACTTGGACTAAGCATACGAACCTCTTGCATTCTTTATTACTTTTTTGCAGTGGTTGCTGCAGTCCTAAAGGCAGCTTTAATTTCAGAACATCTATTTTGTTGAAAGCAATGGAAATAGTAATTTCTGTGCACAATGTTAGCAGTACATTCTGGAATGAACTACAGTTGGCTGTTAAGTTTTTGCTGATATTTCTTGGAGGGTATAAAGTGGTTTATACTGACAGTTAACCAGTCAGTCAGGTCTGATACTATAAGAGACAGGTTTTTATACATGAAATGCATGAAAACGATACGTGTTTGGAAGCTATCCCAGTCAGCCATAGAGTATTGATACACTGTACGATAAAGAAGTATATTCAAGGACTTATTGTATTTTATCTTTATCTTAACCGAGACAACCGAGTGATCAGAAGCTCCTAGTGGAGACAGAATGGAGGATGAGCACTTTTCTGGGAAAGTTGCAAGAAAAAAGCCTAAGAGACTTACATACTGTCTGTCAGTGTCAGGCACAATCTGTTAAGTTATAAGCAATGGAGAAATCATGACAACCTCCTCTCATCATCTGTCTTGTTTGAGTGGGCTAGCCATTCAACATTGCGGACATTGAAATCTACACAGATGTGAATGTTAACTGAGAATCAATTTTTGGTTAAAGAAATAATAAAATATACCGAATTGATTTTTTTTTTTTCAGTCATGTCTTGACACAAGACGAAAACTATGTTCTGCTGATCCTGACTGAATTAATATCAGCATCTTTTATGCTTTTTTTTTTATTTACCTGGAATTCTTTACAATTCAAAGCTTCTGTCTGGATTGCAGCTGCCAATTTTTACTTGGCACAACTACATTTATTATTCGTAATTAGATCATTTTCTCTTCTCTGCGATAGTTTTTTTTTTTTTTCTATCCCTTTTTGGATCATTTTTCTATCCCAACAATGGCTCTCCATTCAAGATGGGTGTAATTAACTTTTAATCTGTTATTAATAAAGCAAGTAGAGAAGTAATATAAGCCAAATTTAACGTACATGTGTGGCTTTCTTTCGCAACTATGAGAATTAATATATATTTTTTTTAATTTATCATTAATCAATTATTTATCGAAACCAAATGACAAAAAATTTTTAAAATCCTATTTAAAAAAATAATTTAAGCATGAAATGGATTTTTACTTGATTTTTTTTTTCTGGACAGGTCAGCCATTTTAATAGTTTGTATATAGTATAAAAAAAAAAATAAATTTAAAAAATATAATCAACTTTTTGAAAAGCGAATAAAATATGGAAGAATTGAAACTGCTGAATAGTCATTTAAACTGGCTTTAATATCATTAGTAAATCTTTATGCATTGAAAGGATCGATAGTTTGGCAAACTATTTACATACAATCAATTTTTTTTACACAGATTAAAATAACATTATCTTAAATTTACTAATAGTTTTATAACAATTGGATCCAATTAATAATTTAAGGGCAAAATAATACTGTAATAACTAAATTTAACTTTCAAAATTCTATGTAAAAAAATAAAACTACTTGATATAAAAATTCAAAGGATACAGTAAAACAAACAAAAAAAAAGAGTACAAAAGACTTCCAGGTAATGTCAAACAGATACAACTAGTATTACATTAGACATGTTTATCTTCAGTGTTTAAAAAAAAAAAAAAAGCATTGCTTATTTTTCTTGAAATATTTGTAGCAATAGAAAAAAAAAATTACTTACCGGAATATATCAAGTTTTTCCAGAGCGGGAGCTCTATCACATTGACTGTATGTGATACGCATGGCATTTGGCATAGTCGAACTTGAAACAACTTGTTGATCAGGTATTAAGTTGCTTCGATAAGGTTTGCGGAGATGAATATCTTGTAACGACACTGCAGAGAAACAGAAATAGATAATTAGTATTTACATTTAGAAAACAAAAAAAAAAAACAAAAAACAAAAAAAACTATTCAAACTTTTACTTAAAAATTTTTTTAATAAAAGGTACATCAAAATTCTAAGGCAAGGGTTCTCAACCGGGGTCCACGGAATATTTCTGAGGTCCACAGACAGAACATAACAAAACTTATCATCATTATTATCATAATTATTATAGTTGTTGTAGAATACTTTATTTGCATTAAATTAGTTTTCATTTAAAAATAAAGCTTAATTATATAATATTTCTTTGATTATTAAAACCTCAAAATTTATATGAGTGAAAAATAGAAGATTGTCTTATGACCAATAGTTATGAAGGGGTCCACCAAGAAAAAAAGGGAAAAGGGGTCCATGAGTAAAAAAGGTTGAGAACCACTGTTCTAAGGCTAAAAAAAAAAAAAAAAAAACAATTTTATCCAAAATCTACAGAAATTACCAAGTAGATGGGGTTTGTCAACAGCCTCAATTAACTATGTTTACCATGTCAATTCGTTCTCAAATACTTCTCGGTTAAAATAGATAACAATATGCAATCAATAATCGAAACATCTATCCTGCAACGTGTGTTCATTGTGGATCTGATTAACTTTACAGTCATCATCGTCCTTGTAGGATACAAAATTTAAGTTGAGCAAAGTAGTAACACCTGAAAAGGAGGAATATTTCGTCATGAAATATTGTGGTATATCGGCTCCACACATACACCTCCAGTGAGCAAAGTCAAACTGAAAGTAATATTTATATTCAAAAAAGGTAAATAAACTTATTTTCATTTCTACCTTCAATATACTTTCAGTCCTCCCATCTACCCAACATATTTTTTTATTGTTAATATAGCCTTCTATAAATTGTCTATATACATTACACATAATGCTTCAAGCAAACTAAATCATCCTAAATTAAAAAAAAAGATAATATACAAATAACAATCACCTTTCTGAATTTTTGAGATAAGGATTGATTATTCGGATTATTTTATGCTTTTATGTTACCTATAATATAAATCTCACCGGTCTGTTTAAATGCACATCTGCCTAAAACTTTCGTTTTGCATCCGACCCTTCGGATGACAAATATCGAAAAATTGGCTAATGTTTATTAATTCCTTCACCCTCAACTGGGCACTTTTCTACAAGGAGGGGTCGCTTTTTTCACTGATATTTTCGAAAGTCATTCTCTCTTTTCGATTGACTAGCCTTAATTTAAATCTTCCCACCTCCGGTTTGGCGATGGATGCAACGGCAAAGACGTCACTCCCCCCGCCCCAGTTCTTTTCCTCTGCAGTATAGGGTTGAGCCTGCCTCCTACTACCACTTTTTTTTTTTTTAAATTGCTCAATACACACCTCCAAACACCCGGGCAATGCCGGGCACCCAGACCAGTAGGTTTATATTTGGTAAAAAAAAAAAATAAATAAATAAATAAAATAAAAAATAAAATCTCAAGAAGCATTTATTTTCAAAAATTTAAAACAAACAAAAAAGAACTTAAATAATTATCATCCTGAAAAGCAGATGTGTTAAAAAAAAAAAAAGAAAAAAAAAAGAATTTAAGTTCAATATAGATTGTGATAAAAGCAGCAAAACATTTGAAGAATATCAACTGAAGCATATCTTCAGTTGAATTACTATTAACAAGAAACATTAAAATAAAAAAAAAGACAAATTACCCTGTAATACAGAAAAAAAGTAAATTCTTTAAAAGTGTTTAAATTCATCAGTTCATGACATGATTCTAATTCATTTTATTATGTGATATTACATAATTAACAAAAAGAAAACATTTTCAAATACAAAAAAACAAAAACAAAGAAAAAACACGTAAATCATGGGTTAATCATAAAAAATTCAAATAAAATCATAAAAAAATTTTTTTTGAAGAGTTAAACTATTCAAATCAGATTTCATCCTTAGCTGAGCATGAAATTCGGTTATTGAAATTCCAGACATACTAGGAATAAATGTGAGACAGCGTCCTTAACTTTATAAGTTAAAAAAAAAAAAAAAAAAAATGTTTTAAATGTAAATTATTGTATGCCAACTGCATTTTTAAAAGGACTATTTTATTTTTTGATATCTTCATGAATGTCAATAAAATCTCAATGAATAAACAAATGTTCAGCACCCGACCCCTCCTTCCCAAACAATTATGGAAAATTATTCTTTTTGAAAAGGAGATTCTTCCAGTATCACTTGCATAATCACTATTAAGCTATAAAAGAAAACGTCTACTTGTTTCATAGCCCGGACTTATAAAAAGGAAAGTGTGTGTGTGTGTCAAAAATTTTTGACAGACGCATCGGACCGTGACAAAATTGGTATCGTTAGAAAGATTGATCTCTTGGATGAAAAATATCTAAAAATTGGCCAAAAAGATTAATTATGTCTTGATCAACTGGGCTGTTTTTAAAAAAATATTTTTTGCAAGGAAGGGTCAATTTTTGCGTCAAGATCTTTTGCAAGTCATACGTCCTACTAATCTCAATGTACATTCATAAAACGTTATTTCAAAGGCCCGTGACGTCATAAGTCACCGTGGCAGAGACAGCTCGTATATTAACTTTTTCCACCTCCTTTTCCTTTTTTGTGTTACAGGTTCGAGCCTGCTTGCCTACTGCGGTTAATTTTATTAAAATTTTTTTTTATATTTTTTTACGCTTGCACTGGCACTCACTGCTATTTTGATTGAAACATTGTTTTTTTTTGGGGGGGGGGGGTGCTCAATAGCCTTAGGTACACCCACCAGTCACTATTAAGCTATAAAAGAAAAAGTCTACTTTTTTCATAAACTGGACTTAGATTTTACAGAATTTTTTTTTTACTTTTAAGTTGAAATTTGATTAATTTTAAAAAAATGGCTAAAAAATTTAATAAATGAGCAGAACACACTATATTAATGAGTTTAAATTTTTATTCTGGCAAAACTCGGGTTCCGAATTTATATGAAAAAAAAAAAATTACTAAAATAAAATATATATTCTCAATGAATCTTGATAGCAAACCATTAGTATCCTGAAATAATTATTCAAAGAACCTATGAATTTATTAGGTGATTTTTTTTTTTAAACGGTCTTATTTTTTCCTTTTTATTTTAAAAAGTGCTAATTATTTTTGAGAGAATTATTCCAATTGATAAACTCTTAAAATCTTACATTTCGATAGCAAATAATTTGTTTCTTCCATTTAAAATTGCACATTAAACTATCACAGTACAAAATGCTCCCAACGCACTAACCATCGAATATAGGGGCACATCAAGCTAACACAAGTTTTAGGTTACCATTGTTTAATAAGTAAAATTTTTAGTGAAATAACAAAAATTATTTGTTATCAAAATTCATGACTACTGAACTATTTCACTTGTATCTATGTAACTGTCAGGTCTTAAATAGTAACACATCCAAGAATTATGAAAAACTATAAGGTAGAAAAATAATTATTCATGAAAAACGGTTCCTATAATGTTAAAAACAATTTAAGTTACATGCTAAATTAGGTATATTGGGTCACGTGACATAAGCAGAAGGGGAAATAACTCAGTTAAAACACTGTAGCAGACAGAATATATTCAGAAAATAAACATAAAAGATATATACATAATTTTTGAATTTAAAAAAAATTACTTTTTTAAACTGTTTTCAAAACTTATCAAAATTAGTTTCCCGAAATTGGCATAAGATTTTTGAGAAATTGAAAACTTAGTTACCTCCCGTTAACTCTCCAATTCAAATTGATAGATTTTGAAACCAAATTGCTAGATTTTACAAATGTCTTTTCAATATGAATTCATTTTCTACCTTATCATTTTTTGTAATTTTTGGATATGTTACAACTCGAGACCTGACAATAATGTACCTATTTACTATGCCTCCCCACGGGACAGAGTTAGACACCAGGGTCGTACTTGAAATTCAATTTATTTTTTGTTGTTGTTATAATATATAAGCATCAAAAGCTTATTGAAATTCAGTTGCAAATCAGAGGTATTGGAAGGAGTCTGACCTTATACTACTAACCCCAACTGAAACAAATAAAAAGATTTATTTCATGATGGGGTGATTGTAAAGTTGTACCATTTGATATCAGCAACAAGGCTGCCCTGATTATATTATAAGTGATTGGGTTTGTTTTACTATACATAAACATTCAAAAAAGTTGTCAAAAAACAAATAAATGTTATTAAAGGCAAGATAAGTTACTTTTCTATATAACTGGATAATTTTTTAGTGTTTTTATTTAATGTAACATGTTTATTCAGCTCAAAAAACATCCAGTGTTTATCAATGCTTTGAAAAATTTTAAATGGAACTGGACTCTCTGCGTAACACAGTAAGTTTGGGAAAATTAGTTAAAAGTAAAAAAATATACAAAATACTGTTAGAAACTCACTCAATATATGTTACCATAACATAGGCTGACATATATTCGGTAGTTTTTAAACAGTATTTTGTATAGTTTTTTATTTTTAACTCCTTTTCCCAAACCTACCGTGTTCAACAGAGAGTCTTGCGCCATTTGAAATTTTCCAACACATTGGTAAACACTATGTTTTTTGAGCTGAATAAACTTTTGACAACTATTTCAAACCTACATGTATAGTAATACAAACCCAAGTGATCTCCTCTTCCTTCATTAGTAAAACTTGTAATCAACACAAGTTCAAGAGGCAGAGTGCAATAATTGTCATCTTTAATAAATTTAACTTTTACCAACATGAGCAGGAGTAATCAATTAAAATTAGATCAATGGAAAGACAAACATTATGATCCTATGATTCAATGGCATTCACTCTATGTGGGTTGAATCAGCTTTTCCCGAAGGAGTAAACGTCTAGGGAATATCAAATTCACAAACGATCCTCAGTTGTTTATATATCCCTGTGAGGGAGATGACTTTTTTTCTTCAGTTTTGTGTCAACGTTATTCTACATACAGCACCTGATATTCCTAAATGGTCACCCATCTGGTAATGACTGGGTTCAACGTTGCTTAACTTCGGTGATCTAATGAGAACCGATGTGTCAACATGATTATGCCATATTGAAATCAAACATTATTAGTCATGGAATGAATGGTTGAGATATCAAGAATCAGAAGAATTGATCATTTTTTTAACATCAAAATCAAGAAATTAGGTGGTGGCAGTGGTGGTGAAATCGAGCAACGTCCTGGGCGGATCAATTAGGAATCTTATTCTATAGCACCATTTTTATGATGGTTGTTGGTTACCTTCATACAGTCTTTTCTGTAAGTATCTCATTCTGGAATGAATCAGGGAAACCAATGCCAACAACAGAATTGAGCCGATCAAAAGTTGTAGGGTTCCGATTTATATGGATTTACTCTTTTTTTTTTTTTAAGAAATTTATCTAGATTTCTCATTTTTAAAATCATTCTGTAACTGAATTTCAAATTTTTCAGACATGAATTAATACGTTTGGTACAGATAAAATATAAAATCCAACGACCGTCGATTATTTCTGTAGAACATAATTACTGAAATTAATAACCACCAAAATGCTTTACAAAGATTAATTAAACTTTCCTGGGATCAAACAAGTAAACAGTAGCCACCATGAATTTGAGTGAGATAGTTATTGTGTGATAAAACATTGTAGAGATTATAAAATTCTGCAAGGGGGAATAGTTTTGACAAAGATTTATGCAATGTAAGTAACACAGGAACAGAAAGACAATAGTGCAAAAACAAAACTTTTTGTTTTATGGAGGTGCAACAAAAGAAACTACATTTCTAACATTTTTGAGAGTCAATTGCGTTTCTTAAGATTGTTTTATAACAATAAGGAGAATAGATTAAACATTAACGTCTAATATTAGAATCTTTTTGTCACATTGTTTTCATTGTATCATATAAGTTTGTTTTTGTGAGTGTTAAATTGAGTGAAGTCTTCTTTAGAAAACTGATTAAACTGATTAAAAAGATTTTTCCAAATCTCAATACCCCTTATGTCAAATCTCAAGTCTGTAGACTGAAAATTGACAGAGTAGTTTGCTAGGGAAATATACACAAAAAGACAATTTTACTTTTATAGATATATAGATTAATCACTTATGGGTCCTGTACTACAATTGTACTCTACCTTTATAGAATTTGACTGAAACAAATTACATCTAATAATTTTTGTTTTAAAAAAAAAAAACAACACAAGACAAGATAGACACTCGGTAATCACGGAGGACACAAGACAAGATAGACACTCGGTAATCACGGAGGACACAAGACAAGATAGACACTCGGTAATCACGGAGGACACAAGACAAGATAGACACTCGGTAATCACGGAGGACACAAGACAAGATAGACACTCGGTAATCACGGAGGACACAGGACAAGATATACACTCGGTAATCACGGAGGACACAGGACAAGATATACACTCGGTAATCACGGAGGACACAGGACAAGACGTACACTCGGTAATCACGGAGGACACAGGTCAAGACGTACACTCGGTAATCACGGAGGACACAGGTCAAGACGTACACTCGGTAATCACGGAGGACACAGGTCAAGACATACACTGGGCAATCACGGAGGACTACACAGGACAAGACGTACACTCGGCAATCACAGAGAACACAAGACAAGATATACACTTGGCAATCACGGAGGACACAGGACAAGACGTACATTCAGCAATCATGGTGGACACAGGACAAGACGTATAAGCAGCAATCACGGAGAACACAAGATATACACTCGGCAGTCACGGAGGACACAGGACAAGACATAAACTTGGCAATTACATGATATCATTTCTACACAAAATCAAGAGAGAGAGAGAGAGAGAGAGAGAGAGAGAGAGAGAGAGAGAGAGAGTGTGTGTGTGAGAAAGACAGGAGGGACTGAAGTTATATATGAAAGAGAGAGAGTGGGGGAAGGATATAATTCAGCCTCAAGTCCAACTAAAATTAAATTTATTTTCTTAATTTTTTTGATATACTATCAATAAGACAAAATTTTATTATAATTTTTTTTTTTTTTTTTAAATCATATGTTCAATTCTTAGTTAAGAGGCAAGCAGCTACTATGTAAATTTTTAGTAAAAATGATCCCATGTTCTTTGAGTCAATCACATTAAAAAAATTCCTACAAGCAACAATCTTTTGGAGTTTGAAACTGGAGTGAAGAGGTATGCTAAACTTACAAATCCAACTCAAGTGCCCCTCTAAAAATTGAAGAGTAGATTTTTATTTTTAATGAAGTGTTTGAAACTGAATATTTGTTGTTCAATTCATACAATACTCCAAAAATATTCCTAATTTAAACAATGTAAATTCAGTTAGGATGTTTAGGGGTTCATTGTTTTGTTTTATGGCATATCAACATTTTTCAGGTCATCTAATGCCAAATCCAGCAATTTCGGAAACAAGTGCATTTAAGCTTCAAGATGTTTATAACTTCAAATATTTATTCCTGGCGTTTGGTTTAATTGTTTTGTTTTACGGCATATCTACCCTTTTTGAGTTGAGCCATTTTGGTACAAGTTTTTTTTTTTGCCTCAAGTTGGTTAAACCTTTAAATATTTATTGATGTTAAATTAGATTTTTTTGTAGATAAAAATTGTTATTTTTGTTTTAGCAGAATATGACTTGCGTTTTGCAAGGGAGGGGGCAATAATACCAATGTTTTGGTGCATTTTAGGCCAGGAAGTCAATATCTTCAGACGGCCTAATCTGGTAGCACGAGACAAGATATTTGGAGAATTCCTTATATGATAACAAGTCAACAAACATTACAGAAACAAAGATTACACAACTATTCATCAAAAAATAAATTTAACTCGATACAGCAAAAATGCAGTTGCATAAACCAAGGTTGCCGAGTCGGAGGTTTTGGAAGGAGATGGAGTCAGACTCTAGGAATGCCTGGAGTTGGACATTATACCTTCAGATTCTGCAACCGATGACCAGTGGACAATTTCAAGACAATAGGGAAATTTGCTGAAAACTAGGAAGGAAATTTATTAGATATTATCTATAAAGAATCTACACAAACGAGAAACTAAAACATGCATTTCTAAAGACTTCAATATTCAGCAATGCCTTTTGTTTAGTTGATAAAGTATAGCGCACATGTATAGTCTAAAAATGGTACAAACCATGCAGGGCGTCATAGCTGAGAGAGGCAGCAAATCTACATGCTATCTGGTTTATAGTGTCTGCATGTCTATCTAGTAAATGATATTGAAAACAAAACTCAAACACGAACCCCTTCCCCATTAACATTTTACAATGGTGGCATTGGGTCTTATATAATATTTCTGTCAGACACTAGAGAAGAAAAAAAAAAAAAAAGAAAAGAAAAGAAAAAAGAAAAGAAAAGAAAAAAGAAAAGAAAAGAAAAAAGAAAAGAAAGAAAACATACACACAAATCCCTGTAACAAGAATAAACAACTTCTAGGAGTAAGATTTTAAGAGGAATCTGATGATCAAAATGCGGGTCATGGTCTAACTTAGAACCGACTTGATTTTGAGATATCGAGGTCAAAGGTCAAGATTAAGAAAGTCAAAGTCACACTTTTGGTAATAACCTAGAAACTATCTATACACCTATCTGGTCAGGCTCCTTGCTCTGATAAATGTGACTCTCTCTCTTTCTCTCTCTAGATATCCTTGTATTCCATCAGTCGCCTCAGATTTACAAGATCACAGTTGGCGTCAAGTGCAATTTGCTGGATGTACATGGATTTAGGTCGTCCTGGGCAGTAACATAGGTTCCATACAGAGAGAGATATTGAAATTCACATCTCAAAAGCATGGACCGCATTGGATAAGCTGTGGTCAGTATGGACCTCAAGGCTTACTGACAAACTGAAAAGGCAGTTCTTCAAAGCAGTGGTGGAGTCTGTTCTTGTTTACAGTGCTACAACCTAGACACTTGACAAAAGATTGAACAGAAAACTAGATGGCATGTACACCCGTATGCTGCAAAAAGTGTTAAATATATCGTGGCAAGATTATACCACAAAGCAGCAACTTTATGGCAACCTACCTGCCATATCTATTACCATCAAGGAGCAACAGCTACTATTTGCCAATCACTACCAGAGGAGCAAGCAAGAGCTGGTGAGAATTGTATTGCTGTGGATGACACAACACGGACACATGAGCCCAAAACGACTAGAAACTCTACTTGGCTTATATTGTAGCCAATGAAATCTCGCATGTTATGTGGGATTGACAGGTTTGGCCAGGATCAAACTTTGCACAAAATTTCAACTTCCAATTTTTTTTTTTTTTTCCAAATTTGATGTATAGACCTGAAATTCTTGAAAACCGTAACCACCATGCACATTTCTGCTTGATCAAATAGTTGTTGAATTATGAAAGTTTGATATAATTTTGGGAATACTTCATACTATATCATGGAGAAGAACGGTCCATATAAGTATGTGGTTGATAGGTAGGGGGGTATGTTTTTGTTGCAGAATAAAATCAGAAAGTTCAACAAGGTCTAAAAACACTCAAAAGAAATGTATCTGAATTTTTTATAATCTTTTGAAAATTTTGTTCAGGGAGTTTTGTCAAAGCTTTCTCAGAAGATGAAGAAACTATTTAACTTGGATAGAATATTATGGTTTGCTCAAAGCCATACAAATGAACTAAAAATTGTACTGTAAGTCGTTTCATTAAATCAGAGAAATGCAGTAGAATCTGCTGATCATGTTGAGTGCCAAGAAGGCTGAAAAAGCACAGAGAAAGTGTGAAATAGTTTAAACAGACTTTGTCTATTTTGATTGTACATTCATTCTTCTTATCGCAAGAGATATTCTCACAGTATTTCATACTATTTCACTGCGATTGGAGGTAAACCCTGACACCATCAAAGGGATATTTTCCCAAATCCATACTACACTGCAAGATATAAATTATGTTGCAATTGACGGAGATAAAAAAAATGAACCTTGAGTTTACTTCCACCAGCCGCATAACTCGTTTCTTTTATTTTATCCTTTAGTCCTCACATTCCATTAGAGATGTTTCTGACAAAGAGAGAAGAAATCCTGTTTTCTTGGTCAGAATTTACCTATCTAACAATTATTGTTGGCTAGTTTTTGACCTTTAAGTAATTTTTTTTAGCTCCTTACATCAAATGATTTCCATAAAAAAAAAAAAAAGATTAAACCAATGCAATAATTACAACAGGCTTCGTAGACATGCATCCAGGTAACACAGACTGGAGGTGAGCATGTGATTGATTATTTTGTTCTACAGCATATCAACACTTCATTTAATGCCAATTTTATTTTGGTAAAAGATTTATATTTAATATTCTATTTTTAGATATTTGAAATATTTTAATATACCTATTATACACCGTCAAATGTTTTTTTTTTTTTGTAATGCAGTATTTATCTTGAGCAGGTTTTGTTTTTTAATTTCTTTTATTTTTACAAAAGAGTCACCACTTATCAAGGCCCAGTGGCCACCCAAGGATAAGAGTTAATGTGTACAGAAGTCAATGCGTAAAATGTTGTAGCAATGGTTAGTAGTAGGAATTTGGTAAATTGGATTACTTAAGGGGAAAGCTCATCAAGAACTTGTTCACGTTGGACTTATGGACAGCCATATTGTAGTCAGCTGGAAAGCAGGAAAATGGAACAGAGTTCCACAGGCGCACAGTTCTAAGAAAGCTTTGTTCATGGAATCTACTTTTAGGTTGAGGCACAGGTAAAGAGTGGGGGAAATTATTGATAGTAGTTTCAACTAGACGAGTGCTTTTTGTGAAAGTAAGGCTGGGGGGACCATAGATTGGAGCTCAAACGAGCACGTCATGAAAATAACAATAAAGCAGAGACAGACTGGCAACGTCTCCTCTGTGGGAAAGGGGTTGTAGGAAACAGAAAGAGCATCCCCCACAAGGCTATGATGTCTATTTTGAACTGTGTCAAGCAGGATAAGCTGATGTGGCAACAGTACTCCATCCTTGGACATACTTGCCTCTTATACAGATAGAGAATTGCATGAACAGTGAGATATCTACTGGAGAGGTAGAATAATCCCACCATTTTTCCAGCAGCTGTAGCAATGGATTTGATGTATGTGTTCCATCTTACATCAGGAGTAAAGGTCTGACCTAGAAGCTTGTCAAAACATGGAGCCTCCCAAAGACAAGAGCCATTCATTTTCATTGATGCCAGGCGGGGATCAGAACATTGAAGATGGAAAGATAGAAGCTTGTAGCCACCTCTTTCCCCATTGTACAACATAATCAAGATCAGAGGAGAGAGAATCAGAGAGAACTTGGTCGTTTATGGCCTTTGAAGTGTTGCCATAAATAGTAGTGTCGTCAGCATAAATATCTATGAATGATCTTAAGATGTGATTTGGGAGATCATTGATGTAGATCTGGAAGAGAGTTGGGCCCAAGATGGACCCCAGCATCAATACTGTGAGCTTCTGATTTCTGCCAATCAACCACTACTCTTATGAACCTATCAGAAAGAAATGATTTAATAATTGAAAAGACATTTCCAGCTATGCCATAGCTGGAGATTTTGTGGAGTAGACCTTTATGTCATACTCTTTCAAAGGCCTTTGATATGTCAAGGGCAATTGCCTTAGAAACGAAAGCCTCCGGCGAGATATTCGCTAATCCTATGAGATATAAATGTTAGCACATCTGCTGTAAATCTAGCAGAACGGAAACTATATTGCATGTCGATGAGGAGGTTATTTTTGCTGAGGTGGTTGCTTACTTCTCTATTTAATATAGATTCCATCAACTTTCTCATGATGCACAGGAGATTGATTGGTCTGCATTGCAAGGGAAATGACCGATCACCTGAATTTTTAAACATAGGACATACTGATGAGGTTTTCCAGGGTGTTGGGAAGTAATTCTCCTTAAGACAACGCTTAAACAGCTTTGTAAATATAGAGCTAGTTCTGGTTGAAGGTTTTTGAGCACTATAGGAATGCCATCAGAGCCAGTTGTTTTACTGGAATCAAGGTTTTTGATTAGCTTGGCAACATCACGCACAGATATTTGTATGTCACATAGCATGTTTTCAGACACAGGAGGAAATATGGCGGATTGCCAGCCTTGATCACATAAGGTAGAATTAGCTGAAAAATTTTCGGTAAAGAGTTTGGCTTTTCTGATGCTGACGAAATTAGCTCAGATCCATTGATGATGGAGTGATATGTCGGAGGACTTATTACATTTTGTTTTTATCTGAATCGAGACAACCGAGTGGCTGGAAGATCCCAGTGGGGACAGAATAGAAGATGAACATAGCTGTGAGAAAAAGGTCTAGGAAACTTTCATACTGACCATTAGTGTCGGGCACACGGGTGGGTTCGTGAACAATCTAAGTTAGGTCATAAGTAATGGAGAAATCGTGAGAGAACCTCTCCTCATCATTTTAGAGAGTAAAAAATGGATGCAACCGTCTCTTTGGAAGATTTATTTGAGAAAGTCCAGTAATTCGGAGAAAATATAAACACTGTAAGATGAACTAAATGCATAATTTCTGGAAACACGCATGAAAGTTTAATCTAATTGGATAACAGAACAGATTAGCACATGAAGGGTTTTGGTTATTATCCTATTATGTTTTCATGCAAGGAGAGAAGAATCAACTTTATTATATAGATGTTTAATACGTATTAAAATTTCACAAAAGTCAAAGATATCTGCTTTTCCATTTCATATAAATTTAAATAAGCTTAATATAGTCCACATTACGATCCCTTATGCCTAGCAACAGTGTTTCACAATTCATAATGAGCGTAAATTATTTTAGGAATTGATCTTTACATCCAAGTAACAGCCACGTGTGTGGTCCCCGTCTAGTGCTACATGTTACATGATGCCACAAAAAATAGTGAAGAAATGATGAATATGAGAAGTGTGAAGGGCCAACATTACCTTCACATTTTCGCCAGAAACATCTAATGGATGGGGCAAAAGTTATGGGAAAGTGTCATTTTTTGCAATAATGGGGCATTTGTGACCCCTTTTGAGCTCCTGGGAATGCTGAATCTCAGCGAAAATGGACAAATGGTGCAGTTTCACACCTATTTGAATTCAGCACCATGGAAAACAACTATATAGATATACATATCAAGTTGTTGAGTAATATGAAAAAACAGCTCCAAAAAGGCATTTTTAGCCCTAAAAGTTCCAGAGGGATGCGAACCAGAATTTTGCCAGGGTCACCCATACAGAATTGATATTAAGAACAATGGCCTCCACATTTTGGCCAAGTTTTAGGAAAATCTAATGGATGGATCAAACGTTATGGGGCAAGAAGTAACATTTTTGGCCATTTTGGGGCATTTTTTACCTCTTTTGAGCCCCTGGGGACACAGAATCTCAGTGTAAATGGATCAGGCCTTAACACATGTGTATTTCAGTTGAATACAATGGAAAATCACTATATAGTCAAACATATCAAGTTTTTGAGAAATATGAAAAAAGAGCCACAAAAATTGGTGTTTTTAGCACTAAAAGTCCCCGGGGACGTGAACCAGAATTTTGTCAGAGTCATCCATACTGGATTTATATTAAGAACAATGGGCTCCACATTTTGGCCAAGTTTCAGAAAAATCTAATGGATGGATCAAAAGTTATGGGGCAAAACGTGTCAATTTTGACCATTTTGGGGAATTTTTGACCTTTATTGAACCCTTGGGGACACAACTGGAATTTCTGCAAAAAAAATTTTTTTTTACTGTGCGCATCTATTTAATGAAATACAATTTGTAGCAAAATTTCAAGAAAAACTAATGGACGGTTATCTGGCAATCGTCCGGAATAATGGATGCACGGACACCACTAAATCGGGGAACCAATATAAGCACACACACATAAAAAACATTAAAAGAACAGTGGCTAAGTGGTTAGTGACACAGACTGAATACCTGGAGGTGCCAAGTTCGAATCCAGTTCGTTTCATAAAAGATTTTCATCAAACTTACACTTGATCTTATGTCTCATCTCCTGGAGAGGAAGTAAATAAAATAAAGCATTCATTGTTCCTATTTACTTGCCTCCCCACGAGGGCAGAATTAGATGCAAGGTGGATTTTTAATGTGGGAAAAATCCAGCTCCCCAAAAAGGGACATTCTGGATAGGAACAAAAATAAAAATTGTCTCAGTCATGAAGAACTCTCCTCCACCGACCGAGGACAGAAACAGTGAAGCATTTATTATTAATCAACCTAAAAAATATGTAGAACGAGTCTCAACCATAAAATTGCAAACCTCTTCAACTCAAATTGAAGCACATAATGATCATAAAATATATTAGTGTTTAGCAAAAGAAACCACTCTAATTTGCTCTGTCTTCATCCGGATTTTTTTTTAAGTGTCATTATACAATGTGAAGAGTTTTATAATATGGCAAACTTGTACAAACGCTCCCCCTCCCCTTACCACCTCTAAAAAATTTATTCACTTTATTTGGCATACTATCGATTATGCACCAAATCTCCAGATTATAAACATTTCTTTAAACAAGTGACTAGTTAAATTTTCAGAAGGGGGTTCAATTTTAATGCAAAATGATACCACTACTTGATTTTTTTTTACTTGTCTGTAGCCACTTATCTTCTACCTAAAAAAATTGTTTACTAAAGTTTTTGGAGATAATTTTGCATTTACCTTACATAGCCTGCTGAACACCCATCTAAAACTTGAAAAATGATTTCATCAATACAAAATCCATTTAACGAACAAATAAATATACTTATAACATTGTAGTAGCTGTGAATGATTTATAAATGTCTCTATTTACTTGCTTTCCTATGAAGACAGAGTTAGACACAATGCCAGTTTTTAATGTGGAAAAATCCAATTTTCTGGATCGAGAGAAAAAAATGAAAATTTCCTCAGTTGAGAAAGATTTTTGCTTGACTGATCAAAGTCAAAAAAGATTCTAATAGATATTACACTTTGCTCATACAAGGTTTATAATGTCAACCATTTCATCTAATTAAATCGTAAATTAAAACCTTTTTTACGTTTTTTTTCTTTTAAATAAAAATAATTTTTACAACAAATCCCCGCCATTGATCTTTATATGTTAGCATGCATTGAATAACTTTTAGAAATTGACTTTGAAACTAATTTATCTTTCTCTCACTTCTATTATTATTACTAGTAGGGGGTGCCCAGCGTTACCTGGATGTTTGTAAGTGTATTGAGAAAAAAAGTGGTAGTAGGTAGGCAGGCTCGAACTCGTGACGCCACGGCAGAAAAGAAGAATGTGAAAGAAAAGCTGAGATCTTATCGCTACGCTACAACGCGAGAGGAAGTGAAAAGCGTTTAAATTTATCAATATCAATCAAAAAGTTGACTTGAAGAGAATAAGTTAAGAATCATGCAGGTGCAGAAATGAAGGTTGGCTGCAGGCCAGTTTCTGCCATATTTTGCTTCCCCACGATGTTGAAGAAAATCAACTCCCCCTAAAAAGGGGGAGCTCTCCAAATGAATAGCAATTGTTTGATATGGAGGGTTTCTCCAATATTGATCAAAGCTGATTGCCTTCAAGACGTCTACGAAGGCTAGACAGGTTGATTTGCTTTGATTAGTTTTGGTTTATTTATACGAAAAAGACGAACAAACACGCGAAAGGATGGAATAGACGGAATTTTATAAAAGGCAACCAAAATAAATGTAGAAATGATGCCTGTTCGCAAATCGTAGATGTTATAATCTAGGGAATATATGAAAAGTTCTAAAAAATACTAACGTGGTTGAAAGCCCCCTCCCCAGCCATTCGCGGACATACAAAAACGCACACGCCGCTTTTGCCATATATATACATACATATATATATAATGATAGATAGATAGATAGATGCCCTTCATATTTTCCTTGGCCTTCTTTTGTGAACTGTACCGGCTACCTCAACTGTTCCACATTCATGGAAAACAACTATATAGATATATATAAGAACTCTCAGCAATTCTTTCGAATGTGGCCATACCATCAAAGTCTTCTTATAATATCCAGATTTAATTTTCCACTAAGGTCATCGGGATTAAGCCTGTTTTTAAGACTTGCATTACACATACGTTTTATATC
>NC_136519.1:34098189-34643189 GCF_053919585.1 Euprymna scolopes
TATTATATATTACGAGGAATAATTTAAAATTAAATAATGATAATCTCATTCATCAAATTCCGTCAGTGTTTGTTTACAATATAACGTCAGCTGAAATTTATGTTTGACGATCTTTAAAATAGTTTTTCTTTTCTTATAGATAAAAAAAAATGAAGAATTTTTAAAAGGGAATATTTTATGTTACACCGGCCAAGGTTACACTGGTGTAACAAAATATTCCCCTGTAAAACTTCTTTATCTATAAGAGAAGAAAGAATATTTTTAAGATTGGATTTTCGATACTTATAAGATGAATTTCTGTACAAAGCATATCTAAGAACACTGCCAGACATTTTTTTTTTTTAAATTCAATTTTCACCCCAAACAAGGCACAGTGCTACTTTGAAGAAGGGGGCTACTATCAGGGACTTGATTAGCAGGGGGATTATGACGGGAGATGAGTAGAAAGATGTTTGTTCACATTACACTTAAATTCTGCATGTCAGTACAGTTGGGAAAGCAGAATCCCGGAAGGGGGTTCCAAAGACCTGCAGTTCTGGGAAAGAAACTATTGGAGTAAAAGGCTTTCTTGCACCTAGGTATCTCTACTCTAGGGATGAGACTTAGTAGCTTGTCGGGTTTGTTGGAGGTAGTTACGTCGAGGAGGTACAAGTGTTTGCAGTACGTCAGAGCATTCACCATTAAAGTATTTGTAGAACAGGCTGGAACAG
Organism: Euprymna scolopes; assembly: GCF_053919585.1. Lineage (NCBI taxonomy): Eukaryota > Metazoa > Mollusca > Cephalopoda > Sepiida > Sepiolidae > Euprymna > Euprymna scolopes. The sequence continues at coordinate 34,098,900 of NC_136519.1, forward strand.
AGGCTGAAGCCTAGATGACAGTTCAGGACCTATCAGGTTGGCGACTCTCTTTTGAACCCTGTCCAGGAGCGAGACACAAGCAGCAGATGCACCAGCCCAGATGTGATAACAGTACTCCATACATGGGCGAATGGTGGCCTTATAGAGGTACAGGATACTGTCAGGCGTAAGTAGTTTTCTAGCACGGTAGAGGGAGCCGACCTTCTTTGCAGCAGCCTTGGCAATGCTCTCAATGTATCTATTCCAGTTCATATTCTCTGTAAACGTTAGGCCGAGGAGTTTAAAAGAAGTACTTTCAGGCAATGTGTTCTTGGCCATTGCTATTGGTGGTAGAGAAGGTTTCTTGTAGTTATTGAAGGAAACAAGCTTAGTTTTAGCAGCATTGAATGTGACCATCCATTTTTGTCCCCATTCCACTACAGATTGGAGATCATCCGCTAGTGTTTCTGCCATTTCCTTGGATATGTGTTCATTTGTTTTCCCCTCATATTTGTTATAGAGAGTGGTGTCATCCGCAAATATACCCATCTCTGAAACAATTTTATCATTATATAAATTAGCTTTGCATGAAATTTGTAAAAGACAGGCTCAGTCGTTTCGAAACCTATGAGGAAGGAACTTTCACACAAAGACACACATAAAGTGATTTTTATATATAATAGAGATAAAGATCATCTGTATACAATCAAAGCCAGGAGTTGGTTTGTTTGTTGTCTTTTGTTAACAATTTTTGGGTGCTGTTTTACAATTTGTCATTGTTCTGAGGGAGACAACTTTCTTTTACTAAGTACAGGTTACTTTATAGTCAATTCATTTCTAGATAGACTTAAATCTTATGATCTAGTTACAAATTGTAAATTAAAAACAAAGACTCCCACCTGGGAAGCAAGCTAGTGAGTATATTCCAGTCGATTTGTTCTATATATATATATATATATATATATATATATATATATATATAAACCAGATAATTTATTGTGATAATATTTGAGATCTAATCAATTCCTGGTACCTCGCCCACGTACGTGTCCATTAAGCATGTCCACACACACATACATACACTAAGCATACCTATGCATATCAACATTTATGACCTTTTAGTTCTTTATATACTAGCATTTCAGCCTGGCGTTGCCCGGGTGTTTGGAGGTGCATGTTGAGCAAAAAAAAAAAAAAAAAAAAGTGGTAGTAGGAAGGCAGGCTTGAACTCGTACCACAAAGGAGGAAAAGAACGGAGAAAAAAAAACCCCGACATCTTTGCTGTTACGACCATTGCCAAACCGGAAGTGACGTAGGTTTTAATTAAGGCTAGACAATCGAAAGGAGAGGATAACTTTCGAAAATATCGGTGAAAAAAGCGACCCCCCTCCCCGTAGAAAAGTGCCCAGTTGAAGGTGAAGACATTAATGTTTTTAGCCAATTTTTCGGTATTTGTCGTCTGAAGGGTCGAGCTTCAAAAAGATACTGATCTTGTAAAAATCCATCGCCTCTGTCAAAAGTTTTAAGCAGACATGCAAACATACATTTATATATTGGTAACTCAAATTTCCGACCCAAACCGATTAAAAAGTTTGCCTGATCTCTGAATACCCTTTATGCCAAATTTCAAATGTTTAGACCGAAATTGTCCGAGTAGAGACCGAAGCGGTCAAATTTTTATTTTTAACTTTGACCCCTTAACATTTATTGTTTTGGGCTCAAATCAAGTTATTAAGTTAGATCCATGTCCAAGGAACCTCTATCTAAAATTTCAAGTGTTTATAACCAAAATTGGCGGAGGAGTTTGGTAGTTCTCAAAGGTCAAATTGTTGAACTTTGGCCCCTTAACAGCCAAATTTCTGGCCGAAAACTGATTACAAAGATTTTCCCAAATCTCAGTATGCATTATATCAAATTTCGAGTCTGTCGACTTAAAATTGACAGAGTTATTGCGTAGGGAAATGTAGACATACAGACACTTTTACTTTTATAGATATAGATAATGCAATCATCAATATAAACATGGAACATACACACACACACATATATATATATATATATATATGAGAGAGAGAGAGAGACACACACACACACGTACATAAATTTAAAATACACAGATGCGACGCCGGAATGAACAGTACAAGATAACAAATTAATAACGTTTGAATAAATAGAGGAATTTATATTGTGTGTGTTGCCTTACAACAAGTAATTGTGAGCAGTTCCTTGGCGTCTTCAATTTTTGTGGTTAACATGGGCCGTGTCCCACTATTTATATATAACTTATTATTAATGCAACATTTTTTTTTTTTAAGTCAGAATTGGACTTTTAAATTCCAGGAGTTGGAGCCAAATACAAATGAAAGCATTTGCGCTTTCAACTTCAGACCTGACACTGACTTAAATGAAAATAATAAATTCTTTTAAAATCTGGCAATATATTTATTAGAATAAACATTGCTTTTTAATGACATCAGTGTTTTGTATGGATAATTATTGTTTATATATAATACAGAATTACACTACATAAAACATAACTATTCTCTCTCTCTCTCTCTATATATATATATATATATATATATATATATATATATATATATATATATATATATATATATATATATATATATATATATATATGCCTGTGAGAGAGTAAATATGGAATAAAAATTTCAGACAAAATAGTAAACTTAGTTCATAGATAACTTTGAATGAATATGATCAAGCCAATCAGCCGAAATATCTTTGCTCAGCTTGAATGATGCGTTTGTGTCTTTATTTCTACTAGTATGTTCTCTTAATTATCCACTATTCCATAGACTAATTTTTCATAAACGTGTGAAGATTGTCAGTTTCTTTTCATTTTCTACAGTGTGTGTGTGTGTGTGTGTGTGTGTGTGTGTGTGTGTGTGTTAGGTTCTAGAACAGAAACTTTTACCATAAATCTTCGACTATTGCACAGACCCCAGACTTGACCTGCGATAAAAGCCGCAGATCTGAGGCAAAGGCATTTCCTGTTCTTTTCCGCAAAGAACGTTTGTAAATCCAGTCATCAGAGAACGGAGAAAGAACCCAATTTTATGGTGATACATTTGCCCATGAGATAAGTATGAACATATCAATATGCACAATCATAAAAAAAGGAGAGAAAAAAAAAGAAAAAAAGCATTTAAAAAAAAAAAAGAAAAACTTAAGCTGAATCCGCAAACATGATTGATTTTCAGAAATCAATAAAAATCAATAAATGCCAGAAACAAATCGTGACCGAAATCTTTATGACAATCTATGCCGAACAAATGAAAAAATAGTAGCTTTTCAGAAAGAGGATGAAAAAAAAAAAAAACTTAAATTGTCTACTACAAAAAAAAAAAATTTAATTACTGATACATAACTTGGGTGAAGTAATAAAAACGGTTGTAGAGTCAGAGCAAATAAAAATATTTTAGAAAACAAAATCAAACACTTAGGTTACAGATACTACACTTGTGTTTCATCATTTATCAGCCATAAAAAAAATAAATTGCTACTTTGGATTTTGTTCATTTAAAAACAACAAAAATGTTGATCTTACAGAATCGTGAAAAACATGCCTTCTTTAAAAAACAAAACGTTATATCATATTTGGTTTAATATCCGTTTCATATTGTCATTTATATATCATCCTCAGGGGAGATGACATTAGGGTGTTGCAGTTCTTGCAGGGGGAGGGGGGGGTCGACTTCCTCCAACATATAGTGCCTGGTATTCCCAAATGGTCACCAATCTAGTACTGACCAGACTTAACATTGCTTAACTTGAGTGATCTAACGAGAACTAATGTGATTATATTGTACTAGCAGATGTACCCGGTGTTGCCTGGGTGTTTAGAGGTGTGAAAAAAAAAAATGTTAGTAGGCAGGCAGGCTTGAACCCGTGATGTGAAGATGGAAAAGAAAGTGAAAGAAAATGTGACATCTTACCGCTACGCTATAACACCACAGGAAGTGAAAAGTGTTCAAATTAAGCGATGTCAATAAAAAAGTTGACTTGCTAAGTGAATGAGTTCATGCAGATAAAGAAATGAACGTTGGCTGAAGGCCAGTTGAGCTTTCCGCCTTTTCATTTATTTGTTTCCCCAAGCTCCTCCGAAAAAGGGTAACTCTCAAGTGAATAGCAATTATCCGATATGAAGGGTTTTCCCCACATTGATCAAAGCTAATTGCTTTCAAAACGTCCTGGCACGAAAGGCTGCTGATGGCTTTTCTTCAATGAGTTTCGCTTTATAGGAATTTGATAAAAGTTGATCAAAATAAATGTAGAAACGACGTGCATTTGCAGATCAGAGATATTATAATCTAGGGAGTATATAAAAAGTTCTAAAGGATAGTAACCCCCCCCCCGTAAAAAAGCCTTTCTTGGACATACAAGAACATGCGCATCACTTTTGCCATATATATATATATATATATATATATATATATATATATAGAGAGAGAGAGAGAGAGATATCTACATTAGCATAACACAACCATCTTTATGCAGACAAAAAGATTTTCTTGTATAATGTAAAAATAAACTTTTCAAAATTACTATTATTTTATAGTTTACACTAGCTGGACCTCCGGCGTTGCCCAGTCGTACAATACATTTAAACATGATATTTTGATTCATGCAGATTGCATATGTATTATGATAGAATCAATCCTCTACTGAATATTAAATATGACGAGGAATAATTTGCCCGGTGGACTAATTTGACAAAAATAAAATAAATAAATAATGATAATGTCATTCATCAAATTCCATCTGTGCTTGTTTACAATATTACGTCAGCTGATATTTGGGATTGATGATAAATGCCCTCAAAAAGTTACTTCTGATTAATGTTTGGTTTTAAAATATGCAAATGAAGAAATGATTTGCGGTGATTTTAAATGGTACCTCTTCTTTTATTGTAAATTGAACTCATTAATATGAAAAAATTAAAATAAAATGGTAAGATACATTTCGGCTTGAACAAGGGACCATTCAATATGTAGTCGAATGCTCTACCACTGACAATAGTTCTGGGGTTTTTTTTTAAGAAATGATTTGCTGAGAATTGAATTTTCCTTGATTTGCTGAGAATTATCTCCCTTGGCCGGTGTAACTGTAAAATATTCTACATGTAAAAATTCTTTTTTATCTTAAGAAAGAAATAATATTTTAAAGATCGATTTTCAATACTTATTGAATGAATTTCTGTAGAAAGCATATCTAAGAATACTGCCAGACATAAATTCGCATTGTGCGGAATTTGCAAAAGATAGCTTCAGCTGTTTTGGAACCTATGAGGAAAGAACTCACACACAAAGCGACTTTTCTATAATAATAGAGATATACAAACGTATATACATATTCTATATCTTTTTTACATACACATGTATGGCTTTTAAAAATGAACTTTCAAACCGTCTCTGTCAAATGTTTTTTCTTCCTCTTTCACTCAAGTCAATCTTTACCACTCCAACGTTTTTCTTGACCTTTCTCCGTGAACTGACTCTGCTCCCTTAAGATCTCTAATCCATTCTATCAATGTTATACCAACAAAATCTCCTGTTCTGTACACATTTTCCAATACTGACCAAATTAAATTCTTTCTGGGGTCATATAAATACTATTTAGAAATCATAATTTTTTTTTTTGTTTTGGGGGGTCAAAGTTTTTAAATTGCAGGAATCAGAATCCTGATTTTGTTTTCAAACTTTATTAAAAAAAAAACAAACTAACAAGGCTACTCAGCATTGCACAGGGCAAAAATGTAACTTCTCTCTCTCTCCACCCACCCTCTCCGTCTCCTTTGCCCAGCCTATTCCTCTCTCTGGACAGCCTCAAAAACAATTCGAGTCCATATAAGGGAAATAACTGTGAAAAGAAATCTTTAGTTAGTGGCTAGAAAACAGATTACATGATAATATTAAAAGATTTGTGTACATCATGATATGATTAATTGATATAAATGACCATTTGACCACGAAATAAGTCTTTTTTTTTTTCTATAAATTTTAGATATTTTTCTGGTATTATACTGATTAGAAGAATATCAACTTTGTAATGGTTTATTGTATATTTTTTAAATTTTAGCTGAACATAAAAACAGACAACTGCCCTTTATATAATAGACTAGCCTGGGTGCCCAGGTGTTTGGAGGTGCATGTTAAGCAAAAAAAAAAAAAAATGTGGTAGTAGGCAGGCAGGCAGGCTTGAGTCTGTACCACGAAGGAGAAAAAAAAACAAAAAAAAAAACGTCTTTGCTGTTGCATCCATCGCCAAACTAGAAGTGGTGGAGGTTAAAATTAAGGCTAGTCAATCAAAAAGAGGGGACGACTTCCGAAAATATCAGCGAAAGAAGTGACCTGTCTTTGTAAAAAAGTGCCCAGTTGAGGGTGAAGGAATTAATGTTTTTAGCCAATTTTTTATATTTGTCATCCGAAGGGTCAAGCTTCAAAACGATACCGATCTTGTGAAAATCGGTGGCCTCTGTTGAAAGTTTTAGGCAGACATAGAAACCTACCTACCTACATACATACATACATACATACATTTAACCAGACAGGTGAGATTTATATAATAGATAATTTTCTGCTTTTTTGTAAGCAGATGTCAATGAGTGCTGATTTTTTTTTTTCCTTTTTATTTCTTTGAATAGCAACAACATATTAGACAGATAACTTTCTCTTACTATTTCTTTTCTTTCTCACTTATTCAACAATATAATTAGTTATTTTCATCCTTTGTTGCCATCTTCATTCTACTGATATCATATAGCGTTTGGGAAGGATGCAGTGATAGAAATGGATACCAGAGCAGACCGACAACCGCGTGTTGTATTTTAGAGTTCCACAGTGCCACATTCAGTAGTGACACTGGCAACCTTTACGTGGACCCACCTATGAGCACATGATTATACTGGAGAAACCAATGCCGGCAAAAGATATAAGGTAGGTCAAAAATATTATAACTTGGCTTGATTTAATTTGGCATGGTTTCGTTTTTACAAAAGAAAACTAGCAGGGTTCTCCGGCATTGCTCAGAGTTATAGCTAAATAAATAGAACAGTCTAATATATATATATATATATATATATATATATATATATATATATATATATATATATATATATATTGTTGTTGTTGTTGTTGATCTTTCTCACTCCAAGCGAAGTATATTGCCACTTGGACACTAGGGACTACTATTCTGGATTGTATCTCACAGGGGACTGTGACGAGTTGGACAGCAAGATGGCTGTTCACAGTATATTTAAAACAGTCAGAGAAGCAGGAAACAGGGGAAGAATTATAAAGTCTACCAGCCTGAGGGGAAAAAAAGCATAAGTTTTCCTGCATTTGGGTATCCCCAGAGTGAAGGAGTAGAATTTTGCTGCTTATCAGGTTAGTCGGGAGCATATACGTCAAGTAGGGTACAATGGGATAATGCTGAATCTGAACATATCAATTTTATAAATGTGTCAAATGTATTATATATTATTTTTTCGAATCCTTTGAGATGAGACTTTATAATTTGTGTATTCATTTTTTTTTTTTTTTTTTTTTTTAGACTATTCTCATCTTCATAGTTGTTATTTCAACATGTTTTCAAAAAAATAAAAATAATATAATATATAATACCATTTAGTACGGATATAACAATGAAAGACCAGATAAGAACACAAAATTGAATTTATCTATCTATATACAGAAAAGGCAAAATGTGTGTTAGTATGTGTGTATGTGCAATTTTTTTTTGTATGTCCGGCAAAGGCTTTATTGGGTGAAGTTCTCGGAGGGGGGGTTACTATGTCTTAGAACTTTTTATATACTCCTTAAATTATAATATCTGCGATTTACGAAAAGACGTTTTAAATATCGTTTATTTCAGCGACTTTTAGGTTACAAAATTCGTGCTGTGAATTCATTTTCTCTACTACTACTGCTACTACTACTGCGTGATGTTTGATCTAGAAAACCATACGTTGACGTTCAACCATCTGAGTTTTTTAACGTTTACTTTCGGCTGTTCTCAAGTCCCTGCTTTCCTAGCATCATTTTATGTCATAAAACTATTAACCGCAAGGCTTTGCGTTCGAGCCTACCCCCCCCCCAATTTTTTTTTCTTTTCCATAATGTTCGCTGTTTTTTGTTTTTCCGATTTAAGTTGAACATCGTTATTTTTTTGTTCTTTTTTTAATATTTAAACAGAGTTATTACTTTGCATATTCTTTAGTTTCCATTTTGTTTTGATTAACCCCCCCCCAACATACACACCTCCAAACACTCGGGCAACCCTGCTAGTAAAGACTATAAAATCCAACCTTGATTGTCTTCGGGGCCCATGTCACAGTGGATAGAGGCATTGAGTGTCTATGATTCCAGGTGAGCATTGTCTAAAGATAGTGGTTTCAATCCTACCCAAAGCAAGCCAGAGGATTAGTTGGCCAAAACATGGTAAGACAACAATTATGGAAGCCAGTTATAAGACTCTCAGCATTTCTATGCCGTTGCAGTTCACCACCTGAAGAAGGCCAGAGGATGAGTTGGTCAAAACGTGATGAAATAGCGACAACCATGAAGATTGAGGATAACAGTAAAAAAAAATTAAAAAATAAAAAATACACAAAGTATCAAATGTAGTTTCTGAGCTTACACTGAACAAACACACAAAATATGACTTTCATTTATATAATAAATGAATTTAAACTCTGGTTTTAATTCTCTTCTCAATAATCAATAACAAATGTATACATCTCAAAAGATCAGAAGATTCGGATCATCCCACGCAATACTGAATGCTCTTGGGCATACTCCCCGATTTCATCATTTACATCACTTAAAAAAAAATATATATTCTCAGCAAAACAGAAATAAGGATTAACTCAACCTAAAAGTCCATTACAAGGTTTCCATTAGATGCCAGCAGGGATATGGAGGGAGCAGTTTTACTGACTTCTGAAATTTGAAAAAGGTCAGACTCCAACCACAGGAATCCTCTAGTAGTATTCCTTTAAATGGATACTGACGTTGCCAGGGAATGAATGATGATCAACTAATGTTCTACACTCCCATATTTTTATTGTCATCAAAATCGGTGAAATCGCCCATTTTTCAATCAAATCGATTGATTACCTGCTCTAGTCGGTGACCCATCAGGAGGAGGCTTTACATACCTCCATACAGTGACTCTACAATACATTGTAGTCTACGTTGCACTATAGAGAACCTACCGTTGATTTTTTAAATTATTTTTTTTTTATATATAATGGCTTAATTAAAGTTTAATATGCAAAGGTCAAGTATCCCACTTCAATTGTGCTCTGAACAGAAACATTCATTTCAAACACACCCATCATATCAAAGAACCTACTGTTGATTTTATATGTCGTGTGGTAATAAAACTTCTCAAATGCACTTGTTATGTTAGGCTGTGTAAGGTGTTAACTTTGGTCAAAATCGTCTGTGCCTTCTTTCATCAGATTATTTTGATTATCGATACTTATCAAAGACATTCCAATACAAAATCTATCTAATAACACTGCCGGACACAAGTGCCTTACTGTAAAATTTCATAAAAATCGGCCCAGTTGTTTTCAAGTCTATAGGGACATAAACTCACACACAAAGTTCCTTTTATATAATAGTAGGGATATTATTTATAGAGGTTCTTTCAGCATAATTACGTTCACACCCTGGTTCTCATATCACGATCTTGAGCCTGGCTTGTGCTAAAATAAGTAACCATTTGGTAAGATCAGATGTTGTATCTCAGCTTTAAAGCACCAGAGAAGGATGGGCACCACCAGGAAATTATTGTTAAAGACATACTGCATGAAATAATGCAACAATCCCACAAGGTTAAGAGACTCATCCCTCATCATCCATGAATTTATTTATTATACAAACATTATTGGTTACATATGTGCAGACATGTTTCAGTGGAGTCCTGGGAATTGGGACTGCACTGAAACATGTATGCACATATATAACCAATAATGTTTGTATAGTAAACAGACTATATACCCCCACTGTCCTACATTGAGCACTCTTTAATAATCATGCAAGTTTCATTGGATTTACATCGAGGAACCCAATCGACACAACCTTTATATATATACTAGCAGGAGTACTCAGCATTGCCCGGGTTCTTGTAGGTGTGTTTGGGGAGAGGGGTAGATTAAAAAAAAAGTTTTGGTAGGAAGGTAGGCTTGAAAACAAATATAAAAAAAAAAAAAAAAAAGCGAAAAAAAGTTGTAAAAAGAAGAAAAAGTAAAATAAACTAAAAGTTTTGGTAGGTAGGAAGGATCGAACCTGGAACGTTGAGGTGAAAAACTTGATAAGTTACCGCTCGCCCACGAAAGGAAAGTAACTGAAACAAATTTCAATTTAACGTTTTAAACGCACAAGTAGCAGGTGCGCGGCGAATTTAATTAGGTCAAAGGAATTTAAATTCCGCACTTAATTTTAACTGTGGGATAGTTCTTTTAGGTTTGCTTTTAACCCAATTTTATCTGATTTTGTTTCACGTGTTGGGGAAAACCAGCTCCCCTTTATTAGGGGAGTGTCCGAATGAAAGCAATTGTCTGATATGACGGTTTTCATCACATTTAACAAACGTCCATTGCTTTCTGGATGCTCCCGACCCCGTAGGCCGAGCACCGCACCTAAGTTTCGCTTTTATACGAAAAAGCCGAATCAACACAGAAGGGGCCGAAATAGCAAGAATTGTGTAAAAGTCGACGTAAATAAATCTAGATGTGACGCACATTCGCAAATCCTAGATATTATTATCTAAGGGGTATATAAACAGTTCTAAGACATAGTAACTCCCCGAGAATCCCGGCGAAAAATGCCTTTAAGTAGTTATATATATATATTATATATAACTACTTAATTTACTCTCATAAAATTAATATACGAAAGTATAAATTTATGCGTAAACTTTAAGTATTTATTTCAAAAGTGTTCAATACGTAGGTAGAGCTAGTTAGTAAGTTATAAAATATATGCATAAGCCTGAAGAGTCCTAGAGTAGATGAAACGCGGAATATTCAGTGTAGCTTAATCGCCATATATATTTTATAACATATATATATATATATATATACATACACACACACACACACACGTTGAATATAAAGATTTATAAAAGAAACTATAAAATGTTAATCATCACATTAAAGTCTGTATCTTGCTTGCCATAAGTATACTTTCATTCTACTATTGTGCTCTACTTCTGTATTGAGCACTGTCGATGTAAATACTGAAACTAATATATATATATATATATATATATATATATATATATGAGAGAGAGGGGGGTAAGATAACTCATAGGATTCATATAGTTTATCAAAAAAAAAAAAAAAAAAAAAAAAAAACTTGTTAAAAAAATTCAATTAAAGCTACAAATTTTATCTAAACTTACCAAGTCTAATATTTCTCATATGATAAAGTAGGGCTTACCATATCAGAGTTTAATAAAGCTTGTTTTGAAACTTGTGGAGGAAAAAAAAAATAGGCAGAAATTTTTACTTCTGAAACTTGATTTAAATGCCATTTTAGGTTTATAAACTCTTTCTCATTATATATATTAATTTACTTGTCAGACATCACACAAAAAAACTATCATCATCGCAAACATTAATAAATGAGAAACAAGTTACCTTCCTTTATAGTTGCTGTTTATCAATTAAAAATCATTAAAACAATTTCCTCTTCAAAAAATTCAAAACAACCACAAAAAAAAAAAAAAAAATGGCTGTGTGTTTACGATTTCAAATTGGCTATTCTATTTAGAATTTTTTAAAAAGTCACGCTAAGAGGAGACTAAGTTTTTTTGTTTTTTTTTAAATCATAGACTCTTTAAAATTCAAAAGAAATGTGCAAGTGAATTGATATCTGTTCCTATATAATTTATATAAAAAATTATTAAAAGCAATGTGTTCTGCTGAATTTTCATTGAAAAAAAAAAAAAAAAAAAAAATGCAAATTTTTCTAATTCTTTTTAGCTTTAAAAGGTTAAAAAAGAATTTACTAGAAAAAATTGTTTTAAATTCGTTTTATTTCATATTAATTTTATTTACGTGTTTTCAAAATTTTCAACTACGTTGGAATTTCCACGGGTTCTGCTAGTGAATAGTAAATCAGATACTGTTTGTATTGACAAGTTAAAAATCCAGGAAAATTTTCCTATGTTCATATAATAGTGCTCAAAAATAAATAATGCTATTTAGACATAATAAAAGTGTTATTTATACAAACAGATCATGGTAACACATCTGGGACAAATTGTGATTGATATGCTCTAGATGGCTGCCGGAACAATGTTGAGTCTTCTAGAAACTGTACACATAGATTCGAAAAAGTTGTCAAAAAACAAATATATAACAAATAAATATTATCAAAGGCAATATAAGTTACTTTTCTACCAAACTGGATACATTTTTTGTGTTTTTATTCAATGTAACATGTTTATGCAGCTCGAAAAACATGCAGTTTTTACCGATGTATTGGAAAATTCAAAATGATGCCCGACACTCTGTTTAACATGGTAAGTTTGGGAAAAGGTGTTATAAATAATAAACTAGACAAAATACTATAAAAAAACACTGAATACATGTCAACTTATGTCACGGTAACATATATTGAGCGAATTTCTAACAGTATTTTGTCTAGTTTATTATTTATAATACCTTTTCCTGAACTTACCGTGTTAAAGAGAGAGTCGGGCGCCATTTTGAATTTTCCAATACGTCGGTAAACACTGTATGCTTTTCGAGCTGAATAAACATGTTACATTGAATAAAAACACGAAAAATATATCCAGTTAGGTAGAAAAGTAACTTATCTTGCCTTTGATGACATTTATTTGTTATATATTTGTTTTTTTGACAACTTTTTCGAATCTATGTGTACAGTAATACAAACCCAAATTTTCTTTTCTTTTTCCAACATATCTTGCATTTTTTTTTCTTTCTAAGTAAAACATTTTTTCTGAGGAGCATATACGCAAAAAGAGTTGGTGTTGACATAATAATAACCGACTGTTTCTGCATAACAAAAGAGATCTGTAAAAAATGTACCGAAATTTAAGCATGTTGGAAGAGCTGTTTTGCACGAAAAATAAATATTATGATCTTGGAATGTAACTACACTGTTATCTATATATCTATAAAAGTGAAATTGTCTGTGTGTGTGTACATTTCCCTAACAAACTACTCTGTCAATTTTCAGTCTACAGACTCGAGATTTGACATAAGGGGTATTGAGATTTGGGAAAATCTTTAATTGGTTTTCACCCAGAAATTTGGCGGTCAAGGGGTCAAAGTTCAACGATTTTACCTTTGAAAACTCTACCAAATTCCTCCACCATTTTGGGTCTTAAGACTTGAAATTTTAGATGTAGGTTACTTAGACATGGATCCAACTTTTTAATTTGATTTGAACCCAAAACAATAAGTGTTAAGGGATCAAAATTGGTTTCAAAGTTAAAACAAAATTGACTTCTGCGGCCTCTACAAAATTACTCAGCCAATTTTTGGTCTAAACATCTGAAATTTTACATAATGTGTATTTAGACATAGACCCAGCTATTTAATCGGTTTTTAGCCGAAAATATGGCTGGCAAGGGGTCAAAGTTCAAAAGATTTGACCTCTGTGGTTTCTAGCAAACTATTCAGGCAATTTTGGGTCTAAACATTTGAAATTTTACATAACGGGTATTCAGATATACAGCAAGCTTTTAAATCAGTTTTTGTGCAAAATATGGCTGCCAAGAGGTCAAAATTGAAAGAGTTGACCATTGCAGACTCTACCAAACTGTTCCGCCAATTTTGGGTCTAAACACTTGAAATTTTAGATGTAGGTTACCTGAACACGAGTCAAACTTTTAAATATATCTATATATATGCACAAAGTTATGAACAGTACATAGGGCCCGAGCAAAGCCAGTCTGAACTGCTAGTTCTTTATATATAGAAAAAAGACAAAAGAAATTATCAAAAAAGAGAGATTTACTGGTTTTGTTTGAATTAATGAACTTTTCAGAAAACATATTGATTCGAACAAAACTGGTAAATCTCTAGTGTTCGATGATTTTTTTCTTGTGTTTAATTAGTTTTCCCTTTTGTGCTTTTGATTCATATCGTTTCCATAAGAATTCATTTATGATGTATCTGCCCTCCCCCTACAAGATAAAAAAAAAAGTGATGTGGTGAACATGGCTGATGATGTTTGAGGCTGACACGAAACCCAACCCGAATTTACATTGTTCATCGTTGGAACAGTGAGTCGCTAAATATCACCCAATTGTTGACTTCAAATCGTCAGGATTGACGACCATTTATGTGGGATGCAGTGGCAAGGATGGATGGAGCTGGCTCAACTCACTCTGAGTGAATGCCGTTTTAAATATAAGTACTCCTACCTAGTAAGGAGTTCATAAACCGAGATTGTAAGACACTGAACACAAGTTGACTAGTTGTAAGTCATTTGACACCTGGATTTCAAATCTTGGAGTTAAGCCACACTGATGAGTTATGAAATAATGAAACAGTTGTCACTGTATATCTTATTTAAGAAACAAATATTTGCTATAAAGCCATCTTTCATAATAGATTTAGAATATTTAGTTTTGTTTATATCTGAATTTCCACTTTTCTATATGTAAATTATAAACACTCATTTCATAATGATTAAATGACTAAGAATCATTTTTTTTTAGCCACTTAAAACACAAGGTCATGTGATTTGCTAATTTCATACTTGAAGTTAGCTTCTTATATATATATTAAAAAAAACAAAAACAAAAAAAAAACGCTCTCCTTTTTACTGTTTTACAGTGCTGTGGTGTCAGCATTTAGTCTGAGTCAATTATAAACAGCAAATTTTATTTCAATAGTTCAAGGTTGTGGCCAGGAGTTTTTTTTTTTTTTTTTTAGGAAGGACACGCTTTTTTGGGCTATGCAGGTATATGGTCCCCATTAGATATTACATTATACAATTCTGGGCATTGTCAACACTGTTTGTGAACAATACTTTTTTTTTGTTTTATGCAGCGAGACTGTCAAATACAATGAGTTTAAAAGAGAAACAGCAATCTTATAATGTAACAGAGTGGTGGAGGAGAAGACAGACGTGCGAAAACGCAGACAGCCCAATGTACGAAAAGACAACAGGTCAAGATGTGAGAATGCCAATAGTAAGAATAGTAAGAATGCTAAGAGTGAACTTTGGATCTTCAAAGAATTAACAATCTCAATCTATGAAGACTTTAAAGAAGTCAAAATAAATTTTTAAACTCTGGAAGTCCCAGTTAGACCTAGTTTCAAACTCTGCAACTCTAGTAATAAGTAACATTTTAACACACACACACACAAGTCTTTGTAATCATAATACAGATTCTACAATGTTATGGCGATTGGAGTAACCATTGCAGAAATTGACCCATTTAAGAATAATAAGACCGTTTTTATGGTGGTCTAATTGGAAATAAGTACCGAACTTGCAAACAAAATTAGCAATAATGTTTCTAAATCTTGCTTATTCAGCCACACTATCTCCACTGACCATAGTCAATTGCTTTCCGCCTCAGCACCAATTTTTTTTTATAGTATTTTTTTTTTTTTTTTTTTTTTTTTTAGCTGGCAGTAATTATTCTTGTAGTCAAAATATACAGGAAAACCCTTTGAAAGAAATCAATATCATTTATAACAAGATATTTGCTAAACAGCCGATCGAAAAGGCCTGCCTGTAAATTCAACTTCAAGTGTAGAGGCCTTATAATATTAGTCATTGATAAGTTTTTTTGTTTTTTTTTGTTCTTTCCTTCTAACGTTAGCGAATACCAAAGTCTTAATATCTATTTCAGTCTGTATACAAAAAGAAAGAGGGGGGAAATACCTCTAAAGGTTGGAGATGGGGGGAAAAAAAAAAAAAGTTGTGAAGTCAATTATGTCTCTCAACCATCATATTTGGTTTAACATCCACTTTTACATGTTGACGTGTTTTTTTTTTTTTTTAATAGTTATTATTCACCTTAACCAAACCACATTACCACCGAGACATAAGGAACTACCGTGAATTCGGCAGTCGATTTATAGTGACATCTTTAGTTCGGAATTATGCAACAAGATGTTTGTTTACATTACATTTAAATTTCTGCATGTCAAGGGAGCAGAGAGAAAATTCCAAAGGCAAGCAGTTTGAAGGGAGCTATTAGAATAGAAAGCTTTCTGGCATATTTTTTTTTTTTCAAACAAGGGAGTCGCCATTTATCAATACTAAAAGGCCACTCGAGGATAAGGGTTAATGAATAGAAGGTGGTAGTGTAATAATCACTAATGATGTAGATTGGGTAGAATTTGATTATTTAAGGGGACGGCTCAACAAGAACTTGTTTACATTGGACTTGAAAGCTACCATATTGTAGTCAGCCAGGAAGCATATATTTTTTTCCATTGCTGATAAAATTTATTTAATTTATTTACTTTCAGATAGCCCTCACTACAAGAAAATGGATTACAACAAATTTCATGTTCGAGTAGTTATGCTGTTTTTTTTTTTTTTTTTTTTTTTTTTTTCCAGAAAAGGAGAAACTGCTAATAAAACTTTCAAAGAGACTTGTGCAGTGTATGGTGACAATGCGATAGGAGAATCAACTGGTTTGCTAAATTCCAAATGGGGGAAACATCAGTCTTGATGATAACTCTCGCAGTGAAAGATCCTCAAAATTTGATATTGATGTTCTGAAGACACACAAAAAAAAAAAATCCAATTATCACAACTAGAGCACTTGCGCAAGAGTTGGAAGTTTAAAAAAGTACCGTTAATGACCATTTTTATCGAATAAATATTGCTAAGAAAGGAGAAATCTTATTTCTATCGTCTTTGTGCACCTAAAACACACTTAGAACTTTCTGGACAACCTAATAGTTTAGCATTTACAAGGTGATAGACTATCGCTAGACTGATCCAAGATTTTATATATATTTTAGCAAAAAGTGAGAGGAGACTGATGGGACAACAATTTTGCAGATCAATTCTTTCACCAGAATGTTTTAACACTGGTACCAACGAGACAATTTTCCAGCTATCAGGAAAGCAAGATTCTGTAAGGTATTTGTCATAAGAGAGCATGTTCTACTATAACAGGGATAATATCAGGCGCACATACTTTAAAAGCGTCAAGGTATTTTTTTATGATACCTTGAACATAAGGGTGCTGATCAGATCATCAAATCTAGCTTCTAGCTATAGTGGAACATTTGGGAAGGAATCACTTATTCTAGGCAAGCAATTTAACCTTTATCAGTTGCTGTGAGACATCATGGTGGTTAGATGGGGAGAGATTTGCTGATTGCTAAATATTCCCCTATGCTATTACAAATTTTTCTGAAAGTTTCTAATTTCTGTGACTCAATGCATTTTCTGGTTATCTCAGTAAACCTAATTTTTAGGTTTTATTTCATTCTTACAATGGTTTCTTAATATTGGAATGATAAATTTGTCGCCCTAAAGAAAACAACACTACAGTGTTATTTTAAAACTTTTAGTGAAAAAAAAAATCACTTCAGGTAATTGGATTATATAGAACAGTTGACATCTATTCAATGTAGCCATCTTCAGCCTCAATCACGGCCTCAATATGGGTTCGGAACTGGGAGCATGCCTTTTCCACAAGCGTTGGCGGATGGTAACAATCAGGCTGGCTTTGGTATTGTGGGAGGTCATGTTGTTGATGTTCTTGACATATAACCAAATGAAGTCGTCCAGCGAGTTCAGGTCGGGGAAGGACAGAGGCCAGTGTGAGAAGGGTACAAAGTCGTAGCACTCCTTCTGAAGCCAAGCCTGGGTCTCTTTGGACTTGTGGGCTGGTGCCAAGTCCTGCTGCCAAACCTAGGGTTTGCCAGTGGCCATCTGATACCATCAGTGGATCATCACACTCTTCAGCACATCCAGGTACATTTTAGTGTTGACTTTCAAGCCGACTTTGAAGAGGTGAGGTGGCATGATGTGACCTTCACTTGAACCCACATCAAAGACCATAACCATGGCAGAAACTTTGTTGAGCTGTGCCCTCAAGCGTTGAACCGTCCAGAGTTGCATTTTGAGGGTGCTGGCAATGGTCCTTTTATCATAACTTCGATTGATAGAGAGCATGAGTTGTACAGCAGCACATCTTCGATCTCACTCGTTGAAAATTGTGTCACTTTCAGACATGCTAGAAGGCTCCTATCGCTCTTGGGATTTGAATACAACAGGCCAACTAGTAATGGTCTGAAAAAAAAAGAAAACTGGTTTTCATCAAACGGAAATGGGATCATCTCATCTTTTCGATGGAGACAATTTTATCATTCAACCTTGTAAATTTATGTCTAATTTATAAGTGACTTGACGTTCTCTTCCTCCTTCACGTTACGGGTAGGAGTCTGCGTGGCTACTACCATTTTTTTTTTCTCAACACACACCTCCAAATACCCAGGCAGGCTAGTTTAAAATAAAGCTCAAAATTCAAAACCTTTTCAAGCCTGTGCAAACCCTGGAACATTTTACATGAGTTTTTACTATAATAGTGTAAAAAAAAAAAAAAAAAAAAAAAAAACTCTATAGCTAAATATTTCGGGATTTATAAAAACTTTGGAATCTGTAATTGTATTGGAATAGGAAAAAAAATTTGGAATCATCCCATCACTAATATAAATACATACACATACCTAACTTTATATAAGATAAAAAATGTGTATTTTCCATGTAAGTGTAATCTTTCTTTTTTCTCTTCAAATAATTTTTAAATTTGAAATCTATTTATGAACAACCATCTGCTAAAATTAGCCATTTCTAAAATAAATTAATGATTTACAAAAAAAAAAAAAAAAATCCTAAAAGATCTAACAAGACAAACTTAATCATATAAAACAGAAATGGATATTTGTCTTAGGAAAATGGGTCATCAAGTGTAGTTGTGGGGGTGGCGGTAGAGGGAGAATTGCATACGAAATGTAAATGAGCCCAAATGCAGCTATTTGCACCTACCCCCTTCTCGGTTTTCAAATGATAACAACGAATTAGAAGCAGAAGAGTTCAAAGTGATTTACATGACTAATGACGTTTGAGCAGCAGCCTTTACTCCTTCTCTCAGATTCATACGTTCTTCCTTCTCCTTCTATCTAACCAATTAGCATAACGGTTCATATGAAGTCATTAATGATCAACTTCCGTTCTATGAACAAGCCATGCACTCTTCATATTAAGATTTTTGAACGAACTCGTGCTGAGAATAAAGTCAATCAGAAGAATCAGGAGAGTTTCAAGAAACCCTCCAAGATTGTACTTTTGCTTTCTAAGGTGTTCTAAAAATAATGCCTCCAATTTTTTTTAATTCTGTCCAAATGGATCAGAGGGGATTGCAAATTGCCATGTTATGATGATTGAACTTAATGCATTCATGACCTGAAAGATTCATCTCTGTTGCAGATATTGATGGTGTGAGAGTCTAAGGAAATAATCGCTGCCATTAACGTGCATCTGAGGCAGCGATGTATCATTGAATTTCAGTCAAAACTGCATCGAGAATGGTGGTGACTATGTAGAAAATTAATTCTGGAGCACAAAAGATCGCTCCTTTTGATGGTATCACTCTCTTCTTTGTGATCCTTTAACTTTTTGAGTTAAAATACAAATAGGAGGCCTTATTTTTGGAACAACACTTGTATCAAAAAAGGGTTCCTAATTCAAAGCAAAACCCAGAAAAGATGTCTCTAAATATTAAGATTAAAAATAACTTTAATAAGCAAGAATGTTAAAAATCTAATTTGGAACATTCCTATTCGAAATGTTAAGTTTTGGATGGAAATGATTCCATTTATTAACACACACAGAACTTGAATGCCTACTAAACACTATCTTAGAGTCTCTAAGGTCTCTCTGTACAAGACAATCGGACATTAGGATACTTTTCCCTAGAAGTAAACCCTGACTAAATATTCAAAATCACATAATATTCCTGACCCAAATAAGATCTCAATATGGCTAGCCAACACTGGCTTTTAGGAGGAACTAGCGGGGGGTACCTGGTGTTGCCTGGGTGTTTGGAGGTGTGTACGTTAAAAAAAAAAAAAAAAAAAAAAATGTTGGCCGGGTGCTTGGAGGTGTAAAAGAAAAAAAAAGTTTTAGTAAGAATGTAGGATTGAACCCGAAGCCTTGACGAAACAAAAGGGGAAAAAAGCCAGACACCTAACCATCTCGGCCACGAGGGGAGAGGAATTGATAAGCGTGTTAAGGGTTATAAAGTAAAATGTACAGGTGCGAGGAAGTGGCGTGATATTTGATCTAGTTTTGTACTGCAAGCCAGTTACTGTTCTCCCCGCTCCAGCATTCGCTTTTCGAAGACGCGGCAAGCTGGTAAAAGTCGAACAAATTAAATACGCACACGGCCCCCGTTGTTAAGTCGTAGATATTATCATTTAGACATGATATAATAAGTTTTAAGAATGAGTGACGGCTTCGAGAACCCGCCGGAAAAAAGCCTTTTGCAGACATACACACACATTTTCGCTTTTATATTTATAGACTTTCTCCAAGTGATGTTACCGCAAATAAACACACAAAGTTGGATACTCCATCAAACTAGATGAATTCTTGTCATGGAATCCAGTAAGACCAAGAGACCACAAGAACGATATACTATAACATATTTAAATGGTCAATTGGGGGGGGGAAATAATGGTCTCAATTTTTTTACCCACTCAGTGTTTGAGAGGTAAAGAAGAACTTTAATGGAACATTTGAATATTTGTGTGTCTCATGTAGAGATCAAGTGTTAGCCCCAAGAAAGGGGGCACCTTGATTTCTGAGAACTCCAACTGAAGTAAAATGAAACAAAGAGTGATATAGACACACACAAACAAGGATATTATAAAATAATCTATATATATATATATATAAAAGACAAAACTGCCGCACGTGTTTTTGTATGTCCAGCAAAGGCTTTTTTCGCTGGGGTTCTGGGAGGGGGGTGTACTATTCTTTAGAACTTTTTTTATACTCCCTGGATCATAATATCTACGATTTGTAAAGGGATGTCGTATCTTAATTTATTTACATAGACTTTTATAAAATTCACGCTATTCCATCCTCTTGTTTGTTTGTTCGCGTTTTTCGTATAAAAGCGAAACTGAATCGAAAGCGAAGGTATCTTCCTGGCCTTTTGTGCCGGGACGTCGAGAAAGCAATCAGCTTTGATCAATGGCAGGGAAACCCCTCATATCAGACAATTGCTATGCATCTGGACACTCCCTTTTTGTGGAGAAATGAAATGGTAGAAAGCTGAACTGGCCTCCAGCCAAAGTTTGTTTCTTCAAGTCAACTTTTTGATTGACATTGCTAAATTTAAACGCTTTTCACTTCCTATGGCTTCGTAGTGTTGCGGTAAAAGTTCACCTTTTCTTTCACTTTTTTTTTCCGCCTTCGGGTTCCTTTTTTTTTTTTTCTTTTATACCAACAAACACCCGGGCAACGCCGGGTACCCCTGCTAGTATTTTATAAATATTGCAATAGTATGATAAAAAAATTATAAAAAAGTCCCTAATATGATAAACTAGCAAAGAGACCCGACGTTGTCCAGGATTGATAATGATCAATAAATGTTTCACATGTCCATATTTTTATTGTTATCGAAATCGGTGGAATTGATTGTCTGCTCTAATTGGGGACTCATATCGTGGTGCACAGGGAAAAAGCCCTACATGCCTCCCCATAGTGACTTAGTCCACAATACATTGTAGTCTACATTGCATTGTAGAGAATGTTTTTATAAAATCATTTTTATATATAACAGCTTGAATTAAAGTTTAAAATATACTTCAATTGTGTTCTAAACAGAAACATTCATATCAAAGAACCTACTGTTGATTTTATGTATTGGGCCTTTCAGCTTGTATGATAATAAAACTTCACAAATGCATTTGTGATGTTAGGCTGTGCAAGGTATTACCTTTAGTCAATACTGTCTGTTTCTTCTTTCATCGGATTATTTCGATTATCAATACTTATCGAAGACATTCTGATACAAAACCTATCTAAGAAAACTGCTAGGCACATAAAATACCTTTGTGTGAAATTTCATAAAAATCAGCCCAGCCGTTTTTGAGTTCGTAGGGAACGAACTCACAAAGTTCCTTTTATATGATAGAGATTTATGCTCTATATTGAGAATAGTATATTAAGTGAAGATAATCACACTCATAATTGTGTGTGTGTGTTTTATTAGGGTATCCTAATTCTAACTGCTGAATACCTATCGCCGTCACGTCAATCAAAAACGCGCACCTGTTTTTTTTTTGTTTTTTTTCCCCCCACACTTTACTATTTTCCAACTGCGCGTCGTAAAAGCTTCGTATTTTTTTTCACGGGCACCTGTTTTTTTTCTTTTTTTCTCTCTCTCTCTCTCTCTCTCTCTCTCACACACGCACGCACGCACGCACGCACACACACACACACACACACACAACGCCGGGTACCCCTCGCTAGTATATATATAAATCTCACCTGTCTGTTTAAATGCATGTATGTCTGACTAAAACTTTCGACAGAAGCGATGGATTTTCACGAGATCGGTATCATTTTGAAGCTTGACCCTTCGAACGACAAATATTGAAAAATTGGCTAAAAACATTAATTCCTTCACCCTCAACTGGGCACTTTTGTACAAGAAGGGGGTCTCTTTTTTCATCGATAATTTTGAAAGTCATCCCCTCTTTTCGATTGTCTAGCCTTAATTTAAACCTTCACCACTTCTGGTTTGCCAATGGGAGCAACAGCAAAGACGTCACATCTTTTTTTTTTTTTTCACATTTTTTTCCTCCTTCACGGTACGGGTTCGAGCCTGACTGCCTACTACCACTTTTTTTTTGCTCCATACACACCTCCAAACATCCGGGCATCCAGGCTAGTTTTATATAAAACTGGTTTACTGATTAACATTTGTTTTCATAATACAAAGAGAATTTGAAATACTTGTTCTTTAGTAAAAACCAACCTAAAGTTTGGGTGCATTGATAAAAAGAAATAGTGCATAAACAAAAGAAACCTTTCATGCTCTTCAAGTTCTAATTTCTAAAACTGAACTTAGAATATTTTATGAACACATGAAACCGTTTGGATCAGTTCAAACAAATACCATGAAACAATTACACGCATTAAAATTTTTCTCTTTTCTCAAGAATCAAAACGTTTTCAGACTGATTTAGCATCTTTGCGTTGTGTTGAATCTGGTTCAGTTTGTCCGTTTTATGGCGGATATATTATAGGTTACTAGCACGATTACCTGGTGTTGCTCGTAAGCATGGAACGCACTCTTGTAACATACTTTTAAAACCTCTCATTCATAAATTACTAATTATATATATTTTTAAATATAACAGAAGGCCAAACCTGTAACATTTTGAAATAAATATTATACTCATTTATCGAATTTTCTTTATAATTAGACACTTTGCTGTGGTTCTTTCCCATAAGGAAAAGTTAAGAAATTTATAAAAAAAAAAAAGTACAGAGGAAATTTAATTTCTTAAATTTCCCTTCAATTTTTGCTTATTTTCTTTATAATAAAGTTATATCTTGATAAGTTTTGCTTTGTTAAAAAATTTACTCTTTGATAATATATATATATAATTATTACTATAATATATTTTTTTAAATACTTACAAATACTAGTGTTTCATCCTTTCGAGAATCATCAGTACAGGGCGATACAATTACTGCTGGTCGGGAGATTTAAACCCAACTACAAAGCCATTTCTGACTTCATTAGCATCAACAAATCTCACAGCCAACTTCAACCGCGAGAAATATCGTTGAAATTTAAACATTGATTTTTAAATGTTGTAACATCTGTCCAGATTTTTATATATATATATATATATATATATATATATATATATATATATATATAAGAATAGGTAGTAGTTTGCTTGAATCATTGTTGGTAAATGAATATATGGAAGTTTTAAAAGCCAAAAACAATGCAAAGAAAGACCGGAATCATGAGAGTAAAGAAAAGACAAACAAACAACAAGTAGATGGGTATGTTTGAGTAGAGAAATGTCTAACTGTTTATTCGTCTATCATTCCTCACCTCAATGTATAATTATTTTATAACCAAGTTGCTGGTATGTCCGGTGTATATAAAGTCCGTTGGTGGTATGGAACTTTGATTAATTTCGGGAGAGAGGGACCTCCCCTTTTCAAAATAGAAAACAAAAGTATATTCAAGATAGCGGGAGAGAAGTCTATTTGTTGTTTGTTTTTCTTTTCTCTCATGATTCCGGTCTTTCTTCGCATTGTTTTTGGCTTTTAAAACTTCCATATATATATATATATATATATATATATATATATATAACACGCTCTAAATGATGATCCCCACTCTCACCAAGACTAATTCTGTTTCTGTTGACTCAAAAGAATGGTTAATAATGCCATGCCATGCCAACAGCAACACCCTAAGTGGGTTAAACTGGCTTTCTCCATAGGAGGAAGTTTATGGGAATATGAAGTTCATAAGCGGTCCTCAGTCGCATGTAAATAATATATATACAGGATATTGCACGTGAATAATATATATACAGGGTGTTTAAAAAAAATGTATATTTAATGACCTGTTTCATGGCGTTTGTGAATCCCTTGGTGTGCGTTATCATATATATATATTTATTTATTTTATGCAAATATGAGCCACCTTTTATTTTATGCGCTAAACAGCAAAATCGTAGTTTAAACTTAAGTATTATTTTGCTAATATCTTTTCTCTGAAGAGAAGACATTCCTTGAAACTTAGCAGAATAAGGGATTTCTAAATGTTCATTGTGTGTTCCTTGTTGAATAATAAAGTGTTCGTAAATCTTAACTTACAGAGTTTAAATTGATACTCATTTATCATACAGTAAAACCCCAGGATACGGCATTAATCCATTCCAGGATTAGGATCGTAAGGTGAAATTGCCGTATGGCGGGGCTAAGCAAAACTCTATACTGTACATATTAAAAATTAGTAACAAAATACAGTACAGTATATAATACACATGTATATAATCAAATAACATATATAACAACATAAGGCAGCGCAAATGCTGGTAACCAAGGGCCAGAAAAACATTGTATTCCACATCGTAACCTGGAAAAAACCTATCCTGGGATTCTACTATGTGTGTGTGTGTGTGTGTGTGTGTGTGTGTGTGTGTGTATATATATATATATATATATATATATATATATATATATATATATTTATGAAGAAATATATTTTCTTATAATATATGCCAATTCTTATTTAAGAAGCTCAATGTAATTACAGAGCAATATAGTGAATAAATGACAAAAAACTATATTCCAAAATTCATGATGTTGACCATCTTATTATTTATTCTTTTAATTCAGTTGACACGTACAATTCTTGACAGTATGTTTCGTAGCGCAAAATCAATCACTTAATTATTATATCAATCAGTGAATCTATTATGTCCTTAACTCATCAGAATAAATAGCAACAATCAATCCATCAAAAAGGAAATAAGGTGTGATTTCACATGATTAAAATCCAAAAATTGGAAGAGAAACTGCAAATACCTTTAATATGTTTCCTTCCATTACGCCATTTTGAATTGTAAATGTCAACTGAATTAAAGGAATAAATAAGATAGTCAACATCATGAATTTTGGAATATAGTTTTTTTGACATGGCTTGGGAGAGGTGCTAGTCTAGCGGCACCGATGAGTTGTGATACAATGAAACAGGACTGTATGTCGATGACTACAAATATATTTTAAAGCCCCCCTATTTTGGGTTGAGCACTGTCGTAAATCTTATTCGCTACTTAATTTGCCTGAAAAATGCGAAGCTCGCGGTTTGTTTACAAACAAGTGGTTTGAGCACTGTACAAGTGGCGGACGGATGTTTGTTTAAATAGACATTCGGATAGATTACTTGCGGGCATCGCTTCTGTGGTCGAGGGGTAGAACTGCCGACTGTCAACACGACGGTTCTAGGTTCGATTCTTGGCTTGGGAGAGGTGCTAGTCTAGTGGCACTGATGAGTTATGATACAACAAAACAGGACTGTATGTCGATGACTACAAAAATATATATATATACATACACACACACTGTCTGGAAGATGAACTTTGCTTGAGATTGAATGTGGATCCCTACCAAGTTATTTTTATACTTTGCTCAGAAAACCATATTAGTTTCTTTGTTTTTACTGCCCACTTCTTTCGTTTCTATATTAGACAACTCTGAATTTGTCTTATACGATATATGATTTGAATTCCATCAAAATTGAAGATACATACTTGAAGTTTTAGGTGGGTTCTATCCCCATGTATTACTTAGAGGTGGGGGACAACTACAGTTTCGACATGGCGGGTAGCATAGAAGTTTGGGACCACTTTCTGAGGAATTTTACATGTATGATTTAAATTTCACAAAAAATAGGATATATTTGGAATTTTATCCTCATAGCCTCCTTAGGAGTTAGTCGATGCTAGGACTTAGTCAATGCTTAAAAAGAATATATTAGCTTTGTGGGCGTGTCTTGTGTAGTTTTTAACTTTTAACTAGACACACAACTTTCCTTTATATAATAGATTTAATGCAGAACATCTAATATCTGTGATTCATTGTAGATGCTTAACTTGATCAGAAGTTTCTATTTTACCCATAGTTGGAAAGCGGGTATGGCAGGTTCATTTTTTTTCTCAATGGTATAATTGTGTAAATGACCATAATATATCCAACTAGATTTGAACTCTACCTAGCTAATTCCATAGCCTGTAAAGAGTATCCATTAGCCCAATCACACATCTTTTTGTAGTGCAAAAAAAGATTCACAAAATGTCAATATAAAAACTGACATCATTTAGTAATCTAAATAATGACTAGGTTATAATTATATCAATTACACAAGTCAGAGGATTATTCATGACACATCAGAGTTAAATATGTGGAACCCTGATTACAAATTCAATCATTATTCCTTTCCCCTCAATGTTGGTCTATTACTGTAGTTTGATTTTAAGGTTTTCTTCTGCTACCAAATCATTTTTTACTTAAGTTTCACCCACACGAAACCCCTGCCTCTACATACTCGCTACTTAAAATCACCCCCTCCTCTCCCTCCAACACACCGACCGTCCTTTCAAACCCCATTTCCACTCCAAATCTAACAGGTACCTTCACTTTACGAATTTACCTTTGGGGCTTACTTCCATTCGGCAACGAATTTTTGTACATTTGCTTTTTATTCAATAAATACTTATTCTATGACAAAGTCTCTTATTTTAGCTTTACACATAAAATAAGTATACAAATAAGGAAAGAATTTGAATCATTTTTTCCCCCCATAGTTGAAACAACAGACATTTATTTATAGGTACTTCCAGATTAATGTGTTGTCTCTTGTTCAAAAGTCTTCTCGTACTCCAATGTGCTTAACAAGACTCTGCCATGTTAAACACGTGGCATTCTGTTCAGCCATGTTCAGAGCACGTCTTTCCTTGCCACTCTTTTTTTTTTCTTTTTCTTTTTAATAATCTTTTTCTTTTCTCCTACCTTGCTGTGATGTCTCCTCACATACAGCTCGGTCATTTGCATAAGTTGGCTGTCGTACAGCTACTGCTGCCATACACACGTCAGCACTGTTACATGTCAGATTCAGAACGCCATGAAAATTATTTTGGAGCAGATACCAATCATGAATGGAAGGTTCTATCTCTTGAAACAAGTTGTTTGCTAAGCCCCAACTCATGTCATCTTATCAGTTGCATCCCTGTGTTTTTTTAAGTACTTCAGAGACAGCATGCAGCCAGAGTGGGTTAAGCTGGTTCCAAGTGAATTCACAACGTTGTGAGTCAAGGCAGCCCATCCACATTTGTCCGTAGTGGAATCTTGAGCATATGGCCAGTAACTGTTCTATCGTCAAACTAGCAAATAACACCATAATTTATCTCTTTGTTATAGCGACCTGGCTAATACTTCATTTGAATATTGCTATTTATTCTTGAATAATTTGTTTATTGGAAGATAGTTTAGATAATCTCTTAGTTCCTTGCTTATTACTAGGGTTATGACAACAGCATATTCTTTTCATTGCTTTGACTCTCGAATATATATCCGATACAGACACAATCAACCGAGAACCACATCACTCTATATAAAAGCATGCAAGATATCAATGGATACACACTTGAGATTCAGAACAATGAAAAGAATATGCTGTTGTCCTAGCCCTACTTATTACATTGTTGTTATTTATACCAATACATAAAATAAGAGTGATGCCTCCGTTCAGTCTCAAGAGATAATGGATACCCCCTGTAAGGGTAGATGCGTGTGTAATTGTGAGGCAAAAGTTACACAATCCCCAATCACACCTCTCCGGAATCGGCACTGCTAGAGTTCAGTTGCAAAGACAAGTGCTAGATAACTGGAAACAATGCAGAAATAAACAGAGAGCACACACAGCACCTGGAATTCCCAAATGGTCACCCATTTTAGTATTGACCAGACTCAACGTTGCTTAGCTTCGGTGATCTAATGGGAACCGGTGTGTCAATGTGATTATGCTGTATATTTAGAGTACAAAAAGAATAAAAATAATGTTTATGTTAAAGGAGTTGTGTTTCAAGGCTATGACAATGCAGTCTTGTACGGGAACATCGTCGAATAAGAGTCAATGAAGGTAAAGAATAATGCCAACATGGAAGGATTTCAATAATTTTGAATCATAAAATATTTACAAGCATAATGTGTTGCACAAGATGGTAGGTTGTGTAAAGCTGTCAAATTATCGAGACAGATCACTTTGTCAAGAAAACACAAGTGTGTACAATTACTCTGTACACACCTTTTCCCCTTTACAAAGAGATTTATATCTTGAAAATTTGTGAACTTTACATCGCCTAGAAGTAATTTGCAGATAAAAAGGGCGGGGGCGGGGGGGGGGCAGTGCATGACCCAAACCTAAAAGGTGTCAAATTCTCCTAATGCATTAAAAATTTTTCCAGTAAAAAAGCATCTAGAAAAAATTATCACCATAGAGTAATGAGTTTATTTTTGGTCCGAGTTTAAAGTGGGAGCAGCTTTCTAATAGAAATATTCTTTCATTGCGTTGTAATTTGGCTTATAAACGTATTTCATACAAATTTTATTTTAAAATATGAACAATGCTTATATCGCAGAAAACACCACTGACTTTTATACTAATTAAAGTTTTCTTGCCTTCAGAAGATCCCATTGCAGATACTACTATTACTAAAAAAATAAAAATAAATGCTGTAATATATATATATATATATATATATATATATATATATATAAGCGTAAATGTGTGTGTGCACTTTTTGTGTATGTTCGGCAAAGGCTTTTGGAGGGAGGGGGCGCTTGGCGTGCTCACTCATTCTGAAAACTTTTTATATACTGTCTAAATCATAATATATACGCGTTACGAATGGAAGTCGTATCTATCTTTAATTTGCCCGACTTTTACACGCTATTTTTGAGATTTTTTTTTTTCAATCGCCGCGTTTTTGTTTCACTTTTCAGTATAAAAAAGCGAAACTGAATCCATATCAGCAGTTCCCCTGCACTCGTGGCAAGGATGTCCAGAAAAGCAATAAATTTTGGTCAATACAGGGGAAACCTCTTATACCAGACCATTGCTATTCATTATTCACTCCACTTGGTATAGGGAGCTGGCTTCCCCTTCCCCAACAGCTTGAGAAAACAAACAGCCAAAGTTGGGGAAAGAAAAAAAAAAAAAAAAAAAACAGCCTTGCAGCGAAAGCTGTATGCGAGATATGTTTGACCTCATTATCATTAAAATTGTGCATTTAAATTAAATTAAATCACATTTCTGTTACTCTGCCGTGATGGGAGAATGTGTTACATGTCAGGATTTTTTCCTACCTCCGCCTCAAGCTTCCATCCTACCGACCTACCAAAACTTTTTTTTTTCTTTTACGGGAGACGTCAGGCAGCCCCCCCCCCCCCAATTTTTAACATCGTTTTTTTTTGTGACCCCTCCCCCCACCAAACACCCGAGCATCCCGCTAGTTTATAATATAAATCTCACCTGTCCGTTTTAATGTATGTATGTATGTATGTTTGCCTAAAACTTTTGACAGAGGCGACCGATTTTCATGAGATCAATATCGTTTTGAAGCTCGACCTTTCAGACAACAAATATCAAAAAAATTGGCTAAAAACATTAATTCCTTCACCCTCAACTGGTCACTTTTCTACAAGGAAGGGGTCGATTTTTTCGCTGATATTTTCTAAAGTCATCCCCTCTTTTCGATTGTTTAGCCTTAATTTAAACTTTTGCCACTTCCGGTTTAGCGATGGATGGAACAACAAAGACGTCACATTTGTTTTCATATTCTTTTCCTCCTTCGTGGTACAGGTTCTAGCCTGCCTGCTAACTCCTTTTTTTTTTTTTTGCTCAACACATGCTCAGCACACACCTCTGAACACCCGGGCAATGCCGGGCATCCAGGCTAGTAGTGTATATAACTGCGAAACACAGCAATTTAGAAATTGCAAAATTTCTAAAATGCGCCAATGATGGTTTTTCGGTGTTGTTAGCAGTGAAGGACACATCATGCCTCAAATTTTTCTACAGTAATTTAAGAGTCAATACGGATATTTATGTCAAAACTCTCCAAACCATAGTTAAGCCTTGGATGGACAATTAGTTAATGAAATGGGTTGTCTTCCAACACGATTCTTTTCATTGTTTTCATTATCGGTGTTGCCCGGGTGTTTGGAGGTGTAGGTGTCAAAAAAAAAAAAAAAAAAAAATCGTTGGGCGGGTGTTTGGAGGTGTAAAAGAAAAAAAAAAAGTTTTAGTAGGAAGGGAGGATTGAACCCCGAAGCCTTAACGCGAAGGTGGAAAGGAAATGGAAAAAAAACTGAGACCTGGCCACGAAGGGAGAGGAATTGATAAGCGTGTTAACTTAAGGTTTATAAAGTGAAATATACAGGTGCGAGGAAGTGGCGTGGTGTTTGACCTAGTTTTGCGCTACAAGCCAGTTACTGATATCATTCGCTTTTCGAAGATGCGACGAGCTGGTAAAAGTCAGGCAAATTAAATACACACGCAACTCCCGTTCTTAAGTCATAGATATTATGATTTAGACGTGATATAAAAAGTTTTAAGAATAAGCAAGCCAACCGAGAAGGCAGACGAAAAAGCCTTTTGCAGATATACACAAAAAGCGAACATACATACATACATACACACATTTTCGCTTTTATATTTATAGATGATGTGGTTCTCGGTTGTCAGTGTCAGATATATACTTGAGTCAAATCAACGATAAGAATATTCTGTTATCCTGGCCCGAATCCTCACACTGCATAAACATGCCTGATAAATTCTTCCCTTAACTATTATCTAAATGGCAAATGTGTGTTTGAAAACTAAAATCTTTAAAAATACATAACAAATACCTAGAAAGTTTTTTTTTTTTTAAATTTTAACTCGGTATAACCCCAGATTTATAATATCTAAAATTAAAAAAACAAACAATTCATTATTTGGTGGTCAAATATCCATTTCTATCATTTAATTTTATCAAGACATACACATCTTTTAATGTTATCATGTAAAGGAAAGTAACTAATTTTTTTTTTCAGAGTTATTTCCCTTACACAGACATGTGTGGGTGTCCAGAGAGAGTAAGGGACCAGATGACGAAGGAGTAGGGAGTAGATAAGAAAGAGGGATAAGAAGTTGTTATGTTATGTTTTTGTCCCGAACAATGCCAGATAACCTGGCTAATAAGAATTTATAACCCTTATCTCCGAGTGGTTTTCGGGCCTTGATAAGTGGTGACCACCTTGTAAAATATATATATATATATATATATATATATATATATATATATATATATATATATATATATAAAGTAGTTCTGATAATTTCATTTGAGATTTTGCTTTTAGAAACTCAGTTAAATAGTTTAATCAATGAAATTCTATCTCAACCCCTTTCCCTCTCTGCACACACCGATCTTCTGGATGATACAGCAATAATTAAGAGGAAATGATTTCACGTAGGATTTCAGTAATTTTGCAGATACTAAAAAAAAAAAAATTAAAAACAAACATTAAAGTGTGTACAAAACAAAACAACCTTGTTTGCTTTAAAAATGTGTAAATAAATCGAATATGAAAAATCAAATTTACTCTGGAAAAAAGTTTGGCATGAATGAAATATACATCGAGTGAGTGCAAACAAAGATCAGTGTATACGTGTGTGTGTGTGTGTGTTTATAAATGAGTTTATGATGCGATACCAATGTGCCACAATCAACACATGCAAAGGACACAGTCAGAACAAGAACATCACTCAACTGATTCAACAATTATGCAAACTTTAAAAAAGGAAGAACTAGAATTCAAAGAGGGACAAAAATAAAAAAGATTTACAAATTTATAACCTTGTTCTAATAATACTTTGGAATTAAACGTTTTTGAAGTGTAAATATTTTTCAGCTTTAATAAATTTATTAGTTTAATCAAAAGGACAGATTTCAGTTGCAGTTTTAATCTTACTAAGGAAATGCATAATACAGTAAGATCCTGGTAAATGGGTTATTTTACAAGCAAGACAAATGGGATGTTGCATGGTTTTTGAAGCTACTGGGTCACAAGCTGGTATTTGATCATCATCAGGGTTGGCTCTATGAAGAGATCTGATGCTTTAAGAGCAGAGCGCTTTTGATATCAGGTATACAACATCACTGATAATTTGATTGAGAGATTGTAAATAGTGTAGCATAGTCACCACTTATCAAGACCCAGAGGCCACTCAAGGATAAGGTTTACTAAGTGTACAGTGGTATGACAAATTATTTGTTAATAATATATCTAAGTACGAGTAAAATTATGTAGATTTTGCTTGTTTCTGTTATGTCATCGCGTCTGATATCACAAAAGATGAATGATGTAAATAAATGGAGAATGAGAAGAGTAGCAGTGGTAGGAAGTGGTGAATGACATTAATTTAAAGAAGAGGGGGAAAAGATAGAGAGAGAGGGGAGGAAGGGCAGATAAAAAAAATAAAAACATAACTATTTTCAAGAAATATGTATTTACTTAAAGATGAAGGAGGTGACAAAATGATTTTTTTTAAAAAGCAATAACCACATAAATATGGTTCTGATTTTTGAGATGAGGATTGAGAGTTCATATTATTTCAATTATTCGGACTACTGTTCTCATCTTGACTGTTATTCGTACAACATTTTGGTTGATGTAACCGACGACCTTTTTCAGGTATATCTTGTAAAGCTTGGGAATCTATGTTTAACTCGGGGGAATTTGTATGGATCCGTGGTGTAGTGGATAAGGTACTTGGTAAAATTACGTTCTAAGTTGCACTCTTATGAAGGTTGAAGAGACGACACCCAAAATAGCTTTGCAAGTAACTTAGGAGTTCTACTCAGTCAAGTCTGACGGAATGAAAGCATGCTACAACCATAGGATTAAACAAATAAAAGGACCTGCGGCGTAATGGATAAAGTACTAGGTAAAATTCACTTGTAAGTGACACTCTTCTAGAGGTTCAAAGTGCAAGCGATAATAAAATACAATTGCGAGTAATACTTTTACTCAGTGATGGAATGAGATCATGTTACCCCCCCCCCAATCCGTGGATTAAATAAAAGGTTCTGTGTGGATTCCAGTTCAACAGAAGGATCCTTGAGCTCAACAAGATACAGCTGAAGAAGAACAGTAATCTGAATAATCCAATAATATGTATATAAATATACATACAAGTATTGACCCAACATGAACTGTATTATAACTATGTTGTATATGTTTTTTGTTTTTTTAAGTGTGTCTTGTTATTAGAATATCAATGTCATGCATTCACTAATTTTTTTTTTCACACTATCAAAGAAAATAAATTAGTTTTTTTTTTCAAAGGATAAATTGTAACTAGACATACCTGATAATATATATTTTTTTAATATTATTATCATTTTTTGTTCGATATGATAATTATATTTCCCTATTTATTACATATGATAAACCAAAATCATGGTCTTTCATTAGACAGGAGGAAAGCTTTAAAAAATTTAAAAAAAACAAAAAAAAACAAAAACAAACCAGGAAAATTAAAATATAAAAATTATAAAGTGAGAAAAACTTAATTGTAAATATATTTAAAATGAAAATCTCACCAAATGAGATTCGCAATCACAAAAGGATTCAGACATTTTATTTTTTAATTTATGAAAATTTGTACAATAAGATCTTTACTTTTGTGCCTTTAATTTCCTTTCAAAATTTCTAATCTTATAAATGCGAGTCAAGTCTTGTATGTATGCCAGTGGGAGTATCAAGGAAATATTAAATTCACAAAAAAGTCTCCAGTTGCATGTACATACTAGTCATGGGAGACAATAACGTTACGTTTTTGCAGGTGTCTACATCCTCCTTCATACAGTACCTGGTATTCCTAAATGGTCACCCGTCTGATACTGACTAGGCTCAAAGTTGCTGAACTTTAGTGATATAATGAGAACTACTATGTCAATGTGATTAAAAGTCTTATTTTTTCATAATTGAACACAGACGCTTTTGCAGAGTTTATGAATATGACGAACCACATAAAACTATGTGATGCCAAGTTCCCCTGTTACTGTTATGTAATACTTGACAGAATGCCTCTATTGCCTGGAGCACCTATTCGAATCCAGTTTCATGCTTACTTGACTTTCACGGTTCTTGCAATCAGGATTGCGGACATAATGTCCGACTAAGACTTGTAGGATTTCAAAAATTTTCATTCCAACTCCTAGAATTTGAAAACATCCAACTCTGGCTCCTTATTTTAAAGTCTTCAAATCTTTATACTATCCACTAATTCTACATAGATTAAAAAAAAAAACATCCGACTGATCTAACATTCTTACAAGTCTGACTCTGCAATGTAAGTATATGCAGCATTTTCAAATCACAGAGTGAAGTGATGCACGACATGTTATTGCACTAATGGGACCTTCCATGGCTCTTGCTTTGAACACATGCATGCAATATATGTACGCAAATATTGACAGAACACTTGGTTCATTCTTGTATATACAATAAAAACAATAATGCTGTCTTATCTATTATTAAATCCTTGGTTTGGCTTATTTAAGAGATATGGAAAATACAATATATCCCCAAATATGGAGAGTAAAATATTATCATATTTGGCTTAACATCCATTTTACATGATGGCATGTGTTGAATGTCTTTTAAAAATTTACTTCCAAGTTAACTTATCTCTGGCTAAGTTTTTATTTATTCCCTTTTCTTTCAAGTCCATACTTTTCACTTAATTTTCTTAGCCTTCCCCCATGGGCTGACCCTGCAACCTCAATTGTTCTACATCTCCAAACCCAGTTCAGCATGGTCGTAGCCGAGACTGGACTCACTACACAAGTTTGTAGTGTAATTCAAATCTTGTCAGTAGCTGAATACTTGATGCTTCGCTTGGGCTATCAAGGATATTTTTTATTGGGGCGCCATCACTAGATGGGGTGCCTACCATGACTTCAGAGAGTCCCATCTACCCTCCAGAGAAGGATAGACTGCGCCAGTTTCTCAATCTGGTATTTTACCTCGCCTTCCCAAATGGTCACCCATCTGGTACTGGCTAGGCTCAATGTTGCTTAACTTTGGTAATCTGGCAAGAACCGGTGTGTCAACCTGATTGTGCCATATCTATATCTACTAACCCAGAAACTCTCATCCATTCTTTCAACAATCTACCTTAATTATATCTAGTTAACAAATATAAGCCAACGTGCTGTTAATACGCCATAATCTTGCTAGATCACTAAAGTTAAGCAACATTAAGCCTGGTCAGTACTAGTTGGGTGAACATTTGGTAATACCAGGAGTTTTGTTTTGTCAAAACATCACAACACCTCTTTACAAAAAAATACTGTTGTTAAAAATCATCTTCCGTGTGCGGAATACACAAATGATTGGGGCTGCTTGTGCATTTAATATTCCTTAGAAATTTCCTTCTTTGAAGGAAGCAGATTCAACATGGCCAGGATATGCGATTGAGATTACAATTAAGATAAAGACTGTTGTTGTACTGCACAAAATAATCTAGAAATATGAAAAAAATATTCACCACTTCCATTAATGGTATTTGTTCTATTTTGTTTTTTTAAATGGGCAAAAAGTCACCAAAATATATAGACCCCCACCCCACCTAAATATTTGTACATAATTTATAATTTTTGACTAATGAGGGTTGAGAATATGCATTGCACGAAGAGAAATGATGTGAGAATAATATAGTATTATATTAATAAAATAGTCAGGGCTTTACGTTGCGAGTGAAACAGTCACATTTGTGAGTGATTTTTCAAAGTGGCGACTAGAAATAATAAAATGCTTATCTTTTAGTGATTGTGTTTTTTTTTTCACTGACAATCTTTCGAAGCTTATTACTGAATGAAAAATGTATTTTCAACTTTTATTTACTTTCTTTTTTCAATAAAACGAGCAAAGTCAAATTATTTAAACAATAAAAGTTTAAAAGAACAATATACTTTTTTTCTTTTAAACAAAGAAATTTGAATATTTATACGTTTAAGTCTCAACATAAAATTCTGTGCATATTTAGGATTAAACTTATTTAAAATAAAATAAACAGAAACCACTTTATGATATATGTACTCATCATGGAACGAAAATGTCATATTCCGAAAATCACTTGGGCCTGGTTAGTAAATTTTCTATTTGGTTATTAAACGAAAATAATCGTCAAAGGTCAACTATAGATAAATTTGCCCATGGAACCCTGATGGTGGATGTGTAATGCGAGTTTAAAAGACATGGCTCAGATCTGATGACATCAGAGGACAATTAAATTATGGCATTATAGGGAAATATGTCCATTGAAAAATACCCGCTTGAACGAAAATTGTCCTTTCTATTCTTGTTTGTTTGTTTTTTTTCTTCAAAAATTAATGCTATTGTAAAAAAGAGAAATAAAAGCTGAAATTGATAGCCAATTTTTGTTGCAAGTTCAGCCATGAAAATCGAAGCAGTTCAATTTCATCAATATTAGTATTTGATCGAGAAAGATCAATAAAAATGTAATCAATATCATTTCGTAAAGGTATGAAGAGGCGAATCACAAGCAGAATTTTCCGAATAGAGACAGGAAAAAAAAAGTTTACACAGCAAGTCAACAACCATTTCTAAAAACTACCCGTTAAAGTTGTTGTATGTGAATACTAATACTAAAAGCAAGGTCTACATGGGAAGAAAAAGAATATAAGAAATCAAACAAAAGCTTTGGCAAAAATTAAAATATATTGCTCAAGAGGGCATGGAAATTCCACAGGTTGAAGCAAATTAATAAATAAAAAAAAAAAAATTAAAAAAATGTAATACTAAAATACTATGGATAATTTAATTTTATAATAAAATATACGTTTTTAGCTATATTTTGAGCTAGTAAAACATGTGTTCCAGTGTTGCATGTGATAATTGGGGCAACGAAGAATCACACTCTCCATAATTAAACCGACCAGGATCACAAAAACTCTTTTTACCCAAGATGTTAAGCATGACATGATCTAGAAAACATTTGTCAATAGGGTCATCTTTACAATTACTGTTTCCACTTCACTTTTTATTTATGGTGGCTGCCACTACCTTTCCCCAATTTAATTATAAATGAAAGCAAAAATAGAGGGAGACTTGAATCCCCCTCGTCCCCCAAAAGTGTGAGAAAGAAAAATTGTGATAATTTGAAAACTAGGCTGGCCAGACCAAAAAAATAAAGCTACGTCTCTTTATCACAAAACGACCTGAGGTAGTTTTGTGATAAAGGGACGTAACTCTTGTATCCACAATACTACCATGCAATTTCAAAAATAATGTACTTCGATTTTATTTTTGATATTTAAAAAAATATTTTAATGGTATTTATTTCAATTTTACTTTTGATATTTCAACACAAATTTTTACTGGCTATAAAGAATACAATTTTTAAGACATTTTTCATATTTTCAAAGATTTTCCAAGGTAATAATGGAAAAGCCTTTGCAAGGTAAAAGTCAAAATTCAAGAACTTTTTTTTAAGTCTGTGCAAACCCTGGCAATAAATGGCTCAACTTATACAGAGATAAGGTTGTAACCATATATATTTTTTAATTGTTCATTTAAAAAAACATTGTTGAATTTATAGAGCTGTGTTATTTTCACATATTTATCAACTGTTTGGTAATATTCTCTTAGCTAAAACTTTCGTACTTAAATTAACTTTAAATGAAATCAGCTGTCATCTGTTTCTTGTTTACACATGTAATATATTGGGTTGAATCCAAAAATTCAGTTCCAAAAGTTGAGATGCTGGAAGTGAACATGGTTTAGATTGGTTGATTGTTTTTTGTTTTACAGCGTATTAACCCTTTTTAGGTCGTTTAATGCCGAATCCAGTGATTTTGAAGAAAAAGTTTTTAATAGAATATATTTGTTGTTTTATTTTCAAGTCAGTTTTTATTTAACCCATAGTTGGGACCCTAACAAGTACTACCACTCTGGGTCAGAGTGGACTTGGGAGTAATGGCACTTAAGGGGTGGCTCTACACTCGCCAAAGCCCGCAAGCTGGGGCCTCACCCTCGGATATAGTTTAAAGTCATATCCAAGACCACATGGTTTAGGTAAAATATGGAATGGAAGTCAATAAGCACAAAACGAAATAAGAAACCATACAGAAATATTTTATCGCAAAAAAATTATTTTAGTTTTAACACTTCTTGCGCTATCATGAAGCAATAAAAAATAAACTTTTAATTTTTATATTTCTATAAATAGTTTTTCTTTGTTTTAACACTTGTGTTATCATGAAACAACAACAAAAGAATGGGCATTTTTATTACTTACATTTGTTAAGTTTCGGTTTCGTAATTCCATTGAGGGCAGCTACCTTGTTTTGTGATACATTATTTAGGACAAAATTATATGATAAAATTTTTGAAGTACATTCTACCTAAAAATTAAAAATATAAACTAAAGAAAACTCCATTTATAGAAATGTAAAAATAAAAAAAAATTATTTTTAAAAATTATTTCCATATGAATTTGTTAAATATTTCAAAAAAATTATTTCTAGAAATGTAAATTGAGAAAGTTTAAATTACTTTTTTGAAATAAAATATTTCCACATGAATATATTTTAAATATTAAAAAAAAAATTCTAGAAATGTAAAAAATAAGTTTATTATTAGTTTCATGATAAAATAAGAATTATTTCCATATTGTTTCGTGACTTCATGCTTAGTGACTTCTGTTTCATATTTAGCTACACAGAGTCCACTTCTAGCATCTTAATTTTAGGAACTGAATTTTTGGATTTAACCATATATTGAATGTGGGTAAGTTAGCTGGTTTCAAATAGCCTTTATTTTTCATTCAGCTGTACCGAGAAGTGTCTGGCAGTGTTACAAGTTAAATCAGAATTAACATGGGAACAAAAATGTAGTAAAATTGAACCGACTGGGGAATTACATTACAGAGAAGATTGGTTAAATGAATCGTTCAGCAGCAAGGAGTGAAACCAAAATAGAAAATTAATATGGATTTGAAGTCAGAACAAATATATATAATATTTTTTATTTATATAGACAAATATTACATAGTTGCTACACTGAACATGCTAATGTTTCAAACAAGTGGTCAGTCTGGACTACAAGTCTTCTTCAGGCAACGTAATAAAGCCTGTGTTCCCATGAAGTCTGGTTCTAATTCACGAGTCTTCCCTCCTGATTACCTTTAACTTGAGATTATATATATGTTATAAAATATATATGGCAATTAAGCTACACAGAATATTCTGGGTTTCATCCATGCTAGGATTCATCATGCTTAAGGTTTAAGTCTGATGAATCCTTTTGCCATATAATTTTATAACTTACTACCTAGCTCTACCCACGTATTGAGCACTGTTGAAGTAAATACTATAGTTGACGCATAAATTTATACTTTCGTATATTAATTTATGTGATTAAATGAAGTAATCATGTGGGCTGTACTTACTATGATTTAATTTTAGGCACAGGTGGGCAAAGAGAAAATGAAGACCCTTTGTGAAAATTCAAAGACCTCAAATTTTGTGAAATTTTAACAATAGGTATTAGACATCAATTAATAAATATTACCTTAATTTTTTTTTTTTTTTTTGGGGGGGGGGTCATTATACTGGCACAATATCCTATTTGAAAATAAAAATATTTCAGGTTTGCATTGAATTTAATCCATAGTCACTGGACACCAATTAAGCAAGATTCCCTGAATTTTAGTATTTTTTTTGGTTAAGACTCCTTATGCTTAAGCCTTAAATTTGTGACATTTTCTGTCATCAAGACCATATAATAGATTTTTATAAAAATGGAAAAAAGGAATTTTTAAGGTTTACTAGCATTACATGTTGATTTTAATCTATGCAAAGGAGCATAAAAGTGTTGCAAAACTGTTCTGTTCAGGAAGAGGGGGGGGGGCGATTTTACCTGTCCTTCGACAAATAGTTCTTGTTTGGCATATAAGTAGTAAAGAAAATGATAAAAATGGAACTATTTTGGTAAATGGTTTATAAAAAGAATAAAACTTAAAGTGACCAAATATAAAATTAAATTAAAAAAAAAAATGAAGCAGACATAAACAATGCAGTTATAATGAGGACACTAACATGGCAGCCATATTTAAAATCGTTCTCTCTATGTGTTTTATGATAGCATCAACTAGGGATGATAAACTATAAATGGATGACAATGATGACCAAAATGATAGCCACAGGCAGGCAGTTCATACTGTCCAGTGCACCGAAACAAACAAACAAAAAAAAAAATGGTGGGAGGCAAAGAAGAGGGTATGAGAAAGAGAGACAGATGGAATTATGAAAATAAATGACAATGTCAGGAGAGGAAAGGAAAAAAAAGGATGAGGGGATGACTACAGAAAAAGCTGTCAACAGTATGTTGACAAGTATGGTTTTTTTTTGTGTGTTTGTGTTTAAAATAAAATATGAAAATGCTTTTTTTTTTCTTAAAAAAAAAAAAAAACGAAAAAGTGTCTCTTTATAATCAATCAATACCGTCATGAAAAGAAAAGAAAAGAAAAAAAAACTTATTTTTTTATTCTTAAAAAAAATCTTTTTTTTAAATGTAATTTTAGCCCTGAGTACTCCAAAACTCATAAATTTATAAATATCACTGCATTTTGATGATAGCAAGTAGTTTTAATTAGATTGTTTGGATTGCAATATAGAATATTTATTGTTTCGATTGCAATATAATATATTGGTTTTCATGAATGATCAGTTGTTTGCCCTTGCACTTTCTAATATCCTGAGCTTGGTAACACTGTTACATAGTACGGACCCTATGCTAATAAGTACCAATTAAGTTAGCTAGTATGAATTTTGACATTTTCTATAACCAACATTTAAGCTTACTGCTAACTATTAAAAAAAAAATAGAAAAAGAATTGAATGAATTAAACGCAAAAGCTGCATAAAAGAGCACAAAAAGTCATAAAGAACATTTCATTAAAATGAAAACGTTACAATTCAATAGGCCTAGCCCTAAAATCCAACCCTTCCTCATCATGGTTAGATGGTGCTAATGTAATAGTTGTTAAGTTAGACCTGAACACAGAAATGTTGATATTGTCTGCTTCCATATAGATCATTCGCATAGGTTTAGAGCACTTTATATTCTTGAAAGATTTCAGGTTAACTTAGACACCAAGGTCAACAGGCACCAGCGGTTACTTCAAGACATCAAGGAAAGTGTTCATCTGTGTCCAAGCCAATGACATTCACTGTAGGCAGGTTGAACTGGCTTCCTCCAAAGAATGAAGTGTTAAGGGAATATTAAATTAAAAAGCGGTCCTCAATTGCATGTATATCTCGGTCAGGGGAGATGACAATGTTCAGTTTTTGTAGTTCTTTCAATGAGGTATCAGTGTCCTCCTACATACAGCACTTTGTATTCCCATCTGATCATCACAAAGCTCAACATTGCTTAACTTCAGTGATCTAATGAGAATTGGTGTGTCATTATGTAGGCATAGAATAGCAATTTCACATGCGTCAATGCAACATTATCATCCTTACCCACAGAGCTAGGTTATTGGGAACTTTAGTTCCTGGTACGAACCACTCAATGCGGATTGGTCTGATATCCAGTGATATTAGGTGCACAATACACATAAGAAAGCTTTTATTAAAATTCAAGACGTGACCGTCGCAACAACTGGCGACCTTGGGTTCAATTCCTGTGCCTGGGGAAACTGACAAACAAGACTTGACGACCCCCCCCCCCGACACCTTTAAAACACAATCCTCAAAAGAAACTTTCTCCATGACTAATACAATAAATAAAGGCAATAGGTTAAATATGCAACATGACCAATTTTTTTTTTGCCAAAATCTTGAATGCGATTCATTCATTTCATTTTTCGGGTTTGTATTACTATACACATAAATTCGAAAAAGTTGTCAAAAAAACAAAAAAAAACAAATATATAACAAATAAATGTTATCAAAGGCAAGATAAGTTACTTTTCTACCTAACTGGATATATTTTTCGTGTTTTTATTCAATGTAACATGTTTATTCAGCTCGAAAAGCATACAGTGTTTACCGATGTATTGGAAAATTCAAAATGGCGCCCGACACTCTCTTTAACACGGTAAGTTCAGGAAAAGATGCTATGAATAATAAACTAGACAAAATACTGTAATAAATTCGCTCATTATATGTTACCGTGACATAAGTTGACATATATTCGGTGTTTTTTTAAATAGTATTTTATCTAGTTTATTATTTATAACACCTTTTCCCAAACTTACCAGGTTAAAGAGATGGCGGGCACCATTTTGAATTTTCCAATACATCGGTAAACACTGCATGTTTTTCGAGCTGAATAAACATGTTACATTGAATAGAAACAAAAAAAATGTATCTAGTTTGGTAGAAAAGTAACTTATCTTGCCTTTGATAATATTTATTTGTTATATATTTGTTTTTTGACAACTTTTTCGAATCTATGTGTACAGTAATACAAACCCCATTTTTCCAACAATTTATTACCTAAATCTTTCAAAAGAGGTGTTCATTTAAATTTAGTTTTTTTTTGCGGGGGGGGGGGGGACTATGTGGCAAGTTCTTAATATCTTCAAATATTTATGCATATTTGGTTTGGCTGTTTTATAGAGGAAAATTGTTTTTGTAAAACATGATTCAGTTTTGCAAAAGGAAAGGAGAAAAAAAAAAAATAACAATGCTTAGTACATTTTAGGTCCGAAGGTCAGTATCTTCAGATAGCCTGATCTGGTAGCACCAGATTTAATA
This sequence comes from Euprymna scolopes, assembly GCF_053919585.1. Lineage (NCBI taxonomy): Eukaryota > Metazoa > Mollusca > Cephalopoda > Sepiida > Sepiolidae > Euprymna > Euprymna scolopes. The sequence continues at coordinate 34,142,329 of NC_136519.1, forward strand.
TCTAATAATTAAAAATTTTCATTTTAATATCAGTAAAATTAAATAAAAAACTGATCATTTGTTATCAAAATGCATTGATATGCTATCATTATTGGAGTATGTATATAAAAACATTAGACTATTAAGAAAATAACGAATTAAGTTTTATTTTTTAAGATGAGGATTGATAACTTGTATTATTTATATTATCCTGGCTAGTATTCGCATTATTTTCATGACATGCTGATTATAAAGGAGCACTTAAAACCAAAAACAATTTTAAATAAATAAAATAAATTCATTCCAGTACAGACCATTTCTACAAGACTGAACAAATACAAAATGGAAAGAAATACAATAAATTTTCTACCACCGGGTAAAAAAAAAAAAAAAAAAAAAAAAATGGAAAAAAAAAAAAAAGAAAAAAAAAAGGAGGGTGCATACTTCTTGAAAATTTGCGGATATCAAAATCCGGATATTTTGACGTAATTTCACAAAGTATTCCTTTCATAAAATGATCTGGAAAAAGCAGAAAGAAAGAGATGAAAGAAGAAAACATGATAATTATGAAACAACACACCAACACTTTCGAAAGGTCTTTAAATGGCGCAAATATCGTTCTTCCTCAGTGAAATACAGAGTTTCAGAATCAGGACAACAAAACAGAAATTGGCTTTTTTTTTTTTTTTTTTTTTTTAATCACGAAAATACCAAAAATTAATGACAACATTAGACAACAAAAAGTCAGAAGTACCAGAAGAATTTCTTGTTGAATGCTTTCTTGAAAGAACTTCAAGGATTTTTTTTTTTTAATTCTAACAAATAGAGATTTAAACATGTAAAACAATTTCAAAATTGATACACTTTTAACTAATTTTTTTTTTTCAAGTAAAAGGGGAAAATGTTAAAGATCATGTCGAATAAACAAAATGGCCGTCTGATATAATTTTATGCAAATATAAAAACTGTGAAATTGTAACAAAATAAGCACACTCATCCAAAAAGTCTCACCATTGAGTTGTGTAATCAATATAATTATAAAACCCCGTAGACCGTCTAAGCGTCTTTGTCGCTTGAATCATAATAAAGTTTTGTCTGCTTGTTTGTTCATAATTTAATAAATATCTACAAAAGGTACACTATTTTACAAATAAATTTTCATACTGAAAAAAAAAAAAAAAAAAAAAAGAAAGAATTATATGCATATTTATTCCAGCATGATTTCCATACATATTTATTCCAAAGAAATATACATTCGATGATTAACCTCATTTGCATATTACATTAAATAAAATCTATTTTAATAATTAGCTTGATGTTATTGTTTGTTGCAATAAAATCCTCTCAATTGTTCTATTTAGAAATAGGATTTAAAGTTGATTTATTTAATTTATTTTTAATGTAATTTCCTTTATTAATAGTGTCACAACTGTTGCACTTAAAATGGCAAGTAAACTTATTTAAGCTATGAGAGTTACTTCACGTTTGATTTTCATAGACCAAGGCGGATGCATTTTATGCTTCCCTAAATCTAACATGTGGTTACTTTTTGTAACAAGTTAAGATATTCTGTGTATCTTAAATAGTATGTGACTAATGCCCTGCGTCAATGTTTCGACCGGGCAACACCAGGTATATGCAGCTAGTTATTTACAAAACTATTTTATTTCAAAAATGTAATTCTTTCATTGATTTTTTTAAAAAATATTCTTTCACAAGTTTTCTTTTTAAACCAGTGAAAGAATTATATTTTCAAAATATTTTTATACTTCAATTAAATTTTTTGAAACCGCTAACAGACATACATTTTGAAAAAATGTTTTATTAAAAAAAAAAAAAGTGAGTGCACATAAACTTGTAAAAATTTTTTATTTTCAAAAACTAATTTCGTAAATAATGACGCAACATTTTATTTTTTTTCATTACTCATTGTTAAAAATTCAGTTTTTATTTTGTTTCCAACATTTCACCCAGTTTTTATTTTTTATTTTTATTTTACATAAAATTTGACATCAGGCAGCCATATTGTTTACTCTAGGTTCGGTCAATAATGGCGGAAAAAAGCTAAAGGGACATAGTTTAAAAAGCTAGTTTATCATAATTTTTTTGTAGGTTTACAAACTACTTTTTGATTATATTTGAAAGATTAAAGCCTAAAGTTAATTTCCTAAAGGAAAAAACATATTTGTACATGTGAAAAAAAAAAAAAAAGTCATAACGAAAAATGTTTTCATGGTGACATTGGGAAACTGACATATTCAGCCAAATTTTGAAGTTAAATAAATTGATTGTAAAAATCCTTTGAAAGGTAGATATTAGTTTTCTGGGTCTATTTCAAAGATAATTAGTAATGTAAAGTTCTAAGATATGTAATTAAATAAAAAAAAACAAAAAACACCTTGTTTGTACAAAAAAAAAGTAGCTTAATTAGCCCTCAAAAGCGAGAGATACTAGCTTTGCTTAAACAAATACAAATGAAGTCGTATAAGTGTGGGTTCTACGGAAGCCCAAAATGTCAAAGTCAAAAGGCTGTCTGAAAATGCTGTCAGGTAGTTGGGAGGTAGAGACCTTTTTTTTTTCTTTTACTCACATTCACCTATAATCAGGTATATTGCCATTTGGACGTACGAAGCTACTATTTGGGACCATACCTAAGAAAGATTTACAAGATGTTGGTTTACATTACATTTAAACTTCTGCATTCTAGTACAGCCAGAGATGCAGGTAACAGGAAGGGAATTCCAAAGTCTAGCTGTTTGAGGGAAGAAACTATTAGAATAGAAAGCTTATTGGCATTTATGGACCTCAACAGTGAAAGGGTGAGATTTTGTTGTTAAGCGGGTTTGTTGGAGATATGTACGTCAAGGGGGCACACGTGCGACAAGTTCATCAGAGCACATTCCATTAAAATACTTGCAAAACAAGCACAGAGATGCAACACTACAACACTGCAACAGAGGTTGGAGCTTAGTTAACAAAGTGGGACCTATTAAATTGAAAACTTCTTTGGACCCTATCCAAGGGGGAGAGATTAGTGGTAGATGCACCAGCTCAGATGTGGTAACAATACTCCATGCATGGGCGAATGGTGGCCTTGTAGAGGTACAGGATACTCTCAGGTGTAAGTAGTCTTCGAGTTCAATAGAGGGAATCCATCTTCTTTGCAGCAGCTTTCGCCATGTCCTCAACATATTTGTTCCAGTTCATATTGCTTGCAAATGTTAGGCCGAGGAGTTTGAAAGAAGCATTCTCAAGTAGGGTGTTATTTGTCATGGATATAGGTGGTTGGAGAGGTGTCTAATAAGTAATTAAAGGAGAGCAACTTAGTCTTACTAGCACTAAATGCTACAATCCATTTGTGGCCTCATTCCACTATGGTCATTTTCTAATGCTTCTGCCATTGTCTTAGATTTATGTACATCTGTTCTTCCCTCATGTATGTTATAGAGGATTGTATCATCAGCAAATATATCCATCTCAGACACAATATTATCAGGGAGGTCGCCCCCCCCTACACCATGCCTCCGTACATTCTTATTGTGAACGTTTGTATAATTTTTACCATTTTTTAATGTAATTATGTTCTGTTCCTGCTTTCAAATTATAATATTTTTATTTTTCAAGATTATATGACAATTATGCTATGCTGAAAGCTTCGTTTATTCAAGCAAGGAAAATATTAGAATATTACATAAAAATTACATGAAACATGTAATCTTTAAAAAAAACATTTTTTGCAATTATTTTTTTTTTTTTGTGTAAAAATATTAAATAAACAATGCTTAATTCACTGATAATATTGGCAGTTCAAGAAATGAATTCTTCTTTGAGTTATATCAAATTCATTAATACGGACTTTAGGACCTTTTTTCACAATGTTCTTTAAAAAATTTAATTTTTTTTTCTTTTTTTTATTGTTACAATTTACAATGCTTTATTTTCATAAAAAAAGCAAAAAGTTTTAAAACTAAAAACCATAACTTTAGTAAAGGTGTTTTTGTTTAAACAAAATAATACATTTTCACCAAGATTAAAATACAAATAATGGGTAAATTATATTCTGTGATCATTGTTTGATAAATACTGAAAATTTTATTAAAATTGGTTAAAAATCCTAATTTTTGGTGAATTTTGAAGTAAAGGGGTAGGGGTCAAAATGTTTATACATTTTGAGCATCGGCTATTCATTTTGCATGTATTTAGTTTATTCAATGTGGTCATCCACTTTTTAAAAGATGGAATTGCCCGATCGTTGAAAATAAGATTCAAGCAAGCAAGTACACCCAGATGGTCCAGAGAGTTTTATATTATATATAAATTTATTTATATAAATAAAAACTTTGCTTCTGACAAGCCAATTTTCATTTGTTATTGTTGTACCGTGTTATTGGCAATATAACATCTTGCTACAATTTATTTAAAAGATTTTTGGGACAATTGCTAATATGCAACATTTTAAAATAATCACCAAAAATATAAAATCAAAAAGTTGGAGGGCAACTCCTTTTAATTTGAAGAATATACCGAGGAGTTTTCTACCTTAATTTTAAAAATGCTCCAACAAATAAAAATAAAATTACTTCACCAGATCGTACTTAATATTAAGCAACAGTAACTTGTATACATATGTATCGGCACAGGGTCAAGAAGTAAAGAATCAGATTAATTATATAAACAGTTATTTAATTCTGTCAATGCTGCAAATTCAGTAACATTTTTGGGTCACTTTTGATGATGACAGAATCAAATGTGTTGACAAGCACTGCTTTGTTTTTGATGTCAGGTGAATTAGATCAACAATCTCCTCCTCGTTCTTCTCCTCATGGTAAACCAAGGCTCTTAAGTGGGCCCTAAGGATAAAAGTCAAGTGGTGTCAGCTCTGATGGTATGTGGGGTTCCACTCAACATTCAAGTGTGATCCAGTCTTCTATGTGTTATTCTGAGCAAATTCTATATATGTTATAAATGTTAATACAAAATGGTAATAACATTTTCATTCTATAAATTACAAAGGCTTCCAATTTATAGCCCTTTCAATAAATTTGACTTATCTGAACCCTTTAGTAAAGCAATAGTTTTTACAATGTCAATTTAAAATGTCAGTTTAAAATCTACTTGTAAGTCTAATTTTTTTAAATATATTTTTGGACTGGAAAAAAGTCTGTATTAATACTTGGATTCTTCAGACTAGTGTTCTCATCTTAAGTGTACTTTCACAATGTTCAAGTCGAGGGAGGTAATCTCTGACCTTCTTGTCAAACTCTGGAATCTGCACAGAATTTAAAATGGAGCCCTATATTTAACTGATGAAAGTAACATGTTTTATCAGCCATGATTGGTAGAAGTTCTAAGTAATTCGCAAGGACCTGTTGTGCAGTGGATAGAACACTTGGTAAAAAGTCAGTAGTAAAAGTTATATTGCTAGAAGTTGAAGGTTCAATCCTCAGTGTGGGTGGCACTCAAAAATGTAATTGCAAATTCCACTCATAGCCGTACGCAGTCATGACTGACTGAACAAGAGCATGTTAGTCTTTAGATTAAATAAAAGGTTACGTTAAAAATTCTATGCAAATTCCTGAAAGTAGGTCAGAGGTTACATCAACTGAAACATGGTGAAAATAACGCTTAAGATGAAAACAGTAGCCAGAGAAATCCAAATAATATGAATAATCAATCCTCATCTAAAAATTCAGAAACGTGGATATAAAGTTTTATAAATTAAAAAAAAAAATGAACATAAAATGATGGTGACCATTTAAAACTTACTCTGGAAGTTTTAAATTAAATTTTATTCTGAGCAACATGCTCCAATGATCCACGAGAAAAACTGTTGAATCAGAATCAAATATTAAATTTCTAGGAAGAAAGCTATTGATGACAAAGAAACGATTACGAGATTGGTTTGACTTTATATGTTGGATGGTGAATTTGTGAGTAAATCTTGTCCTAACCTTATATTTCAGATTTTCTAAACTTATTTTTATAGATCACTAGTAGGGTAACCTGACATTGCCTGTGATTGAATGATGATCAACGAATATTTCACACTCCCATATTTTTAATGTCATCGAAATCTGTGAAATCGCCCATTTATTAATCAAATTGATTGATTGTCTGGTCTAGTTGGGGAACCTATTACAGTGCACCAGAGAGGAGCTCACGTGCCTCTTGCAGTAGCTTAGTTCACAATATATTGTAGTCTACATTGCATTGTAGAGAACGTACTGTTGATTTTGTAAAATTATTTTTTATATATAATGGCTTGGATTGAAATTTAAAATGAAAAATTCAAGTATCATAATTCAATTGTGCTTTAAACAGAAACATTTATTTCGAACATGCCACTGTCATATCAATGAACCTACTGTTGATTTTATATGTTAGACCTTTCAGCTTGTGTGGTAATAAAATTTCTCAAGTGCACTTGTAATGTTAGGCTGTGTAAGGTGTAAACTTTGGTCAAAATCGCCTGTTTCTGCTTTCATCAGATTTTTTTTTTGAATTATCGATACTTATCAAAGACATTCCAATACAAAACCTATCTAAGAACACTGCCAGGCACATAAAATACCTTTGTGTAAAATTTCATAAAAATCTGCCCGGCTGTTTTTGAGTCCATAGGGAACGAACTCAGACAAAGTTCCGTTCATATAACAGATTTTAATAATATTAATGTTTTAAACCATTCCATGAAGATAACAATGATGCTAGTAAATTAAGCGAACATGTTCTAAATCAAAAATACTTGAAAAGATCAACGTTTTGTTATTGCATTAGTGACAAGAGATTTCAAACGTCCAAGTGAGATGCTGTGTAGATTTTTGTGACCAAGGACATTCATAATTATATTTTGCTGAGAATACAAAAGAAAATTGGGTCATATTCCTGCAGTGGAAGCTAAAAGGTCAGGGGGTAGGTCAAATCAGGTTAGAAACCGGATACTGTAACGGGAACAGGAAGTGTGTACATATAACAGGATTTCTATTTTCCTTGTGCTTAATTATAAGGTCAACAAATAACAAGACAGAACTGGCAGATGTATAAGACTCATTTTACACATTAAACTTATATTGGAGCTCGCCATCACCCATACATGCCTAAAATTTGAAATTTATTTTAATAATCTGAGAATCTGATACGCAGGATAGCTGAAAAGTAACGAGAGATTAAAAATTTTCCCAAGAAGTTCAGTTCTAATTTCATCACTTTTACCTGTAACTTGACTTGAGGCGACATTCACCAAGGATGGGTTGAACTGACTCCTCTCATAGAACACACAGCATCGCAGATGATGCAGACTACACACAGCAATCTGCAATCTGTTCGACATCATTTACCTATGGGTTACAATAAAACCTTGCACACTGAAGAACTTGGAGAGAGCAGTATCCCAGAAACTATCCTTCACGAGGTAACCCTGCTAGTAAAGAATAAAGGGCCCCTTTTTTTTTTTTTTAAATTGAGGTTTAACTTCTTTAGACATACTATGTCCTATTTACATCCATGCACACTAACAGCGTTACTTAATCAAAGGTGTGATTCTTCACCACACTCAGATGATCACTCACTACAGAGAACATTCTAATAAATCACTAGGGCAATTATTAGTTAGGTTCGTAAAATACCTTACCTTATTTTTATACTTAATTTATCTAAAAAAAAAAAATAAAAATAAAATTGTTAACTTTTCTTTATGTTTCTAAATTTTTGAGATGAGGATTGTTATTCCCTATTATTTTGATTATGTAGACTACCATTCTCATTTTAAGTTATTTTCAATGTTTTGGTCAATGTAAACTCTGATCTTCAGGTGTGTCATGTTGAACTCTGGAAATCTGCATGGAATTTCAAACAGAACCTTTTATTTAATACACGGGGGTAGCATGCTCTCATTCCGTCAGTCACGGCTGGATAAAAGCCCTAAGTAATTTGCAATTGTATCTTGAGCTTTGCACGTGTTGAGGATCGAACCTACAACCTTAAGAGTGTAACTTATAACTGGATTTTACCAAGTACCATATCCACTATGCCATAGATCCAAGTTCAACAGAAAAATTACAGAGTTCAACAAGTTATACCTGAAGAAGGCCGAGGGTTACATTGACTGAATCGTGAAAATAACATTCAAGATGAGAACAAAGATCTAAATAATACATCAATTTTTTTTGTTTTGTTTTATAAAACAATATCTTAATCTTTATAAATAAAACAGATGTATGTATGTGTGTGTGTCTGTGTGAAAATATTTAACTAATAAACTCTCAAAGTACTGGTCACATAACATGAAAATTAAGGAATAGTAATGATTAGGACTGTGACAACAGAATATTCTTTTCATTCTTTTGACTCAAGTATATATCTGGCACAGTAAGACACAGTCAATCAACCGAGAACCACATCAGTCTATACAAAGACATAAGATATTAAATATATACTCAAGAGTCAAAACAATAAAAAGAATATGCTGTTGTCACAGCTCTAGTAATCATACACCAAGGATGGTTTATAATGAATAAAATGTTTGTTTAGATGGATGAATACTGCGTACAGAAATATGTCAGCAAGTTGAAATCCAAAATGTTCATTACAACTTGGCGACGTATTTCTATTACTTTTGCGCATGTGCAAATTCATTCATAGCTTAAAGTGGTTTAATTTTACATCTTTTTCATCCGTCGATACTGTAAGGAACACATCTAAGGTGCTAAATGTTAAATGCTTTGGCTTCCATTCCAACTGATGACACCCAAGTCATTTTTTTTTGCTTTTAATCTTTTAAAATATGTACTATGTATTAGGTACAATATCATATTAAATAGAGAATTAGTTCTGTAATAATATGAATCTAAATATATTTAAGCATTTTTTTACGACTATGCAAGGCCGGATGTCCTCCTCTTCCATCTCACTAATTATTAATAAAAATTAATATCTGAGTGAAAAATGCATTTGCAAAAAAATAACAATAAAAAAAAAGGTTAAACCTTTAATTATTAATATTTTTAAGATTTAAAATAATTTGCTTGTTAAATAATTCAAATTCGTATTGATACGTTAAAGCCATTTGCAGTTTTACTGCTGTTTGTAACATCACCTCACTTTAAGTTTTTTTTGTTTTTTTTACTTAACCTCATATTACACTTTTTTGAATAGTTTTTTTTTTTTTTTTAAAAGACCATCATGCTAGTGTGTGTGTGTGTGTGTGTGTGTGTGTGTGTGTGTGTATGACCTCATATTACGGATGTTATTTTTAACTCATCTTTTCAAGTAAAACTTATGAATATGACTATTTGAAATTTTTTCATTAAAACATGTTGCAATATTTTGGAGTGATAATGGGGTATGATCCCTCACAGTCGGACGATTCTATTTATAAACGATGCTGCTAAGAACTGACGAATCAAATAAATTCACGTTCTGCTACCAACCAATCAGAAACCAGAATTGCTTCATAAATATTAAACCTTTTCCGGGGCAATTTCACATGCTCTTTTCCCGGGTTTCGACACGGTAAGAATATTTTGTTTTGTGGAACTGTCTACTACAAACAAGTCACCTCCCAGGACTTGTGTGTACAGCAAACCATCTGAAACTGTTCTGAAACTCAAAATGGCTTACACTTCTAGAGGTTATGGGCCCAGCAAGCTTCCACACACACAAAACTAGTAATATATACATATGCAAAATTTCTGTTTACAAAATTTTAACAAAAAGATCCATGATTCAGAGATTGTTTGTGAAGGTATGATTTGATTTAGTTGGTTGGTTGGTTCTATGGCAGATCAACCATTTTTGGATTATTTAATGACAAATCCAATCGTTTTGGTAAAACTTTCTGCTTCAAGTTATTTATATCTTGAAATTATATATTCATGGTCATTCATATTTGGTTTAATTTTTTGGGGTTATTTAATTCCAAATCCAATCATTTTGGTAAAAGTTTTTAATATCTTCAAATATTTATTCATTGTGTTTGGTTTGGTTGATTTGTAGAAGAAAAATGTTTTTTGTTTTTGGCTTTGCAGAACATGATTGAGTTTTGCAAAGAGAAACGGAAAGTAAAACAATAACATCAATGTTTGGTGTGTTTAAAGATATCATTATGCAAGATTTTCTTAAAAGAGAGCAGTTAATAAATTTACAAACAGGACTTATCCTCTCACCCTGTCCCTTTAAACCCCAATCCTCAAAAAACTTTCTCCGCGAATACAGCAAACAAAATAGTAGATTAACAAAGTGGTCAAGAAACATGTCACGTTATGTTTGGTTGTTTTTGTGGCATATCAACCCTGTTCGGGTTATTTAATGCCAAATTTGGTAATTTTGGAAAAAAGTTTTTATACTTCAAGTTCTTTATTCACATTTATTCATGATTTTTGGTTTGGTTGTTTTGTAGAGGAAAATTGTGACTTTGTAAAACATGATTGAGTTTTGCAAACAGAAAAGAAAAATCAATGTTTAGTGCATTTTAAGTCATTATGTAAGACTTTCTTAAAAGAGAGCATTCAATAAGTTTAAGTGTGGTTAAAAAAAAAATACCGTTTTTCTTTGATTTAGGAGCAGAAACGAACCATAATACTTGACCTTTGTGAATAAACTTTAATTCTAACCAGAAATGGTTAACTGCGAAATTAAACACTACAAAATCATTTTTCAATTCTACAAAGTAAACACTGCTTCCAGACATTTAAAAAGTAGCTTTGATTATTATGATTAGCATTTGGTTACTAAATTAACAATTAGACCAAATTTAATTGTTAAGATAACGTTTTAATGTCTATTTACAAAATTGTTGGCTATAAATAGTTTGCTCTCGACTTCCAATCTTTTAATACAAAAAGCTTTGCTGAGAATTTTAAAACTAGAAAGGATTTCCCATGAGTTTAAATTCCATTCAAATTTCAAAAGGTCACAAATTATTTTTTTTCTGGCAAATACTAATGAAAGATTTTTTAAAATGCTGATTTGTTTACATATAAACAGAAATGCATTGTGGTAGATTCAATTTTGTAATTAAATTGTAAGTTTGATATAGGATCTAAAAATTTTGGATATGTAATGTTAATCTTTATTTCAATAACTCAATAAATAAATAGTGCTTGTGCATTATAATTGGATATTTAAAAAAAAAAATGCATTTTAAATAAAAATAATATAACATACTAATGTGTAATGTTGAAATTAGAAAAAAAAAAATACAAAATTTACAAAAAAAATAATTTAGTAGATCTACTAGAACTATTTTTTTTTTAACAAAAAACATCAGTACGATCATATATTCTCAATCCACCAATTTCTAATTTGAAATCGCCAAATTTAACTTGAAAATAAGGGATATAATTTGTTTTACAGAATTGGCTGCATTAGAAAAAAACTGATAAAACTGTTTTAATTTTTTCTTGTAATTATTTTTTCTACTCGATCATTTCAGATAATTTTTACTTATTTTGATATAACACAGAATTACGTAATAGTAAAATGCATTTTTTTTTTCATATTCAATTATAATGCATAAGCAGCAAAAAATGTATAAGTCACATAGAGGCGAGAAGTGGTCACAAAATTTAATTATATAGACGTCATAAAAAAAAAAAAAATAGCCGTCACAACGATTTCTTAGTAGCAGTGCAAAATCCAAGTGATTTAAACCATCAATTTGAAAGTAATTTCTGGCTAGAATTTAAAGTTTAGTAAGTATTTATTTACTTGCCTCCCTACGAGAGCAAAGTTAGATACAAAGTCAGTTTTTAATGTGCAGAACATCCAGCTATTAGAAAAAAAAAGAAAAGAAAAGCAGTACTATATTGAGACAAAAATAAAAATTGCCTCAGTTTAAAAGGATTTTCATTCACTGAGGATCAAAAAGATGAAGTTTAGTATTAAAACAGATACTACACTTTGAATTATTTATTTGCTTATGAGGTAAAAAATACAATGTCACAAAGTAGACACATGGCCATCAAAAGTGTTGGGAAAATGGGGGGGGGGTCGTTGGTTATTCTTTGTTAATTATAACTATTCTTGGCTAGAATCATTGCAAAAAAACACATTTACAAGTGTTGGAAAATTTTAATTTTATTCATGAAAATATGTTTGAACGAAGTCAGTAGCAGTGTGTTGGGGGGAGGGGAATAAAAAAGAAAAAAAATATTAAGACCCTCCTAACACTTTCCAAACAATAATCTGCACCCTATTTTCCAGTTTGTTCAGAACTGAAAACAAGCACTAATCTCTAAATGGTAGTGAGACCTTAGTAGAAGAAAAAAGAAATAGTGATGGATTTTAGGAACGGGTGGTGTCTTCCTCAGTTTAAAACGCCAACTACAAAAAAAAAAAAAAAAAAAAAAAAAAACGGATACTTTGATGCTAGTCAAAAAGCCACTTGACTTTAGGTGACATTCACCCAAAATCTGTTGACCTGGTTCCTTCCATAGAACACAGTGTCCTGGACGAACGCAGACCACGCACAAAGGCCCACAGCTAAGGTAGTGGTGGGCAGTCAGTCTTGCGACCAGCGGTGGACAATGTAAACCTGTGGACACGAGCTAGGTTCGACGTTGGCTTTAATGTTGTGTAACCACATCTTTAGCTGACCTTTCGTGTATCTTTGCCAACCTTGGAGTTATTCTAGAGCTACTGCTTTGTGGATAAACTCATCAAGTATTATGGTTTATTTTTGCCTCTAAACCCCCAAAATAGTTTTTTTTTTTTTTTTGTTTTTGTCAACTGTGTCACTATTGCATCATTGAAATATGAATTTTATTAAATCCAGAAGATCCTTGTAATTTGCTTCGTTTCTGTAGAACAAAACATACAACAAACAAAAAGGAGAGGACATTTTGAATCATATACTAAACAAAGAGAAAGAAGAGAGAAAAACAAATACAAAGAAAAATAATATTAAATAAAAAAGAAAGAAACGTCTACTGAATTTATGAACTGAACAGTAAAAGAATGTGTGAAACAGTTGTAAGAGACTTTGTCTATTCAGAATGTACATTCATTCATTCTTATCAGAAGAAATGTTAACTGAGATATTCTCAGGACATTTTCACACCATCTCAATGTGACTGAAGGCAAACCATGAGGCCAATAAAAGAAAAAGATTATGTTTCTGAATTTTTGAAATGAGGATTGATAATTCGGATTAGTCAAACTACTGTTCTCATCTCGAGTGTTATTCGCACAAGAGAACAAAACCATCTACTTTTATGAGACGAAGTAAAAATTACACAGAAGAACGTTAGAGAAAAAAACAACTGAAAGAACCAGTGCATATGCAGGATGACAATCACCTATTAAGCAAACCTGGTATAAAATTTAACACAATGCGACAACCAATAATTATAAATCAATAATATATATATATATATATATATATATATATATATATATATATATATTCCGATGAGTGGTTTTCTGTTTTATACAGTGCTAGGTCGAACTATCATCTCAATATTATTGAGGCGTTAGTCATTAATAATTCTCGACCTAGCCTGTGTAGACAAAAGATTTTGAAACATCAGTTGGAAATATTTACCGATTTAAAACCACCTGAACAGTGAGAATTATATATATATATATATATATATATATATATGTATATTCTCTCTCACTGGTCTTCCAACTGAAACCAATTCCCTCTTTCCTCATTCGATTCTTAGCTTTTAATTTATCATTCTGACGTTTCCTCTTAGAGGGTCAGACGATTAAGGCCTTAAGGAAATTTTAATAATTCCACCTGCCCGTTTTTTTGTTTCTTTGGTATTTAAATTAAATTATGTTTCCTCTGAAATTTCTCCTTCCATTTTGTTGTGCCAAGAATATATATATATACATACATACATGATGAGAATAATGGAAATAGTGTTCTGACAAAATAAAGAAATAAAAAGGAATAAACCGAGTTATGTGTTTAACATTTCGTCTTTATTTCATCCAGAAAAAGTCTCAAAATAAAAACGAAATTTTGATGAACACATAACTCGGTTTGTTCCTTTTTTATTTTCCTCTCTCTCATTATATATATATATATATATATATATATATATATATTAACCATCTGTAGTAATAAAGTAATAAGTAGTTAGATTGTACTTTCAAAAAGTAGGTAGGTTCAAGGTTCCCAAAATTCATACTAGAATTGTCTGCAAGGATCCGTTGCATATTGAATAAAATACTTTACAACTTTAAAGTTACAATCTTCTAGAAGTTGAAAGTTCAATTATCAGTGTAAGCAACAAAGTACAATCTTGAATTGCTTAGGACTTCTACTCAGTCATGGCTGACGGAACGAGAGCATGCTGCCCTGTGGTTCCATTCGAAACTCCATGCAGATTCCCAGAGTTTGAAAACATACACCTCAATAAGGTTGAAGGTTACGTCGACAAAAAAAAAAAAAAAAAAAAAACGTGCAAATAACACTCAAGATAAGAACAGTAGTCCGATTAATCCAAATAATACGAAGGAAAGGGGTATTTTTTCAAAATTCATGCTACATGGTTTTGTATAAGACAGTAGATCGACATGAAAACCAAAGCAATATATATGACAGACTAGCAGTCAAATATCTAGGTGTCACAGCTAGAAATGAATGTACGATTGTTTTACAGTATACCAACCCCCTTTGGTTTATTTAATATCCAATCTGTTCATTTTGGTAAAAGGTTCTTAATATTTTCAAATATTTAAAAGATTCTATTTTGTATACAAATCATGTGAAAACTTAAAATTATTATTATAAACTAAAGGTTTGTTAGTAAGTTAATCAGAAAGTATACCTATTATACATCTTCAAACTTTTTTTTTTTTAAATACACAATTTTCCCTGAACAGGCTAAGCTTTGAAGAAAGAAGTTTCTAGAGGATATCAAATTCACAAGTTACACTCAGTTGTATATATAAATGTAGATGCTAATTTTTTTATTTTTAAGGAAATTTTATGTACCTAGTATTCCCCCAAAGGTTACCATTTGATACTGACCAGGCTCATCATTGCTTAACTTTAGTGATCTAATGAGAATAGGTGTATCCCTATTTACCCCGATTGAAAAAAATTGGCCAGCATTTGCGTGAAAAAAAAAAAAAATATAAAACTTTAATTCAACACCTTTCGGTGTTTTACATAAATTGCCTGGAAAATTTCTGACAATAGAACGATGCATATTCTGCATAAATACCAAATTATTTTAGTAAATCTGAGAAATACAACAGAATATGCCATAAACAATATAACACGCTAAGAGAGATAAATGTACATTAAGAATAAACAATTCATTACAAAAAAAAAATAAATAATGCTTGGGAGGGGAGGAGACAACCAAAACCTGAAATATTTAGTGAAACTGTTCACATGTATCACCTGAAGGGTGAGAGAAAGATGACGAAAGAAATACAGACATAACGATAATTTTTTTTTTTTTTTATATAGATACATTTTCTTTTTTTAACTCATTCCAAGATGATACTATCTGTATATGAATTTGAACAAATACCACATATATACACGACCAGAAATATGAGGTTTAGGATAGATATGATTAGTTTTGAAAAAAAAGGAGGTGGAGATACAAACAAACACAAAAAGAGGAACACAGATTTTTGTCTGAAAAACGAAAAAGAAAACAAATTACATGCCATTTTAAATGTAAAAGAAAATCCTAGATCACGAAGAAAGTTTTCTGACAACAATACTACACAACAAGAACAAATTGGACATGGACAGAAACAATACCATTACTACTAAAATAAATTAAAAACCAGGACGTGTTTTGATATCCCGATAAACAAATGTAAGGTTGTTTCTGGTTTGTAATAATTTTTTTAGAAAATAAAATTATGCTTGTGCATTATAAGTGGATGTCTAAAAAAAAAAAAAATAAATAAATAAATAAATAAATAAATAAAATAAAAAATAAATAAATCCAAATAATGTATTTTAAATAGAAACACTAGTGTGTACTTACATGTGATGTCGAAATTAGTAAATATTTAAAAAAAAATTACAATAAAACGACAAAGTAAAGAAATAATTGCAAGTAAAAATAAAATATATGATAGCTTATATCATCCATCCTCCATTTTCTAATTTGAAATCGTAGAAAACAATAGAAACAAATAAATTTGGGATGACAAACTTATCTCCCAAAATAAAAATAGCAATGGTTAAAACAAGGGAGATAAATCCGTTTGTCATATGGAATTAGCTGCCATAAAAGCAACATAAAACTGCATTATTCAACAAATTTTGTTTTCACTTGCAATTATTTTTCTACTCAATCGTTTTTTGTAACTTTTGGAATGTTTACTAATTGTGACATGACATGTAAGTACATAAGTAATGTTTTTACTTAAAATACATTTTGATTTTTTTTTTCTTTTTTTTTCTAATTCTAAAATTTTTTATAATGAACAAACACCAATGAAATTTTTAAAATTACAGATTCTGAGTTGGGGAAAAGAAAAGAACAAAAAACAAAACAACAAAAATTAGAACAATGAAAAAAAAAAAAGAAAGCAATGAATGAACTAAGTTTTTTATAGCAGGTGTTGAATGGAAAAAAGTTCAAAGAGTTTTTATGTAAAGATTTTTTTTGTTTTTGTTTTTATCCAAATGATATGAATTAAATAAATGAGAAATGAAAAAAAAAATTCACATGAAATAAAAACGCCTCGTGTGATGGGAAAATTAAAGAATAAAATAAAGAGATTATTACACCTTAATGAAATGTGTTTGTATGTGTGTACACACACACATTATTTCATGTATCCACATAAAATTTTATAAGAGATGTAATGTTTAATGTATCGATTTCCAACATTTATTTCAACAGTATTTAATACGTAAATAGAGATAGGTAATAAGTTATGAAAATATATATGTTAATTAAGCTACACAGAATTTCCCATGTTAATTAGCCTGAAGAGTCCTTACAGGGATAAAACATGGAAAATTCTGTGTAGCTTCATTGTCGTATTTTCACAACTTCACTGAAAAAGCTTAAGATATGTTTATCTAATAAAATTGTTTTAAAAAATCTAAGAAAAAAAAATAGATTGATCATAAAAAATAAATGTTAGTACAATTTTTTTTTTTTTAAAAGTAGTTAAAACAGTTACTAAATCATTTTTAAACTGGAATTAAAAGATAGATACACTGTTATAATATATAAGACGGCAACTTATATTTTATTCATGTTATTTTGCTTACATTGGCATGCCGAAGATATCGAGAACTATCAGATCGGATATATGCAAACATTATTACTTAATAATTCTGAATTTATCCTGATGTTATTAGTTATATTACTTTTTTTCTTCAAATTCAATTCTTTTCAATGAAACTTCCAAAGCAAAATGATACAATTCAAATAGAAGGAAGACAAACACAGAATATCATTAAGTAATATTGAATTATGAAAACTGAATCAAATTTGTGTATAGATATTTTTTTTTATGTATTCATTCTATCCAGATATATTTCCTATTATAATTTCAATATTAAACTTTTTAATATTTGAATTCTTCGAACTACTGTTCTCATCTTGAGTGTTATTTTCACAATGTTTCAGTCGATGTAGCCTCTGATCATGTGTCTTGTCGAACCCGGGGAATCTTTTTGTCGAACTCTAGAATCTGCATTGAATTTCAAACAGAACCCTTTATTTAATCTATGGGGGCAGCATGCTTTCATTCCAGGTAGAAGTCTTAAATAATTTGCAATTGTATTTGAGTGTCACTCGCACCAATGATTGAACCTTCAAGCTCTAGAAGAGTGTAACTTACAACTGAATTTTACCAAGCATTTTACACCACGGGTCCTTGCAGACAATTCTAATATGAATCCATAGTGGTTATAATACTTGGTAAAATTCAGTTGTAAAGTTACACTGTACTGGAGATTGAAGGTTCAATCAAACCTCAGTGCAGGCAACACTCAACATACAATTGGGAATTACTTTAGACTTCTACTGTGCCATGGCTGATGGAATGAGAGCATGCTAATCATGTGGATTAAATAAAGGGTTTCATACAAAATTACCTGTAGATTCCCGAGTTTGACAAGATGCACTTTAAACAAGGTCTGAGGTTACATCGACTGAAATATTGTGAAAACAATACTCAACATGAGAACAGTAGTTCAAATAGTCCAAATAATCAATCCTCATTTCAAAAATTTATAAACTTAAATTTTTTATTTTATTATTGGAATCCTTTGAGATGAGTAATTTGTATATTTATTTGCGGACTGTGCGAGATGTCTTGAAACAACAACTATGAATATGAAGATAAAGTCCGTAAATAAATATATAAATAAATTATTAAATTTTTTTAATATGAAACCTCCATAGCCAAGTGGGGGAAGTCCAAACTATTTTATTCTGTATACATAATCTCTGCAACTTTGTGTGCGCGTGTGTGTGTGTGTGTGTGTGTGTGTGAGTGAGTGAGTGAGTGAGTGAGTGAGAGTGAGAGTGAGTGAGTGAGAGTGAGAGTGAGAGAGAGAGTGAGAGTGAGAGAGAGAGAGAGAGATTTTGTTCCTTATAGACTCTAAAACGGCTGAACAAATTTTCTTTAAAATTTACAGAACTTTAGTGTATACGTCTGGGAGTGATCTTAGTTAAGTTTTGTCTCATAATATCCCCCCCCCCGATGATAATCAATAATCGAAACCGTTATTTTAATTTATAATCGGGAAAGCCATTTTTTCCATGTTGTCGCTTAGCAACAATGATAGAACGGGCTGTGAAAATTCTGTGATAGTGTGTTTTTTTTTTTTTTTTTTTTTTGCATGACGTGGTCTGTAGGTTCAAACTCTGCACATAACTTTAATTTTTTTTTTTTCATTAACTGCAAAGAATTTTATAAGACTTGAAAATTTACATGTTTTTTTGTTTGTTTTTTATTTTTTGCATGACGTGGTTTGTAGGTTCAAATTCCATACATAAATTTTTTAATGTTTTTTTTTTTTTTTTTGCTAACTAGAAAGAAGTTTATATAAAATAATTTTATAAAAGAAACAGTAGGTTCTCTAGAGTGCAATGTATGTAGAATAACATATTTTAGACAAAGTTACTGCGTGAAGACATGTGAAGCTTCCTCCTGGGCGATTTCATAGATTTCGATGATAATAAAAATATAGGAGTGTGAAATATTCGTTGATCATCATTCAATCCCGAGCAACATCAGGTCTCCCTGGTAGTTTACCCATAACTGAGATTCGTAAAGGAGGGTAAAGAAAACAAATTAAAAAATATATTTAACTATCATTATTCGATTAAACATTTATTTTACATACTGGCATGTGTTGGGTGGCTTTCAAATCTTTATTAATCCATTTTTCCAGATCATTCCGATTATTTCCTTTCCCATTCTTTCTTATTAAGCTTGCTACCTCAACTGTCCTTTATTTAACCCAAGCACTCTCATTCATTCTTTAAAGGTGACCAAACCAAGTCTTCTGTTCTGCCTGCATCTTTCTCCTGTTTAAGTTTAATCTTCTCAATTCCTCTTTTTAAGACTCATATTACACATCCATTGTATCATTCGCATATCATTTCTCTCGATGCAACATATAAAAATTTGCAAATAAAGAATTCCAGATGTTTTTCTTTTTTTTTTTTTAGAGACTTGGATGTTTTACCCCAGAAAAAGTCAGAAGAAAACAAACAGAGTTGTTAGAACTGAACTCAGAACAGAAATGACATTTTATGGAAAGGGGAAGTGCTACCATCACCCTCTCAATTTGGTCGGCACGAACATACTGATGGTCAGTTAAAGACCTGGATGGTGACAATCACAAGTGATCTAGAAACATTATCAGGCCTACAACTATGGAATAGGGATTGGCTAGTTATATCCTGTGACCTAGCTCAGGATCAATGATTGTCCATGTGGTTAATTTTGTTTAGTAAACTTTATAGATGCCGTACTTGTTCGAGAGGAAGCCGGATCAACCTAATCCGTAGTATTGGGACGATTACTTGGAATCGGAATGGGAAAAAAAAAAAATCGGAAAATTTGGGGGTATCGGAATCGGTATCGGAAAAATTAATGCCTATTTTCCGATGCCAAAATGATTCCTTTAATTTTCTTTTTTTATTTAACTTTGTTTTCAAGTAAAATCTTCCATTGCTGCTTATAATGATAAAATAATAAATATTTATTGTTTTTATTATATCAGTAAAGCTTAAATCGATAGATCATTCTCCACAAGTGTGTTTTGAAGTTTAGGAAAATATCTGCATATTAAACATGTGTTTCATGAAAATCGGGGAAAATAACAATTTTATAGTTAAATAATTAGAGTTTTATAAAGAATTGGAATCTGTAATTGTATCGGAATCGGGAATTTAGCACAGAATTGGTAATTGTATCGGAATTGGGAAAAAATATTGGAATTGTCCCATCACTACTAATAAGAGTGTTTTTTGTTTTGTTTTATGGCATATCAACATTTTTAGGGTTATTTAAATGCCTAATTTGATCATTGCAAAAAATTTTATGCTTCAAGTTCTTTATATCTTCAAATATTTATCCATGCTGTTTGGTTTGGTTGTTCTATTTAGAAAAATTGTTGCTTTTGTTTTTAGCTTTACATAACATGATTGAATTTTGCAAAGGGAGAGTAAAAGAAAATCCATCAATGTTTAGTGTATGTTAAATCAATATCTTCAGACAGCCTGATCTGATAGCAGCAAACTACTCAGAGAGATACAATTGCAAAAGATGTCACCTCCTAAAAGGGTAGGTTTGTAGAGCAGTCCTAACCCGTTCTTATCCTATGATTATTTATTTAGATTCATCCAGTACATACGTCTTTAAAGCACACTCTTTCTCCTATTTCAACCTAGATAATATCCATCTCAACATTGTATACATATTATGTAAATTAATATCTGTTAATGGCACCCATTGTTTGCATCTTATCATGACAATACTCAATTACACCATTACCGTTAAACAGCGCCACCAATCTTAAGACAAATTCTTCTACCCACTACGGAACGATAACCTGAGAAATTCAACAAAAACAAAATATCACAAGACATACAACAGAGTGAGAATCGTCTACCGTCATGAATCAGATAAAAGGGTCTATTTACTAACAAAAAATGCAAGTCAGCTGGGAGACAGCGTACTTGCCCTGAATATTGTAAAGATGAGCCGAAGTTTTATCTAGGTCATACTTTTTCATATTGTAGTCCTCAGGTTATTCTATGGAAACAATAATGACTAACAAACTATGGTTAATCTGAAATATTGCATATTGGCTACTACTATTGTTAGAACGATAAACTAAGGGGAGCTAACTCCTTTTCTGTTTCAAGCAGTGTTAACATCTCCTTTTTACTTCTGTTAGAGCTCTTGCATGCAGTCGGGAAAACAGGAGGAAACAGATGCTGACAAGGGCAAACAAAAGGATGACTTTGAATCCAAGTAAATGAAGATGGAGATATATCACTTCTGTCTGTGATAGTTGTGATACACAAACGCAAATAATAACGGACTAAGACTGATAGATGTAATTTTTATCATTCTATGTTCTGTTTCCTTCTAAATAAAATTTCTACTGTAAGTATCCTAATTGCTCCTACTACTTCCTGTCATTCATGTGTTACACACGTACACATATTCATCTTGGGGCATAATCTTCTGCACGGCATTAAGTTTGATTTACGATAAACTATTAACACCTTTCAATACAAAACCATTTGTATGTATACTACCAGCGGTATTCGCCCTAGATGGGTTGAATCGGTTTCCTCTAAAGGAAGAAGTGTCAAGAAAATAATATCAAATGCATAAGTGGTTCCCAGTTACATGCATATCACAGTCAGGGGAGATGATAAGGTTCTGTTTTTGCAGTTCTTGCAGAGAGTTATCAATGTTCTACATACAGCGCTTGGTATTCCCAAATGGTCACTCACCTGACCAGGCTCAATGTTGCTTAACTTCAGTGATCTAACAAAAATCAGTGTGTTAACATGATTATGCTGTATATGATTCATTGAATACAAGTTACTAGTTTACCCACAGCTGAGGATGTTCATGCCTTTCCCAATTAAGAGAATGCATCCACTTTAATTTGGATTCAGCTTAGATTTCATAGTTTGAGAAGGTATCCATTAAACTACACATGATGAGGATAGAATTGCCAAAATGTTGTGGTGATAAGGACATTAGCAGCTTGACTAAATACTGAGAACTACAATTCCTCATTTCAAAAATTCTGAGAGAAGTTTCTTGTATTATTCAAACTACTATTCTATCTTGGGTGTCTATATTGTATTTCTCAGTCTATCTGTCTATTCCACTTTTTCTTGGAAACTATGGGGTTAATCTAACTGAAATTTTGTTCAGATCTTTGTTGTGATAAGGTGTAGCAAACTAAGTATTATGATATCCATTCAAAGCACGGTTAGGGATTAATAAGGATTAGTATTTAATACAAAAATAGGTACATATTTAATCATATATTTAGCATAAAACACTCATTCCAAGTCAATGGGCTATAACTTTTACCTGTTTTTAACGGGATAAATAATTTAGTTATTTTCAGGTTTCAGCTGATATAACCAATCTTTTTTCAGGTGCATCTTTTCTTAAGAGTCTTTGCTGAACTCTAGAATCCATACACAATATTAAACAATCTACGCTTAAATAATTAAATTTAATCTACTGCAGTAGCTTGTTCTTGTCCCATCAGCCATGACCAGGTAAAAGTGTTAAGTATTACTCATTAGTATTGCCTGAAGTGAGGATTGAATGATACTGCCACTCAGAACACATTGTACTCAACACCTTTATCCATTGTGCCACATGTCCCACTCTATTTCAGGCAAAGTTTTAATAGAGATGTAACTAGCCATACACAATGTGGTTAATTCATGAACCTCACCTGATACAATGATGATCACGCAACCACATGTGCAGTGTGACACCCACTGTACTGGGAGTGCGGTTGAATTGAACCTAAAATTTGAAGTAACTGACGTTGTCTCCCCTTTATGCTTCATCATTCACAGATAAAAATTCTTTTATATGTACATGCCCAAACGTACATTCAATTTTTATCAAAATTCCTCTCGTCATACCGTCACAGATCTCACGGCTTACTAATTAATCCCATTCCAATCCCATCAGAACATCAACAATGCCATAACACAATAAAAAAATTTTTTTTTTTTTTACTATCTATATTTGCCAAATCCCCGTTTGCTTTGCTTCCTCATGAAAACAGTTATACACAAGGTCGTTTTTTTTTAATGTGGGGAAAATTCAGCTTAAAAAAAAAAAATAAATAAAAAAAATAATAATAAAATAAAAAACATACTAGATTGGGACAAAAGTTTAAATTGCCTTAATCTAGAAAAATTTCTCCCTCACTGTACAAGAACAGAACAAGTGTAGTATCAGAACAGACACTACACACTGCTCTTAACCAAAAGACGACAGAGCATTTTTATGATAGATTTATTCTCGATACTGACCGTTTTTCTATTGAAATGCTTAATTATACTTTGAGTTTATATTCAAACTCTTTGATAATTTTTGAAAAGAAAAATTATTCCAATAAAGGAATTCATATTTTTTTAAATTTCTGATTCACTTTCAAAAGGTGAAAAAGCCCCGTTCAAGAGCATCATTCAGAACTGAGTGGACCACTTAATCAACATTGTCAGCTATGGGACAATGGAGAACCTAAATGCAGTCAGTAACACTCGTCCACACTATTAAAAATATCCCAATAAGTGTACAGCTCAGCTGATCGATTATGCAAAAGAATCAATTCAGCAGAATCCAAAATATTGTGCTTATTATAAAGTTCTGGTTCCAACAAGCTTTCGTACCTAAAACCTGTCTCTAAATCAGTTGAAAGAGAACTTTGGAGGGTGTGTGATCAGTTTCAAGACTGATGAGGAGCAGGCATCTCATAAGTCAGGCCTTAAATCTCTCTCTCCATAGATTTCCTCTGTAACTACCTTCATGGAACTGAATGAGACCATAGTCATACCTTGGTTGCTTCGTAAGGGACAGATTTATGTTTTGTCTTAAGAAATGTACAAAGTTATATGAAGGTCATCTTGAACACTTACTGTAAGAATTAAAGAGGTCAAAGACTGTCAAGTTTTAATGTCTTAAACACAAATCAATTATCACGAATGCTTTTCAAAACTAATTATACATGCATTTCAATTGTTTAACGGATTTGAAATTTGTTGACCGAGGGAAATGGCCAAAAATATATTTACACGTTTTTGGGCCAAGCTCAATTAGTACAACAGAGAGTAAAAAATTTCCATATTTTTTTTTATTTGCTCATAAGCTTATATCCTTGTTTTCAGGCCATATATATATATATATATATATATATATATATATATATACACACACACTTTTTTATATTATTATAGTCATCGCTTATTACGACCCAGATGCCACTCAAGGATAAAGATTAATGAGTGTCAGGGGAGATAACAAAGTGATGATAGAAATTGGATAGGAATTAATTTATTTGAGAGGATAGCTCCTCAAGAGCTTAATTATGTTGGACTTGAAAATAATCATGTTATGGTCAGTTGGAAAGCAGTTACACACTATCGTGTTCTACAAACAAGCATTTTTTGGGAAAAAAACTTTGCTCATGGGATTTTCATTTAGTTTAAGGCACAGACAGAGTAAAAGAAATTGTTAATAGTGGTTGTAGCTAGCCAGGTATCAGCCATGAATGTTTTACAGAGGGGAACCATAGAGTAAAGCTCAGTCGAGAAGTTATACACTTATTCAATATAAACATATATTCTAGGATCCTCCGACCACTTTGTTGTATCAGTTAAGATAAAAATGAAATGTAACAAGTCCTCAGACGTACCCCTCCACCGTACTGTATACCGATACTCCATGGTTGACTGGGATAGCTTCTGTACATTCATATCTGATCTACCTCTGCATTCCATGTTTAAAAAGGATGTACCCTCTATAGTATCAGACCTGACCGAATGGTTAATTGTAGGCATAGACCGATTCATACCATCTAAAAAATTCCAACAAAAACATAACAGCCAGCCATGGTTCTCCACAGAATGTGCTGCTGCCATCGCGCACAGAAATCACTTTTTCCATAGCTACCAATGTAATAGATGTACTGAGATTAAAGCTACTTTCAGGAACGCCAGCAACCACTGTAAAAGAGTAATAAAAAATGCAAGAGAGCTATATGTTCAGTCCGTTAAATCCAAAGTAGCTGATCAGCGGCTTGGCACCAATTTTGGCAAATAACAAATAGGATCCTGAACAGAAGTGTGCATTCTATCCCAAAGACAAGGCCAAACTATTTGCCAAGAACTTTGCAGCTAATTCTACCTGATGCGACAAAGGCCATCAACTCCCCGTATTTCCTCCTATAACACAGAAGATGCTAGGTAACATACAAATATGTGTGTGAGGTCGCCAAGCTAATCAAGAACCTTGATTCCAGTAAATCAACTGGCCCTGACGGCATCCCAATTATAATGCTTCAACCAGAACTTGCTCCCATACTCACAAAACTGTTTAAGCGCTGCCTTAAGAAGTGCTTTCCAACACCCTGGAAAACCTCATCAGTATGCCCTGTATTTAAGAATTCAGGTGATAAGTCATCTCCTTTTCAGTAGAGACCAATAAGTCTCCTGTGTGTCATGAGTAAGTTGCTGGAATCCATATTAAATAGAGAAATAGTCAACCACTTCAGCAGAAATAACCTTCTTAGTGACACGCAATATGGTTTCCGTTCTGCAAGATCTACCGCAGATGTGCTAATGGTTATATCTCATAGGATTAGTGAATCTCTTGACAAAGGCTTCCTTTCTAGGGCAATTGCTCTTGACATATCAAAGGCCTTCGACAAGGTATGGCATAAAAGCCTACTTCACAAGATTTCCAGCTATGGTATAACTGGAAATGTTATCTCAATCATTAAATCATTTCTCTCTGATAGGCTCATAAGAGTAGTGGTTGATGGACAAAAATCAGAGGCCTGCAGTATTAATGCTGGAGTTCCTCAGGGGTCCATCCTGGGCCCAACTCTCTTCCTGATCTACATCAATGATCTCCCTAAACACATACTTAAATCATTCGTTGACATCTATGCTGATGACACGACCATTTACGGCAATATATCAAAGGCTGTAAATGAAAGTTCTCTCTGATTCTCTCTCCTCTGATCTCGAGCACGTGGTTCAGTGGGGGAAGACGTGGTTGGTTACCTTTAATGCATCTAAAACCAAACTCCTATCTTTACATCATCAACGCTCTGATCCCCATCTGGCATCAATTGAAATGGATGGCTCTCATCTAGGAGAAGCCCCATGTTTTGACAAGCTTCTGGGTTTGACCATTACTCCTGATCTGAAGTGGAACACGTACATCAGGTCTGTTGCCAAGGTCACTGGAAAGATGGTGGGATCCTTCTACCGCTCCAGAAGATATCTCACTACTGATGCAATTCTCTATCTATAAAAAAGCCAAATACGTCCAAGGATGAAATACTGCTGCCATATCTGGGCAGGAGCTGCTAAAAACAGCCTATCCTGCCTTGGCAGAGTACAAAATAGACTTCCTGGCTTAGTGGGGAATGCCTTTTTCTCTTCCCTGCAACCTCTCTCCCACAGAAGAGACATTGCGAGCCTATCTTTGTTATTTCCATGGCAGGTGCTCGTCTGAGCTCCAATCTCTAGTTCTCCCTGGCCAATCTTTTACGAAAAACACCCGTCTAGCTGAAACCACTGTCAAAAATTTTCCCCACTCTTTATCTGTGCCTAAATCAAAACGTAGATTTCATGAACAAAGCTTCTTTGTTAGAACTGCATGCCTGTGGAACTCTCTTCCGTCTGCCTGCTTCCCACCTGACTATAAACCTGGATGTCTTCAAGTCCAACGTTAACAAATTCCTGATGAACCGTCCCCTTAAGTAGACACTTTATTAAATCTCAACACTAACGTACTGTACATGCAATAACCCTTATCCCCGAGTGGCTCCCGGGCCTTGATAAGTGGTGACCACCTTGTAAAAAAAAAAATAAAATAAAATAAAAAAATAATAAACATTTTCAAGCTATTAGATAAACTGATAATATGAAACCAACATTTAATCATCAAATTTAGTACTTGATGCACTTGACCAATAAAAAAAACGTTGATAATTAAGATTCTCATGTCCAACTGTTTAATATTTGATACTGGAATCCTGAAAGTGGACAATACTTGAAAGATGCCAAGAAACGAGTCTTATAATTATGTGTGAGTTCTTTGTCAATCTCAAGAACATTGTGCTCATTAAGTTTAGTTCAATTTACAACATGGGAAATGGTATGAACCCACTTCTCTATGGTTATCTTGTGTCAGCTATCATTCATGAAGGGTTGACCCGACCCCTCCTCCGCCCTCCTCCTGATCTGGATAGCATCTCGATTGTTTGCCACAAAGTTTTCAATTACAGACGTTAGGATCTCTAAGCAATGGGGATTTCATCATCAAAAACGAAAAATGCAGAGACGGTGGTTGTCTTCCGATCAAATTTCATTCTTATCAATCATATACTGCTATTAGCATTTTCACCAGTGTTTAAGTTGATCTGACACCAGTAATTAAATGGAAAAATCATCAGCAGAACGTTGTACAATATGGACAAACTAATGCTGATATCCAGACAGTAGATTGTTTTCAATAGCCTTGTAAATTTCACTTCCCTTATTTTGTCCTTTAGTTCTCTCATTCCATAAGCAAAGTTTTTGACAAAGAGGAAAGAATTGTTTTTTTTTTTTTTGGATCAAAATCTATTTATCTCACACTTATTGTTTTTTTTGTTTTGTTTTTTTTTACCTTGAAGCAGTAGTTTTTTGTTTTGTTTGTTTTAGCTCTGGGAAACATTAATCAGAAATAACTTTTCTAGGGAATTTAGTGTGAAGCAAACATATCAGCTGATAAAGAGTGTACACTAAAATGGGACAATATTTGATTTTAACCATATAAAAAGATATATTTTGATTAAATATCTGACCGTTTACACATATTATTCAAAGAAGTGTTTAAATTATTACATAATGGCAGAAATAGTCTAGATTTTGGTTAATGGAATCTCCATCACAGCACAGTTTAAGTGATTCAATTTATAAAAAAAATTTTAATTAAAAAAAAAAAAAAAAAAAATTATCTTCACATTAAAAAAAAATTTTTTTTTATAAAAGACTAGCGAGGGGTACCCGGCGTTGCCCGGGTGTTTGTAGGTATGTGTGGAAACTCCGGAGGTGGGGGGGGGGATTAAAAAAAAAAAAAAAAAAAAAAAAAAAAAAGTAAGTATGAGGATCGAACCCGAACCCTTGAGGCAAAGTTGTAAATTAAAGTGTGAAAAAAAAAAAAAAAGCGTGCGGCGTTAACCATTGCCCCAACGCAAGATGCTAACGGAAACACGTTTGAATTTATTTAATTACTAGGATTTGGCAGGTGCCTGTTTTAATGAGTTAATGAGGTCAAGTTTGACTGCGGGGCGTGAACGCTTCCCAAGTTGTTATAGGAAAAAGACTAACCCACATGCGGCGAGCGACAAATGTTGAATATCTATCTTCCCCGAAATCGAGCAAATTAAATAGACAGGCGAGCTTCGTTGTTAACTGTGAGATATTACGATTTATATGTGATATAAAAAGTTTTAAAAAGTTGTGAACCGACCGATTCTCTGAAAGAAGCCTTTTGTAGACATACAGAAAAAGCGAACACACATACATACATTTTCGCTTTTATATTTATAGAAGATTTACTTTTTTTCCCTAAATGTTAATTTTAACAAAACGAAAATAAATATTATGCACAAAGAAATTATCACATTTTATATTCATATGGTTATTTTTATGGAGGTGGGTGTGTAAAGAATGAAATAGCAAAAAAGAGCTTAATTGTTTTTCTGTTTCAAAATTTTTAAGATAAGGATTGATTATTTGGATTATTTCAGACTATTATTCTCATTTTGATTGTCATTTTCTCAACATTTCGATATAGGTAAATTTCAATGAGGTGTACCTGAAAAAGGTCAGAGATTACATCAGTCGAAACATGGTGAAAATAATACAAACGTTATCACTGTCTTTCTGTATAATTTCATACAAAAAGCATGTTGAAAAAAAAAAAAAATGAAGAGAGAGACGGGTAGGGCATACTATCAACATAGCAAAATGCTTAGAAAAGTTTATTATCTGTGGAGTAAAAATAAGGCAGCTCTAATTAGAAGTGTAATTTTAGTTTATTTGAAATCATGATAGTGGCTTTAATACAATCTTATAAAAATCTATGATCATAACTTAACAGGACTACAGTTAATATAAATCATTTAAACATCCACAAAACTAAAGGAATAATATTTAAAAAAAAACAAAAAAAAAAACAGATAAACTATTTGAGGAGGCTAACTAATATCTTAAGTGATATAGTCTTGTGGTCGGGCTAATTGGTCTGAAGTTGCTTCACCAAATTGTCAAGGGTGTATTTTTAAATAAAAAAAATTAAATTAAATTAAAAATCAAAATATTAATGTTTGAAAATTACCTTCTTCTACGGTTGCATCCAATTGCTTCACCTTTCTGTGTACATCCTCCATGCGTGACTGTAATTGGTTAAGTCGATTGTACACGGAAGATGCTTCCGTGAACAGCTCTGTGAACATGTCCTCGGCATGTTTGCTCAGACTACTCAGCTGCCGAATGGTATTGGCTAACGTGTTATTTGCCACACATTCTAATTCGTTTCGGACAGCAGGATGCACCCCGACATTACTCACATGGATTGGCTCGACTATACGTTTTATCAAAGGCATCTTTTACACACAGCTCTGCAATAAGAAAAACAAAAAAAAAAATATTAAAATCTAGCATTTTTGATGGGTTAATTATACAAAAATAAAATTAGAAAAAATAAATTGCTCATCACCAAAAATAGTAGCATAACTTAAAGTAGCCTGAAAAAAAAAAAATAAATAAATAAAAAAGTAATGCCATAAAGAGGGCCCTGTCGGTGGGACATTAGAATACGCCGACTGCCCCTCTGCAGAGGGTAAAAGTCCCTCAATGGGGGTCCTGAATATAACCTTAAACTATATCCAGTGGTGAGGCCCCCAGCTTGTGGGCTTTGGGGAGTGTGGAGCCATCCTTTAATTACCATTGCTCCCAGGTCCACTCTGAAGTGGTAGTACCTGTTAGGGTCCCAACTATGGGTTAAATAGAAACTGACATGAAAACAACAAATATATTCTATTAAAAAAATTTTTCTTCAAAATCTTTGGATTCAGCATTAAATAACCCGAAAAGGGTTGATATGCCATAAAACAAAAACAACCAACCAAAGCCACAAAGAGAAAGAATTGTACATTTTTATACAGAAAGAAAGTGAAATTTTATCATAATCTAAATAAACAAGATATTTCAGGTTGGAATTAAACGGTTCCTAAGTGGTTAATGGTACAAACTGAAAACCTGAGTGTACCCGGTTCGAATCGAGTTCATTCTACAGAAACTCATCTAAACCATGCCTGACATTTTGTCTAAACTCTTGAACAGCAAGTAAATAAGCATTTCCTTTGTGTTTCATTTTACTTCAGTTGAAGTTCTCAGAAATCAAGCCATCCTCTTCCTGAGACTAACACTTTATTTCTATGAAATCTAATATATAAATAGTTATATGTCTGTCTCCATATTTTCAAACTATCTCCTCTAAAACTAAGTTGTAGAGCAACAATAGGGGCCTCAAATGATTGGATTTTTTATGGGCCGTTCTTTTATGGGTCTTTAGCCAGTTAAAATTGTTTTTAAGGAGTCAAAAAGGGTTAAATTTGAAAAAAAAATCGTTAAACATTTTGTACATTTATCTTAGTTTAATTTTTAATCACTTTATATGCGTGTCACGTTTGTACAGTGGTAACGTCAAGATCTTTGAATGCTATGGTTTCAGTTTCGATTCTAGCTGATGGCACCTAAATACTTTTTCTTACTTTTGAAATCACGACTCTACAATAATATATATGAAATCTGGACAAATTAAAATATTGTATTTAAGCGTATTTTACGCCCAGGCAAAGCTGCCCCCACCCCCACTAGTACATAGATATTCGAATATTCCATTAAAGTTCTCCTTTACATCTCAAACACAGAGTAAAGAAGTTGGAAACAAAATTTTCCTCTTCCCAATTGCACATTTAAATATGTTATAGAATATCTTTCTTGTGGTCTTTTGATTTTACTGGATTCCAGGACAAGAATTTATCTAGTCTGGTGGAGTATCCAGCTTCGTGCAGTTACTCGCGGTAACATCATTTTGAGTAGGTGCACCATCTATATATATAAAAGGCAAAATGGGCGCGAGCGTTTTTGCATATCCACGAAAGGCTTTTTTCAGGGGACGTTCTCGACTACGTTACATTTATTTAGAATTTTCCTTATACTTCCTAGATTATAATATCTACGATTTGCGAACGAAGTAGTCTCTACATTTATTTTGATGGACTTTTAAAAAATCCCTGGTTCCCAGTGTTGTTTGTCTTTCTCGTATAAATAAAGCGAAATTGGTTGAAGCAAATGCAACGGGACGTTCAAATAGGCAATTAGCTTTAATCAATGTGGGGGAAACCCTTTCACATCAGACAACTGCTATTCATTTGGACTACTGTCAGAGCTCCCCCTTTTTGTGAGGAGCTGGTTTTCCCCAACATCGTGGGAAACGGCAGAAAGCGGAAACTTAACTGGTCTGCAGCCAGACGTTCATTTTTGTGCCTGCGTGAACTCATTCACTTAGCAAGTCAACTTTTTGATTGACATCGATAAATTTGAACACTTTTCACTTTCTCTCCCGTCGTAGCGTAGTGGTAAGATGCCAGCTTTTCTTTCACTTTCTTTTCCACTTTCGCATCGTGGGATCGAGCTTGCCCCTCCCCATTTTTTTTTTTTTGGCTCCAAACACTCGAGCAACGTCAGGAGTGACAAAAAATTTCTAATTAGAAACTGTATTCCTTAAAATTGAACGTAATACATCATTGCAAGAAAAAAAAAGGGGGGGAGCATCTGATGATTAAAGTTATATGTGAAGGTAAACCTCAGCCACTATGATGATCTGTGAATAAGTTGAGAGACAGGCAAAATAGGAAAATTGGAACCGAAATAGGTACTTCAACTAGTTTATACATAAAGAAATGTAAAATTAATGAAATGATACCAACATCAAAACGTGATGCAACCCTCAACCCAGCCGACTAGCCGCAAAATCCAATCCTTTCAAGGTAGAGGTCTCTAAATGCTGAAAAATTTTCTTTGATGGGTTTTGTCAAACTGCTTACATGGTCATGGTCACAGCATTCACCCTGGGTCAGTTGGGTCGGTTCTTTCCAACAAGTTGACGTTTTGAACACTGGCTGACTAGCCATGGCGATTCAATGCTGCTTCCGTTAGGAGTCCAAGCCATTTGCGGTTTTAAGGACAAACCCCATACAGATGGCAGCCTGGGCCAGGTTTTGAGTTGACCACCATGATGTTTTGTCCAACCTCATGGTGGAGTTGGATTGATGGCTTCACGGATGAAGTCATGAGGAGTATGTCCAAACCAGCTAAGGCATCTGGTAAAGATAGATTTTTGGAGGGAGTGAATTCTGCAGTGAGTGTGAATTGTACTGTTGGGGACAAACTGTTGCCAGTGGACACTGAGGATGTGGTGAAGGCGATGATAGTTGAATACCATTTAGTTTGTGTAGGTCAATTTCCTGCATAAGCCAAGTCTCACAGTCAAAAAGGAGAAGGATGCAGACGAGGGCTTAGTAGGTTCTTCCTTTGAGATTCAACTGCTAACTTTTGTAATTCTTAAATGTAATGTGAACAAACACATTGTTATCCAAATCATCATCTGTAACATTATGTCTTGTTTAGGGTGAATTAATAATAATAATAATAATAATAATAATAACCAGAAAGCAATTGTTATCCCGCACCAGTAAAAAACTGGAAAGAAGTTAATTTAAATAGACAATAATTTGCAATAATATAAAAATGAGTTTTTTTTTTTTTGACTCCAAAAGTTGAAGAGCTTTGAAGATGGAAGTGGTACCATTAAAATGAGCAACCTTTTATTCTCCAGAAGGTATTTTTCTACATAGTCACCAACATTCTCAATGCACTTTTGCCAGGAATTCAATGATGCATCTCTGCTTCTGATGCATGTCTATGACAAAGATTGCTTTCTAAGAGTCTTACAGGGTTAATATTTGCAAGAGAGAGATGAAACTCTCAGATCATGAATGCATAAGTTCAGTCATCATAACAATGCCATTTGCAACTCCCTCTGAATCATCTGGGGAGGGGGGCATTACTTTTAGAACGCCCGCATATATACACTTTTAAATCAGCTGAAAATTTGGAATAAAGAAAAAGAGTCGGACTATATACTTTCCAACTCTGCAACATTGATCGTCTATTTGGCTTTCCAGCTTTCTCGTGTATCTTGTAAGACAAACACCTGTGACATCATCAATTTAAATGGTTGGTTTTGCTTGTTTTATGACATATCAACTCTTTTTTTGGGATTAATACTCACACAATACTCATTGAAAATAATTTGTAATTTCTATTTTACCCACTGTATTACAAGTATTTTATAGAATGTGCCATAACAAACTTTTAGCACTTGCATCTATTGGACGTAAATACTCCTAACTAACCCAATAAACAGCAAAATCCCACCCCTACACCATAGAGGTCCATAGATGCCAGAAAGTCTTCTACTTTAATAGTTTCACCCTTCCCATAACGGCTAGACTTTGAAATACTCTCCCTGTTTCTCCACTTCTGATTGTACTAATTGTGTTGAAATTTAAATGTAAAGAGAATAGAAATCTCACTTTTAAACTCCCTACATAGTGTGCCATTGCAGACATAGTCCTAAATAAATTTAAAAAAAAAAAAAGTGGAAATGACACCAACCCTACGCGGGTTTAACCGGCTTCCTCCAAAGAAGTTCCATGGGAGTATGAAATTCACAAGCGGTCTTCGGTCGCATGTATATCCTCGTTAAGGGAAATGACAACATTAGGATTTTGAAACTTTTGCAAGGAGGTGTCGATGTTGTCCTACATATAGCGCCTGGAATTAGTCACCCATCTGGTACTGACAAGGCTCTATGTTGCTTAACTTCTAATGAGAACTGGCGTGTCAACATGATTACGCTGTATATCCCAAATAAATAGTAGCCCCATATGTCAAAGTGGCAGTATGTCTTGATTGCAGTGAGGAAAAGTAAATTAAATTTTTTTTTTTTTAAATGTGTGAATTGTAAAATATTGACTCGAATTTGAACCCTAATTAGATTTCATATTCCATATCCATTACAGGACTTGTGTCCACTCACCTTTCTCTCTTGGATGATCAACTGAAGATTTTGTTTGCTAAATTTTGATTGTGTTCTAAACATTCTAAGTTTAGTCTCAGAAAAACATATACACACAAAATAAATAAATAAATAATGCACACACATACCAAAAAGTTATTATAGAATTTTTTTTTTAATATGAGGAATTCATTCTACATTAAAATGTTTTGGTGCTTGTGTCAATAGGGTATCATATTCAAGGGAGGTAATTATGCTAGACTAAGCAAATAAATTTAAGAGACAATTTGGTACAAAGAAAATGTATGCAACTTAGACAAATGAATACAAAAATACTTTTTAATTATTAAACACTATGTTCGACCAAGATATTTAAAAACATACGGCTGAACATATTTTTTTCATATTAATAAGTGTTATTTTTATCTTTAATAGGTAAAAAAGAATTTTCAATATTAATTACTTTTAAAAGTTTCATACTAATGATATATGCAAAATGATAAACATTTTTTTTTTTTTTTTTACTTTTAATTATGTACTTTGTAGACCTTTCTGCTGATAGGATATCAACAGCGTTACACTTGCATTTGATACTCTATCGACACAAGCACCATTATTTTTTTTTCAAGAACCAAGAGTAATTATGTTAAGTTATTCAAATAACGAAAAGAAAAAAAAACTTCAACGATACAATAGTAGTAGTAGTGAGATGTGTGTACTGTTATGCAATTTGAAACAATTTTACACAAATCTATATTTTTGTAGGTCATGAGTCATGGCCAACCACGACTCAGATGTCTGGTTGAACTTTGATGTGAAAATCATAATTTGCCAATTTAAAAATGTTAACTTGGAAGGAAAAAAGTGAGAGTAAAACTAAAGTGGTGAAATAAATATTAATTTTCAACAAATCATATATCTCTATCTTTATAAAGTTTGATGTTTTTATATTTGCATGAACCCGATTCACTCCTAAACTAATTTTCAAGAGCTATGAAACAACCACTACACAGAAGGGAGCTCAAATTTAGTTTGATTTCATGTTATGTAAAAGTAGAAGCTCTTTGTGAAAATTCAGATACCTCAAATTTTTGTGAAATTTAAAAATAGATATTAGACATCAAGTAATAAATATTCCCCAAATTTTAATTCATTTGAAATAAAGGGTTTTAAACAGCATAATATGTGCACAATCTCTCATTTGAAATTCAAAATATTTCAAATTTGCATTGAATTCAATACAGTCATTAAATACTAATGACACAATTTATTCACTGTATTTCAATTTTATCTCACGACTCTTTAAGCTGAAGACTTAAATTGTGAACATTTTCTAGAATCTAATGCTAATTCATCTTTAACTGACCTTTGATAACTAAATATTTTCGTTTACTATCCAAATAGAAAAGTTACTAACCAAACTTACATGAATTTTGGAATATGACATCTTCCTTACGTGACGAGTATGTACATCATTTCTTTGTTTTATTTTTTAAATAAGTAATTCTAAATATGTACTGAATTGAGACTTGAAATTTATCCGGGTGTTTTTTTTAAACAGTCTTTGTTTAAAAAGAAAAAAAAAAAGTATATTGTTCTTTTAAACTTTTATTGTTTAAATAATTTGACTTTGCTCGTTTTATTTAAAAAAATAAAGGCTGAAAAGAAATTTTTCACTCAGTAATGAGGTTTGGAAGATTGTCAGTGAAAAAAAAATGCCAAAAGATAAGCGTTTTATTATTTCTAGTTAACACTTTGAAAAACCACTCGCAAATGCGACTATTTCATTCATAATATAAAACCTTGTCATGGTCATGGTTTTGATTAAAATAAGAATTAGGATTCTAGGCATAAAGTTAAGTATAATTATATCTTGATTTTAATCTTTGTAAAGGGAGATATAAAATCGGTTAATGTTCTGGAGTATTATTCTGTATTAGACGGGTGCTACAAGTTGATCTTTCTTCTTTTTAATTGTGATCTTATCAACTTGGGTGAATAGAACTATATAGAAGTAGTTCAAAATCATTTGAATTATGCAAATACAATCAGTGATTCAGAAGTTATAAAAATTTAAAGGGCTAAAATTTGTTTTTCATTCGACATTTTTCTTTAATAATCATTTTTTTAAAAAAATGGGCTAAAATATGGACCAAATCATTTCAAGAAATTCGGTCATTTTTCCATTTACTAACAAAAAAAAAAAAAGTGGGTGATCATCTTCCACACAAAATTATGCTCACCTCTTACTTATACAGCCAACATTATTATAACACATGTTTCTAGCTGTGGAATGTGTTCAATAATTGAACCTCTGACAACTGAATTCATCTTCCACACAGAACAGACATGTATTATGCGCATCCATTTTTTTTTTAAATATCTTTTTTTGGTGTCATTTTTACTGTGCACGATTATTCATATAAGAAAATATTAAGAAAAAATAAATTTAATCAATTTTTAATTTGCAATTTACAAGTTTTCTTTTATTTCTTATTTTTCATGTTAATAAAAAACTGCAAAGCTTTATTTCAATTTTTCTTAAAATTGGCCTTTTCACTAGGATCTAAGTATAATACCTGTTCTGATAGTTAACTCAATTTTCTGTCTTTATCACTGAAGAAATCCAATGATTGTCAAGAATTTATAATAGAAAAAAAGGTCTTATTTGGGTTCTTTGGACTACTGTTCTCATCTTCAGTGTTTTTTCATGCATCAGTCGATGTAACCTCTGACCTTCTTCAGGTGTAACTTGTCAAACCCTGACATAATGGGTAAATAATTTGGTAAAATTTAAGTGTAAAGTTACACTCTTTTGGATGTTGAAGATTCAATTCTCAGTGTGTCCGACATTCAAAATACAATCATGAATTACTTAGGATTTCTACCTAGTCATCGCTGATGGAATGAGAGCATTCTACTCCCATCGATTAAATAAAGCGTTCTGTTCGAAATTCTGTGCAGATTTCAGAGTTCAACAGAAAGATTCCCCGAGTTTGACAAGATACATTTGAAGAAGGTCGGAGGTTACATTGATCAAAACATTGTGAAAATAACACTGACGATGAGAACAGCAGTTCAAAGAATCTAAATAATATGAATAATGAATCCTCGTCTCAAAAATTCAGAAAAAAAAGAGGGGGGGGGGGGTGAATAAATTATCAACAAAATAATTTATCAAATGAAAGAAAATTCTAATCTAACAATTTGTGTAAGTTTTTGAAACTTTTTTTTTTAAAGTGTTTTTCTATCGCTATTTACAAAGTTTTGAAAAATAACCAAAATGGCCGACATTCTTTATTTGAAGGGTAGATGCAATGTTGTACGTTCAACAAGTGAAAAATGGAAAATGAAACAAAACTATGAATAAATTGTCACCAATCATTCCATAAAATCAAAGGTTTCTGCATTAAAAGTGCAATCAATAAAGCGTTCATGTAAGGATGGATTTTATTGCACCCTTGAAAAGAGTTATAAAATCTAGTGGAGAACAACCAACAGAATAGTAGAATGGAAAAAAAGGTTTATTATTAGAAAGTACAATGAATATATATTGACTAGTAAGACATTACTATCTTTAAAGAAAAATACTAATAAATATGGTTTTCTCTATATACCATCTGCTTTTTTTATTCCCCTTGATTCAGCCATAGTCATAAAACCATTAATAATACACAGAGGCTACTAAGCTAATTAGGGAATGCATAAAACTTAGGAATATCATGATAGCCAATACAGAACCCCAAAAATGTGACAATGATACATTTTCATTCACATAATTCTGAGGCAGCACGTTCAGGATGGCAGAACGCAATGCAAAAGGATATCGCTGGTACATTTCTGAGCAAACACCAGTGTGATTATGCAGAAGGTCTAATGTGAATGTATAACATTGCAGGTTTAGTACGTTCAGCTGCAGCACAGGGCGGTATTTAAGCCTTGTGGTGGGGAAAGGATCATAAAATAATCTGTAAGCAACAGAAACAACTGTTACATTCCAGTGAGTAGACAGTAGATCTAATCCAAGCAGATCATATCATCCAGAGCGAACAGGGCCGCGGCAGGGACCTGTATTCCAAGTGTGGACGAATCATTATCTTGTAAAGCCTAGTCTTGATGACTGACCAATTTTTATGATTTCAGATTCAAATAAACAGCAACAATTGGAATACACTCTACTAAAGTCTGATTCTCACAACTGGTGAATTTCAAAAATGAAACCTGGACATGAGGACATTTTAGAAGAACGATATGTAATAAAATTCTGCTTTAAACTTGGAATAAATGCTGCAGAAACATATGGAATACTTCAGACTGCTTTTGGACCATCTTGCATGAATTGAGCATCAGTTTTTGAGTGGCATAAGAGATTCAAGTAAGGCAGGGAGTCTGTGAGGGATGATGAGAAGTGTGGGAGGAGTAAGGAAGTCAGAATACCAGAGTTGATTGGCCAAATAAAGAATTTCGTGGATATAGACCGTCATGTGTCTATCGAGACAATAAGTGCACAGTTTGATGTCAGTGTGGTAACTGTACACACAATTATTCATGAGGAACTAAAGATGCGGAAGATTTACGCAAAGTTTGTCCCAATGTACTAGTCCACAACTCCACAACTGTGTGTACTATCAATAAAAGTGCCCCATACGAAAAAGTCTGGAAACTTATTGAAGCCACCTTGTAAGTGTTGAACTAAGAATAAATTGTGACCATTCAATAACAGGTTGTTATCTAAACTGATCGTTGACTTTGAATCTGCCGCTGGCATTCTAAAGGTGATATTAAAATGTCAAAAGTGATCTCTTATTGAATGTATTGGTTTTCAATTTAAATTACAAACACTTCCTTACACTTGATAAGGTGTGTGCCATTTAAACAGTTCACTTGTATTAAATGAATTAATCATGAAATGTTCATTGATTACTCATTTTACAAGTGACATTTCCTGTAAAAAGTTTAGATTTTTTTTTAAATTTATTTTTGGTGCTTATTTAGAATTCTACTTAATTAAAGAAACAAAAATATAGAAAAAATATTTATGATATACATACTCATCACAGAACGTCATATTCCAAAAAGTCACAAATTGATTAAATAATTTTTTTTTATATATAAAAAATAATTTTCAGCAATTACAAGACTAATTTTTATCTCAGTAGTTCGAATTGGGTTGTCTTTTTATTTATACACAATGGCTGTCAAAAATTATTAATCACTAAAAATCGTGAAAGTTGATTTTCTTAAATAAAACTACTTGATCGATTTACATGATTTTTGGAATATGACATCTTTGTTCTGTAACAAGTATGTACGTATATCAGAGATTTGTCTGTATTTTCTGGGGTTTTTTTTTTAAGTTGAATTCTAAATAAGAATCTTAATTTTTTGCTTTGTAATAGATTACATCTACAAGGTTTGTCTCCACCCTCTGCGACTACCCTGTTCACCTTTCCCAATCCTTTTTATTTATTTTTTCTTGGTCTACCCTATTTCTCAACCCTGACTCTGGCTCCTAGTTTGGCTTATTTAAACTACTGTTCTCATCCTCAGTGTTATTTGCACAACATGTAACCGTCGATCTTCAGGTGTATCTTGTTGCTCTGAAATCTTTCTTTCAAACTAGGGAATCTGCACAGAATTTCAAACGTAAGCCTTTATTTAATCCCTGAGGGTAACATGTTCTCCAGCCATCATCATGACTGGGTAGAAGTTTTCAGACCTGAGCCACGAGGATTCCAAAACTTCAGACTCCGACTCTTTATTTTAAAATCTTCCAATATTTAGACTTGATTCTTTAAAAGATGAAAAAATCATAGCATTCTTACACCAGTAAGTGGGAGTTCAACTCTTTTCAAAACTTCTGCCCTCAAACTCCGAAATCCTGCTGTAAAGTACTTAATCTCCACTTTCTGCTCCCACCCACAAAACTATTCTGAGCATGACACATCATTGCATTCAATGATTTTGTTAAATATGGAGTCACTTAGTTACCACTACTCCCAGGTTCCTTCTGACCTAGAGAGGTAGTATCTATCAGGATCCTGTCTTTGGGTTAAATAGAAACTCATTATTTGGATATTTCAAACTACTGTTCCATTTTAAGTGTTACTTCCACAATGTAGCCTCTGACCTTCTTCAGATGTATCATGTCAAAAACTTAAATCTTTCTATCGAACTCAGGAGTCTGCTCGGAATTTCAAATGGAACCCTTTATTTAATTCATGAGGGTAGTATGATCTTGTCCCATCAGCTTTGACTGATTAGCGTTCCTAAATAATAAGGAATAGTATTTTGAGTGTCACCCCCACAGTGAGGATTGAACCTCCAACCTCCAGAAATGTAACTTTTACAACTGAATTTTACCAAGTGCTCTATCCACTGTGCCACGTGTCTGAAGTATCCAAATAATATGAATAATTAATCATCTCAGAAAATTTCAGAAACGTAAATAGAAACTATCGTTTACAAACTATACAGATGCAAAACAAATTAATCTACAAACCCATCTTATACAAAACGTGCAGTTTCGGTATAAAATGACGCAACAACTAACCAACATCTACAAGGTTTTTCGTGCAAGAGGTGCACTAACAAATATGTGCATCATTCAGATTATCACTTTCTGCAACCAACATATGTTGTAGTTTCATGCAATGCATACAACAAAGAGAGCACTCAGAATCACTAGTTTTCTATGGGAGTGATGTAGGTGCGAATGAAAAGTAAAACTATTCAACTGTCCTTTAAAAAAGATATACAAATACGGAAACCAACAAAAAGATTTAAAAGGTTAAGTGATACATTCAATTGTATGGGATGAAAGGAGGTATTAAAAACTGGATCAGCTTTTCATCTTCAGCACCAGGGAGGTGATGGTAACTAAGTGGTTAATGACACGAACTACAACCTGGGAATGTTAGGTTCGAATCAAGTTTGTTCCATAGAAACACTTTCACTTGGGAATGTTGGCAACCATCACATGGTCCTTCTTGTAATTACCAGACGTCTTTCTAGAAAGAATTCTAGTTAGAAATATATTGGGGAAATGAATGAATGACGTTCAACATCAACATCATCTTCAGCAGCAGACAGACCAGACATTGAAAATGCCCACCCCCAGTCTCACCTTAGTCCTGACACACAATCGTAACTCCCATTTTACATGCTGACATATGTTAGACAGCTTTTAAAGACTGACTTCCAAATTAACCTATCTCTGGTTAGGGCTAAACCAAAGCATTCTTATCCATTCTCACAATGTGACCAAACCAACAAAGTCTCCTGTTTTGTGGACATCTTCCTATTCTGTCCAGTTTTACTCTTCTTTTTGTCATAAGATAGCACATCTATCATATTCTCATATGATTTCATCTCACTACAATACATATTTTTAATTCTCACTAGCCAGGTTTCAAAGAGGAACTAAAGATTGTAATACAAAAAATGATAGCAGTTTATTTTCTTCACGCTAAGTTTCAGATGTGCCAAGGTATGTTCCCAATAGTCATGAATATAACTAAATAAGTAAATGCCAAAGTTCTTTTCATTTATCACTCCCATATTATCAAAACAGATTACTGCTATTTTAATCAATAATACAACATAGCATTTTGAAATACTAATATATATATATATATATATATATATATATATATATATATATATATATATATAGTATAGAGAAAAAGCTTAGTAGAATGCCTAATTTGCTTAACTTTTTTAAACAGTTCATAAGAAATTAATATTTGGTGTTATTGTCCTATTTTTTAAAATATATATATATATATATATATATATGGAAACAAATGCAGAGATAAGCGGAGAGCACATACAGGGCCTAGAATTTCCAAATGGTCACCTATCTGGTACTAACCAAGATCAACATTGCTTAACTTCGGTGATCTGACGAGAACCGGTGTGTCAACGTGATTATGCCATATATATATATATATATATATATATATATATATATATATATATATATATAATACACACATTTTTTTTTTTTTTTTTTTTTTTTTTTACAAGATATTCACAACTTAGATATATATACAAGATAATACCCCCATTGATTTTGATGTATGAGATCCGTCACAACAATTGAGCTGTTCGGAAATTCACACAGATGATCTATTTTTATAGTGGTGAAGGCTTTGTAAAGAAGCAACCACACTTTTTGGTACAACTGCTAGTTTCGGTGTAATGGCTACAAGACATAGCAGACAGTAGACCTCAGGTTTTACATCAGAGTTCTCCTACTTCTAGACGTATGTTTTAACAAAGACTGAAGATACACTTCTCCCAGGGGATTAAATGTACTCCCGGATATCAACCTGGAAATTTCTTCGTCCCCATGCAGTACATACAGTACCTAGCATTCTCAAATGGTCACCCATGTAGTACTAACCAGGCTCATATATGTGTGTGTGTGTGTGTGTGTGTGTGTGTGTGTGTATATACACGAATATACACATACATACGTGCTCATATATATAATATATATAGTAGCTACCTTCAGTCTTGACAGACTCTGGATACCCACTTTAAGAGTGCCGCCGCGTGGAATTTTTGTGGCAAGAAATGTGCAATCTCCAACCACATCTCTCCTGAGTCAGTATTGTTAAATGCCTACCAGTAGCAAGTAGAGGTTCAGGATGACTGGTAATAATAATATATATATATATGATGATTGCAACGTCTTGTCAGACGAGTGCCACTCCTTCAGACACTTAAAGTCCAGGAGCCCAAAAATGACTTCCATCGCCACAGGACCATTTTTATAGACAAATGCCTGAGAGAGTAGCTATACACAAATGATGTTACAGAGTCTTAGCTTTGTACGACAGCTAAGTCTCTCTCTCGGTTCAAAATGTTGAGATCCAGCAACAAGCAAGAGCAAGATAGCCAGCAACAAGTTAAACTGCAGACCAGCTTAATGCGGGTACTGGTCTCCCGCTTTATGGTTTTTTAAATCAAAGATTTTCTTCTCCTAGAAAGGTTGCCTTCACCACGGCTTATGGGAGCCCTCTCCACCCCAGCACACACATTATATATATATATATATATATATATATATATATATATATACATATACACACACACCCAGGCTCATGTCTCTACAATTATATAAATGCAATTTTGTGTGTGTGTGTGTGTGTGTGTGTGCACCAGTTTGTTTCTTATAGACTCCGAAACAGCTGAATAGATTTTCTTTAAAATTTACAGAACCTTAGTGTATAAGTTTGGGAGTAATCTTGGTTAAGTTTTGCCTCAGAATACCCCCAATAATTACCGATAATCAAAACCGTTTTTTTTTTTTTAAATTTTATCTATCATTTTTTCCATGTTGTCACTTAGCAAAAATGATAGAACAATGGGCCATGAAAATTCTACTGTGGGTGAGTTGATAGCGTTCTTTTTTTCTTTTTTTTGCATGACGTGGTCCGTAGGTTCAAACTCTGCACGTAAATTTCCTAATTTCTTTTCATTAACTGCAAAGAATTTTATATGACTTGAAAAGTTACGTTTTTTTTTTTGTATGACATGGTCTGTAGGTTCAAACCTCGCATGTAAATTTCTTAACGTTTTTTTTTTTCATTAACTGGAAAGAAGTTAATTTATTTATTCCGGACTATTATCTTCATCTTTATTAGTGGTTGTTTCATGACGTTTCGGCCAACTATTCCTCTGGCCTTCATCAGGTTGTAACTATGACAGGATAGAAACTCTAAATCTCCTAACTGCATTCTCAGCAATTATTGCCATCCATAGTTGTTGTCGTCTCACCACAATTTGACCAAGTAAGCCTTTGGACGGCTTTGGGTAGGAGATTCGGAGTTCCTATCTCATCGCAGTTACTACATGACGAAGTCCAGAGGAATAGTTGGCCGAAATGTCATGAAACAACAACTAATAAAGATGAGAATAATAGTCCGCAATAAATAAATTAATATAAATAATACTCATCTCAATAATGAATTCCAATTAAAAAAATGGAAAGAAGTTTATATAAAATAACTTTATAAGAGAAAACAGGTTCTCTAGAGTGCAATGTAGAATAACATATATTTTGGATTAAGTTACTGCATCAAGGCATGTGAAGCTTCTTCCAGGGCGATTTCACAGATTTCGATGACAAAAAAATATAGGAGTGTGAAATATTTGTGGATCATCATTCAATCCTAGGCAACGTCAGGTGTTTCTGTTAGTGTATGTATTATATATATATATATATATATATATATATATATATATATATTCAAGCAAATATTATTAAATACAACGGAGACATTTTGTCTTATAATTCTTTTTAAAATTTTTCAATTTTTCGTATTGTCTTTTTTGTTTCAAAATCAAAAATATTAATAAAGGATCCATACATGTTGCTGTTACGAGCGCTTTCGATTCGTCCACGAATCATCATCAGGTGTTAAAAAATATTATAAGAAGATACTTGACGCCTGTTGACAGTAATTTTAAAATTAAATTTATTATCTATTATAGGAAATTTCGAACACAAAACCTTGTGGTTAAAAACAACTC
Source organism: Euprymna scolopes (assembly GCF_053919585.1). Classification (NCBI taxonomy): domain Eukaryota; kingdom Metazoa; phylum Mollusca; class Cephalopoda; order Sepiida; family Sepiolidae; genus Euprymna; species Euprymna scolopes. Next base: position 34,187,239 of record NC_136519.1, read on the forward strand.
TTCACCGGCGATAAAAACGTTGGAGCAAACCAATGTAGTGTATAAATTTAAATGCTCTATTGGAGAATGTAACTCCAAAAATAATACATACATTGGGCATACAACAACAACGTTGTCCCGGCGAATAACTATGCACCTTAACGACACAAGCGCGATTTACAAACATTTAAAAAAAGAACATAGCTGTCCCCCCTCCAATGTTAGAAAGGTCCTCGTTGACAACACAAAAATTATACAACGGGAAAATAATGTAAAAAAATTAAAGATTCTTGAAGCGTCGTACATTAGAACTCTTCAACCTAATATAAATGACATTGCATTTCAAAAAAGCAGTAACGTTCTGAAATGTCTTGCGTAGTCCGTGTTGGACGGACTTCGTACATGGTGTCTACGAACTTGCTGGTTTTAACACCCGAATTTTTAATCGACTTTTATTCTCAATCGACTTTTATTTTAACTCATCACTGACTATATATATTTTAGTTTTCATTTTTAATCCTCATTTTCGCAATCCTGTATTTTTAACACCTGATGATGATTCGTGGACGAATCGAAAGCGCTCGTAACAGCAACATGTATGGATCCTTTATTAATATTTTTGATTTTGAAACAAAAAAGACAATACGAAAAATTGAAAAATTAAAAAAAAGAATTATAAGACAAAATGTCACCGTTGTATTTAATATTTGCTTGAATGAAAAAATGCTGCCTAAATATACCAATTTCAAACTACATATATATATATATATATATATACATACATACACACACACACAAATATACCTACAGGCTCTATATATATCTATAAATATAAAAGCGAAAATGTATGTATGTTTGTATGTGTGTTCACTTTTTCTGTATGTCTACAAAAGGCTTTTTTCGGAGAAGCGGTCGGTCGCCTAACAACTTTTTAAAACTTTTTATATCAAATATAAATCGTAATATCTCACAGTTAACAACGAAGCTCGCCTGTCTATTTAATTTGCTCGACTTTGGGAAGATAAATATTCAACATTTGTCGCTCGCCGCATGTGGGTTAGTCTTTTTCCTATAACATCTTGGGAAGCGTTCCTGCAGTAAATGAAATACTATCCCGCAGTCAAACTTGACTTCATTAAGTCATTAAAACGGGCAACTGCCAAATCCAAGTAATTAAATAAATTCAAACGTGTTTCCGTTAGCATCTCGCGGTGGGGCAATGGTTAACGTCGCACGTTTTTTTTTTCACACTTTAATTTACAACTTTGCCTCAAGGGTTCGGGTTCGATCCTCATACTTACCTACCAAAACATTTTTTTAATCCCCCCCACCCCCGGAGTTTCCACACACACCTCCAAACACCTGGGCAATGCCGGGTACCCCTCGCTAGTATACATATATATATATATATATATATATATATATATATATATATACACACACACACACACACAAAAAAAAAGAAAAGAAAAACAAAAGAAAAAGAATGCAATCAAGAGAGTTCCGGAACATCATTAACTGTTAACAATGTTCAGAAACTCTTTGATTATACTCTTTGACAATTGTTATATCATTGTGACCTAAAAGTATAAGCTACCTATCGATTCGATGTTGATCCTAAATCCTTTTAATGCTGCTAATTGATCATTAATTTGGTGTTGATCCCCTCCCTGCTTGTGCTGATGAGGAAACTGTATTTAAATAAACTCAACATGGTCTCTGAAACGATCGTACACTATGCCTGGTTGCTTTTGTCTTTCTTTGAACAGGCAAATGAACTTATATTAATTCATAAACCTCATTTACCTCCCATTTAATCTACTTCAGCTCTTGAGGATCTAACTCCCCTCTATTGAGCTTATTATATATCTGCAATATTCCAAACAACTGGTTTTAATTCTATGCTCCACTCTACATTATAAGGGTTAGCTATATAATTAATTAATGTTTTTCTCATGGTCTGATTTCAAACCATTATTTCTTTATTTTATATACATACTAGCAGGCAGTCCGGCATTGCTTGGTCGTAAAATATGCATAAATAATATATTTTAATTCATTCAGAAACTGAGACATGTGCATGCGAGTATTGTTTTTTTTCTAAACAGTTCACTTCTTGTAAAAAAAAAAAAAAAAAAAAAAAAAACTCCAGCCGAGATCAAAGCCAAACCTAAAGACAGCAGGTTAAGTATGATAACCATTAGACGAGCTTGACACGATCTTCAAAAAGCGTTTTCAAACCTAGTTCTTAACATAAGTAATCTGTCATGTGAACGATTCAGGCATGCACATTCATGAAACAGTCGGCAAACAGATAGAAATCCGATGACCCCCACCCTCACACACCAATTTTTCAATTTTGACCCCTCCCTCTTAGCAGCCCCTTTTTTTGAAAACTGATATTAAAAAGTTTTCCACATGTCTATACTAAATTTCAAGTCTTGATTAGAAATTCGTTGATGATGATAATCCTCACACACACACACACACACTCACTTTTATAGATATAAAATATGATATAGTTTTGTTTAATAATAATAAAAATAAATAAATTATGGAAGCCTTTTTATTTGTTAGTGAATTTTCAAGAGAGGAAATTTTAAATTAACATCACTAGCTAAAACGAATGATTTGATAGAGAGAGGATAAGGCGACTGCCTGCTTTCTTTCACTTACTAATGCTGTATCGTTCAGATAATCACTTTCTACAATCAACATATATTGTTGTAGTTTCAGGTTATCCACACACACAAAGAGAGCACGCACGCTCTCACTCTCTCTTTCTCACACTCACTCACACGCGTGCGCGCATTCAGGCTAATTGTATTTTTTCTTCTTTTCCACTCCGCTGCGGTTTCATTTAAAAAAGATACATTTGTATTAAAATAACAAAAAACTATTTATCCATTCATATGAATAAAAGTGAATGTTGTTTGCCTTGTGTTTACAAGAGACTTCTTAATGAATTACTTATTTAAAAGTTTGGTTTTGCAAAGTGATAGAAAGCTAGTATAGTTCTATCCTTTCTCTCCATGCAACACACGTCTTCAACCCTTACTATTTAGGTTTCACTTTCATACATCATCGCATTGTAACACATGTCTGATAAGGGAGAAACAGACCAAATATCAAGGTCTCATGTATGATATGAAAAGAAACTGGAATCTTAAGGATATATCAATCATACCAGTTGTTATAGATGCTACAGGGCTTATGAAGAAGAACCTGAAGTCTTACCTAATTAATATTCCTGGTGAACCAAGTGCAAGAGAGATCCAGACAATTGCACGTAAGGGAACAACGAGAACACTAAAAAGAGCTCTCGGTTGGTTTTAATAAAAAGCAGGAGAATGTTGGCAGCTGGTTTGGCTGCCTCATACCCAGCATCACAATCTTCAAAGGAAGAAAATGAAAAAAAATCTGATACATTTTTCCCTTGGTCGACAGCGGTAATGCTCTGTTGGTTACGATAACTTTGTCGCCTCAAAGAAAACAACATTACACCTTTATCTTAAAACTTATTGAAAATAATCAATTCAGGTAACTTGATTATGTACTAGAGCTGACATTTATTCAATGTAGCCGCCTTCAGCCTCAATTACTGCCTTGATATGGGTTCGGAACTGGGAGCATGCCTTTTCCACAAGCGCTAGCGGGAGCTCGGCGGACGGCAGTGATCAGGCTGCCTTTTGTGTTGTGGGAAATCATGTTGTTGGTGTTTTCGATGTGTGACCAAATGCAGTAGTCCAGCATGTTCAGGTTGGGGGAGAAGAGGAGGGGCAGTGAAAGGTTGGTTGTTTTTGTTTTACGGTATATCAACCTTTTTCAGGTTATTTAATGCCGACACTACTTATTTTAAGGAACGATTTTTAATCGAGTATATTTGGGGGGTTTTTTTCAAGTCAGATTCTATTTAACCCATAGTTGGGACCCTAACAGGTACTACCACTTCCGGTCAGAGTGGACCTGGGAGCAATGGCAATTAAAGGGTGGCTCCACATTCCCCAAGGCCTGCAAGGTGGGGCCTCACCATCGGATATAGTTTTAGGTCATATCCAGGACCAGGCAGTGAAAGAAGAGTAGAAAGTTGTAGCACTCCTTTTGAAGCCAAGCCTAGGTCTCTTTGGACTTGTGGGCCGGTGCAGAACTCTGCTGCTACACATAGGGTCTGCCAGCAGCCACCCGATTGTACCAGGGGATCATCACACTCGTCAGCATATCCAGATACACTTTGGTGTCGACTTTCAAGCCAACTTCGAATATGTGAGGTGGCATGATGTGGCCCTAACTGGAAACCACACCAAAGACCATAACCATGGCCGGAAATTTTGTTTTTATCACCCGGGGCACGTTCCTGTTATTTGTGGCCATCCAGCGATGCATTTTTAGGGTACTGACAATGGTCCTGTTGTCATAAATTGGATTGGCAGAAAGCATGAGTTGTACAGTGGCGCATCTCCGATCTCACTCGAACATTGTGTCACTTTCAGACATGATATCACTCTTGGGATTTGTATACAACTGACCAACTAGTAGATGGTCTACAACAACAAAAAAAAAAGAAGAAAACCGGTTTTCATCAAACAGAAATGGAATCATGTCCTTTCTAGGACGATAATTTTATCGTTTCACCTTGTATTGGCAGAAGTGCCCTAAATTTACTCCATCCACTTCTTACTCTTGCAATCACACCAGCATCACATCCACTTTATTCTCTATTAGTATTAAAAATATACTTTAATTATCTTTCTTTGCTCAAAAAACTTATTGACAAGTATTTTCTTTATCGACTATTTGAAAATTCTTAAGCTTTGGTCTTTCTCATAAAATCTTTGTTGGAGTTCATATATCAGATCCACTGCTTTTTCTGCTTCTTATAAAGTAGGTTCTCTTTATTGCTCTAAACACTTTCTCATATCTGAAGCTATACTATCTCTACAAATCTACGCTCAAAACCATGGAGTATTGTTATCATTTAAGTTGATGAATTTGTCCCATTTGAGGGTTCTTGATAAAATACAAATGTATCTAATGTAATTTGTCTCACCCTTTCTTCTCTCACACACACATGTGATGTTAGTTTTTTCTATAAATACTATTATGGCATGTGTTCTTCAGAATTGTCTGATCTAGTCACTGCTTCCTTTGTTCTAGCTCGTTTGACTAGTGGTCTATCAATTCGCTATTTTCATACATCATTATAATACAGCTTCCTATTCCAGTAACTTCTTTCCAAGAATCGCAGGTTTGTGGAACTCTCTTCCTGCTGACTGTTTTCTGCCAACCTTTAACCCTGGTCTTTTGAAGATTAGAGTCAATAGGTATCTTTTGTATTTGTGATAATCATCTTTTGTTCTTGTTGGCTCCTTACATTAAGTGGCTTCATGCCTTGTCTGACACGATTTCCATAAAATAAAAAGCATTAATTATCATCTTTTCTCCTCTCTTTTTTTTTTTTTTTTTTTTTTTAATAAATATCAGGTGACTCCTTTTAATCCAGTGAGTCAATGCTCCACAATTGATGGTGTCAGAAGTTCATAAGTTTTACCCCAGGCATTTTTATAATCCTACAGAGATCACAGATTGACCTGGTCATTCCACTATTTTTTCACATGTCACAAAACACAGATTGTTCCGTGTTATTCTGCTCTAATTAAAAGATATACCTTTTAAAAATACTGCTTTCCTTTACAAATAAAAACAAAAAGTGATTTTCGTTCAAACGTCTTGTGGACAAAAAGATTAACGTTTATGAATTTTTGAGATGAGGATTGATTATTCATATTATTTGGATTCTTCTACTTCTACTCTTCTATGACTACTGTTCTCATCTTGAAACCCATGGCGTAGTGGATAAAGCACTTGGTAAATTTAGCTGTAAAATTACACTCTCCTGGGTGTTCAAGGTCTAATTCTCAGTGTAGGCGACACTCAAAAATACAATTGCAAATTACTAAGGACTTCTAGCCAGTTATTGCTGAGAGAAGTGAGAGTATGCTATCCTGTAGATCAAATAAAAGGTTTTATTTGAAATTCTGTACAAATCACCCAAATCCAACAGAAAGGTTGCCTCTCTCCCCAGTTCAGTTTGTTTGTAGAGGAAAATTATTTTTATGCGTTTATTTTTTTTTTAATCCCTTGAGATGAAGTTTCATAATTGGTGTATTCATTTTTTCTTCTTTTTTTTCAGACTTATCCTCATCTTCAGGTTGTTCTTTCACCACATTTCGGCCAACTCACATCTGGCCTTCTTCAGGTCATGAAACACGGTGAAGCAACAACAGCAACTATCAAGATGAGGATAACAGCCCCCCCCCAAAAAAAAATAAAAATGAATACACCAAAATTGTTTTTGTTTTTGCAGAACAATGTTTTGCAAAGGGAAAGAAAAAATAACATTAATATTTGATGCATTTAAGTCAGGAAGTGGGTATCTTCAGACAGCCTGATCTGGTTACACCAGACATAAGTAGATCATTATTTTTTGACACTTAAACTAAGTAGTTATTTTTAAGATGCATCCTCGCAATCTGTGCGTTTAGTGATTAAGATGCTATTTCAAACTTAAACATTACAGATTGACTGATGGACGAACCGCTTGTCGGGACGATTGGACGTATTTAAAAAAAAAAAAAAAAAAAAAAATGAACATCTTAAGCATAACTACAAATTGGATTTTGCGGTTTTCTTCAAAAGTAACAATTCTTTTGAAAACCAAAGGTTTTCGTTATTAATTTAATGCTGTTCAATGAAGATGAAAAAAATAAGCCATGTAAAGTCAGTTGTTGCTCCATAAACATGAATAAACTTTTTGTTTTATGGAAAGCGCTCGAGACAAGGCTTGAGGCTACAAGATGTAAAAAGCTAACAAAAATGAAAGGTGACAATCACAAAGGCAAGAAATGCCTATTAAAAAGACCAAGGTAGGAGGAAAACAATCAGCAGAAGGAATTGCACGAGCCTGTCATTCTTGGAAAGAAGTTACTGGAATAGGAAGACGTATTACGAGTTATCAAAACAGTGGATTGATGGAAACACTATAGCAACTAGTCAAATGAGCTGGAACAAAGGAAGCCGGGAATAGATCAGACAATTCTGAAGAACACATGCCATAATAGTATTTGTAGAAAAGACTGAGACGAGCAACATCACATCTGTGTGAAAAAGTGGTTTCGGAGAGGAAAGAGCAGGGCCAATTAAATTACAAATACAAATAATAAACCTTGAAATGAGACAGAGATTCATGAGCCCAAATATAACAACAATGTTCCATATCTAGTCTAGGGTCAAGACGAAAATAAATTAGTTATGGATTTGACCAAATTAAAAAAAATAAATAAAATCCCTAAGCTCTTTCATTTTTTTTACAAATAGTTCTACAGAATGTGTTCCAATAAAATTTACTGCATTTGTACACACTTCCCAATATATCTCCAACCCACTTGACTAGCAACAAAATCCCACCCCTTCACTGCAAAGATCTCCCATGCCCAAATATTTTCTACTCCCATGGATTCTTCCTTCCAATTGCTTGCTTTTAGAATTTTGTTCCTATTTTCCTGACTGTATAAACACAAAGAAATTTAAATGTAATGTGAACAAATATCTTGTTGCCAAATTCCTCAATCAGGTTTCCCCCTCCATACAGTAGCCTTCACACTTTAGTGGCAACAGGCCTTGTATAGAGGGAACAAAAGTAAAAAAGTTCCTGGATTTTTGAGAGGCGGATTAATTATCTGTATTATTTGAATTCTTTGGACGACTGTTCTGGAAAGATCCATGGCATAATGAACAAGCCGCACGTGCATGGTCCCCCTCTGGTTCTGCATGTGAGATGACACCATAAAAAATAGTGAAGAAATGATGAATGGGAGAAGTGTGGAGGGCCAATGTTGCCTTCACATTTTTACCAAGTTTCAGAAACATCTAATGGATGGGGCAAAAGTTATGGGGTGAAAAGTGTCATTTTCTTTTGCAATTTTCGGCCATTTATGATCACTTTAGAGCTCCTGGGAATGCTGAATCCCAGTGAAAATGGGCAAACAGTGCAGTTTCACGCCTTAACACATGTATATTGGAGTTGACCACTGTGAAAAACCTTTATATAGTCAGTTTTTGTCGAGAAATATGAAAAAAAGAGCCACAAAAAGGGGCATTTTTAGCACTAAAAGTCCCCAGGGACGCGAACAAGAATTTTGCCAGAGTCACTCATACTGGATTTATATTAAGAACAATGTGCTCCACATTTCGGCCAAGTTTCAGAAAAATCTAATGGATGGATCAAAAGTTATGGGGCAAAACGTGTCATTTTTGGCCATTTTGGGGCATTTTTTACCTCTTTTGAGTCCTTGGGTACACAACGGGAATTTTTCAAAGAAAATTTTTTTACTGCGCACATATAATGAAATACAATTTGTGGTAAAATTTCCGGAAAAACTAATGGACGGTTATCTGGCAATCGTTCAGAATAACGGACGTGCAGACAGACGCCACTGAAAACATAGGCCCCTCTTCAATAAATTGGGGAACCAATAAAGTACTTGGTAAAATTCAGTTGTAAAGTTACATCTCCTGGAGGTTGAAGGTTCAATCCTCAATGTGGATGACACTCAAAATACAAACACGAGCATGCTACTGCCGTGGATTAAATAAAGGTTTCCGTTTGAAAATCTGCAAATTTATGAGTTTGCGGTAGAATGTCAGAAAGCAGCACACATGTGGTAGAACGCCAGAAAGCAGCACACATGTGGTAGAACGCCAGAAAGCAGCACACATGTGGTAGAACGCCAGAAAGCAGCATACATGTGGTAGACCGCCAGAAAGAAGCGCACATATGGTAGACCGCCAGAAAGAAGCGCACATGTGGTAGGACGTCAGAAAGAAGCACACATGTGGTAGAGCGTCAGAAAGAAGCACACATGTGGTAGAACGTCAGAAAGCAGCATACATGTGGTAGAACATCAGAAAGCAGCACACATGCGGTAGAACATCAGAAAGAAGCATACATGTGGTGAATGTTATCTGTTCTATAACAAATCAAAATATGAAAAGTCATCTGCACAAAATTTAAGTTCTGTTCAAAAGTAAAATGTTGCTACAATCTATAAATAAGTCTTTTCATATATAATCAGTTGAGAGATTAAAACGAATAAAATGACTATTTTAAAGTAATGGATGAATTAATACTAATCAATGAAATTAAAACACACACAAAAAAAAATAAATAAATGCTTTTTATAAAGGTACAAAGTCACATCATATTCGGTTTAACGTGTCTTATATGCTGGCTCTGCTGCTATTTATTTTACTTTTTTCATTTGAAAATTTATTAACTGTGACCTAATGACCCGGTAAATATATCTGGTGAACCAAGTACAAGATAGCTACAAGAATACTTAACATAATTAAATCCTTCTTAGATAAGAGAAAAATCCAGGTTGTCCTTGGTGGTCGTACATCTAAACCATATGATATAAATGCAGGAGTGCCACAGGGGTCTATCCTTGGACCTCTATTATTCCTAATATTCATAAATGCCCTCCCTGACAAAATTGTCTGTGAGATGGGTATATATGACACCACGCTCTATAACAGACACGAGAGGAAAACAAATGGACACATATCTAAAGAAATGGCAAAAACACTAGAGGATGAGCTCCAATCTGTAGTGGCATGGGGACAAAAATGGACGGCCACATTCAATGCTGCCAAGACTAAACTTGTTTCCTTCAATAACTACAAGAAACCTTCTCCACCACCAATAGCAATGGCCAAAGGCTCCTTTATCTGAAAGTACATCTTTTAAACTCCTCGACCTAACGTTCACAGGAAACATGAGTTGGAACAATTACATTGAGAGTATTGCCAGGACCACTGCGAAAAAGGTAGGTTCTCTCTATCGTGCTAGAAAGCTACTAACGCCTGAAAGTATCCTGTACTTTTATAAGGCCACCATTCGCCCATGTATGGAATATTGTTGTCATATTTCGGCTGGTGCATCTGCTAGTAGTCTCTCGCTCCTAGACAAGGCTCAAAAGAGAGTCGCCAGCCTAATAGGTCCTGAACTGTCATCTAAGCTTCAGCCTCTGTCCCATCGACGAAATGTAGCATCCCTCTGTCTGTTCTACAAGTACTTTAACGGTGAATGTTCCGACGAACTACAAGCACTTGTACCCTCTCTACGTAAATACCCCCGACAAGCAGTAAAATTCCACCCCTTCACAGTTGAGATCCCTAGATGTAATAGAGCCTTCTACTCCAGTAGTTTCTTCCCCAGAACCGCTAGACTTTGGAATTCCCTTCCAGGTTCCTGCTTCCCCAACTGTACTGACACGCAGAAGTTCAAGTGTAACGTGAACCGACATCTTGCTGCCCAACTCCCCATCTAGTACCCCTGTAGCCTGTGTCCCTAATAGTAGCCTCCTACATCAAAGTGGCAATGTGCCTTGTTTGGGGTAAAAATGTAATTAAAAAAAAAAAACACTTGCATTTAAAGGGACGGTCAGAATCTTGAGATGTCGCGGTTGGAATGTAGGAGATAGTGAATAAATGTCTGGCATTCGGATAACATACCCAATGAGAACAAAGAAAAATTGAAAATAAATAAAAATAATAAAGTCTACTTCAATATAATCATCATTAATATTAAATACATTTTATTATTCTTATAAAGTAAAGAGATCTTATTGTTTTGCTAATTTATGTTTGTGACGTTTAGAGACAAACATGTAAATTAGATGGTTATGTTAAGTCATGCTTTCTCTAAATACTCACAGACATTAAAAAAAAAAAACATTAAAGCAACATAGAGTGAGAGAAAAATAGATGGCTAAGAGAGAGAGAGAGATGTTCAATTCGTTCAGTTAATTATAAAATACAACTAATCAGAACAATTAAAACTAATTTTTTTTTTCAAGCATAACTCGATCCCAGAACTAAGGATTTACTTTAGCATGTGTGTATAAAAACAATTTCTCGATTGTTTGTATACACACATGCTAAAGTAATCAAAAAAGAAAGAAAACCCATGAAACTAAAAAAGAAAAACGTATAAATCAGTATGAAAAACAGACAAGGATAAAAAAATCTGATTATGAAAATGAATTGGTGCTCAGATTTTATGCGAATTTGGACAGATTTTAAAGCAAAACTTTCATTCGGACTATCTTTATACATAGATACACAATATCATGCACAGAAAAAATGAAAATCACAAAACATTTTTTTTTTTTTTCATGTAAAAAATAAAGGAAATCGTCTGTCACTTAAAATAGCCTGGAAAGAAACTATCAATAATGCAAATTAATTATTTGAACAATTGATCTCAGAACAAAACTAACAGCTGATTTGGGGTGATTAGGTTTTACAGATATATTTACCAGACTTTCAAATAATCCACCACTCTATAGTAAAGAGCAAAGTGTATTTATTTGTCAATATATATCCGTCTATTTTCATAATTAGATCTTTTATCCTTTTCTGCTTTTCATACCGATTTATACGTTTTTCTTTTTTTTTTCTTTTTTAGTTTGGTACGTTTTCTTTCCTTTTTGTTTTTTTTAAGTTACAATTATTATCTTTCTATTTCATTTTTAACCACTACCGTCTTTGACAATGATAACATTCGGTGTCTATTCTATCCACTTCCCAATCCCAATAAGCAAATGAGGGGGGAGAGGGGAGCAGTTATGGTTGATGTATTTTTCTTTCTTTAGGTCATCAGAAATGATGAGTTTTTTTTCCTTCTTCAACTGAAGATGATTCTGTTCAAAGTAAAAGCATTTAAAAAAAAAAAAAAAACAATGAAAAGCAAATAACAAGTCAAACAATTTCCACCATTTTCATTTTAAGTAAAAAGTCATTAAGTTATTTTTGTTTTTAGGTCATCAGAAATGATAATTTATGAGAAAAATTAAATTACTGATATAATTCTACGATTTTAGAATGGGAACCCCCACCTTACCTCAGTCAATTTTCATGAAAGGTGTACACTAATATACATAAAATTTAGACTATAGTTACGGTTTCTCCATTTAAAAGGGAAAAGAGGGTGCAATTGAAAACAGAGTTCTATACCAAGGTCAAAAATAGCATTTAAGTAAAATATTACAAGAACTCAAACTGTGCTATTAAATTTGTAGATGGGGGTGGGTAATAAGAGCGTGGGGTCTTTGTTTGTGCTGGACATCCACAAATAACGTTCACTATGCTGTTGTCTTTGTGACCACCATACACTCATTAACCCTTATCCTCAAGTGGCCTTAGGGCCTTGATAAGTGGCGACTCTCTTGTGAAAAAAAAAAAAAAAACGGGGGAGGGGGACAATATCTGGTCGATTATGTCCGACACTTCAGCATCTGTTTGTATCTGTCTCCCGAGGAAACTGCATCATTCCAATCAAGATTAAAAAAAAAAAAATTTTTTATGGCTTAATATTAGATAAATGATAATAAAAAAAATTACTTTAGCTTCTTTGACAGCTGTTCCATTCAGCAGACACTTCATGGAAAAGAGAGAAATCCAATCACATGATGAGGTTCTATCCCCCCCTCCTCCCCTGCCATATGACTTCCTAAGAGATTCCGTTTTCTGCATATGAAGACTAATCCACAAGTTATTAATGCGGAGGACGAACCATTGACCTACTTACATAACAATCCACTATAATGGAGATAGATAACAATCTTCTCTTGAAAACGATCCGCATACTTTTGTTTTTGTTTTTTTAATAAAACATTTGTTTTTAAATTCAATTTCTTATATCACATCAAATAAAACGATTAAAAATAAAAAAGAGAGACCTGATCTCTCTTCGAGAAAAAAAAAATCACAATAGAAATTTGACCATGGGTTTCAGCAGCTTCATAACTCTGGCTTCCCTTATTTTTATGTCCTTTACATCAACGATGTTTCCGACAAATGGGAAAGAATTGCCGTTTTATGGGTCAGAATCTATCCATATAACACTTGTTAGCTAGTTTTTAACCCCAATTTTATTTTTTTTAACTCCTGACATCAAGTGGCTTCAGAGCCTTGTTTGAAGAGATTTCCATTTAAAAAAAAAAAAAAAAAAAAAAAAAAAAAAAAGCAACCTTAGGCATAAATATAAACTTATTGTTACAAAAATAAATAAATACTATCTTCTGTGATCAATTAAACCAAATGAAAGAAAGAAAAAAAATAAAACGTAAAGTTTCTAAGCATAAAAATGGACTAACAATAGTTATTTCATTAAAAAAAAAAAACAGCAGCACAACAAAAAAGTGCATAGTTAATCAAAGTCCAAACCTTATGGCAATTTCTATCTGTTGTTTAGGTCTACATACAAAAAGGCATAACAAAATAAGAGGGTTAAAAAAGAATTACACCAGAACGAAGATTCAAATTTATAATTTTCATGAAATTTCTGATGAAATCTGCCGAAACTGAAATAAGTCATAAAAGGCTGTATTTCAACATTTTGGTTGTTTTTATGTTATTGCATACCAACTCTTTTTGGATTATTTAATACTAAATCTTTCTGGAGAAAAAAAATTATGCTTCAGGTTCTTTATATCTTCAAATATTTATTCATGAAGTTTACTTTGTGTTGTTTTATGACATATCAACCCTTTCCCGGCTGTTTAGTGCCCAATATAGTATTTTTGGAAAAGTTTTTACGCTTCAAGTTCTTTGTCTTCCAATATTTATTCATGTTGTTTAGTTTGGTTGTTTTGTAGAGAAAAATTGCTTTGATGATGGGTGAACTAATAACTTATTAGGGCTAAGACAGCAGCATATTCTTTTCATTAGTTTTGACTCTCGAGTGTGTATCCGTTGATATCTTATATGCTTTTATATAGAATGGTGTGGTTCTCGGTTGATTAACTGTGTCGAGAGTCAAAACAATGAAAATAATATTCTGTTGGAGGGGGGGGGGAGAAAGAAACCTAACCGAAAATTAAGGTATGGAAGTAGAGAATTGAAAAAAAAAAAACTGAAATCGATACTAAAACTAAAATTGTCATAGCATTCTACTGGATGGATAAGATTTATCCACATATGCCTTCGTTGTAATTAAAAACTATTTCTCGATTAAAATGTACTTTTTTCAAATTTATACATAAGAAAATATAAAAAAATAAATTATAGAATGCATAAAAACATGTACATTATAAGTGTTAGTATAATTTTAATATGTTGGACATTTATCTGCCCTTTATAACTCCTCCCCCCACCCAAATGAATAAATAAATAAATAGGCAAAATATAAACAACCACACATCATATATCTATTATAGAAAAGGTAAAATGTATGTGTGTTTTTTGCCAAAAAATTTCAACACACGCGACGAAATCGCTACCGTTACGAAGCTCCATCTCCTGGATGACAAATATCCAAAAATTGGCACAAAACATTAATTCCTTCAACCTCAACTGGGCCGTTTTTTTTACAAGGAGGTTTTTTTTGCGTCAAAATTTTTGCAAGTCATTGTTTCCGTTGGATTGACTAGCCTTAATTTGAACACTCACGACTTCTGGTTTCGTGATGGATGCATCAGCTTAGATGTTAGTTTTTTTTTTTACCTTTTCTTCCTTTGTGTTACGGGTGGGTTCGACCACTCCCCCCTTTATTACATTGTTTTTTTTTTTAACACCTCTCTCCACCCAAGCTGCCGACTTATTTTTACCCCCCTCCCAACCTCTCCACACTCCAGCTACTACCACACTTTTTTTTTTAACACCTTCTCCACCCAGGCTGTCTACTGTTGTTTTGACCCCCCCCCCCTCCGGGTTCCTTACAACACCTCTCCACACCCGAGCAACGCGGGTACCCACGCTAGTATACATATAAATTTTTGATAGTTTTAGCATGCAGCTCATCAACCAAGAGAATTAATTTCCACGCAATCCTCCCTACCTATTTGCCTGGGTGGTGCAAAGCATATCAGTTGACAACGATCATCAAAGAAGACTTGGCTCTCAGATCAACAGGTGGTAGGCCCTCAGCAGTAGAATCGCAATTGGATAATTATCTCATGCGACTTTGGATTCAGGATGCAATGCATGCCAGAGCAGAAACCAGTTCAACCAAACTAGGATGGATGGCCTTGCAACAAGGTGTACACAAAAGTGTCTCATGGAAGCATTTTTTGTTTTCTAGATTGGACATCTAGCATGAAACCATTTGATGCAAAAGCTTTATAAAAAAAAAAAAAAAGGTGGGCTTTTAACAGTATTTTTGTTTAATCTTTTAGTTTTAGCTCATTTTTCCGAACTTCACATATTTAACAGTCACCTCGCCACCATGTGTCTTTTTCACATATATCGATAAACACAGGTAGAAGAGTAATTTATCTTGCCTTTGATAACATTTATTTGTTATATATTTTTCAATTTTTGACCACTTTTTCATAGTCTGTGAATTGTAAAACAAAGCCAACTACACTTCACCTTTTCTGTTCTCAGTCATGAAGTATTTCTCCTCTACTGACAGAGACAATTTTTATTTTTATTCCTATCCAGAGTGCCTCCTTGTGAGGAGCTGAATTTCCCTCACATTAAAAACAGACATTGTGTCTAACTCTGCCCTTATGGGGATGCAAGTAAATAGGGACAATAAATTAACATGCAACATAACATTAGCTACTTTTATTTTCTCTACCGCTCTCCCTCGACCCAGGACTGTACCCTAATAAACAAAGTCTCTGACAGCATAGATATAGCACTTTCCCTCGACACTAGCGCACAAGTGCATGTATTTGGCGACTTCAATGTCCACCACAGAAACTGGCTTGGATTTTCTACTTACACAGACGCAGCTGGTACCACAACACGTAACTTCTCTATATCTCATTCCTTATCACAGTTACGTTTCCAACCCGTTTCCCAGATCAGCAAGAACAACATGCACCACTTCTAGATCTGTTTCTGACCACAGTTCCCGATGGAAACGCCGATCATGCAGTGGTAATGGTTGAAATCGCCCTAAACTCTAGAGCCAAAACTGAAGAGCCACTGCTCAAAACAACAAGATATTATAAAAAGGCTGACTGGGAAGCCATCAGGGACCTCATCAGGGACGCTCCATGGCAAAATATCTTTTCACTTCCTGCTGAACATTGCGCAAATGAGACCACTGAATGGTTCAAAGCGGCAATTGAAGCACATGTTCCCACACGCAAATTCTATAGCAAACCCCACTCTCCCCAATGGTTCACTTCAACTTGTGCAGCTGCCATAGCGCAAAGGCAGCATGCGTACCGCAAATTTAACCGACATAAGTCCAGTTCAAACAGACAGAAGTACATAGAAGCTAGAAATAACTAAGAAAGAAATAGCGACAGCTGAGAGAGAATTTACTGAAACCACCCAAAAACGCATCGAAGCACAGAAGTTAGGAACCCGAGACTTCTGGAAAATCTACAACAGTGTAGTAAATAATGGGCAATCAACAATTTCCCCACTATCCAACAATCATGAGGCTGTTTGCTCAGCAACTGAGACAGCTAAAATGCTTGCCAGACGGTTTGCCTCCAACTCCACATTGGACTCTGCTAACCATCCCCTCCCTAACTTTCCTTCGCAGACAGACGGCACAGTAGACGATCTGAAAATCACCCCTGCTCAGGTGCATGCTATCATAAGAAAGCTTGACACTGCAAAAGCATGTGGACCTGATCTCATCCCGGCTGTGCTATTAAAAAAGTGCGCCGCCAAAGTAGCTCCAGTTCTCTCCAAACTTTACAACAAATGCCTTAATGAATCTTGCTTTCCTGCCTGCTGGAAAACTGCTTCTGTAGTGCCAGTTTTCAAGAATTCTCGCGAAAGAACTGACCCAGTAAATTATCGCCCCACTAGCCTCCTCTCACTTTTCGCCAAAATATTTGAGACCATAATTAACCAAGCTCTAGTCCATCACCTTACAGATGCTAAACTTCTGACTGACCAACAATATGGATTTAGGCAAGCCCGTTCCACAGCAGACATCCTAACTGTAATCTCAGAACGTATATACCATTCACTGGACAAAGCGGGGGAGGGTAGAGCGGTAGCTCTAGATATATCTAAGGCTTTTGACAGGGTATTGCATGAGGGTATTTTCAAGAAAATCAGATCATATGGCATCACTGGAAGAATACATAACATAATTAGATCCTTCTTAGAGAAGAGAAAAATCCAGGTTGTCCTTGACAGTCGTACATCTAAACAATATGATATAAATGCGGGAGTGCCTCAGGGGTCTATCCTTGAACCTCTGTTATTCTTAATATTCATAAATGACCTCCCTGACAAAATTGTCTGTGAGATGGGTATGTATGCTGACGACACCACGCTCTATAACAGACATGACAGGAAAACAAATGGACACATATCTAAAGAAATGGCAGAGACACTAGAGGAAGACCTCTGATCCATAGTGGAATGGGGACAAAAATGGATGGTCACCTTCAATGCTGCCAAGACTAAACTTGTTTCCTTCAATAATTGCAATAAACTTTCCCTACCACCAATAGCAATGACTAAAGACTCTTTATCTGAAAGTACATCCTTTAAACTCCTCAGCCTAACGCTCTCAGGAAACATGAGTTGGAACAATTACATTGAGAACATTGCCAGGACCGCTGCGAAGAAGGTGGGTTCTCTCTACCATGCTAGAAAGCAATTAACGCCTGAAAGTATCCTATACCTCTATAAGGCCACCATTCACCCATGTATGGAGTATTGTTGTCATATTTCGGCTGGTGCATCTGCTACTAGTCTTTCGTTTCTAGACAAGGTTCAAAAGAGAGTCGCCAATCTGATAGGTCCTGAACTGTCAGCTAAACTTCAGCCTCTGTCACATCGACGAAATGTTGCATCCCTCTGCCTTTTCTACAAGTATTTTAACTGTGAATGCTCTGACGAACTGCAAGCACTTGTGCTCCGTCAACATAAGTACCCCCTGACAAGTGGCTAAATCCCACCCCTTCACAGTAGAGATCCCTAGATGCAAGAGAGCCTTCTACTCCAGTAGTTTCTTCCCCAAAACAGCTAGCCTTTGGAATTCCCTTCCGGATCCCTGCTTCCCTGACTGTACTGACATGCAGAAGTTCAAGTGCAACGTGAACCGACATCTTGCTACCCACCTTCCTACACAGTACCCCTGATGCTTATGTCCCTGATAGTAGCCCCCTACAATAAAGTGGCAATGTGCCTTGTTTGGGTTGAAAATGTAATAAAAAAAAAAGAATTAAAAAAAAAAATGTTATATGGATAGATTCTAACATAGAAAACAGCAATTTTTCCTCTTTTGCCAGAATCCTTCCTCCTTGAATGCGAGGAATAAAGGAAATGAGAGTTACAAGACTGCCGAAAGTAAACCTAAGGACCATTTTCTACTCTCCATATTTTTATATTGTATCATCCAATTTTTATTACAATTTAAAGTATAACATTCTTTTAGTCAAGTTGGCATGCAGCGAAGGAAAATGCTATTATCTGAAGTAGGTTTGAAAATAGTAAAACTTTGTATGCCTTATGGACGAAAGAGTGAGATAAAAACGAGCTTGAGAAACTGGCACAGTCTATCCTTCTCTCAAGGGTAGATGAGGTTCTCTTAAGCCGTGGTAGGCACCCCATCTAGTGATGGCGTCACAATAAAAAATACTCTTGACAGCCCTGGCAAACATCAAGTATTCAGCTACAGACAAGATATGAATTATCATGTAGTGAGTTCAATCTCGGCTGCAGCTGCACTGGAATGGACGAAAGAGAGATTAGTGGATTATGTTATCATCTAACATGGTATTGTGGGAATATATAATTAATCTAAACATTGTTTTTGTTTGGTTTATAGATTTGTCAGATTATAACACTGAGAAACAAATGGTCAACAGCAAATAAAGTAAACATTACCCAACTGGAACAACCTCCTTATTAACTTGATTTTGTTCCACGTGACTTTATTTATTTTTCTTCCCAGTTCAAAAAACATCAAGACAATCTGATTTGAAGAGGCCATAATGAGGGAACTGAAGGGCATCCCTGAAGAATTATTCTGCTAGTGCATAAAAGCGTGGCAGATAAGAGTGCAAAGATACATTAGACTGGGATTATTTTAAAAGGGGAGGAGGAAATATGTAATTTTTGTTTATTTATTTTTTAATGTGAAATTTATGACAACAAACCCAGTACTTTTCAGAAACTTTGTCTATTTATACTGCTCATCAACATTTATCAGAAAATTTACAAAACATTTTTTTTTCCATTCTACACTTTTTTTGTTTTTACATGAGAGTCACCAGTTATCAAAGCCTGCAAACCACTTGAGGATAAAGGTTAATGAGTGTACAGTAGTCAATGAGACAACAGTGCATTTATAGTTAGGAATAGAAATGGATTATTTAGAGAAGGCGGCTCAATTAGAACTTGTTTACATTGAACTTGAAGATGACCATATAGTAAGCTGGGAAGCAGGACAGCAGAACAGAGTTCCATAGGCAGGCCGTCCTAGGAAAGAAACTTTTGTTTTTGAAAGTTTGGCAAGAGGAGACGATAGATTGAAGCTTATTTCTCTTTTCCTTGTTCTCTATTCAGTTAACATCACTTTTAAATTGTCAAGGAGGTCAGACGTTTTTTTTTTTATATATTTCACACGCTCGCTACAGTTCACCAGAATCAACAGCTCTAAACCTTAAAATATCCCCAATTGTTTCAATGAGTGATGATGAGGAGTGGGAAGATCTACAAAACCCCCAAAACAATGAGAAATAAAGAATAAAACAAAATGCCCTCCCAACTCTTTGCTAAATGTCAGATCATCCACTTTTCCAAGTCATCTAAAAACAAGCAGGTCAGTCTCTAAATGGGAGTGGGAAGCATCAAAAATAAACAATATTAAGATGGAATATGGGGATAGATGGTGTCCTCCAAGATAGAAATAAATTTGAAGGTGGCCAAGTGCAAAATAATTATGGAGAATCGGCATTTTTGGAGGTTCTCTAGTGCCAAAAGTAATAAATAAAACCAAACCAGGGTTCATTTATTCTACTAGCTAAGAGTCTTTAAATAAATTCTAAGAGATGAGTTTTATAGAACCCAGGGTTGCACATACCATGCTTAAGGAGAGAACACATACTTATAAAGGCAAAGAGCCATTTATAATCTATAATATAAATTTCACCTGTCTGTTTAAATGTATGTATGTATGTTTATATGTCTCGCAAAAACTTTCGACAGAGGTGACGGATTTTCACAAGATCATTATTGTTTTGAAGCTCGACTCTTCAGACGACAAATACTGAAAAATTGGCTAAAAACATTAATTCCTTCACCCTCAACTGGGCACTTTTCTACAGGAAGGGAGGGGGGGGGTCACTGTTTTTCAACAATATTTTCAAAAGTCATACCCTCTTTTCGATTGACTAGCCTTAATTTAAATATCACTTCCAGTTTGGCGATGGGCGCAACAGCAAAGACATCACGTTTTTTGTTTTCATGTTCTTTTCCTCCTTCACGGTATGGGTTCGAGCCTTCCCACCTACTACCACTTCTTTTTTTTTTTTTTTTTTGCTCAACACACCTCCTAACACCCAGGCTAGTTTTAATATAAATGTTAAGTAGGGGATTGATTATCAGCTGTAAGATGAAAAACAATGATATAAACTCCTTTTAATTTTCTATAGGACTCATTACATTTTTGTTGATATTGGATGTTGTAATCTGCAGGAAAGTAGTCCTGTGTTAAAGAAAGCATTGCAAAAAAGCTTTGTCCATGGAAAATCCATCATCTAAGGATGGACAGAGAGAGAGAGAGAGAGAGAGAGAGAGAGAGAGAGAGAGAGAGAGAGAGAGAGAGAAGGGGGATATTTTTCATATTGTGGTAGAATCAAGTCTATGGAAGAAGATTAGGAATTCATTTGGTGGGTTGAACAGATTTTCTTTGAAGGAGAAAGTGTCAAGGGAATATCAAATTCACAGGTTGTCGCCATAAATGTTTAATAGTAAGAAAACCAATATCTTCAGATAGCCTGATGCGGTAACACCAGATGCCCTCACAGGTATTACCACTCTGAGCCAAAGTGGACCTGGGAGTACCTATTTACAATGCCTCCCCACAAACAGAGTTAGACATCAGGCCAGGGTCGTTTTTTTAAAGTGGAGAAAAGGAATAAAAATAAAAATCGTCTCAGTCGTGAAGGATTTCTCCTCCAGATCTGGGAGTAACGATAACTATGAGACAACTCTGCATTCTTCACAGCCCCTAAATGGGGCTTCATCATTGGATGTCTATTTAAGTCATACTGACGACCACACTGATTTCTCCTAAAATACAGTCATCCATGATAATCTCAGAAAGAAAAAGCCTATGATGGGGGACGGGGCGGCGCGGGGGGGGGTGTCTTTTTCATATTGTGGTAGAATCAAATCTTTAGAAGATTAGGAATTGACTCAAACAAACCGAAGAGTTCTTCGTTCATTGCTTTAACAATCCAGTGAACATAAGACTACAAATTTTCATAAAGACAATGTTAATCTGATCTCATAAAAAAATAAATAAATAAAAAAATAAATTAAAAAAAAAAAGAAGTTAATCTCATTGGATTTGTGTGATCATAGTAGAGACATCAGCGACACAAGCAACGCAAAACAGTTTTTAGATTAATGTGTAGTTCAAGAACTCTCTCAATGTGATTAATCAGATGAAAAAGAAGCCGAGATGTAACAAATTAAATACTACAGCATCTTCCAGGTACGATCTAAATGTTGTTTTCGGTTAACATTGAGAGTATCTCTACAAGACCACCATTCACCCATGCATGAAGTATTGTTACCACATCTGAGCTGGTGCATCTACCACTAATCCCCCCCCACCCCGGATAGGGTCCAAAAAGTTTTCAATCTAATAGGTCTCACTTTGTCAACTAAGCTCCAACCCCTATCCCATTGCCGCAATGTTGCATCTGTCCCCTGTTTTACAAATATTTTAATAGAATGTACTCTTATGAACATGTTACATTTGTGCCCCCTCGACGTACATATCCCCGACAAACCTGTTTAGCAACAAAATCTCACCACTTCACTGTTAAGGTCCCTAAATGCCAGAAAGGTTTCTAGTCTTATAGTTTTTCCCCCTCAAACAGCTAGACTTTGGAATTTCTTTCCTGGTACCTGTTTCCCTGACTGTCCTGAAGTTTAAATGTAATGTAAACCAACATCTTGTTAGACTTTCTTAGGCATGGTCCCAAATAGTAGATCATTATGTCCAAATGATGATATGCCTTGTTAGGGGTGAAGTGAGTAAAACCAAAAAAAAATAAATAAATAAATAAAAATAAAATTAAAAAAAAAAAAAGAAAAGGACGTACACCTGATAACCTTAACTTTTAAGGAGTTATAATTCAACAAAAATTCCATGAGCAAAGTTTCTTTCCTAGAACTGTCCAGTTGTTAAACACAATACCATGGTACTGCTTTTCAACTGACTACAAGATGATCGTTTTCAAATCTAATATAAGATCTTGTGGAGTCATCTTAAAAGTAAAAACCTACACAAGTTCTATCATCAAGGTGTTGTCTCACAGTCTATCCTTAAGTGGCCCTTGAGCCTTGATATGTGATGACCTCCCAGCAGAAAAAATTAAAACAGGAAATTCTCTTAATGTGCATTTAAAAAAATAAAAATAAAAAAATTAATGTAACACCGTTTATCAAGACCAAAAAGGCCACTCGAGGACAATGGTTAATAGTTTATGTCAGGTGGATGGCAAGACAAACACCTTGAGGATTGGAGATTATGGTTAGATCTGTGCTGAATTTAATTTCTTAATGGGTCGGCTCAACAAGGATTTGTTAACATTAGGCTTGAAAATGACCATGTGGTAGTCAACTGGGAAACAGTTCCATGATACTGTATTCATGGAAAGAAACTCTGCTCATGAAAGTTTTAGACACACAAAGGATAATTATTCAATGATTGTAGCTAGACGTGTTTATGCAGTTAATGTTTTTACTGAGTGGGAACAGATATTAGAGCTCAGCCGAGCACCTACCATGAAAATAACAATAATATCTGAACTGATGCACCAACTGCTAGCCTTTCTAGCTTTAGGCTATGGCATTTCAAAGCCCTTCTGTTCTGATGTGAAGTATTTAGTTTCGAAATGCCATGGCCTAAAGAGGTTTCTTTTTTCTTTCAAATTTTCTTATTATTATGATATATATATATATATATATATATATATATATATCAATGCCTCCATTCAGTCTAAAGATACAATTGATATCCCTATAAGGGTAGCTATGTATGTAATTGTGAGGCAAGGGATGCACACTCTCCAACCACACCTCTCCTGAATCAGCACTGCTTGGGTCCAGTGGTAAGAAGAGGCACAAGACTGACTGGAAACAATGCAGAGATAAATGGAGAGCATGTACAACATCTGGAATTCCAAAATGGTCACCCTATTTTAATACTGACCAGGCTCAATGTTGCTTAACATTCGTGATCTGATGGAAACTGGTGTGTCAACATGATTATGCCATATATCTTCAAGAGTGTCATCAATCATGATCAACAGAAACATTAAAATAGACACCAAATTCAGAATACTCTGAACGTATGCATGGTCTGGTCATTTATACAGTTATGAGTACTGGACAATCATTAATAACACGAGGAAGAGACTATAGTCAATTGAAATTTGGTTCCTGAGGAGAAATTTGAAGATATCCTGGTCAGAAAAGAAAACAAATCAAGAGGTATTAGAAATGGCAAACACAGAAAGGTTTCTAATAAGAACAGTACGAACAAGACAAATGAGATTCATGGGCTATGTCAACAGAAAAAGCGGAATAGAACAGATGAGGTTGACAAGAAAAATCATGGATGACAACTGCGAGAAACGTATATTGATAGTCTGAACACTAAGGCAACATCAAAAATGATGAGCAAAAATAAATTTATGAATGTCTCGAGGGAGGGAGACAGATGAAGAGCCATAGTTAATGCCTGTTATAAACAGGACACCACTTGAATGAATGAATATAATATATATTATATTCATATCTATACTCCTATGAATTTGTGTTTCTTTTGTGTGCATTGATATTCATATTAAAAACTCTCTTTTCTATTTATTTAAAAAGAAAATAATTTTCTTATATATGGGTTGTGGAATTGCATTCACTAGCAAAAGATCTAGCTAATTTGCATATTCTTTTAAGCATTCATTTTAATTAATTTTCTATTAGTTTTTTCGGTTTTCTTATGGGATGATCATCTTTTAGTTAACTATTACGTGTAATTATATTCATGAAACTATTCTACACGATTTATACTTGCATAATATTTGTGTAAAAAGTTTACAAGACACACAATATTGTTTCCATATATATTTATGTATACATATATATTTTTGTTCAATCTATCAATTTATCTATTTACATTTCCTTATGCAATAACTCGGTCAATTTTAAGTCTACAGACTTGAAATTTGATATACAGGGTATTGAGATTTAGAAAAATCGATGGGATCGGTTTCGGCCAGAAATTTGGTGATTAAGGGGTCAAAGTTCAATGATTTGACCTTTAAGAACTCTACCAAACTCTGACAATTTTGGGTCTAGACACTTGGAATTTTAGATAACGTTCCTTGGACATGGATTTAACATAATAACTTGATTTGAGCCCAAAACAATAAATGTTAAGGGGTCATAATAGGGGTCAAAGTTTAAAAAAATTGACCGCTTTTTTTTGTTTTTGGCTCAACATACACCTCCAAATACCCGGGCAACACCGGGCACCCATACTAGTATATATATATATATATATATATATATATATATATATATATATATATATATATATATATAGATGTACCTGGCATTGCCTGGTATTAAATGTAACATTAAATTCCTTAAAAATAAAAAAATAAATAAAAAAAAATAAAAAAACGGAAAGAAATTGAGACATGTGCATGTGAGTATTGCTTTTTCTAAACAGTTCACTTTTTGTAAATAAAAAAAAAAATGAGCTGAGATTGAGATCAAAACCTAAATAGAGTGAGTCAAGTAGGATAACCATTAGGCCAGATTGATATGATCTTTAAAATGTTTTCAAACATACTTATTCTTAACATAAGGAATCTGTCATGTGAACCATTCGCGCATGCATAGTCATGAAACAGTTGACAAACAAATGTCCAATTACTCCCATGTACCAAATTTTCGATTTTGACCCCTTAGCAGCCCTTTTTTCCAGATGAAAACCGATTTATAAATTTTCCGTATGTCTGGATACCCTATAGACTAAATTTAAAATATGTACATCAAAAACTTGTTGAGTATATAGGTTTACAAGTGCCTTCACACAAACACACACATTCTCACTTTTATAGCTATACCATATATATATATATATATATATATATATATATATACTAGCAAAAGTACCCGTTGTTGACTGGGTTAAAAAACAGCCTACAGAAAATGGACTCTGATTTATGAAAGTATGATAGGTTATGAAAAGGAAGGGTTGTAAAGAGATAGCTTCGAATTTGGGGGTATCAAAACCAAAGCAAAATATGATGAAAGTAAAAATAAAATAGATAAAACCCATAATTTATTATGCCATACCTGTTCACACTGAAACACTTATCACAATATTCTGTGGATCTATATTAAAAAACCTTGTTAAACTTTGTGACATATTTCCATTCTATGGAGGTCAGGCGTGAACGAACACCCCATAATTTTATTATACTATATTTCTTCAAACTGAAACATAATTATCAAAGTATACTTATGTAGATAGATATCAAAAGTCTTTATTAAAGTTTGTGCCTATTTCCATTCTATGGAGGCCAGGCGCGAACGCAGACTCCACAATTTTATTATACCATCCCTATTTAAGTTAAAATACTTATTAAAGCATTATTATGTACATCTATATCAAAAACACTTGTAAACGTTCTTTTTTAAAAGTTTTTATTTCCATACTTTGTGGACCAGGCGCGTACGCAGACCCCGCAATTTTAATGAATCATCATTATGCCAGATCAAACATACCCATTCCTGTGTCTCGATACATCTATCATTATATGTGATCAGTTTTCTATAATAGTCAAACATATAGGAGCCTATCCGTGACCATACACACACACACACGTTCAGCTTTATATTATAGATATATATATATGCACATTACTTCTTATAATTTTTTCTCTCCATAAATGAAACTTTTAAGACAAAAATTATCATGAACACTATCATAATCATAATGAGGTTAGTAACACAATTTTCTAGTGAGGATGAAGACTTTTTGAAATCAAGTTAATGATTCTTTTGTTCAAAATTGTTTCCTATCGGAAGAACAAAAACAATGTGCATTTTAGAATTAGGATGATCAATATTCGATTTTTCTTTAGAAATATAATTTCTTAATCAAGAAAATGAAATAATCAAAATATCAACAGTAAAACTTTATAATTATGTTAAACTTGGAATACCAATTTGGTCAAAAATTACAGATAGAAATAATCCATTTTTATAACCAAAAATCCAGGAAAAAAAAAGAGAGTTGGGGAAACTAGTAATAAACTATCTACCCTCGCCCCAGCCCACTCCTTTCTCTGGGCACACAAATTTGTAAAGATGGAGAGAAAGTGTTTGGAGCAATAGAGAGAAAAGACTTTTACAAGATGCAAAAAGAGCAGAAAATCTAATGTACAAACTCCAAAAAACATTTGAGGAGATAGAAAGAGCAAGAAGTTTCACAATCGATTTCTCTGTTACTGTTGTATGCTATTCACCCTAGGCCGGTTGAACTGGCTTCTTCCGAAGGTGGAAGTGTCAAGGGAATATTAAATTCACAGGCGGTCCACAGTCGCCGATAATGTTTCATACATTTTTAGTCAGGAAGTCAGTATTTTCAGACAGCCTGATCTGGTAGCACTACTTTAACAGGAACTACCAATTTGAGCAAAAGTGGACTCTGGAGTAACCTATCTTATAAATCTCACCTGTCTGTTTAAATATATGTATGTATGTATGTATCTATGTTTGTATGGCTGCCTAAAACTTTTTACAGAGGCGACAGATTTTCACAAGATTGGTATCGTTTTGAAGCGTGACCCTTCTGACTATGGATACCCACTGTAAAGGTGCCTGCATGCAGAATTTGGCATCGCCAAACTGGAAGTGACATAAGTTTAAATTAAGGCTAGACAATCGAAAAGAAGGGATGACTTTCAAAAATATCGTCAAAAAAAGCAACCCTCCCTGTTGAAAAGTGCCCAGTTGAGGGTGAAGAAAATGTTTTTAACCAATTTTTCAGTATTTGTCGTCTGAAGGGTCGAGCTTCAAAACGATACTGATCTTGTAAAAATCAGTTGCCTCTGTCGAAAGTTTTAGGCAGACATGCAAACATACACTTATATATTGGTAGCTCAAATTTTTGACCCAAACCGATTCAAAAGCTTTCCCTATCTCTGTATACCCTTTATGTAAAATTTCAAATGTTTACACCAGAAATTGTCTGAGTAATTTGGTAGAGACCGCTGAGGTCAAATTATTTTTAACTTCGACTCTTATTATGACCCCTTAACATTTAGGGTTTTAGGCTCATATCAAGTTATTAAGTTAGATCCATGTCCAAGGAACCTATATCTAAAATTTCAAGTGTTTAAACCCAAAATTGGCAGAAGAGTTTGGTAGAGTTCTCAAAGGTCAAATCGTTGAACTTTGACCCCTTAACAGCCAAATTTCTGGCCGAAAACTGATTACAAAGATTTTCCCAAATCTCACTACCCTGTAGAGTGAAAATTGACAGAGTTATTGCATAGGGAAATGTGCACAGACAGACAGACACTTTCACTTTTATAGATATATAGATTTTACTTCAGTTAAGTTTAAGAGATCAAGGGAGTTAACTTCTCCTAGAGCTAACACTTGATTCCATCACAATTTAAATTTATATCCAAAGGCCCTTTTAAGAATAGACGTTGTTCCCTCTATGGCTGCTATCTGCATTCCATTACAGCTTGGTCTTCCTGGGATTACTTCTAAGTATTTCTGAAGATCCTTTTTCATTAAGCCAGTTGCTATCACAACCGGAATAATGTTTATTTCTTTGAGAGACCATGTTGTTTTTAGATCATCTTTTACGTTCTGATAGTTTATCTTTTTTCCCTGTTCAGCTCTATTAAGGCCAAAGTCATTTGGGACTGTGACGTGCATGTACACATTTGTTTTTAAATCTTCCAAACAGTTTTTCATGGTAGATGAACTGATGAATCCTACAATAATATTAAAACTAGTGTAAATTCTTTGAATGCAATGACTGTAAGAGATTAACTGACTTGTAAGTAAAGGAGTTTTCCAACAAAGAAATGAAAACCATTTTTTATTTTTTTCTTTGC
Organism: Euprymna scolopes; assembly: GCF_053919585.1. Classification (NCBI taxonomy): domain Eukaryota; kingdom Metazoa; phylum Mollusca; class Cephalopoda; order Sepiida; family Sepiolidae; genus Euprymna; species Euprymna scolopes. The sequence continues at coordinate 34,215,597 of NC_136519.1, forward strand.
ATATAGTTTTAAAGGTTGAAAAACTTCCAAGACTGTGTGTGTGTGGGTGGGTTTCATAGCTAAAAATTAGTTTCTTTCTAGTCGACAAATAAAATATATAGCCTTATGGAAAAAAACATTATAGCATGTAGATTATGTGACGACAATTTTAATATTTTTGTCTATCTTTTACCAAACAATCGGTTTTTCTTGATTAAGAACAAAATCAACAGCTTTTAATAAACAATTGCACACAAGACACCTTTACAGGTAGATTTTTTCTTTTTTTGCAACCATTTGCTTTTCGTTTGTTTTTGACTATAATCAACACATCAAGGATTCATTTTTTTTTTTTATTTACTCCAGACAATTATCCTCATCTTTTTAGTTGTTTCACAGCGTTTCAGACAACTATTCCTCTGGCCTTCGTCAGGTGGTAACCGCGACGGGATAGGAACTCCGGATCTCCTAACTGCATCCACTTTAGGAGATTCGGAGTTCCTATCCCGTCACGATTACCACCTGATGAAGGCCAGAGGAATAGTTGCCTGAAACATCGTGAAACAACAAAAAAGATGAGGATAATAGTCTGTAATAAATAAAAATAAATATTCATCTCGATAATGAATTTCAATTAAATAATATATACATCAATGATTGTTTGATGATGATGTTCTTTTGTTTTTGTCTGTAGGCTTTACATAAAATTAGACGCTTGACTTGCAGAGAAAATTTTTTTATTTCTAATCTTCAATATACATTATAACAGTTTCAAAATATGTTCTTATGTCCAGTAAATGTAAGAAATGTGTTTACTATCAAAAACAAAACGTTTCAGTTCGTATTATTTGGACTACTGTTTCCATCTTGAGTATTATTAACACAATGTTTCGGTCGTTGTAAACTAACGTTCTTCAGGTGTATCTTGTTGAACTTGAGAATCTGCACGGAATTTTTTACAAAACTTTATTTAATCTTGCAAGGACCAATGGCATAGTAGATAAAGTACCTGGTAAAATTCAATTCTAAGTTACTCTATTCTGGGGTTGAAGGTTCAATACTCAGTGATTCTCAAAATACAATTACAAATTACTTACACCTTCCAACTCCACGACCTTATGTTTCTGAATTTATGAGATCATGATTTACTATTTTGTTTCTGAAATCAGGATTGATAATCTGTTTATTGACATTATTTTGGCTCCAATTCTCGTCTTGAGAGTTATTTTCACGTTTCGGTTGATGTAACCTCTGACATACCATGCAATTGTTAACCCTACACTCTTGTATGGTTATGAGACCTGGACTATGTACCAAAGTGATCTCATTAGACTTGAAAAATTCCACCAACAAAAACTTCAAGCTATACTGAACATCAAATGGTATGACTATGTAACCAACACAAGCGTTTTTGAGAGTGCAAACAGCTGCAGTATTGAGGCCACCACCATGAGGCACAGACTCCGTTGGTTGGGGCACATCCTCAGAATGGATGAAAACAGGCTCCCTCGATAAACCCTGTACTTGGAGCTAGCCACAGGATAAAGATCTATCGGACATCCTCTAAAGCGATACAAGGACCAACTGAAGCCAACCCTAAAAAAAAAAAAACACCAGATTTGATCTTCACATCTGGGAAACAACAGCTCAGGATCGGTGCCTGTGGCGCCAATCCATCATACACGGAACCAAAGGATATGAAGTACAAAGAAAACTGGTGGAGATCAAGAGGCAGGCAAGAATAAATTTTGCGGAACAACCTCGCTCCCTGCCAAGCATTGCTTGCCTTCTCTGCCCATGTAAATTCCATGCTCAGATTGGTCTGAGAAGCCATCTGCGATCCAAACACTGAGGGAAGAGGAAACTGAAATTCTTGGATATGAGAAATCAGCCACCGACGATGAACCTCTTACATTTTACAGGCTTATCTTGTTGGGGAATCTTTTTGTTGAACTGAAAAATCTGCACAGAATTTCAAACAGAATTTCTTTATTAAATCCACAGTGGAAGCATGTTTCTTGTTCTGTCAGCCATGACTCGGTAAAAGTCGTAATTAGCAGTTGTATTTTGAGTATTGCCTGCACTGAGCATTAAACTTTCAACCAAGTACTTTATCTGTTACGCCATATATCCCTGTGGAGTTTACATCGACCGAAACCTGAAAATAACACCGAAGACGAGAACAATAATCTGAAGGATTCAAATAATACAAATCCACAACCCTATCTAAAAAAAAATTAAAAAAAATATGCAATTTTTTTTTCAAATTTTTGATAGCTTTTTCAGCTGAGATGTTTTGTAAGGTTGCTATAAAGTGGAGGGGGGAACTTTCTATATAAATAAATGATTCATACAAGAAAATCAGCAGCATTTATTTATTTTCCTTAAGAATATACAAATACAAAAGGTATACTATTGACATAGTGCGTTTGTGATTGAACTGCAAGAGTGTGGATGTGTGTGGGAGGGTATGCCAGGGAAGCCAAGGTGAATGGGGTGCATTATTGATGTAACAGATACCACTGCGCACTATGGAAACAACCATTCAGGGTTCAAATCTCACATGAAATCTTTTGAGTTCAATTACACACAGAAAAATAAAAACACAAAATTTCCTTATCAGCTATGGTTAAAAAAGAAATCATGGAGTTGAGAGTTTTAGGAGTTAGGGTTGGATTTTTTTATTATTATCCCTCAATAATATTAATATAGGAAGACTAAAATAAGGAGTCGAAGTTGGATACTTTGGAGTTCTAGGAGTCAAATCTTATACCTCCCAACTTCGAAATCCTGATAGTAACTTGTGTTCCAGTTAGCTTATAACTGTTGCAGTTAAAAAATCTGGATGGAAAAATTCAGTGTTGAATCTACTTCAGAGAAAGAAGGTATTGCATTTCTTTGGCATTAACAAAAATGGATTGATATGCTGTAAAAATAGGGAGAGCAAAAGAAAAGAGTATTAAAAAAAAAACAACGAAAAAGGATGAGCAGGAGAAACCCAGTACTAAAGGGGAGATAATGAAAGTACCAAAGAAGGATCGTAAAATACAAACAGAGGGGGGAGGGAGTAAACTAAAAAGGAAAATGATAAGAGGGGTGGAGAGTAAGAAGGTTATAAAAAAAGGGTGGTGGGATAGAATTAACGCGTATGCATGTGTGAGAGGGGAGAGGTTGAAATACTGCAGCATTAAAAAAATATAATAGCGTAAAATAGCACAATAAATAAATAAAGCACTGCAGTGAACTAAATACAGCCCCCCCCCACCTTCTTATTTTTTTTTATTTTGAAAACTATGCTAGTAAAAAAAAAAGAAAAAAGAAAAAAAGATTCTTTGATGACTGACAAAATCGAAAATTCATTTTTTACCTTCAGCACAAATGAACCATAATACTTTATTTTTTTATGTTTTGGCCTTAAAATAGAGACGATTCATTAGTTTAAAAAGGAAAATTACAAATTCTAATAAAGATTCAAGCAAGATAGTTTCTAAAAATAACTCTCCAGTTAAATAAAAACTGTAAAATGTAAATAAAAGTGGGGACAGATAGTAGCCAACATGGCAAAGCCTATAAAATTAAGTTCCTGAACTTCAGCAATTAAATCCTGGGACAATTTTGGAGTGATATGCAAGATAAAAATTAGGACAACATCACACACAGCAACATTCAAAATCATTTATTCACAAGCATATATATTTTTTATTTTATTTTTGTTACAACCGAGACATAAGTACCTAGGACCAGATTTATAGAGTTGCTTTAGCTAGAGATTAATACATAAGAAAAAGAAAAATATAGGCAAATTTACAATAACAAATAGATTTAAAAATACCAATTCTTTTATTATTAAATAATCCAATATTCATAAATTCTTAAGAATTTCAAATGAACACTATATTTGACAGTTGAGTTTCGTGCACTTAAACATTAAATATAGTATTTTGTGCTTCTGTAGTTTAGTATAGAGACAAACATGATATAATATATCAGATATAATGGTATATTTCCCTTAGATATTATTACTAAACAATAAAGGAGGAAAGATAATCTGCGTACACACGTGTGAATAAATATTATACACTTACTAGCAGGCTGCACACCGTTGCCCAGCCCTAAGATATGCTTAAATATGATATTTTAATTCATGCAGATTATGTAATTATTATTACTGAGACAATTCTCTATTGATTATTATATTGAACCCAAAATATAGTACAGATCAAAACTAAAATATGTATATGGGTGCCATCAGCTAGAATTGAAACCAAAACATAACTCTCCACCCTCATTCCTTAGCCTCTGAAACACACCCATTATTTTATATATATATTACCTATATAATTATAAAACTCAAATGACCTTGTAACAGGTGTTGTAACCCAACATCCGGTTTATGACTTCCGGTTGCGCATGTGTACATGAACATAAACCCATAACGTAATACAGAAATGAACGAGGTAAAAATAAAGAAAAAAACAGAAAGTATTAACAATTGTTTATTTGGATAATTTGAATGTGAAAAAAAAAAAAATTCAGATGCTGAAAACGTACACAGTAAAAACAATATGTTTTATTGTTGTGTTGATTATTTGTTTGTAACGCAAATTAAAAAAAATACATTTACAAATAAATAATCAGCGTGACAAGACAACATATTGTTTTACTGTGTACGTTTTCAGCGTGCCAATTGTTTTTTTTGTGTTTAAATTATCCAAATGAAAAATTTTTAAAAACTTTCTGCATGTTTTTTTACATCGTTCATTTCTGTATTACGTTTAAGTTATTTTAACGCAATTTTCTTACAAATAAATCTACTTTAACCCGTTGACAATAAGAGCATTTTACAATGGTGATTTACCCACAGACTTCCTTTTTTAAATTTATTCTCCAGTTTTTAATACACCTTTCTTAAAAAACATTTGTACATTTTCTTCTACACTACAAACATAAATAAATAACCCCAAAAATGTTTTTTTTAATTTGCGTTATAAATAAATAATCAACGCAACAATAAAATGTATTGTTTTACTGTGTATGTTTTCAGCATGCCAATTGCTTTTTTTTTTTTTTTGCGTTTAAATTAAAAGATATATCAAAATTTGAATTTAACTAAGTATTATGGTATCTGTCCAGTGCACATACCTATAAGTATGGCAAACCACTTATAATTCAATGACTGCAAGTTATTTTTTTTTTCAAAAATAAACAATTATAAACAGAACGACTAATAGAAATCTATCTATATTCTTTTTTCATTTTAATATACTTTCATAGAAATGTTTCTGTTATGTCACAAAAAACTATTTTCTTTACGTCACAAGTGTCACACTCATACATTAATTCCATAGCTAATATAACATACTGACCCAACGGGTCATAGGTAATCTAATATTATATAAATTCACCTGTCATCTCTTTAAAAAAAGATAGTATCGCCTAATTGTCAAAGACAAGATGCAAGCAAGGAAGGACAGATATAGATAAGTGAACAATAATAAGTGAAACACACAATCTATATATTTATACAATAGTGTGTGTGTGTGTATGTCATTTTCTGTGTTACACTTACATCTTTTTTCTTTTGAGTGACTTTCTTAATTGTTATGAACTTCCATTTTTTTCTGATAAATAATTTTACCTAGAATTCTTTATAAGGTTTGGTTTTGATTATAGCTGATGGCACTCAAATCATCTATTTTTTAATAAATAATTTTATCAAGAATTCTTCATAAGTTTTGGTTTCGGCTTCGATTACAGCTGAAAGAACTCAAGTTTATATATATAATTTTTTTTCTTTGTAAGTTTTTGCTTCAGTTTCGAGCCAAGCTTATGCACCAAAGTCATATGGATATATTTTTTTATTTCTGAAATCACAACTTTATAATATATAAGAATCAATAGAAAATTAACTCTATAATAATATATACAAAATCTGCACAAATTAAAATATCATATTTAAGCCTATTTTATGACCGGGCTACGCCAGGCATCCCTGCAAGCTTAGATAAATACTTTTACAGTTTTAACAAAAGAGTACAATAATATCTGGGCATCGTCGTTTAGTTGAACATCCACAGAATGTCAAAATCAATATATTACATATGAAAGAGTCCGCTGTGGAATTTCCACAGGTCCCGCTAGTAATATAATTATTACTAATAAATGTGGTAATAATATTTAACATTAATTAACATAAACACTGACTCGTATTTCAGAAATAATTTAACAAGCATGTGAATCTGTGACTGCAAAACTGCCATTTCTAGCTTCTAGCATAAAAACACCTCCACTGAGTGATCATATATTTTTCTTTTTCTTCTTTTTGAAGATGAGGCATACCTCGAAAATTTGAGAACTTAACACCACATTACCATCTTGGTGCAACTCATTATGTTAGTAAAGAAATATTTTATAATTGAGAACATTGAACTCTTTCAATATCATCATTATCATTATTCCTTTTATCTTCCTTGTCCCCAGCAGTGTTTTCCTACACAACTGCATCGTCCTAACCTTCCAACACAACTCATTTCAAAAATAAAAATGAAATAGAAAGACTACTTGTTTGGTAATAAAATTGGGTCAAGATCAAAGTGTAGTATCTGTTCCGGTAGATGCTGTAAGCAAAGACCATATGTGGGAGCAATCCCACATATAAGACCTTGGTCAATGTAGGTGCAACCCTTCATACCAATTGTCACTATCCAGCTCCCCTACTCCCCGGGGAGTTGGTCCCCATTTCCCCTTCACTCCCCACTTTAAAAATCGGCCTTGTGCCTAATTTGCTCAGTGGGGGAGCAAATAAATACCTCAAAGCGTAGTATCTGTTCTTCAGATGCTGCACTTCAATTTCTTGTTCTCTGTCAGTGGAGGAGAAATCCTTCACGACTGAGACAATTTTTATTTTTGTTCCTTTTCTCTACATTAAAAAATGACCCTGGTGTCTAACTGTCCTGTGGAGAGACATTGTAAATAGGAACTGTTCGTACCAGTCAAGGACAATCAGTAAAATAGAGACTGGCTATTTTTTTTAGTTTGTGAGATTGATTATGTTGAGCTATGGTAATGATTCTGTGCAGTTCTAAGCAGTCTACCCTTACAAGTTTTACTTCCTTTACTTTGAGAAGGGGTTAATTTTTTGCTACTAATCGCCGAGGCATCGCCACCAGAGAATGCCAAAAAGGCGGTTTTTTATAGGCCTTTTATGTGCTAAGTTTTCAATCTTTCTATCTTGTCACATCTCTTTGCGGTAGAAAAGAGGTAAATAACAATTTTATATTATTAAATCCAGAAGTTGGATTCTTAAAAAAAAAAAAAAAAAAAAGACATTACAGTGTAATTATACAGAAGTACTACACCTCAAAAATCTAGTTTGCACTTGGTGTTTGGGGGGGGGGGCAGGATAAATATTACAAGAATCCAAACAATCCTCTAATTTCACTGCCCACTCCTGAAAGTTATCAGAACATAGCAATTGGTAGTATATATAGACAATGCACAGGCAGTTATTCCTCCAACAGGAAATAAGACAAGGTGGGGGATGGTGGGAATGGTACATTACCAGATACTAGATCAATGTACTTGATGCATACAATAACAATTTAACAAAGTAAATAAATAATGACTAAGTTTGACAGCTGCTGGTTTATGACTAACTTGAGGTGTTTCCTCAAAAAAGATGGCTTGATCAATACATTACAACTAGGGTTGTAGAATTGAAGGATTTACAGTCAGACCTTTTGACATAATATCTGGTTTGCTTTACGAAATATTTTGATAAAAAAAAATGTGTTAAATCAAATATATTAAATACTAGTTCCATCTGATTTCTGATTACTTATGACCAGGGCTATGACAACAGAATATTCTTATCATTGTTTTGACTCTTGAATATATATCTGACACAGTTAATCAACCGAGAACCACATCACTCTATATAAAAGCATATAAGATATAAACAGATACACACTCGAGAGTCAAAACAATGAAAAGAATATGCTGTTGTCCTAGCCCTACTTATGCCTTCTACCTGGTCATAGTTGCTGGAACAAGACCATGCTACCCTTGTGGATTAAATAAAAGGAGGTTATATTAAAAATTCCATGGAGATACAAGTTCAAGATACACTTGACAAACATTGGAGGTTAAGACAGTTGACAGATTGATTTTTTTAAATATGTGTTTTTAAACAAAAACAACAGTACTTACTTAATTGTCATGTCAGGTCGAAAATAGCAGTATATCCAAAAATTACAAAAATTATAGAGTAGAAAATTATAGTTAAAAGTAATTTTTATGGAAAATTGGGAGAAATTGCATTTTCCCTGTGAAAACCTTGATTGCAAATACAGAGGGCATACTTATCTCCCTTTTCGCCACTTTAATGACTGATGTACTGCTTCAGACCATAGCGATAGACTTTTTTTTACTAAAAACACAATACCAATTGCTCTAATCAATGGATTTTTGTAATTTTTGAATATATTACTATTTTTGACATGACAAGTAAGTACTGTTTTTGCTTAAAAACACATATTTAAAAAAAACAACAACAAAAAAACGATCTGTCGATTATCTTAACAAACACCAAAGTTTCATCTCTCTGCTGCAGATATTGACAGTGTGTGACTAAGAAAGCAACCCCTGTTATGGATGTGCATCAGAAGCAGGGATATATCACTGAATTCCTCCATGCATAAAAAATTGAGCAGATTAGAATTCACCAGCACCTGTTGAATGTTTACATAGCCAATATAGTCGATGTCAAGATGGTCAGAAAATGGGTTGGTTGATTTCAGAGTGCCAACAAAGTTTTTTGGTTTTTTTTTACAAAGGAGTCACGACTTATCAAGGCCCAGAGGCCACTCGAGAACTTGTTTACATTGGACAAAGACGACCATATTGTAGTCAGTTGAAAAGCAGGAAAACGGAACAAAGTTTCACAGGTGTGCTTTGTTCATGGAATCTACGTTTAGCTTTAAGCATAAATAAAGAGTGGGGGAAATTATTGATAGTGCTTTCAGCTAGAGTGTTTTTTTGTGAAAGTCAGGCCAGGGGACACTTGCCATGAAAATAATAATAAAGCAGAGACAGGCTCCCAATGTCTCTTCTGTGAGAAAGAGGCTACAGGGAAGAGAAAAGAGCATCCTCCACTAGGCTACAAAGTCTATTTTGAATTCTGTCAAGGCAGGATAAGCTGCTCCTGCCCAGATATGGCAACAGTACTTGCCTCTTGTACAGGTAGAGAATTACATCAGCAGTGAGAGATCTACTGGAGCGGTAGAAAAATGCCACCATTTTTCCAGCAGCCTTGGCAACGGGTTTGATGTGTTTCATCTTAGATCAGGAGTAAAGGTTAGGACCAGAAGCTTGTCAAAACATAGAGCCTCTCCAAGACAAGAGCCATTCATTTCAATTGATGCCAGATGAGGATTAGAGCGTTGATGATGGAAAGATAGAAGCTTGGTCTTAGATGCATTAAAATTAACCAGCCACCTCTTTCCTCATTGCCCCACGTGATCAAAATCAGAGGAGAGAGAATCAGAGAGAACTTGGTAGTTTACGGCTTTTGAAGTATTTCCATAGATTGTAGTGTCATCAGCATAGATGTTTACAAATGATCTTAGGATATAATTTGGGAGATCATTGATGTAGATCAGGAAGCGAGTTGGACTCAGGATGGACCCCTGAGGGACTCCAACATTAATATTGTGAACTTCTGATTTCTGCCCATCAACCACTACTCTTATGAACCTATCAGAGAGAAATGATTTAATAATTGAAAAGACATTTCCAACTATACCATAGCTGGAGATTTTGTGGAGTAGACCTTTATGCCATACCCTTTGATATGTCAAGAGCAATTGCCCTAGAAAGTAAGCTTTCGTCGAGAGATTTGCTAATCCTATGAGATAGAACTGTTAGCACATCCGTTGTAGATCTATCAGAATGGAAACCATATTTCATGTCACTGAGAAGGTTATTTTTGCTGAGGCGGCTAACCACTTCTCTATTTAACAGATTCCAGCAATTTACTCATGATGCACAGGAGACTTATTGGTCTGTTCTGAGAGGAAGATGACCGATCACCTAATTCTTAAATACAGGGCATACCGATCAGGTTTACTACAGAGTTGAGAAGCAATTTTTCTTAAAACAATGCTTAGACAGCTTTGTAAGTACGAGAGCTAGTTCTGGTTAAAGCTTTTTCAACTATATATCAGGACCAGTTGCTTTACTGGAATCAAGGCTTTTGATTAGCTTGGCAACATCACGCGCAGATATTTGTATGTCACATAGCGTGTTTTCTGATACAATCTTACTTGCATCAGTGTGGTTTGATGGAAGTTCCGTATAATATTTTTCAGGAGGTGAAATTATTCATCAGAAATTGAAATAGATTTGAAATAAAAGTTATTTTACAAAAATGCATCGACTGCACATACTAAAAATAAAAATAATTATATTGAAATTATAAATGAATATTGATAAAAATAAAAAATAAGGCAATTGATTTCAATCAAAAGGATTCAAATGAACTATCCTTATTATATTAGCATCAATGCCAATACCAATGATGATTGCTATGACCACATAATGCCAATAATTTTATTAAAAATGTCCAAACTGCATTCAAAATGAAACTACAACGATGAATGTATTGCTTATTATACATATGTTTTCAAAAATCATGGTCGATGACAAAAGCTACTGAGCCCGGAGGATGGCATTACTGTTGCAACCACCAAAACTGCTTCAACCAGGATTGTAGAGTCAGTCAGAAGGTATAAGGTTTGACTTGGATTCTTAGAATTCCAAATATATTCGATTAAGACTCATTATTTTTGAGAGTTGGCTATTTTAAAATCAATATTCAGAGTTGGATTTTTTTAAAATCAGACCAACTAGCATTCTTATAAGTCTGATTTCTTTCAAAACCTTTGACTCCGCAATTTGAGTTAGCACCCCTGGTTGGTTTGTAGTTGAGGAGGACAGCATATCACAAGTATTTGCACATGTTCCCAGTTTATACATTAGTGAATTGGTAAATGGATCAAGTCTACATTTTGCTATTGAGAAAGTGGCATTTTCTACTGAAACTGCTGGTTTTTTTTTAAATATTCTAAAAGGCTACATGGTAAACAGCTGATGATTCCTGTTTATTTAGCAATTTAAGATTTTTTTTTTGTTTATTTTTTGCTATTAGTTGAATCTCCATTTTGTAATTGTGAATTTTCCAATGGCAAGTTGGCTTATGCAAGTGCTAAGTCTGCAATATGTTGAATATAGTATCTCTTGAAATTTGAACTGCATTTTTTATGAAATACTCAGTTTCTTTATACTAATATATATATATATATATATATATATATATGATGATTGCAACGTCTTGTCAGACGAGTGCCACTCCCTCAGTCACTGAAAGTCCATGAGCCCGAAAATAACCTTTTTTTTTTTATAGTCCTGCCAGCGAATTCACACGCTCAAGCAGACATGACATTGAAGACGGTCCTTGGCATACATACATACATATATATATATACACACACATACATACCCATAAACATACACACATGCATACATCCATACATACACAATACATATATATATATATATACACACACACACATACATACATATATATATATATAAATACATACATACACATGTACACATATACAGACACAAGTGGTGGTGCAGTGGTTATTTTCAAGTTTTCTAATATTCAGAAATGAATCGTTAAATCTGACTCATTGCAAGCATTTATTCATATCCAACAAATTCCTTTCAAAATCTCTCACAGTAGCTGATGAGGATAGGATATTGCAAGTATTTGCACAGACTGCATGCATATATATATATATATATATATATATATATATATATATATATATATATATGAGAGAGAGAGAGATAGGTACACACACACAGCATACACTGAAGTATGTAGTGGTGCACAGGTTACTAGTGTTAACTGGATTCTGTGTGCTATGTAGAGGTTATTGCATTAGTTCACTTGTCAAAAAAGGTATGAATCAATCTCTTCTCCCCCTAGCTATGTGTAAAAGAGTAGAACAGACTGGATACGATAACTAGAAAAAGAAAACTGAAATAACATTGATCCTGAACATGTGGCACACTTGTACAAACAATGCTTGCCTAGAAAAGAGAAAAGGGACGCTTGTTTTTCACAGTGCATCATAATCAAATTCATGTGTACATGTTCGTCTGATGATTAGAGACAAATAGGTTTTTCTTGACTGCACATATATAATCATAGTAGCAGCATTTACTCAGAGTTGGTTGTGTTGGCTGTTTACAACAAGTTCATCACGTCCCAAACACTGGCTGACCAAGTATGGCAATCTAAGGGCGCTTCTGTTATGAGTACACGCCATTCGCAGTTCCAGAGACGGACCTCATAAAGATGAGGGCCTAGAATCAGTTTAGCATCCTGCTTTACTGTCCTGACCCAGGTTTTGAGTTAGCCACTGCAACGTAGTGATGCTGGCTTTACGGATGAAGTCACCTGGGTGTCGTTTTAGAGTATGACAGAACCAACAAAGGTGTCTGGCAAGGAAAGATTTTTGGAGGGAGTGGATCTTGCAGCAAGCGTGAATTTTACTGTTGAAGATAGCCAGTGGACATGAAGGATGCAGCGTAGGAAGCGATGGACGAATAAAATTTACATAGGCATAGGTTACTTGCCTGCATAGGCTGTTTAGCAGTCATAAAGGAGAATGGTGCAGATGAGAGGATGGTAGATTCTTGATTTTGGTGTTCAGCCTTATCATATATATATTTAGCTCGAATCTATGCCCCCCCCTTCCAAAATTTCACAAAGAAAATACTCGACTAGCTACAACCACCATATATGATTTCTTCCACTCCCTATCTGTGCCTAAATCTAAACGCAGATTTCATGACCAAAGCTTCTTTCTCAGAACTGCCCGCCTTTGGAACACTGTTCTGTTGGCTTGTTAAATACAATATGGTAGCCTTCAAATCTAATGTAAACAAGTCCTTGAACTGTCCCTATAAATAATAAAATTCTACTGAATTTACACGATTAGTGATTACTACACTACTACCTTACGTTCATTAACCCTTACCCTTGAGTAGCCTTCGGGCCTTGATAAGTGTTGACTCCCATGTAAAAAAAAAAAAAAGAAAAGAAAAACTATCAAAATTGTTTCATATTTATCAATTAATCTTAGTAGGCAAGGAGCAAAATGTAATATCTGCTCCGATACTACACTTCATCTTTTCTGTTTAAAGTCAGTGAAACAGAAATTCTTCTAGACAGAGGCAATTTTAATTTTTGTTAGGTGAGGGCCAAGAATCGGTTCAGCATCTTGCTTCACCATCCTGAACTAGGTTTTTAGTTGGCCACCATAATACTTCTTCCATCAAATTCAAAGTATCTCTCTCTCTAAGCTTTTCCCCACATTAAAACCCGACCTTATGTCTAACTCTGCCCTGGCGAAATAGCAAGTAAATATAAACTATTAGAAAAAATACTTTATACATATAACCAGAGGTGTGGAGTCGTGTATTTTTAAAATTTAACCTTGGGTTAGAGTCGTTTTTTTTTTTTCAAACCAATTAAACGTTGGTTGTCAGAGATAGAAGTCAACAATTTTTCATAGGCGTCAAAGAGTTTCTTTTTCTTTTTCTTTTTCCTTTGCAGCATATTCCCACTTGTACAGATAACTATAACCTGTTTATATATTAGATAATGCTGAAGAATATGCTGTGCCTATACAGAAATATGATATACCTGTTGAGTGTCTAAGAATGAACGAGAGAAATATGTCTAAATAGTTTCCCCAGACTTCTTTAAAGCTTACCAGATGTCAAAGGAAATACCAGGTATCAACAGAATACTTTGGCATACAGAATGCACAAGTTGCTTCTGCCTATTTTAATACTTACCAAAATATACAATCACTAACAAGATAAATAAATCAATAAATGAAAGGAGCTGTATTCGAAAACTATGCCGATACAGTTGTGTAGGAAAACACTGTTGGGTACAAAACAAGGTAGGTAAAAGCAATAATGATAATATTGAAAGATTTCAATAATTTTCAATTATAAAATATTTATTTACCAACATAATGAGTTGAACCAGGATGGTAATGTAGTGTTAAGTTTTCAAATTTTCAAGGTATGCCTCATCTCCGGGAGAAAGAAAAAGAAAAAATATATGTGCAATCATTTGGAGGAGGTGTGTTTATGCTGGAAACCGGAAATGGCTTCGTATTGGCCAGGTTGTCCCCTTATAAATCTGTATCCTATCACAGTAGTTTCTTATGCTGCAATGACAATATACTTTGTTAGCAGTGAACAAAAGTAAATAAAATAAAATGCATCAGATTTCATCATAATTAAATTTTAAAATTTTTAAGTTTAATTTGAAAATTTATAAAAACTTGAATGATGTTAAATAACTTCTTTATTAAATGATTAAATTTACTTATTTTGGTTTCTAAGTCATTCATAGTAAAAACTTATAAAAGATTTAGCGTTCCTGTTTTTCTTCAAGGGTTTTATTTGTTTTTTAGCTTTGTTCATTCCTAACAAGGAATATTGTCATTGTAGCACAAGACGCTAGTGTGATAAGAGACAGATTTATAAGGGAACAACTTGGATGGGGAGATGGGCGGCGAGAGGTTTTGCTAACACTACATGTAAATTTATTCATGTTGATACAGTTGAAGAAATAGGGAAAGGATTCCAAACAAGTGGTGCAAGAAAAGTAGACATCAGAGTAGAAAATCGTCCAGCATCTTGGAACCTCTACAGTGAAGCAGGTTGGATTTTTCTCCTAAGCAGATGTGTGAAATTATGTGAGAGGGGTTACAAGTGCAGTAAATTCATTAGAGCACTCTTTGTGAAAGTTGTTGTAAAACAAACACAGATGCCACACTTCAATGAAGACGGAGATCAGGAGTTTTGCAAACAGTGCAGAACCTAATAGTTTTGAAATTCTTTTCTGGACCTGGTCCAAAAAGGAGAGGCCTGTAGTTGGTGCACAAGCTCTAATGCAGCAACAATATTCCATGCATAGGCAAATGGCAACTTTAGAGAGATGAAGAATACATTAGAAAAAATATTAATATTTCTGAGGACAACAGAAAACATGTTTTCCTGACTCAGATAACAGACATTCTTCAGGGGTGCAAATCAAAATGGTATTTTAAATTTAAACATGATAGACTGATAGATGGACAAAATTCTTTAAAGAGCTGCATGGATTTCAGAGCTGTGGAATCAAATTCAAAGCGTCAAAGTCATAAGAAATGCATTACGTTAAAGTTGGAGACAGACTTTTTCAAATTCATGCCTAGAAACCTCCTTACGCTCTTCCACACTGGAGTTCACGGATTTGTAGGAAACTTTCCTTATCTACTTGGCTCTCATAACACTCGCTGGCCTCACATTGTGTAGGTCCTGCTTAGCTAGTTCCAGTATTATTGTTGAGAGTATCTCTCCCAGTCACTGTCTGATAATTTTATACTTCTGAACCTGGTAGTGAATACTAATGCTAACAAATGAATACAAGTCATCAAATACTATTTAATTAATCAAATCTTAAGGTGTAATTATGTTCTTAGAAGAAAATTAGAAAAACTTTATCAAGATATTATCTATCTACATTATATATTTGAACAGTAGACTTCAATAGTATGGTCACATAGAAAGAATTGGTGAGAGTTCATGAGTTAAATGTAAGAAAATTGAAGTAGCAGGATCAGACCAAAAGGGAAGGGTCAAGGTAAATCTGGAATTAAGTTCTAAGGATGAACTTGAAAGGTAAAGACTTGACCAGAGATGGATTAGTTTGGAAGTCATTTTTTTTTTTTTTTAAATTATCTAAGACATGCCAAGTACATCAGAAAAGTCAAGCATCCAGATGGATGCACCTTGGAATTGACTCAAGATTTGCAAGAGATTTTCAGGAGCATTACAAGGAATGCTTCAACCAATTGCCCAACCTGTTGGTCCAACAGTTTGGCAAACTATTTGACTGACTTTCCCCGCCTTGAGCAGCTGATTGCTAAGGCATGGTTATGAAGCATCAAGTTTTAGCTGCACTGCGGTAACAAATTGCCGGGACTTAATAGTCTGTCTGACTGTGGCACATGTACAGATTCAAACAGATGTGTTAAACCATTGGTTTGACGAAGGTTCTATCCTGGGTCAAGTCAAAAATAGAGTGATCACATTGCTGAAGAAGTGGGACAGGCATGGCGGTAAGGAATCAAAGGTTCATAACTCTGCTAAACAAAAAGTTAAAAATTTTAACTAAGATCTTATCGAACCCATTGCAAGGTTTTATTAGAGAATAGATTAAACTTAATTATGTTATGAATGGTAGATTCATCCAGAACAACTTGCATCTGATTCATACGATCCTAAAGGAAATAGAAGACTGAAAGATCAACTTTGATCAGTCCAAAGCTTCTGACAAGGTCGACCATCACTTCTTGGCATATGTTTTAGAGTCTGCCAGTTTTAAACCAGACTTCCACAAATGGATCTCTGTTCTGAATCACTCACTGACTACAGTCATGCAAGTAAACAGAAAATTGTCACAATCTGTCGGTATGTGTAGCAAGGCTGTATGCTGTCAACCCTGCCCTGCATTGGAGTCATTGTGTAAAATAAGCAAGGAGGTAAGTTAAGTGCCATACAGAATTGTTTTGCTTGATGGGATGATAGCCACGGTTTTCATGTTTGCCGAAGACATTACTATCTGTGTCGGGTTTCCGAGACATTGAGAGGGTGCTCACAAGTTACAAAATGATCACAGAGGCCAAAATCAGTCACAATTCGATTGGCCTGCAAGTAAGAGTCTACAGTGGAGACACTAATCTTTTGGCTCCTTTCTATTTGACAAATGACCCAGTTCAAATCACTGGTGTGTGGTTAAGACCAAGAGGCTTGATTTGAACCACAGAGAGGAAAAGATCAGAGGTACAGTCAAAAGTTAATTGTTGTCTTTGAAGGAAACTCTCTTTAAAAGGTAAAGCCAAAGCATGTGCCAATTACATTTTTGCTTTACCAATCAGCTATACTTCCCTGACTGCAAATTGCCTAAAAAGGTCCTCCTGCACCTTCTGTCCTTGCTTCCCTAGGACTGAGTTCGCAGACATCCATGTGAGGGAAGCTTGCATATGCTTGACTTGAGGTGTCATCAAAATGCTGAAAGAGTGCCCCCCCCCCAGTCGAACAATGATAGAGGAATTCGTGGAACTCAGCGGTTGATAGCACCTCTTCCAATCTCATTCTCGACCATTTGACTGCGGAGCATTGTAGGTCGAGGCCGAATGATAGTTCTTTGGAAAATGCCAGGCCACACACAAAAAGCTTCCTCGGTTCAGTGAAATTTTTTCCATCTATATATATAAAAGCGAAAATGTGTGTATGTATGTGTGTATGTATGTTCGCTTTTTGTGTATGTCTTTAAAAGGCTTTTTTCAGAGAACCAATCGATCGCCTCTTAAAACTTTTTATATCACGTCTAAATGATAATATCGATGACTTAACAACGGTGGTTGCCTCTATATTTAATTTGCCCGACTTTGAAATGTTAAATATTCAACATTTTCGGATCGGCACGTGTTACTTTCGTTTTTTGGTATAAAAAAAGCGAAACTAGATTTGAATCTCTGGCCCACGGCCAGTGGTCTCTAGAAAGTGGTTTAACGTTTGGTCAATGTCGGCTTATCGTCATATCAGACGGTTGCTTTCATTTCGAGACTAATAAACAGGGAGCTGATTTTCCCCAAAGTTAGGTAAAAACAAACAAACCGGTTTATTGACCTCATTAAAAACTGTCCCGCAGAAAATGTTAACTGCTGAATAGCTATCGCTTATGATCGCCGCATGTGCATTAAGCTTTTTTGTATAAAAAAAAGAAGCCAATAGACTCGCGGTAAATAAAACACTGTACTGCACTGCACTCAAAGTTCATGTTAATAACTCGTCAAAAATGGGCACCTGTTTTTTTTTCACACTTTACTATTTTCCAACTGCGCGTCAAGGCTTCATATTTTTTTTTAACAACCAACGATTTTTCTTTTCATTTACCCAAAAACACACACACCTACAAACACCCGGGCAACACCTCCCCCCCGCTAGTCTGTTATATAAATCTTACCTGTTTAGATGTATGTATGTATGTATGTATGTCTGCCTAAGACTTTTGACAGAAGCGCCTGATTTTCACAAGATCGATATCGTTTTGAAGCTCAATCGAAAAATTCGCTAAAAACATTAATTTCTTCACCCCCAACTAGGCACTTTTCTACAAGGAGGGGGGGGGTCGCTTTTTTCACCAATATTTTCGAAAGTCATCCCCTCTTTTCAATTGACTAGGCTTTATTTAAACCTTCGCCACTTCCAGTTTGGCGATGGATGTAATGGCAATGGCAACGACGTCACGTTTTTTTTGTTTCACATTCTTTTCCTCCTTCACGGTACAGGTTCGAGCCTGCCTGCCTGCTACCACTTTTTTTTTTTTTTGCTCAATATACACCTCCAAACACCCGGGCTAGTCTTCTAGAAAGGAATTATACAAAGGATTGGGGGGGAGGGGACTGACGAGCCATTCATAGAACAGTTTAGGTGGTCAGAGAAGGAGATTTGCTTTGAGTGAAGTTGGGCCCCAGGGACTAGTCAGGTCATCAACTCAAGAGTTCTTTTACCTGGTGATCTGTCTAGAATGCATTACTCCTCAATATCATAACACAGTTCCGGAAGAGAAGACTTATAGGAGTGAAATGTTGTGCATTTCTCTCCTAATAATTACTTAAATAAACACAAGGCCAAACAACATTGCTTTTAGCAAAACAATAATAAAGGGTTTATTTAAAAAAGGCGAGAAACTGGAGAGAAAGAAAGAAAGTGTAAATGTCTGAGGGTGTCGTCTGCCATCAGACTGCAGTTGTCAACAAGTAGCAGTGGGAGGCGAGTGAGAGAGGTCTGTATGCTGGTGTCTCTCAGGTGATCGCAGCTGAGACTCCAAAGAGCTAAAAATAGTCCTTAAAGGGGACAGCTCAAATCAATGCGCTCTGCCAACCGATTGATCAGTGTGGTCGAATCACTTTGGCACTGGGCATTGATCCGCTTATAGTAAATAGTTTGTTAACTGCTACAGACTCACTAGAGTCTTCATTGTGACATGCTAAAAAAAAATGCCTGATCACACTTTCTTATAATGCTGCAAACTGGGAGGTACTTGGAGTATATGAACTAGAAGATGGCTAATATTGATCCCGAGCATCCTCTGTCACTAAACATTCTACGTAATCGACAACGTCAGACAGTCGGTGGACAGGAAAAGACAAATGATGTTTCTCATGATCCCGACCATATGTGTATGATTATGTTTATTTATTTAGTTTTTTCAATTTCTTATTATTTTGTTCCAGCTGGGAATGGAGCATACTATTGGATGCCACACATTCATTTGGTATCTCATGCATTCCAACCAAGATATTTTTTTAAGATTCTAATCATCCCTTTCAGTGCAATTGTTTGCATTCCTCTTGGAGTTGGTTCACCGAATATATTTTCCAGGTAATTTTTTAAATTCTTTTTCATGAATCCAGTTACTCCTATAATTACTGGGATAATGGTGATCTTCCTTAGATTCCAGTTCCTTTTTTCTTTTCAAGCCATACATAAGACCTTGATGTGCATATGTGTGTGTGTGTCAGCTGTATAAAAACACGTTGATAAGTCTGTGTTATGTAGTACATCGAACACAAGAAAGTATTTGTTTTCTGTTTATCTGTCTGTCGATCTATCTATTTACCTATGTGTATTATCGATATATCTCTCAATCTAGTTATCTATTTCTGTATCTATCCATCTCGATCTATCTAACTGGTGAGATAAACAAGAGATGAATATGAAGAATGTTGATAAAGACTGTCTAAATATAATAAAATCATATCATAGACAAGTTTACCGGAAGCATCTGGTCAGCTGACAAAACTATGTGTATGTCACCACGTGATCAGGTTAGCTGGAGATGACATTGTAGTTGAAATTTGAACGTTGAGCAGGTTGGACGGTTTAACAGCCCCCCCCCCTTCACCAGGGAGGAAGCTGACATGTTTTAGAATGGAGACCTAGAATTAATCCCCCAAATAAAGATATTCACTTTCCATTCTTCTGCAAGTGACACCTGGAAAGTGAATAAAAACTATATACAATACAATCAGCGTTTTTGGAGTGAATGCATATTCGTTCAAACAGGTTCCAGCCTCCTCTCCAAGAACAAGATGAATTCCAGGTGAACCAAGATCAATGATGCATGAAAATAAGGTATGTCCAAAATACATGTATGAAACACAAACACTCGGATATGAACATTTAGACGATCATAGTATTGGAACACAACACAAGTAGACTGCAACGACATAACTTACGGTTCAGATAGTGAAGAACCACCATAGACATTTAGTGACACGTACACACATCAGTATGAACCCTTTGTCACAAATACATATCAATGTATGATGATATGGTTCACCATTATATTGCACATCATATGGATATAAAACTATCAAGCAAAAATAAACAATGTTATATATTACAGTTTAAAAACATCAAAACATAAAAAAAATGTTTCTAATAGTTTGAGATTCCTTAAGGGTCGATTCTTAGTATTTCATAAAAAAGCTAAAACAAAGCACAATGGGTGGACGAGAACTGTGCACTTGATGTTAATAAAAATTAAATTAAAAATAGAAGTGGAAAATTGCAGACAATTCTAATATTAACATGTGTAAACTATATGAATATTAAAACTATTTAGAGAGTAGTCTTAAGATGCAAACAATCAATTTATGCGTTTTGTAGTAAAAAAAAAAAAATGATATTTGAAGCTTGATGGAAGATACAAAATCATATTGTGAGAGACAGTTTTGAAAAAATGTTAAGTGTGACAGACTAAAATGCTATTTAGAATGTATATGTGACAGAACAAGAAAAATATTTCAAATTGAAGTATTAAAGAGTTGGTGATGTTTGGATGCATCTACTTAAACCCAGCTAGAATGCCATTTCAGGCCCCTAAGTCTGACCAAAAGGTCATTTCAGGCCCCTAAGTCTGACCAAAAGGTCATTTCAGGCCCCTAAGTCCGACCAAAAGGTCATTTCAGACCCCTAAGTCCGACCAAAAGGCCATTTCAGACCCCTAAGTCCGACCAAAAGGTCATTTCAGACCCCTAAGTCCGACCAAAAGGTCATTTCAGACCCCTAAGTCCGACCAAAAGGTCATTTCAGACCCCTAAGTCCGACCAAAAGGTCATTTCAGACCCCTAAGTCCGACCAAAAGGTCATTTCAGACCCCTAAGTCTGACCAAAAGGTCATTTCAGACTCCTAAGTTCGACCAAAAGGTCATTTCAGACCCCTAAGTCCAACCAAAAAGTCATTTCAGACCCCTAAGTCCGACCAAAAGGTCATTTCAGACCCCTAAGTTCGACCAAAAGGCCATTTCAGACCCCTAAGTCTGACCAAAAGGCCATTTCAGACCCCTAAGTCCGACCAAAAGCCCATTTCAGACCCCTAAGTCCAACCAAAAGGTCATTTCAGACCCCTAAGTTCGACCAAAAGGTCATTTCAGACTCCTAAGTCCAACCAAAAGGTCATTTCAGACCCCTAAGTCCGACCGAAAGGTCATTTCAGACCCCTAAATTCGACCAAAAGGCCATTTCAGACCCCTAAGTTCGACCAAAAGGTCATTTCAGACCCCTAAGTTCGACCAAAAGGTCATTTCAGACCCCTAAGTCCGACCAAAAGGCCATTTCAGACCCCTAAGTCTGACCAAAAGGCCATTTCAGACCCCTAAGTCTGACCAAAAGGCCATTTCAGACCCCTAAGTCTGACCAAAAGGCCATTTCAGACCCCTAAGTTCGACCAAAAGGTCATTTCAGACCCCTAAGTTCGACCAAAAGGCTATTTCAGACCCCTAAGTCCAACCAAAAGGTCATTTCAGACACTTAAGTTTGACAGACTAATGGGCCACACATCTTATAAAGACACATAAATGGAGATATTTAATAAAAATCAGGACATTAGTTAAAAATTGCAAGCAATTCTAATATTTAACATGTGTGCTATGTATGTCTTAATGACACCCGAAATCCGTCTGAAACTAAGAACTGAAACACTTTCAAATATTTGAGCATGTAATGTAAATTAGAAAAATAAATATAAAAACTAATAATTTCATAATAAAACAGACCAGGTTTAAAAATACATTTATTAATGATGAACATGTGTTTTGGGTGTTCCGTTTTATTATAGATTTTTTTAAGCTAGATAATTTGCAACAATTTTTTTTTTTTTTTTTTCTAAATCAGTTAAAAGCCCAATAAAAAAAAAAAAAATCATAAGATTTACAGAAATAGAACTTTTTAAATAAAAAAAAAAATTAAATAAATTTGATATATTCCAATTATATGAAATAGAAAAATATAATAAAATTTTAAAGATAAGACATCTTTGATAGTTATTTAAAAACTATTAAAAATTTTATTGAATATATTTGTACTATTTTTTTTTAATTAAAATATTTTAGTGGTAAAAATACATTTCCTTAAATAAACAAACATTATTTAAATGAATGTATCAGGTATTTGAAGTTGGAATTAAGGCCAATTCATTGCTCAGAATTGGTTTCAGAAGTTAAAATCCGTTCGAGTCCTGCTTCAATGTTAGGTTCCCTAAGGCTTTTTTCATATATAGTTTCCGACGCCTCCGTTCAGACTTGAAGACAAAGGATACCCCCTGTTGGGGCAGCTGCGCATATAATTGTGAGGCAAGAATTGTGCAATCCCCCAATCTCACCTCTTCTGAATCGGCACTGTTTGAGTTCAGTGGCAAGGAGACATCCAGGACGACTGGAAACAATGCCGAGATAAGCGGAGAGCACATACAGCATCTGGAAGTCCCAAATGGTCACCCATTTAGTACTGACAAGATTCAACGTTGCTTAATTTCAGTGATCCAGCGGGAACCGGTGTGTTAACGTGATTAGGTCATACAAATAGTTCAATTACACAAAACAAATGCAAAAATATTCTTTTATTTTAGAATTGAGTTATATTTACAAAAAATAAATTATTTCTAATTATTCTAATTACCCATTAAGTAGTGAGGATTGAAGACAAAAAAGCAATATAAGAATGATATAATGGAACTATAATGTCAATCTTAAAGACGGACTTAGATTTGGTGAAAAATCAAATCTGTACAGTATAGGGAGATGTCTGTTGAAGTAACAGGAGGTTTTTATATTATGGCTATGTTGAACAGAGAGATAAGAATTCTTGCATTAACAGATGTAGAACAGTTAAGGAAACAGGTCCAATTCACAAGGGAAGGCCAAGGAAAATATGGAATTGATAAGAATCAACTTAAGAGAAAGTGGGATAAATAAAGACTGGGTCAGAGATAAATTAGTTTGGAAGTCAATTTCTAAAAGCCATCCAACATTAAACCGAGTATGATGATGATTACCCACAATTTGAAATGAATTAAGTTTGTTTATCACTTTCACCCTCTCACTGTATGCCGTTTAATCTGCGTACTCTTCCGTTTCTCCATATCTGTTTATTAACTGTCGTCAAAAATAACATTTTTCTCCTCATCTCTTTCTATATTGAAGACAAGAGACAACAGGGATGACAATAGTGTCGTTTACTACAACTCTAAAAACCCAAGATTGGAATAGTCCATTATTAGCAAAAGATAATGTCATCATAGAGAAATCATAAACATTGCTGATAAAATATTTTTTTTACAAGTTTGTCTATATGCAACATTTCAAGATATCTAATTTTTTCAACTTGAAATCATGTAATAATTTATATTAGTGAGACTTGTGGAAATTCCACAGAGGACTCATTCATCTTCTATATAAATAAAATGAACTCATTTTTTCCCGTCTGATTTTGACATTAATAGGATTAAAAATCAAGATATTTCATGCAAATATAATATGCACAAACGGCAGAACAATATCTGAGGTGTGTTATAGGCTTATTATTTCTCAAATTCCTCGATAATCTTAGATTTCTATACTTTTTCTGCTGAGAAGTCACGGCCAAAATCGGTTAAGATCAATGGAAGTGGTAAAATATTTTCTCTCAAATAAATTCCTCCTCCCCCTGCCACCACTTAACACCGTTTGGGGATCGTTCACAAGGAACAGTTGAGAAGAGAACACCGGTTTGGCTTCGTAGTTCTTTCATGTGAAGTTATTTAAAATCACTAAACTAAGCTGCAGTGCTCTGTGGCGTAGTGGTTAGCGTGCTGGACAATTCACATTATATTTTCACGTTCGCGCCGACCTACCGTAGTCGTTTTTTTTTTTTTTTTTTCCTAAACAACTGGAATGGACTTTTCTTGGTGGCCGAACTGTTAACTTTGCAGATGTTTTTTTTTTTTTGTTTGTTTTTTTCACACTTTATTTTCCTACTTTTACTCATGACTCCGGGTTTGATCCTTCCTACTTACCTACCATAACATTTTTTAAAACTCCCCCCCCGTCCCGGAAACAAACACTCGGGCAACGCCGGGTACCCCCGCTAGCATGTAATATATTGATGTTAGCATTCTGTAGATGTTCAACATAAATGGAGATGCTCTGATATCATTGTACCTATTTACTATGCCTCCCCACGGGACAGAGTTAGACACCAGGGTCGTTTTTTTAACGTGGAGAAAAGGTACAAAAATAAAAATTGTCTCAGTCGTGAAGGATTTCTCCTCCACCGAAAGAGAACAAGAAAATGAAGTGCAGCATCTGAAGAACAGATACTACACTTTGATCTTGTCCCGAAGGCCAAGAAATTGATATTATTGTAGCTCTTTTGTTAAAACTGCAAAAGTATTTATCTAAGCTAGAATGAACGCCCGGCATAATCTGGTTGTAAAGTACGCTTAAATATATTTTAATTCTTGCAGATTTCGTATATATTATAGAGTTAATGTTCTATCAATTTTTATATATTATAAAGTTGTGATTTCAAAAATAAAAACAATATATCCATATGACTTTGGTGCATTAGCTTGAATTGAAACCAAAACTTATGAAGAATTCTTGGTAAAATTATTTATAAAAAAATAAATGCCTTGAGTGCCATCAGTCATAATCGAAACCGAAACCAAAACTTATGAAGAATTGATAAAATTATTTATTACAAGAAATAGAAGTCCATAACAATTAAACGACAGTCACTCGGATGTAAGTGTGAGACACAAAATAAATAACACACATGCTATCCTATTAATATATAGAAGATTAAACATATTTTGTTAAAATGACCGCATATTTTTTGTCATCATAAATTTTAGCTGCAATTAGCAAGAAAACATGGGGAAATCCACCATCATCATCACTGTCTAAAAAGACCAGGTTTAATGCGATGACACTCCAGGATACAGATCCTGGCTTTTCCCAATGTCACAATACACCTCTTAGAGGAATGCTGACTATAACGCCTAGAACAAAGTTTGCCATAAGAGCAAAATAAAAATAAAAACATATATATATATATTAGTCCTGGTCAAAATCATAAGACCACTTAAGAAGGTAAGCATTTACGCATATTATCAAATTTTTAATTAAACAAATGGTTGAAACCATTGCCAAAAGGGAAAATATGATGTACAAAAATGAAATCTGCTTCATTCGAAACCTTAACCCTGATCTAATAATTATATATATATATATATATATATATATATATATATATATATATATATATACACAAAACTGCCTAATAAGGTGATATACAAGTTCAAAATCTCAGTGACTACTGATCAGAATTTAACAAATGAAGGCTTGTGGGAAAGTTAATGACCCAAATTATGTAGTGAGCTATATAATATTTTGAAGTATTGAGTTATTTTTATTTTTTCAGATCAAGTCACGTGATTTTTAGAATATGGCATTTTCATTTTGTCATAGCTACAGATTTTTTTTATATTTTTTAATGGGGGGGGGGGGTCTGGACAAGAACCTACACTTTCTTCATCTTCGGGCTTAAATCAAGGTATAGTATCTGTTCTGTCCAAAGATGGTAAAATAACACTGCAGTATCTTTGTTCGCACTGGGCATCTACAGAATGAAAATATGTCAAACTCGTACAAGTATTTTAGAAATAGGCTTCCATATTTTGAAACTATATTGACTAGAGTACTTATACAAGTAGGTTCCAGTTTGAACACAAGTGATATGATGATATCGCAGAGTCTGTGCTCGCACTCGAATTATAGAATGGAAATGGCAGCAATACACAACTGGAATTTCCACAAGTCTCACTAAAAATAGCGATATAATACAATTAACAAAAATGAACAAAGGCAGGAAAATATAATCCTCTTTGCCAAAAAGCAATTACATTAAAACAAATTCATTTGAATGAAAACATTAATTGACTTTCACTTGAGTTATTTTAAAAAGAAATCAGTCTAATTTTATTGTACAGGGACTCAGCTCCATTGAAGGGTTTCGGAATGACTCAAATATACCATTAAGTTCTAGATGAATGGTGACACTTTCATAGTAGAAACAAATGATCTTGGTTGAAAGAAAAAAAAAAAAATGAGACTTTAATAGACTATAAACGAAGGCAATACTTATTGTATGAGTCACGTGGAAAGTGAAAATGAGAGACACTAATGACTAATATGTATCGAAATTTTATTATACCTAAAAAGTTTTGGTGTTTCTAAGATAGAGTTGACAGATCGATTTTTAAAATATGTTGTTTTAAAACAATATCACGTCCTTAATTGTTATGTCGAAAATAGTAATATGTCCAAAAATACGAAAATTCATAGAGCAGAAAGTTATTTATCTTCATAGAAAATTGGGTTTTTCTTAGACGTTCTTAATCTTCATGGAAAATTGGGTTTTTCTTAGATGTTCTAAAGTAGACAATGAAAATTTACACACGAGACATAACGTGGAACAAAAAATTTAGATTGCACCGTAATGGGTTCTGACATTTATAGCCTATAGCAATAGACTTCTTTTTTTTTTTTTTTTTTACTAAAAACATTATAGTTATCCTACTCAATGAATTTTTGGATATATTACTATTTTCAACCTGACAAGTACGTAATATTGTTCTTGCTTAAAACGACATATATATCAAAAAATCGATCTGTCAACTATCTAAAACATCAAACTTTTAGATGACCAGATGGATCTTTGCAAAACAAATAAAAAAAATTTAGGTAGTATAATTAGCCATCGAATTATGACAGTGCAAGGTTTATTACGATGGACGTTCTAGAGGGTATTGCAAATTGCATTGCTATGATGATTGAACTTATTATGCATTCATGACCTGAAAGCTTTATCTCTTTGTTGCAGATATTGACGGTGTGAGACTAAGAAAGCAACTCCTGTCATGGGTGCGCGTCAGAAGCAGAGATGCGTCATTGGATCCCTGGCAAAAAGTGCATTGAGAATGGGGGTGACTATGGAGAAAAATAAATTCTAGAGCACAAAAGTTCATTCACTTTAATGGTACCACTCCCCTCGTCGTAGCTCTTCAGTGTTTTAGTTTTTTTAAGTTAAAAAATAGGAGGCTTTATTTTGGAATGGCTCTCATATATATCATAATCACCATGACACATCGGTTCTCATTAGATTACCAAAGTTAAACAATGTTTAGCCTGACCAATGCCTGGTGGGTGACTATTTGGAAATACTAGGCATTGTATGTATTCAAGTAAGCAGAGAGATAAAGGCCTGTCTTGCACAGTTCCAGGTCACCCTTAGGCAAGGTGTAGCATCTGTTAGCTTCCCTCTGATATTCTGGATGGTTACCATACAATAGGGGAGAGGAGGGTTAGATGAAGTTCCTTAGTCAAGGTGAAGACAATACATCAAGGAGAGGGGAGGGGGCGCGGGGGCTCTGTTGAAAATTAAAACCGGATCAAAGGAGCCCATTGTCCCTGAAGGGCAATTTTATAAATATGGGGGTCACAAACAAAAAACACCTGCTTCAAATTTATCATGAATCAGTACAAAAATAGCAAAGCTCACAAAACCCACGAGGATGCTTATGTTAGATGACGATGTGGTCAAACTGGAAATAGAGACATAAAAAGGTTTATTAGAAATTAGTGCACTATTTTATAGAAGCTACACAATGTATACCTAAAAATTTAAATCCAATGTCAACTTTTTGTTGAAAAAAATTGATCCTAACAATAAAATTAAAGCAATAATTATTAGATCCAACCAGCAGAAATATCGAGTAAAATTCCATTACTCCTTGGGAGGATTAAAAGAAAAAAAAAAAATAAATAAATAAAATAAATTAAGCAATGACGAAATGAATAATGACGATAATAGCTGCAAAATTCTAATTATGGAATAAAGTAGAATTTTGTAAATAAAAACAAAATTACTAGATTAATTGTCGTAAATGTTGTGTGGACAATATTTTTCATCACAAGTAGGTACTTCATAAAGGTTTTTAAATTTTTTTTTGTTTTTTTTAAACAATAAGATTTTATATGAATGTAATCACGAAGAAGCATCTAGAATTCACAGCACATTAAACATAAAGCTATAATTTTTTCTTTTTAATAGAAAAATCAGTAAAAGAAATTTTTTTAATTAGATTTTGAGCTGTGTAAAAATAAACAAAAACTATTTGATAACAGGGCAAAAATTTCATTCATTAAAATTTTCATTTTGGATTTTTGTTAAAAACAAATTAAACCCCTATATTAAGGCAACCATATTGATCAGTGGACCCTTTACTTTAAAATGGGACTATCGGACCCTTTTACCTTAAAATGGGACTATCGGACCCTTTTACCTTAAAATGGGACTATCGGACCCTTTTACCTTAAAATGGGACTATCTCTATGCATATAAAGATACACAAACCAATATTAACCCATTAGGTCCCATTATTCTAAAAAATAAGATGCCAACTAATTTTTTAAAATCTATAATATATAATAGTACTGCTTACTGCATAATTACTCTGAAGAAAGGACAAAAGACATCCGTATTTGTCAATTTCTCTCCAAGAGTTGTGGAAATCCCATAAAAATGTTATGAAATCTCATGAAATTCTATTTGTTCGATAATGTATAAACTTAGGAGTCTTGTAATAGTAAACCACTTATTGCCAAAAGTGCAATGTAACTCTTTGTGTGAACTGCTTTGCTCGTTACAATAACATGTAAATTTTATCTTGAATGTATAGCCTTTTGATTTCTAAAATATATCACACGTACCCAGTGTCCTATTTATAGGAGAGTCCTAGAAATGTCAATATTTTGCTTTCTAAATAAAAGAAATAACTTTCTATCAATTTGCATATATTCTAACCCACTTTTAGTCATTATACAAAGTTTCAACTCAATAGTAAAAAAATTAAATATTCTGGGATTTAATAGGCTGAATCATAAATTGGCCATTATCGAAAACAGTAACCTAACTTGAAGTACCTTCGGAAAAAAAATTTTTTTTTTATAATAGATAGCCGTTCAAATAGGAATTCATAAGTCTAACAACTGATATGCAACATAACTTGGAATCGTTCCGCTTTCTTATGAATCATCACTAATCTTTTCTTTTACAGTGAAAAATCGGTTTAATCAGCAGCCATGGATATCGAGTAGTGATAGGACGGTTCCAATGTTTTTCCGATCTCGATACAATTACCAATTCTGTTCTAGATTTCTGCTTCCGATACAATTACCAATTCTGTTCTAGATTTCTGATTCCGATACAATTACCAATTCTGTTCTAGATTTCTGATTCCGATACAATTACCAATTCTGTTCTAGATTTCTGATTCCGATACAATTACCAATTCTGTTCTAGATTTCTGACTCCGATACAATTACCAATTCTGTTCTAGATTTCTGATTCCGATACAATTACCAATTCTGTTCTAGATTTCTGATTCCGATACAATTACCAATTCTGTTCTAGATTTCTGATTCCGATACAATTACCAATTCTGTTCTAGATTTCTGATTCCGATACAATTACCAATTCTGTTCTAGATTTCTGATTCCGATACAATTACCAATTCTGTTCTAGATTTCTGATTCCGATACAATTACCAATTCTGTTCTAGATTTCTGATTCCAATACAATTACCAATTCTGTTCTAGATTTCTGATTCCAATACAATTACCAATTCTGTTCTAGATTTCTGATTCCAATACAATTACCAATTCTGTTCTAGATTTCTGATTCCAATACAATTACCAAGTCAGAATGTTTTATAACCTAAATATTTAGTAATCTACAGATTTTAGTTCTGTTTTAAGTTTAAAAATCAATAAATATTTATCATTAGGGCTGCAATAGAAAATTTAAGTTTTGAACGAAAAAAGAAAAAAAAGGATCGTTTTTGATACAAACAAGTTTTTCCGATACCCCAAAAACTTTCAGATTCCAATTAATCGTCGTATTAAGTGAATCCAAAAATTAAGAAATTTCAAACTCAATGCATTTGAATATAACACAGATTTCGCCAAAATATTGCATAAAATTGATACTTGGAGAATTTAAAGGAATTTTTGTCCAGAAATAAAATTATAGTATACTAGCATGAGTGCCCGGCGTTGGCCAGGTATTTAGAGGTGTATGTTGAGCAAAAACAACAAAAAAAGTGGTAGTAGGAAGGCAGGCTCGAACCCGTACTGCGAAGGAGGAAAAGAACGGGGAAAAAAATGTGACGTCTTTGCTGTTACAACCACCACCAAACCGGAAGTGACGTAGGTTTAAATTAAGGCTAGACAATCGAAAAGAAGGGATGACTTTCAAAAATATCGGTGAAAAAAGCGACCTCTCCCTGTAGAAAAGTGCCCAGTTGAGGGCGAAGAAATTAATGTTTTTAGCCAATTTACCGGTATTTGTTGTCTAAGGGATCGAGCTTCAAAACTATACTGATCTTGTGAAAATCAGTTGCCTCCGTTGAAAGTTTTAGGCAGACATAGAAACATACATACATTTATATATTGGTAGCTCAAATTTTCGACCCAAACTGATTGAAAAGCTTGCCCTATCTCTGAATACCCTTTATGTAAAATTTCAAATGTTTAGACCAGAAATTGTCTGAGTAATTTGGTAGAGACCGCAGAGCTCAAATTTTTTAAAACTTTGACCCCTATTATGACCCCTTAACATTTATTCTTTTGGGCTCAAATCAAGTTATTAAGTTAGATCTATGTCCAAGGAACCTATATCTAAAATTTCAAGTGTTTAGACCCAAAATTGGCGGAGGAGTTTGGTAGAGTTCTCAAAGCTCGAAATCGTTGAACTTTGACTCCTTAACAGCCAAATTTCTGGCCAAACACCGATTACAAAGATTTTCCCAAATCTCACTACCTTGTATATCAAATTTCGAATCTGTAGACTGAAAATTGACAGAGTTATTGTGTAGGGAAATGTACACAGACAGACACACACACACATACTTTCACTTTTATAGATATATATTATAATAATAATATAACTGTCAAGATTAAGCTTGTTTCCTTCAATAATTACAAGAAACCTTCTCTCTCAACCACCAATACTTATGGCTAAAGATAAATTACCTGAAAGTACTTTCAAACTCCTAGGATTAACGTTCACAGTTGGAACAGATACATTGAGATCATTTCCAGAATCACTGCAAAGAAGGTGGGCTCTCTCTATCGTGCTAGGAATTTACTTATGCCTTAAAGTATCCTGTACCTCTACAAGGCCACGATTTGCTATATAGATTATTGTTGTCACATTTGGGCTGGTGCATCTGCCACTAGTCTCTTGCTCCTGGACAGGGTTCAAAAGAGAGTCGTCAACCTGATGGGTCCTGGGCTGTCATCCAAGTTTCAACCCCTGTCCCATCAATGAAATGTTGCATCCTTCTGCCTGCTCTACAAGTATTTTAATGGTGGATGCTCTGACGAACTACAAGCCCCTTGACGTAAATACCCAACAATCAGCAAAATTCCATCCCTACATAGTAGAGATCCCTAGATGCAAGAAAGCCTTCTACTATAATAGTTTCTTCCCCAGAACTGCTAGACTTTGGAACTCCCTTTCAAGTTCCTGCTTTCCCAACTGTACTGATATGCAGAAGTTCAAGTGTAATGTGAACAGATATCTTGCTGCTTAACTCCCTAAATAGCATCCCTGCAACTTATATCCCCGATAGTAGCCTCTACATCAAAGTGACACCATGCTTTGTTTGGAGTGAAAATGGAATAAAAAAAAATAATTAAATAAAAAATAATTAACTTTTTAACATATATAAAACTAACCTCATATAACTAATTCATACTCGCCACAGCCATTTGCTTTCCAGCAATTTATTATTCGCAAATTATCCACCAATATCTTTTAATAATTTTGTTTTTCCAATTTTAAATCCACTCAGCTTTACCAAAGTTAGTTTTTAATTTTGTTTATGTATGCATGTGTATGTATGTATTAAGATTTTAAAACCACAATTTTTTTTTACACATTTTGGATGCAAGAGAACATGGCTGCTAGCGATTAAAACATTGAATTAAAATTAGATTCATCGTATTTAAAGATGAAAACTAGAATTGTATTTCACTACGAATATACAATTTAAAAACACAATTAACAGATACAGAGATATTCTAATGGTCCCTATAGTACAATGAAGACAAAGTTTACAATTTTATTTATATATATATGTATATATGTGTGTGTGTGTGTGTGTTACAGAAAATCCGAACAACATCTGTACCGTCGGTTTCAAATCTAAGCAAAGGCTGTCTATGTTGAACTCTTTTCAACCGCTGTTTATATGTCTCTCCGATAAGAGAGGGTGGAGAGAGTCCAACGCAGGCGACCTTTATTTGAATTTGAAACCAATGGTACCAATGTTATTCTGATCTTTTGTAACACACACACACACACCTTTATTGTATTATAAGAATAATAAGAATAATCGGAATACCTCATATCTGTTGGTTGTTGCCGATGTCAGACTTTCTACAGCTTCTGTTTATAACTTTTTCAGAGAACGGGCTGAAGAAAGTCTGACATAGATAACTAACTATAGGTCTCATTTGTTTGGATTTGAAACCGACGATACCGATGTTCTAATCTTCTGTAACATACAAAAATAATATGCTCTTATTGTTGAATAATCGAGCACTGCTGAGGTTCTCTTTCAGTAATCTTACACACCTACACACAGTTTTAAAGAAAATTTTTTTCAGGACTAATATATATATATATATATATATATATATATAGCAAAACTCACTACTTGGAGAGATGAAGATGGATCTTCCCCTCACATTAAAAATTGACCATGTCAGTTTTTAATGTGAGGAGGCAAGTAAATAGGGTCTCCCTATTTTGAGTTAAGATCAAAATGTATCTATTGTTCTCAGTTAGGAAAGTAAGAAATCCTTCTCAACTGATGCATTTATTTTTCATCTCAGGATCTTTTTGAGGAGCGGAATTTCCTCATCTCAGGAGGCAATAATAAAAGTCAAAAACAACTTTGTGTCTTGTGTGTGCGTTTTTTCACGATAACATGCATTCCAAAAAATTACACTCAATTAGAAAAGAGATGAAACAAAAACTAAAGTAAAGACAATGGCAGGTAGACATCCATCCTTTTTTTTTTAAATTTTATTATTTTGTTCAAGCTGGAGATGGTTTGGTTTGGTTGTTTTGTTTTTACGGCATATCAAGCCTTTTCGTTAATGCCGAATCCAGTTATTTTGGAAATAGTATTCATGTTGCACCCACAAGGTTTTTATTCTTCAAGCTCTTTGTATCTTCAATCGCTAGTTTGTAGTGTTTGGTTTGATTGTTTTATAGTAGATTTTATTGTTTTTGTTCCCTGCGTTGCAGAACATGAAGGAGTTTTGCAATGGGGGGGGGAGTGTTACAGTATTAATGTTTTGTACATTTTAAGTTAGGAAACCAGTCAGAAAGTGAGGGAGATAGAAAAAGAAAGAGGAAATGGAAAGGAAAAGGAGAGGAAAAGGTGGGTGGTTGTTTTTGTTTTTGCAGAACATAATTAAGTTTTGCAAAAGCAAAAGAAAGAAAAACAAAAAACATCAATGTTAAGCGCGTTTCATCTCGGGAAGCCAATATCTTCAGACAGCCTGATCTGGTAGCACCAGAAGCTGGAGATGGAGCACCCTACTGGATGCCAGACATTCATACGCTATCTCATACACTCCACGTGGATCTTCTTAATATTCTAATTGTCCCTTCAAGTGCAATTTTTTTTATCCCTCTTGCACTTGGTTCACCGGGTATATTTTGCCAGGTAGTTTTTTACATTTTTTTTTCATGAATCCGGTTGCTCCTATTCAATCATAGCAAAGACCCCCCCCCCATTTTTTTTTTTTTTTTGCTTAGTGGCACACACTAATTAATTCTTCTTTACAATTATGATTAATAACGAGAAGGTACTGTCACTGCCACGTGCATGATTTTAATACAGACAACTAGCAGGACTACTCGGCGTTGCTCGGACATGGTTAACAAATGGAAGACTAATTTAGAGTTCACAAATAGAAGTATTGGTGATAAATACAATAAAACACATCATATATGAAATAATTATCCACGGATACATGTTTTGTCATCACTATGATTCAAAATAGTGATACCTACCTAGATTCAAAACCGTACCCCAGAGATTAGTCGGATGCTCTAAGATTGAGCCAGGAACTATTAAGTAAAAACAGACATATCATTTATATAAACATTGCTGGTATTTATATCAATTTTTTTATTTTTTTATTTGCAATCCTGATAGAGTGATGAAAAAGGAACAATCCAAATGATACATTCATCAACGTTTCGTCTTTATTTCAAAACTTCCGTGGAATGATAAATTTGAAGAAAATTGGTTTACTACAAATTAATCACCCCCTTTTATTTTGTTCCCTCTCCATCACGTCGAAATATTATTTCCATCTATAATATAAATCTCCCCTATCTGCTCCAATGTATGTATGTATGTCTGCCTAAAACTTTCAACAAAGGTGACGGATTTTCATGAGATCGGTCTCGTTTTGAAGATCGACCCTTCGGACAACAAATATCGAAAAACTGGCTAAAAACATTAATTCCTTCACCCTAAACTGGGCACTTTTCTACAAGGAGGGGGTCGCTTTTTCACCAATATTTTCGAAAGTCATCGCCTCTTTTCAATTGACTAGCCTTAATTTAAAAATTCGTCACTTCCGGTTTGGCAATGGGAGCAACAGCAAAGATGTCACTTTTTTTTTTTTTTAACATTCTTTTCCTCCTTTGCAGTATAGGTTCGAGCCTGCCTGCCTACTACGACTTTTTATTTTTTATTTTTTTGCTCAACACACACCTCCAAACACCCGGGAAACGCCAGCACCCAGGCTAGTCATATATATATATATATATATAAAAATCACTGTGATATACTGGTTCCTATTAGATTACCGAAGTGATGTTAAGCCTGGTCAGTACTAAATGGGTGACCATTTGGGAATACCAGGTGCTGTATGTGCGCTTCGCTTATCTCTACATTGTTTCTAGTCACCCTGAGCTTCTTTCTTGCACTAGATTCAGAAGTGTTGCTGGGATTGCACAACTCTTGCTCCACAATTACATGTGCAGCAAACCGGAGAAGGTTATCCAGTGTCTCAACACACACACACACACACACACACACACACACACAATTTATTCACATACTTTCTATTATATATTTCTACTCTTGCTCATATACTTCCAACAAATGTACATCTTCAATATAGACCATTCAATTCTAGAGTGCCGAGTCATTACATACAATCGAAATTATTCAACTGATTTCATAGTTCAACAAGTACCCATTTACTTCCTTCCCCACGAGGGAAGAGTTAGACACAAGGTCAATTTTTAAATGTCAACAAAATTTAACTTAAAAAAAAAAGGGGGGGGGCACTGAGTCGTGATAAAAACAAACATAGTCTGTCTAGGACTTCTTTCTTTTCACTGGGCCCCTCAATCATACTTGAAACCAATTTTTAAATAATAGATTGAGGTAATTAAAAAAAAATTTTCACAAACCAAAAATAAAATAATAAAACGGTGAAAATGGTCATGGAACGATCGGGGAGGGATAAAACTATTCAGACATCCACTTAAACGGCACTGAGAGGCCTAAGAATCCCATTTAGACTAATGGTCATTCAAAACTCCAGGATAACGATTACAGGTAAATCTTGCGAATGAAATAACAAAAAAATAAAAATAATATTTTATTGCATGGAATGGCCTCCACTGAAAGACATCGGCACGTGAATCACAATATATCAGAGATGTCTATTTCACAACTTAGATGCCTATTTTGTTTTATGGAATACTAGCATTTCAGTCCGGCGTTGCCCGGGTGTTTAGAAGTGTATATTGAGCAAAAAACAAATAAATAAATAAAAAAAGCGGTAAATTTTTTTTAACTTTGACCCCTATTATGACCCCTTAACATTTGTTTTGGACTCAAATCAAGTTATTAAGTTAGATCTATGTTCAAGGAACCTATATCTAAAATTTCAAGTGTTTAGACCCAAAATTGGCGAAGGAGTTTGGTAGAGGTCTCAAAGCTCAAAATCGTTGAACTTTGACTCCTTAACAGCCAAATTCCTGACCGAAAACTGATTACAAAGATTTTCCCAAATCTCAGTACCCTGTATATCAAATTTCGAGTCTGTAGACTTAAAATTGACTGAGTTATTACGTAGGGAAATGTACACAGACACGTTCACTTTTATAGATATATAGATTGGCTTCTTTTCAGGTTACTAAATTTTAATATCGAATCCACTCATTTTCGTGATGAGTTTTTAATATCTTTAGATGTGCCGTAAATGTAAAAATTGTATATGGATGATGTGCGGATTAATTTGTTTTGTCAGCATATATTTTGTAAATAAGTGGCCTAAAATAAAAAGGTTCTTATCCAGAATTCCCCCGTATTAAAAAAAAAAAATCTATGTCATACGGACTCGTGACGAAACGAAAAATATCAAAATCCAAAAATTGCGTTAATTGATTAAATAGCTTTATTTTCAGAAAGAAAATCATTTTTAGGCGATTAATGAGAATTCGTAGGCATTGCAACATAAATCTCGCAAATTTGAAGCTTTTTTTTTTTTAGATTGTTTTCAAAAATAGCAGACAAGACAAACGCTCCTCTTCTGTTAATAAAATCTGATATTATAGAAAAACAAAACTACTTGATCAATTTTGATTTATGAAATATTTTTTCATCATGAGTACGTACGTAATAATAGATATTTCTTTTATTTATTTATTTTTTTTTAAATATAGACTGAATTCTGGACAAGAACCAAATTTTTTAGTTGCAAATCCAGTCTTAAACAGACATTTTGAAAAGAATCCTCATCTGGGCACTGCGACATCTTTTGTTATATATTCAAAACGTTTCAGCCGAAGTAAATTCGGGTAATTAACTTATTGTTTATCCTTTTTTTTTTCTGAAGTTTGCGTTTGACTAGAAACAAGTGTAGTATCTGTACTGATGTTGCACAGTATTCTGTCCTCTGTCAAAGAAATCCTTCTAGATTGAGGCAATTTTTACTTTTGTTCCAATTCAGAGCTCCCCTTTTGGGGGAGCTTGATTCCCTTCAAATAAAAAAAAACAAACAAAAAAAAAACGACCTTATGTCTTTGTCCTCGCGAGGAGACAAATAAAAAAAAAAAATTAGGAAGAGAAACGAAATGACCATTTTATCTGGTCTTTAACTAAGAGTGTACTAAGCGTTCGGTTTGAGGAAGTCATTACTCCATACATTACGTCCCTTTTTCCTACAGAGGTAGGGGAAAGTAAGGGGGTGCCTTATTTTGTGAGGGGTATGCCATCGAAGTATATGCAGGTATTTAATTTTGCTCCCAGTCCAGAGAACCCATTTTGGGAGAACTAGATATCTCCAACATTAAAAACCAACATGGTGTCGAACTTTGCTCTCGTGAGAAGACAAATAAATATTGACGAAAACTGCTATTACAGATGCAACAAATCTGACTGGCAACAGATATGAGCCGATCATGTAAAGCATGTATGTAGAAGGAAGAATAAAGAGAAGTTTTTGTTCTTAGTCACCGTTAGGTGTGTGTGTGTTTAATATATATATATATATATATATATATATATATATATATATATATATATATATAGTGTGTGTGTATGTGTGTTTAATTTATGTATTGAAGAGAAAGGGAAAAGAGTGAAACTGAAAGGTGCTGGCAACTAACAAATACTAGCTGTTTTATAGCAGTAGCATTTCCAGTCGTTTATCCAATCTTTCACGATTCTCTCTCACTCTACCGCCCTCTCCCTCCCACGCACAACAGAATAACGGATATATCAAAATTTGTGAACGTATTATTTTAACAGAGGAAGAAGAGAAAATAGTGTAGTAGTAGTCGGCCGGATGGGTAGGGCACATTACAGTTCACACGAACTGCATCATCATTAGATAAAGAGAATAGCGAGCGTGCGCGCACACACACACACAATATATATATATATATATATATATATATATATATATATATATATATATATATATATATACACACACACACGCACGCGAAAAAGACTGCGACCGAGTTAAAAGGGAAGAGAGAGAGAGAGAGAGTGCCAGAAGAAAAGATAGAGAAAGAGAAATGGTGAGAGGGAGGGAGAGATAGAGATGGTGGCAGGGAGAGAGAGAATGAGAGAGAGAGAGAAGGACGGTGATAGGGAGAGAGAGAAGGACGGTGATAGGGAGAGAGAGAAGGACGGTGACAGGGAGAGAGAGAAGGACGGTGACAGGGAGAGAGAGAGAGAGAGAAGACGGTGACAGGGAGAGAGAGAGAGAGAGAGAAGACGGTGACAGGGAGAGAGAGAGAGAGAAGACGGTGACAGGGAGAGAGAGAGAGAAGACGGTGACAGGGAGAGAGAGAGAGAAGACGGTGACAGGGAGAGAGAGAGAGAGAGAGAGAGAGAAGGGCGGTGACAGGGAGAGAGAGAGACAGAAAAGGACGGTGACAGGGAGAGAGAGAGAGAGAGAGAAAAGGACGGTGACAGGGAGAGAGAGAGAGAGAGAGAAAAGGACGGTGACAGGGAGAGAGAGAGAGAGAGAGAGAGAAAAGGACGGTGACAGGGAGAGAGAGAGAGAGAGAAAAGGATGGTGACAGGGAGAGAGAGAGAGAGAGAAAAGGATGGTGACAGGGAGAGAGAGAGAGAGAGAGAAAAGGACGGTGACAGGGAGAGAGAGAGAGAGAGAGAGAGAGAGAGAGAGAGAGAGAGAGAGAAAAGGACGGTGACAGGGAGAGAGAGAGAGAGAAAAGGATGGTGACAGGGAGAGAGAGAGAGAGAAAAGGATGGTGACAGGGAGAGAGAGAGAGAGAGAGAGAGAGAGAAAAGGATGGTGACAGGGAGAGAGAGAGAGAGAGAGAGAGAAAAAAAGGATGGTGACAGGGAGAGAGAGAGAGAGAGAGAGAGAAAAAGGATGGTGACAGGGAGAGAGAGAGAGAGAAAAGGACGGTGACAGGGAGAGAGAGAGAGAGAAAAGGACGGTGACAGAGAGAGAGAGAGAGAGAGAGAGAGAGAGAGAGAGAGAGAGAAAAGGACGGTGACAGGGAGAGAGAGAGAGAGAGAAAATGACGGTGACAGGGAGAGACAGAG
The DNA here is from genome assembly GCF_053919585.1 of Euprymna scolopes. Taxonomy (NCBI): domain Eukaryota; kingdom Metazoa; phylum Mollusca; class Cephalopoda; order Sepiida; family Sepiolidae; genus Euprymna; species Euprymna scolopes. The sequence continues at coordinate 34,255,303 of NC_136519.1, forward strand.
AGAGAGAGAAAAGGACGGTGACAGGGAGAGAGAGAGAGAGAGAAAAGGACGGTGACAGGGAGAGAGAGAGAGAGAGAGAGAGAGAGAAAAGGACGGTGACAGGGAGAGAGAGAAAAGGACGGTGACAGGGAGAGAGAGAGAGAGAGAAAAGGACGGTGACAGGGAGAGAGAGAGAGAGAGAAGGACGGTGACAGGGAGAGAGAGAGAGAAAAAAGGACGGTGACAGGGAGAGAGAGAGAGAAAAAAGGACGGTGACAGGGAGAGCGAGAGAGAAAAGGACGGTGACAGGGAGAGAGAGAGAGAAAAGGACGGTGACAGGGAGAGAGAGAGAGAAAAGGACGGTGACAGGGAGAGAGAGAGAGAAAAGGACGGTGACAGGGAGAGAGAGAGAAAGAGAAAAGGACGGTGACAGGGAGAGAGAGAGAAAGAGAAAAGGACGGTGACAGGGAGAGAGAGAGAAAGAGAAAAGGACGGTGACAGGGAGAGAGAGAGAAAGAGAAAAGGACGGTGACAGGGAGAGAGAGAGAGAGAAAAGGACGGTGACAGGGAGAGAGAGATAGAAAAGGACGGTGACAGGGAGAGAGAGAGAGAAAAGGACGGTGACAGGGAGAGAGAGAGAGAAAAGGACGGTGACAGGGAGAGAGAGAGAGAAAAGGACGGTGACAGGGAGAGAGAGAGAGAAAAGGACGGTGACAGGGAGAGAGAGAGAGAAAAGGACGGTGACAGGGAGAGAGAGAGAGAAAAGGACGGTGACAGGGAGAGAGAGAGAGAAAAGGACGGTGACAGGGAGAGAGAGAGAGAAAAGGACGGTGACAGGGAGAGAGAGAGAGAAAAGGACGGTGACAGGGAGAGAGAGAGAAAAGGACGGTGACAGGGAGAGAGAGAGAAAAGGACGGTGACAGGGAGAGAGAGAGAAAAGGACGGTGACAGGGAGAGAGAGAGAGAGAGAGAGAGAGAAAAAAGGACGGTGACAGGGAGAGAGAGAGAGAAAAGGACGGTGACAGGGAGAGAGAGAGAGAGAGAGAGAGAAAAGGACGGTGTCAGGAAGAGAGAGAGAGAGAAAAAAAAAAGGACGGTGACAAGTAGAGAGAGACGGTGACAGGTAGAGAGAGAGATAGAGGGGGGCGGTTACAGGAAGAAAGAGAGACGGTCACAAAAATTTGGTCAATTGTCTATAAGGGTGGATTGACGGTTTCCTTATTTTTTTTTTTTTTTTTTTTTTTAAATCAAAGCCAGCCAGTGTTTAAGAAAGGGTATATAATCGTGGCTACTGAGAGTGACCGTGATATAATTCACAATTGTATATCATCCGTTTTTTTTTTTTTTCTTTTTTTTTTTTTTTTTTTTTTTTTCTTACATATACACGAACATTGCAACGAACTAAACAATAAATGGCAAATCACAGAAATTGGGGAAATATTCTTAGTTCTTATATTTAACCTAAAAAGGGTGCTTTCTTATATATATATATATATATATATATATATCTTAACTTCCATGGCTGACAATATCGACTCGGTAAGAACCGGTAACAAGTTACAATAATCGAAAGGCAACCACATAAAATTAAACTCTGGCTGAAAAATAAAGGAAAAAGCATTGTAAATATACAATACATTTTACTAAAATCATTACATTGTTTTGTAATTGTTGTCTCGTGTTATTATTGAATGAAAAATAGAAAAATAAAATATCCGCGTGACTGTGGAAAAAATAACAACAAAAAAAATCGACACAATGGAATATTAATAAGTACTTGTTCGTTCAAAGTACCGTTTCAGGAACTCGGATTTAATTTTGTGTGGTTGGTCGCCTTTCAACTGTTGTTAACTTGTTACCGGATTTTACAGAGTCAATATGACCAACCATAAGGGACTAATCTATATAATATGACCGTTATTTGAAAATAAAAGGTGAAAACCAATTCTAATTAAAATGGTGACTACATTTTAAAATAAAAAAACAAAAACAATAGAAATGTTACATTGTCAATTGTTTTAGTTTTCTAGGGATCAATTGAATTTACAGCGAATATAGTAGTAATAATTTATTTAATGAAAATACAATTAAAAAAGATGAATATCATAATCTACACGATTCGCTAAGAGATGAAAGAATGAAGTCAATCGGTATCAAAATGACCCCTCTTTTCGTGATCATTTTTACTCTTAGCAGTAGTACCCCCTTACGATTTTCAACGGGATGTCTATTATTGTGTTCCCAGGGATTGTAACTGTGTGTGTGTGTTAAGAGGGGGATCTTATTCACATACTAGTACACGATTTCGAACTTAGAGAAAGATAGGATAGAGAAAGGAAGAGAGAGACAGAGGTAGAGAGGAAGAGAGAGAGAAAAAAAGAGGTAGAGAGGAAGAGAGAGACAGGTAGAGAGGAAGAGAGAGAGAAAGAGGTAGAGAGAGAAAGAGAGAAAGAGGTAGAGAGGAAGAGAGATAGAGAAAGAAGTAGAGAGGAAGCGAGAGAGAGAAAGAGGTAGAGAGGAAGCGAGAGAGAGAAAGAGGTAGAGAGAGAGAGAGAAAGAGGTAGAGAGGAAGAGGGAAAGAGAGAGAGAGAAAGAGGTAGAGAGGAAGAGGGAAAGAGGTAGAGAGAAAGAGGGAGAGAGAAAGAGGGAGAGAGAAAGAGGGAGAGAGAAAGAGGGAGAGAGAAAGAGGGAGAGAGAAAGAGGTAGAGAGAGAGAAAGAGGTAGAGAGAGAGAAAGAGGTAGAGAGAGAGGAAGAGAGAGAGAGAGAGGAAGAGAGAGAGAGAGAGAGGAAGAGAGAGAGAGAGAGAGAAAGAGGCAGAGAGGAAGAGAAAGAGGCAGAGAGGAAGAGAAAGAGAGAGGTAGAGAGAAAGGGAAAGAGAGTGAGAGTAACAGGTAGAGAGAAAAAGAGCGAGAGTAACAGGTAGAGAGGAAGAGAGAGAGAGAGGTAGAGGTAGAGAGAGAGAGAGAGACAGAGAGAGACAGAGGAAGAGGTAGAGAAAAAGAGAGAGAGAGACACACACACAGACAGACAGAGGAAGAGAGACACACACACAGACAGAGGGAGAGAGACACACACACAGACAGAGGAAGAGAAAGAGACAGACACACAGACAGACAGACAGAGAAAGAGAGAGAGACATACAGAGAAAGAGAGACAGAGAGAGAGACAGAGAGAAAGAGAGAGAGACAGACAGAGAAAGACAGAGAGGGGCCAGGTAGAGAAGGATAAAGGTAGAGAGGCTGGGGAGACAAAGATAAAGAGAAGAGAGACGCCGGGGAGACGAAGAGAGAGACGCCGGGGAGACGAAGAGAGAGACGCCGGGGAGACGAAGAGAGAGACGCCGGGGAGACGAAGAGAGAGACGCCGGGGAGACGAAGAGAGAGACGCCGGGGAGACGAAGAGAGAGACGCCGGGGAGACGAAGAGAGAGACGCCGGGGAGACGAAGAGAGAGACGCCGGGGAGACGAAGAGAGAGACGCCGGGGAGACGAAGAGAGAGACGCCGGGGAGACGAAGAGAGAGACGCCGGGGAGACGAAGAGAGATACGCCGGGGAGACGAAGAGAGAGACGCCGGGGAGACGAAGAGAGAGACGCCGGGGAGACGAAGAGAGAGACGCCGGGGAGACGAAGAGAGAGACGCCGGGGAGACGAAGAGAGAGACGCCGGGGAGACGAAGAGAGAGACGCCGGGGAGACGAAGAGAGAGACGCCGGGGAGACGAAGAGAGAGACGCCGGGGAGACGAAGAGAGAGACGCAGGGGAGACAAAGAGAGAGACGCCGGGGAGACAAAGAGAGAGACGCCGGGGAGACAAAGAGAGAGACGCCGGGGAGACAAAGAGAGAGACGCCGGGGAGACAAAGAGAGAGACGCCGGGGAGACAAAGAGAGAGACGCCGGGGAGACAAAGAGAGAGACGCCGGGGAGACAAAGAGAGAGACGCCGGGGAGACAAAGAGAGAGACGCCGGGGAGACAAAGAGAGAGACGCCGAGGAGACAAAGAGAGAGACGCCGAGGAGACAAAGAGAGAGACGCCGAGGAGACAAAGGTACAGAGAGAGAGAGAGAGAGGCCGGGTAGACAAAGGTACAGAGAGAGAGAGAGAGAGAGAGAGAGAGAAAGAGAGGCCGGGTAGAGAAAGATAGAAAGAGAGAGAAAGGCTGGGTAGAGATAGAGAACGAAATAAGGTTTCAACAGGTTTGAATCCTTAGTTTTGTTAATTTATTCTGACATACGAGATGTTACTTAATAGGAGCGTCCAAAGAAATAATCGAATTTCTTAATATGAAACACGTTTTAATATCTCTCCTTGCACTAGTAATACATGTAAGAAAAGTTTCAAAAATTAAATCTATCACGTTTTTTGATATTTTTTCTAATAAAAGAGTAATATACTTTTGAAACCAATTGTCTAGGTTTAAAATAGCTTTTAATCTAAATCATTTCAAGAATCAACAATCGAATTCAGAAAAAAAGGCACAAAAAAAAAAAAATGAATTCACAAGCACGTTCGTGAAGGCTTTTTTTTGCTCCTCACGAGGTTAAAGTTAGACACAGGGTCTGTTCGTATTTGAGGTAGATATTTAATCTTCCCCGTCACCCAAAAAAGAGGTATGCTGCTTGGGAGCAAAATAAATTTGTCCTAATCCAGTATAGAACAGTTACCATGCTTTGAATTATTTTGTCGCAAATAAAGAAATATTAATTAGACACAAAACCATCAAGTGTCGGAAGTTGTGAAGTTTATCCTACTCTTAACTGGTTGGATTTGGATCCATTTATCCAAACATTGCTCCTTTCATCCTTTCACGATAAAACCACATTTACTCTAAAGACTTAAAAAAGCTAGACACTGGGTCTGTGTGTATTTGAGATAGATATTTAATCTATTAGAGTAGAAAGCTATCTGGCATCTGGGGACCCCTATAGTGAAGAGGTGCGACTTTGTTGCTTGTCAGGTTTATATTGAGGGGGCAAAAGTGCAGCAAGTTCAAAGTACTTAAAACTTCCAAATGATTTTAATTAAATTTACAATATATATATATTAATATATATTTGTATATTTTGTCAGCAAGTTATTATTTAGACACGTTTAATTGAACACGAGTTATCTTTTCTATTTGCCAAGCGGTCTTTTTAATTTCAACAGATTTTTACATAAGATGGTGCCCAGAAGTTGTTATCGTGTTCAATCAAACGTGTCTAAATATATATATATATATATATATATATACATACCTTAATTAATATAATTTGTTAATACGAATATATGGGTTTTAATGACTTTATTTCTAAGTTCAAAATGGCGTAATGTAAGCCAACTATAAGGTATTTGCAGCTTCTCTTCCAATTTTCGGATTTTTTAATCATGTCCAAGCACATTTTATTTCCTTTTGGTGGATTGATTGTTGCTATTTCTTCTGATGAATTAAGGGCAAAATAGATTCACTGATTGATATAACAATTAAATGAATGATTATGTGCTATGAACCAGATACTATCAAGAAGTGTAAATGTCAACTGAATTAAAGGAATAAATTGTAAGACGGTCAACATAATGAAATTTGCAATATAGTAGACTTTTGTCATTGATTCATTATATATTTTAGGTTAATATTTTCCCCGAGGTAAAGCAACCAATGAAGTTTTAACGAGATTAATACAAGAGTGCTCGATACTGAAGTTATTTATTTATTTATTTTATATAAGCATGAATATGTAGCGACATATTAATGCTTATGTAATAAAAAGTAATATATATATATATATATATATATATATATATACATAGATAGTAGTAAGTTATAAAAATATGTCAATCAAGCTACACAGAATTTTCTGCGTTTCATCCATGCTAGGATTCGTCAGGAGATATATATATATATGTTACAGGAAACAGGTTAATTGCTCCTGTCTCCCTCTAAATCTATCGCCTCATATATATATATATATATATATATATATATATATATATATATATATATACATACATATATCAAAGACCCATCTTGGAATTGCTCATTCAGTGAGTACCTGAAATTGATTTAGTTATACCAATACTTTTGAAATATCCGTAAGTAAACTATTTTTTTTTGTTTGATTTTATCGGTAGGATTATTTTTTTAATTATATAATCGACAAAAAAATATATAATTTGAAATTTAAGTTTGACAAATAAAAGCAACATCTGTTTTCATGAGAGAACAGTAATATGTTTGTAGTTAGATTTATAAAAATTCAGTGTGCAGGATGAACATTAAACGCTTTTTCTTTTAACTCTGCACAAAGATAATTGCAGATAAGCATTACAAGTTAAATTAGTCTACCTACTATTGTGGTATTAAATAATTTCAAAGAAATAAATAGGCTAATATTTATTTCTTTTTAAATTGTTGTTTATCTGAAATATGATAAAGAAAGGTAGGGGGTTCTTTGCATCAGTTTTGTAAGCGGCTGGAACTGTTTAGATCATAGCCGAAAAATTGTCTATTCAGAAAAAAAAAAATCTTCCTAGTATTTTTTATTTATTTATTTTTTTTGATTACTTCAATTTACTCCAAACAAGGCATACATCCGCCAAGACGTAAGGGGCTACTGTGAATTAGAAACCAGATTAATAAGGCACCATAAGTGGGAAGTTGTGCAGAAAGAATGCTTGTTCACATTTCATTTAAATTTCTGATAGATTTGAATAGACAGAGTCAAAAAATGGAAGAAAAAAAAAAAGATGTTTTTTTAACTGAATTAAAACCTATTAAAGTCTATTATTCTTGAGCAACTTTCTTTTCCAGAAAGGTAAAAGCCTGAATTTTATCATATGAAAAATAGAATATAAAACCTTTCCCACCATTTTTAATGAAATTTTAAATTAAAAAAAAAAAAAAATTCACTGCCATTTTTGTCTCGATGAATCTGAAACTTTTTCTTTTTAAAAGGTTATTGAACCAATTTTTTTTTTGTCTAAATAATATTTAGGATGGTTTGCTATAAGAATATATAAAAATATTATAACATAATTACCTGATTTTCAAATAATTCCATCTTTTATTTCACTGTATAAATTTCGCATGGCGATATTTAAAAATATAAAATTTAATGATAGTTTCATTGGACTAAAGTTTATTTAGTCCTATAAATTTCCATGTATTTTTAACGTTTGTTTTGAAGGGTTTAATTCTTTTTGCATAAGCAATATATATCACTATTTATTTTTTGCCTACATAACCCTCAAAGTTAAGCCACAATGAGGATGGCCAGTACGAGATAGGTGCCCATTTTGAGAATGTTAAACGCCGTATATGTTGGAGACACCTCCCGCATATAGTATCACACTTGATTATCTTGACCTTGTCTTGTCATCGGGACCAAGTGCTTCCGGACAAGAGTTTGGTAGATACAAAAATCCCCCACACTTCAAGCTATGTCAAGCGCAAGTCACAGCAAAAAGGAAAAGGGAGTGATAACAACTGTGTGTAGGTCTTATGTTCTACCATAGGTGAGGAAATATCACGTAACAAGAAATTGCCGAAAGAAATTATTGTATTCTTAGCAAAATGTGCAGTTATTTGTTGAACTTTTCTTTTTTGGTGTCAATTCTTCAAAGCATTTCTCATTTAATGGTATATTAGCAATATTGGGCTCACTAAAAGAAAATTATTCATTTATTTTTCAAAGATTTAAAAGTAGTGTTTTTCGTAAAAATAATGAAAATGCATAATTTTTATTTTGCTGATCCGAAAGATAATAATTTAACATATTCAACAAATTTCACACTTTAAAACACAAAAGATGAAAAATTTAAACATTCAAAGTTCGGATTTTCAACCTTAAAATCTGATACGTGCACAGTTGTTTTTTGTTTGTTTTATCTACAATCCTCACCCTCCCCACAATGCAATGTATTTTGTTCGGTTTCGGCTGATTATTTTAAGCATATTTTTAACCACAAATAAAGAAGAGGGAGTTTTGTAGGCAAAAACAAAAAAAGTTCATTATAAAGTTCATTCTCCATTTAATAATCGGTAAAAAATTTCGTATTGATTGGATAATTACTTGATTTTTGTTAGATTTTTAAAGAGACTCCGTCAAAAAATAATTACTCCTTCCTTTCGTTTGGGCTGTGCCTATCTTAGTACAATTAGAAAAACAGGGAGAGAATTCCAAAGTCAAGAAGTTTGAGGAAAAATCTATTAGATTAGAAAGCTATCTGGCATCTGGGGACCCCTATAGTGAAGAGGTGCGACTTTGCTTGCCAGGTTTTTCAGGTTTATATTGACAAGGCAAAAGTGCAGCAAGTTCAGAGCACATTCTATTGAATATACTTGTTTTACAATAGAGAGATGCAACACTACAGCGATGGGACAGGGGCTGGAATTTGGTAGATAGTATGTGCCATTTTTTTTACCGTTTTGGTAGCTTTGTACAGATATAAGCTACTGGAAGGTGAGAAGTTTTATAGTCCGATAGAAGAGGTCCATCTTCTTTGCAGCAGACTTGGCAGTGTTTTCTATGAATTCATTCAAATTCATGTTATCCATGAATGTTATACTTAGGTATTTGAAAGTTGGACTCTTGGGTAGGATGTTATTAGTCATGATGATTGGTTGTTGATAAGGTTTCTTATAATTCCTATTTATTTGTCGCCTCACAAGTGCAGAGTTATACACAAGGTCGGTTTTTAATGTGGAGAAAAACCAGTTCCCCAAAAAGAGGTACTCTGGATAGGAACAAAAATAAAAATTGCCTCGGTCTAGAAAGATCTCTCCTCCACTGATTGAGACCAGAAAAGATACCCTTTGTTCTTAACCATAAGGCCAAAGAATGGCTACGATACGGTACCTTATAATTGTTAAAGAAAAAGAGCTTTGTTTTGGCATCATTAATGTAGTCACTTCGGTAAATTATACATTTTTAGTGTAAAGAACATGATTCAAGAATAAAATAAGAAATGGCTAGTTAGAACCAAATATCAATTTCTAAGATTCAAATATTTCTCTCAAAATAAGAATCTGATCAACTTAACTATATGTATGATGAAAAGATATACCGTTTCATTGGAAAACAATTGCCTTACAGCCGTTATTTACAGTCTATGTGACAAACTAAATTCCAGTTTTATATTCATAAAAGCTGTATCTATCAGACGTTGCCCGGGAATCTTTACTTTCATTTTTGTTAAATTAAAAAAAAAAAAAAAAAAAAAATGATTAAAAGTTTTGCAAGTTAAATTTATTACAGTATCGTTTGTTCTTAATTTATTAGTTGAAGCAAATTATTATAATTTTATTGGAAAGACGAATATGCAGTAGTTCAAAAATGTATATCTTCTACAAAGATTATAGGCTAAAAACATTAATTTCTTCACCCTCAATTGGGCACTTTTCTACAGGGAGGGGTCGTTTTTTTTCACTGATATTTTCGAAAGTCATCCCCTCTTTTTGATTGTTTAGCCTTAATTTAAACCTACGTCACTTCCGGTTTGGTGGTGGTCGTAACAGCAAAGACGTCACGTTTTTCCCCCCCGTTCTTTTCCTCCTTCGCAGTATGAGTTTGAGCCTACCTTCCTATTTTTTTTTTTTTTTTTGCTCAACACACCCCCCCAAACACCCGGGGACCCATGCTAGTGAAAAGAAATAAAATTGATTTTGGTATGTTGTGAAAAAAGAATTATGTAACAAATATTTTTTTATAAATATTTTAGTTAATGATGAGATCGCCGTCCTAAACAGAATAAGATAAGCATTTTTTTTTTTTTTGTTTCACACAATTTTCAAGTTAAAATAAATTTAGTATTTTGCATGAAACCTGGAAAAAAAACACTATTCAAATGAGTAAATATGCTAGCATAATCAAAGTTGTTACAAGATAGTGTCCTACTTGAATCGGAAATAGGTTGCGTTAAAAGCACATTACACTTCATTATCCCAAAAAGCCATTTAAATAATTCTCTAAAATAGTATTAAATAATGGGATACTGCTGCTAGAATGCATTGAAGAAATCTTTACAAATTATCTGATATTAAAAAGAAAGAATGAAAGTAAAAAATTGTAAAACAAATATTTTTATCATTCAAACACACCAGTCTTTGAATATATGCTTAAGTGTTAGTTTTACTCATTTAGAACTGCTTTAAAGCATTTTGTAACCAAATTTAAAACAATTTTTACAGTTCATAGGTCACCTTCTCAGCTATATTTTGAAATAAAATTTTCAATTTTCTTCAATAAAACAAAAGTTATAATAAAGTTACTGGTGTTCAAAAGACCTCAGAATTAGTAAGGAATGGGAGAGATGGTTTCTTCCGATTAGCTGTTGGTTACCATAGCAACTTTTTAAATCATAGCGGGAATGTTGCTCGCATGCCATCTTATTTGGGTTATATAAAGAGAGTTAACAAAAGTGATGCTCTTTGCCGTGCTAATAATATTTCACTTACAACATCACCCGTTAATTCTGTTTCTCTCTTTTTTCCTCTTCTTTCTGTTTATTTACTTAATTACGTCTTTGATTTTTTTTTTTTATTTAGTCGATTTAAGAAGTTGGTAATAATTTTTTTATGGATTGTTGACAATGTGTCTAATATTGAACACAAAAAAGAAAATATTATTTCAAAGCAAAGCCTAGAAAAATCATGAATTACATAGAAAAATGCGAGCATGAAAAGTAATATGGTTAAGATTAAAATTAGAAAAGTAAAAGGACTAGTTGTTAAAACTGAAAAAAAACAAAACAAAACAAAAAAAAACAGATATTCTACTAAAAAATATAAATTTATAACTTAAAATATTAAAAAAAATTCTTAATGCTGCAATATTTTAAGTTATAAATTTATTATATTTTTTTAATAGAATATCTTGTCTTTTTTTTCCAGTTTTAACTAGTCCTTTTACTTTTCTAAGCTTAATCTTAACCACATTACTTTTCATGCTCGCATTTTTCTATGTAATAAATACTTTGTTTTTAAATAAATATCTTTTATAATTCACTGCAAAACTATTTCATTACAAATGGTTTTTGTTCCAAGATTTTGCATTAATCATGGAGCCATGATTGTTTTGTTTTTTTGTATGTTAAAAATCAAAATGTTTTTCCACTCTTGGTATTCGTCATATCATAATCTTGCAGATTATTTAAAAACTATATTCATTTATAAAAGTAAAATTGTCTCTGTGTGTACATTTCCCTACCAAACTACTCTGTCAATTTTCGACTCGAGATTTGACATAAGGGGTATTGAGATTTGAGAAAAAACTTTTAATCGGTTTTTGGCCAGGAATTTGGCTGTCAAGGGGTCAAAGTTCAACGACTTGATCTTTGAAAACTCTACCAAACTCCTCCACCAATTTTTGGACTAAACACTTGGAATTTTAGATGCAGATTACTTTGACATGGGTCAAACTTTTTAATTTGATTTGAGCCCAAAACAATAAATGTTGAGGGGTCAAAATTTAAAAAAAAATTGACCTATGTGGTCTCTACCAAATTACTTAGCCAATTTTTGGTCTAAACATCTGAAATTTTACATAAAGTTTATTCAGACATAGGGCAAGCTTTGTAACCGGTTTTTGGGTGAACATTTGGCTGCTAAAGGGTCAAAGTTCAGAAGATTTGACCTTTGCGGTATCTAGCAAATTACTCAACCAATTTTGGGTCTAAAAACATTTGAAATTTTACATAAAGGGTATTCAAACATTCAATGCAGCAAGTTTTTTAATCAGTTTTTGGGCGAAAATTTGGCTGCCAAGAGATCAAAGTTAACAGATTTGACCATTGCAGGCTCTACTAAACTCCTCCGCCAATTTTGGGTCCCAACACTTGGAATTTTAGATGTAGGTTACCTGGACATGAGTCAAACTTGAATATATGCACATAAAGTTATGAACAGTACATAGGGCCCGAGCAAAGCCGGGCTGAACTGCTAGTGTTACATATTTCACAGACAGACCATAGTTTCACTGACATGGATTGACCTTTGACTATTTAAAAGGCCATTAAAATCCATTCAAATTATAGACTCACGGAATGAAAACAAATTGAATAATTTTTAACTCCATTTTTCGATTTGTTTCCATTTTGTGAATCACTGAGACTTTGAATGGATTTTTAATGGCCTTTTAACTGGTAAAAGATCAATCCATGTCAATGAAACCATGGTACGTCTGAAATATGTAACATACATCTGTATTTTAGTACTCACAAATTATGATCGAGCACTTTATTGATTTTCTTTCAACACATCCCGACACCCTATATATTATCATTTATATACTATTTTTATTCAAAAGACGGTGATTTCATTCTGCATTGTAATTGTTTAAAATATTTTTTATATAACTCATGAAAAGACTTTACTTCTTTTCGCTTCATCTTAACCAGTCTCCGTTCCAAATTTTTAGATCAACTGACTGCGAGAGCGTCTATTGCCACGAAGAATGGCTATATTAGCTAATTAAAAAGGCGTGCCCCCTACTGAATTGATCCTAACGTTATTTAGTATGGCATAATTTTAAATTTAAAAAACAAAAAACAAACAATTCTTTTTAAAATTTCCCAATAAAGTACATGGGCCGGGAAACTCTGATTACTAAATTTGTCAAGGTAACATGGTTTTAAATCTTTAAAATTAATGAATGTAAATAGCACCGAAAACTTTCTATCTGTTAATACAGGAGGATTTACTAAGCATTCCAAAGCCAAAAATTACATTCTATTTGTCAGTTTAAATACTTCTAAATTTCTCACAAATTTCAACAGGTCACGAATTAATTCATTACCTCTCCCCTGCAATTATTCAAATGATCGATGTGTTTACAAAGAAACCGAAATGCATTCTGGCAATTTTTTTTTATTTTTTTTTTTTATTAGTTTAAGAATGGAGTTAAGTAAAATTTAATTTCAATAAACATTTGATTAATATAAAAAAAAATGTGCAAGTTACCTAGAGGCGAAGAAATACAAGCATGAGAATTTGTCTCATGATTTTATTTCTGGCAGATCATATATTCTGTGATTCTTAAAACAAGAGATGACCAAAAAGACATTTTCAGAATCGTTGCTCTAGATTTTAGCGAACACCAAATGGCAGTAGTGGTAATTACTTATCAAAAATAGGACATATATAGAGACAGGAGTGGCCTTTTTGTCACACATGAGAACAAGTGTGTGTGTGTGTGTATATATATATATATATATATATATATATATATATATATACATATATATACATAAGGCAACTCGCTTCGTGACACAAATCTTTCAAATTCATTTAGGTTTTAGAACATCCTTGAAGATTATACTGATTAATATTTTTAATATTAGAATCACAAAATTTAAGTAAAATTAAATTAGACTAAGTTTTAAGCTAATTCAGGAGAATATATATATCGTAAACTCCTTCCAGTGACAATAAACTTGCGTCTATATTAGTAAAATTGTGCGTCCTCCCCCCTGTGTGTGTGTGTGTGTGTGTGTGTGTGTGTGTGTGTGTGTGTTTCTCGACTCTACATGATTTACATTTTATTTCATCGATTAGTTTTTGAAAGCAAAAGCATACGATGAAATTTACTTTCAAAATTCGTATAAAAAGATATCGAAATTTAATCCATCAGAATGCATTTCCATTTCTTCGTTAAGAAATCTGACATTTTATTTTTTTTAGTTAAAAAAAAAAAAAAAATCAATTACTTTGTGATTCTTCAACATTCGGAAGCATTTAAACTGTCGTATAGAAAGTAGTTTTGGTAATAAAATTCGTAGAAAAATCCCCATATTAAATGATTGAACGTTTTGAAAGGTTTTTACATCCATTAGTATAGAACAAATTAAGACAACTAATTTAATGAGTTGGTTCAATCAGTTTATGAATCAAACGATTGAGTAATAACTTTTTTTAAATACTATTTAAAATAAATAAGTAAAAAATACATTTATAAAAAAACACAAATGAAAACCTCCCAGGTAACGCTGAGTATATTACAGCTAGTTATTCATAGAAGAAATGTTTGTTTCTATAATAACGAACACATACATACACAAGAACACCTGAATCAGACTCATAGTCTCTTAGATTACAGGTGAGAACTGCACAATTATTAGTTCCAGTTGCCCGAATATCATTATGCTCACAATAATTTAAAATTCATGTTAGAAAGTTTTTTGGTTTTTAAGACAAAACATGATAAATTGTAAAAATGGAAATCGACTACTGAAACTCCGGTGTTTATAAAAAAAAAGTGCTCAATGAGAAGCAGAGCGTTATTAGAGCATGCTTATTTATACAAACATTGGCTACACATGTGCATACAGGTTTCTGCTTTATTTCTATTTAAACCTGGTTTCATTGTAGAAAAAAATAGCCCGAGAAAGCTGCTTCTTTAAAAGGAATTGCAACAGAAACTGAACATGTGACCATTAGTGTTGATTATATATATATATATATGCAGAAATCTTTTTGTTTTTTTTTCACCTTTTATTTATCAAGCTCAATGTAATTACAGAGCATATAACAAATAAAAAAAAGTATATTCCAAATTTCAAGATGTTGACCATCTTACAATTTATTCCTTTAAGTATGTTGACATGCACAATTTTTGACAGCACCTGTTTCGTAGCGCAAAATCATTAATTTAATTATTATAGATTCACTGATATTGATATAACAATTAAATGAATGATTTTGTGCTACGAAACAGGTGCTGTCAAGAATTGTGCATGTCAACCTACTTAAAGGAATAAATTGTAAGATGGTCAACATCATGAAATTTGGAATATAGACTTTTGTCACGTACACACAGACAAATTTTAAAATGAGAATTTTCAAGTTTGTATATATACTAATTTAAAAATGAGACATTTTAAGATGTTTGATAAACAAAAATTCCTGCTTTCTTCTGAAGACCAAAACTAATTCCTAACAAAAGAAGAAATAGAAAATAGCAAGTTGGTCTAAGTTCAACATTAGTTTGAAGTCATAACGAATCCTTTTCTCCTAAGTTTACGTGCACTGAATATTTCTATCCAGATTTGTATAATTGCAACAGTTATACTCTGACCGATGAGTTGCCCAATCCGGCGCCATAATGTCATAACTATTTTTTTTTTTTTAATTTTAATACAATCAATTATTTAGAATTTCTTCACTATCCAATGTCGATATCAGTGATTTACAGAAATTAAAATAAGTGGGGAAAAATTACTTAAAAATGGGAAAGGGGCTGGGTGAAGAGATGAAAATGCGATTGAAGTACTTTGCAATTTTAGATCTATCATATCGCTACATACAAAATATATTTTTGTAGTTATTAAAAAAAAAAAAAAAAAAAAAAAAATGAGCCAGTGATCAGGAGGAGGAGGGACCCATTCACAATATTTTAGGATTAAATACAAAATTCGCAAAACAATATTTTAAACAAAATCATTTTTTATAACACAGTCACGTGATCTTCAAAACAGATTTTCGCTAAATTACCTTTGTTACAAAAGAAATGTGAATAAAAACAGTTGGAGATTATATATATATATATATATGAGAGATAGAGAGAGAAGAAAAGGAAAAGATAACGAAATACCAAGGTCTTATGTATGACATAAAAAGAAACTGGAATCTTAGGAAGATAGCCATCATTCTAGTAATTGTAGTAGCAACCGTACTCATGAAGAATTTCAAAAAACTACCTGGCAAATATACCCGGTGAGCTAAGTGCCAGAGAAATACAAATAATTGCACTTGAATGGACGGTTAGAATCTGTAAACAATCTCTCAGTTAGTGTGAAATAGCGGACGAATGTCTGGCATCTGGTAGAATGCCCCATCCCCAGCTAGAACAAAATATATATGTGTGTGTGTGTGTGTATTTATGGGAAAATGTTTATTCAATTATATTTCACCTTATTTATATTAATCCTTTAATTTATGAAACTCGATGTAGCTACAGAGCATATACAAATGGAATATAGACTATTGTCATATATATATATATATATATATATATATATATATATATATATATATATATACACACGGGTGTATGTATGATGGCTGTTTAGTTTACAGTCGAGACCGATCTGTGCGATCACCTCGGAGCCAATCTATCACTGAATCGAGGAATATACTTAACATCGTGTCACTAGTTTATTTATTTATGGACGAATGGATATAGAAAGATGGCAGCTAAACCACACAAACGTTTGTTTTATTCCATTAAAGGAATCCGTCGGGCCAACTGAAAAATTCTTTCGATGAAATGAAACAAACGCCATTAAGCATTTTTATATACAACTACTAAACTCTACACATGCATTGGGCACTTCAGATAAATACTGAAACAAAAACATTTTACATAATATATTACGAGTAAACATAGTCGGTTTGTGCAAGTCGTAAGCACTTCTGATGATTAGTGATACCATGAAACTGCAGTAATATATTACAGCTATGTGCATGGATGGCTAACAGTATTATTGTATAGTATATGAAATAAATTAATAGTTTAATCACCATTCTGTTAAGTTATTATTTTCGTTTAATTTTGTATATTCCCAAATTATGAGCTTGTCAATCCAATCATTATTTCATAAAATGTCATGCGGATACAAAAAAAAAAAGAAAAGAAAAAGAAAACGATGCATGTATCCATCTAAAAATGAGATTGTGTGTATGTTTTTTTTAAAATAAGAATGGTAACAGAGATGTCAACTACTGCTACTATCCTCCCCATTGCCTTCTACATTTTAAAATACTAATGTCTATTACAACCAAGCGGAGTTAGTGTTGTAATAGATTTCAAATAGTTGCTCAGTCTGGAATCATTTATCTGAGAATCTTAGATAATTACAAATAAACCCCACTATATAAATTTTTTTTTTTTTTTTAAAGGAGTTCTATAAAAACATAAAAAAAAACACACACACACACACACATTTAAAGATCGAAGCGAAGAAAGCGCTACTATTGTAAATTAAATCTTCTATAATTAGTTTAAAAAATATATATATATACAAATGTCTATATAATAAAATCCCGCTGACCACTTCATGTTTCTCGCCTCTACATGACTTTTATTGGTACTTCTGCAGTTTACGAACCGTGCTTAGAAAGCCATTCTTAACTTCACCGAACAAATAAACAGAAGATACCGTAAAAAAATTGAATTTAACTTGAAAAATTCTACCTAAAAAAAAACTAAAAATAGCACGGTTGGTAAATTGCATAAGTATCATTTTATTAATTATTAGCCGAATATATTTTAAAAGTCTTATCAAAAAATAAATTCTGAAATTAAATCTATCAAAATACAATTTGATTTATTCATCTGCCATTTTAATCTGGTTAATAGGAAAACAAAAATTAAAAAATAGAATTTTGTGACACTTTAAAATTTGAAGGAAATTTGAAAGCATTTAAACTGTTGAATAAAAAGCCCTTTAAACCTAATAATTTTATAGACACTTAAAACTATATTACCATAACAAAACTAGTTGGTGCTTATGCACTTATGTTACCGTGCTATTTTAAAAAAATAGTATTTTAAAGTTAAATGCAAGTTTCACGATATCTTTATTATTATTATTATTCATTAAATTGTTAGGTGAAAATACAGAATAGTTACAATACACCCTCCCCACTCCATGTTAAGAATAGCTTTCAAAATACTAACGTTATTATTTCAGCCTTCGGGGCAAGATCAAAGTGTAGTATCTTATGATGCTACACTTCAGTTTTTTGTTCTCGTTTAGTGGAGGAGAAATCCTTCACGACTGAGACAATTTTTATTTTTGTTCCTTTTCTCCATATTAAAAAAACGACCCTAGTGTCTAACTCTGCCCTCGTGGGGAGGCAAAGTAAACGAGAACATAAGTGCATATGCACGTAGTAGTTTTATAACCATTTGGTTCATATTGATAAATTAAAGAGAAACAAATTTAACTTGCGAATTTTTAATAAATAAAGATGCCCGGACAACGCTGGTTAAGTACAGCTGGTACTATAATATATATATATATATATATATATATATATATATATATATATAAGTTATAAAATATACATGGCGATTAAGCTACACTGAATATTCCGCGTTTCATCTACTCTAGGACTCTTCAGCCTCAAGAGTCCTAGAGTGGATGAAACCGTGGCCTTCGTTAAGACGGTCTTGATGAAACGCGGAATATTCAGTGTAGCTTAATCACCATATATATTTTATAACTTACTAACTAGCTCTACCTACGTATTAAGCACTTTTGAAGTAACTACTTAAAGTTTACGTATAAATTTATACTTTCGTATATTAATTTTATGTAAAATAAATGAAGTAGTTTATATATATAAACTACTTCATGTATATATATATGTATGTATATATAAATCAGCATTTATATTTCCTTTTTTTCTGTAATAGTAGTTAGACATGAGAATTGTGATGATAATATCAAAATTGGAAGATCTACAAACAAAGTGACTAAAGTAAAAGAATCTAGATCATAAAGAGAGTTCGATATTCTTAGGTTTTACTTCTTTATTAGAGAAGAATGAAGAGTGACATTGGGTGTTAAATAATTCATGATATTTCTAAATATGAAACACTTTAAGGCAAATGTTGAGATCGACGGTTTAAACAGTTTCTTAAAAAATTTGAATAAAATTAGTGTATATGCGATATACACACACAAAAACGAATTCTACTACTGAATAAGGTGTTAGATCACAGAAAGGTTAATTATAAACAACTGTTTATTTAAAAAAAAAAAAAAAAAAAGCTTGTGTTTTACTGGCTTTCTAACATTACATGTTCGTATGTGTATGTATGTATATGTATATATTTGGAATTAAAATCAAGTTAGTGTTACGTAACAAAAGGGAAAATGCGTTGTAATACGCGTTCCGTCTTGAACGATACAAATAAAAACATGGTGCCATAAAGCATATACAATACTTCCGGTTCTATTAAGATTTCAGTTTGTTAAAATATCGATAATTCTTGCATTTACACATTTTAAACGTGTTCGTTTTCAGATTATATGCGTAATACGAAACAAATTTTTATCTAGAAATGATTCCTTATTTGGTATATATAAGAAAACCATTTTTATCGCCTAAACACATCTCATCATTTACCCTTGTTAATACTTCCAACTTGAAATCTACTGACAAGAAATATTTCCAAAATTAAATTTAAAAAAAAAAAAAAAAAAGTATATATATATATATTTTTTCGGTGCAAGTCCAGAGTTCAGTTCCACCTAATAAAAAACAAAACAAAAACACATGATGTAACATGCCCGTCACGGAATGAACATGTCATTAAAAGTCACGTAAATTGATTAAGTAGATACATTTTTTACCAAGAAAATCAATTTTTAATAAGTAAGCAAAAAGTGACTGCTTCACGTCGCCATCTTTAAAAAAAAAAGAAGGGCAAATAACTCTACAATCCAACATGCGAGATTCGTCTTGTAATGCTAACAATTTCACATTACTCGCTTAAAAACGATGTTCTTTATAAAAAAAAACAACTGCTAATTGAAAATAAATGGTAAAATGAATTTAAGTCATTGAATTTAATAAAATTATTGGGTTTATCTGATGAAATATTTAGAATTTGAAGTGCTTGTTAAGCTAGAGTCGATAGATGGATTTTTTAAATATGTCTTTTTAAGCAATAACATTATGTCGAAAATAGTAATATATCCCAAAATTACGAAAATCCATAGAATAGAACAACTGCTGTTGTTTTAGTGAAAAAAAAGAAAAAGAAAAAGTATCGCTATAAGTTGAAATGTTGGTCGCCATTACAATGTAATCGAATATATGCGTCCGAGTTATGTCCCCCGCGTGAACTCTTCATCGTTTACTTTATAACATCTAAGAAAAATGCAATTTTACTCACTTTTTCGTAAAAATTACTTTTAGCTATAACTTTCTACTCGATGAATTTTCATAATTTTTAGATATACTACTATTTTCGACATGACAGGACAGGAGTAGTACGTAATATTGTTTTTGCTTAAAACGGCATTTTTTTTTCAAATCGATCTGTCGACTATCTGTACAAGCACCGAATTTGGTCTGCATATTCATGTATTTCTTGTAAGATTTTTTGCTGCTTTAAGTTGGCAGATTAATTCCAACAAGAGCAGAGATCATGCTTCGTCATAAATATATGTAAGGTGGCGAAAATTAAGCCTGAATAAATATGTACATTGTACTTCTACAGAACTTTTTTTTACAATAAGTTTTAGAATTAGTTCAGACAAAAAAAAGGAGGGGTCGATTTGGTTCGGTTCAAATTCTGTAGAAGCACCGATAAAATATTTAAATCATTAACCTAGAAAAAAAAAATGGTGCTTATGCATCTTTGTTACCTCACCATTTTTTTTAAAAATAGTATTTTCAAGATAAATTCAATTTTTACGATATTTTTGTTTATTAAATTGTGAAGTGAAAGTACAGAACAGTTACAAAACAGCCCCCTTAGCTTTCTAAATAGTAACGTTATTAGTTCAGCAGCACGGTAACATAGATGCACAATTGCACAAGTACCCCCCAAAACTTACCTTTGACTTAACATTTATGAGAAATAAGATTCCAATAATTGTTGTAGAATAGTTCGACTTTTATTAACCAGAAACGTGTTTTAAAAATACCTTTTTAAGGTGTCGTAATATCCACACATTTTTTCATGTAAATATAAACAAATTAATGAGAGAATTTGATTTTTTTTTTTTTGTTATCCTTTTCCTTCCATTTATTGGCTTCTCTGCTAAATATATTTTATTAACGATGAAATAATAATAATAATAGAAGAAAAGAAACAGATTCTGAAATTGACAAGTGAAATAATTTCGTATTTCGTGGCCTTTTTGGCCAGGATAGAAGTGTGTATTTCTCTCCTCTGTGAGAAGTTGGAGGAGATAATCCTTCTGGACTGGGGCAATTTTAATTTTTTGTCTCAATCCAGACACCGCCTCCTTTTGAGGGGGAGCTGGATATGCCCATATTAAAAACTCAATCTTGCGTTTAACTCTGTTCTCGTGGGGAGGCGGTAAAAATAGAGATATTGGAAAATGTCTGAATATGAGGACATATAAAGATAAGCTTTATTTTTAATCTCTAGTACTTATACAGAATACGGACCGTGCCGAAATAACGTTATTTTTGAAATCCATTCTTAATACAAGGGATGAGCGTTTTGTAAGTTATCTACTTTCACCTAACATTTTAATAAACAAAGGATAACGTAAAAATTAAATTTAGTTTAAAAAAAAAAAAAAAAAAGTAGCATCGTGTGCATTCTGTATAAATACCTCACTTTTTCGTTTCGAAATTAATACTACGTTATTATCTGACACTAAAATTTAACTGGTAAAAATAAGCTGAAATGCATATTGTATTTTTTCGGATGTAAAAAAAAAAAAAGCCACAAAATGTAGTATAAATTAATAATTAAACTAAATTCCTAATAAAAATAAAAACTAATTAAACTTGTCCTTTATTTTTTTTTATTATAATTTAAAATTATAAGAAAAAACGATATGGTCACAAATTCGGGGGTTAATATTCCCTAAACCTTAACACGACACGCGCTAAGTAGTAATCAGAATACAAAACCAAAAAGACGACTTAAAATAATTAACTGATAATCTTTTTAGTTTGTTGTAACAGATCAGAACCCTTAAACAGATCGTTTGACGTTTAAAAACGACAAATTTCATTTTATACTGTTTTAAAAAACAAACCAAACGGGTCCCCCCCTCGGAGACAACACACATTCTTTCCTTACAGCCTAACCAAATCGGCTGAACAATCCAGATTATATATAACATTATTAATAACTAATATTACTTAAAACGAGAGGAAAGGTTTAATTATTCAAATTCTATTAATTCATAGAAAATTATCAACTTTAATATTACGAAATAGTTCATTTATGTCAACAGTTCACAATTTTTTACCGGAAGTTGATAAGGGGGGAAAAAAGAAAAGAAAAACCACTGACCATCCGAGAAAATCGCGTAGAGAAATTAAAATTTAATGATATTTTATACTTAAAGAAGGACGAAAACGGACCGAATAATGAAGATTAAGGGAAAGGGGGGTTTAATAAAGCAGAATAAAGCAATTATATGCTATAGAAAGTAGATTTATTAACTTCTTTTAGAGAACGAGTAACATGGAAAAAAAAAAAAGAAGAATTTTCCTCTCCTTCCCCAACTGCAGCTCTGCCAATGTAACTGTAAGAGCTGCGCCCCCTTTTGCATGTATACGACTGTATTTAAAGGCTAGCAATATCTCTTTTCTTGATAAGATAATCTCAATCGCCTAAAGAACTCACCTTTGATTGTAGTAAAAGACACGACATCAAACTCCTTTGGTTCACAACTTTTTACATGCTTTTTTTCGACAACCCTAATTCCATTTTCGATACGAAGGACTAGACACAAAATGGCGACATATTATCCAATTACTCTAGTCACATTTTAGTCTTGCATCGCCTCCCGATAAATTACAGCCGACGTCCCGGTAGAAGCAACAATATTTTTTTTTGTTCACGAAAAAAAATCCTCTGCGAAAATAAAATAAATCGCATTAACAATTATAAATTATAAAATGTCTTCCCACTCAATTTTACAATTCACTGCGCCCTCGAATTTCGACTAATCAGAATTGAGCATTTCGTTTTGCTCCGTTCCTGCAACATGTCGTCTATTTTAGCGTTACAACAGTACGACAGCAACTCGGACCTTTCTACCGATCCCGAAGACAATGTTGACGAAACAAATGCCCATTTGCGACCCCTTGATAAAACTTCAACCCTATCGTCGCAGATGGCTGTTGTTGCCGCCCCAGACGTAGTCTCCAAGGTGAGATAGCCATCACATATTTCCCACCGGTTTTCAAAAATCGCCACGACACTGGCCATGTGCTCGTCTCTTTCTCCGTTTGTTTTGTTTATAAAATGCTTCCCTGTTTACGCGACTTTTTCTTGAAAGTTTGCTGAATTATTTGCCGTATTTATTTTCAAAATATACTTGAGCACTTGTGACTCCTTTCTTATATATATTGTTAAATGTATAATTTCTTGACATCAGTTGATAAAGGATTTCACAAAGTCAAAATGCATTGCGATGTTATAATAAAATACCTCTTTCTTCTTCATTTCTACCCCCTTCTTTTCATTCCATTCCCTCGCCACTTTTACCATTAGCCTTTTATTTACGTTAAACTATTCGTTCTTCCTCTCATCTTCTAAATCATTCCATGTGCACGATGACAAGCAAGCTAAGATCGTCAGAGTTTTAGTAGCACCGTTTGAATTCAGATGGCTCGTCTAGTATATGCGTGTGTAAGGTTAGTGGGCGAATGTTAGATTATTAAGAAAATTTTAAAAGTAAGAGCGTAATATTTATTTATTATGTGTTAGAGAATATCAGAAAAGCATCGGTACCGTCAGTTTCAAATCCTGTTTTATAAACAGATGCTGAAGAGAGTCCGCGATTGGCGACCGCTGTTGATTTCTTTTGTTTATATTTGAAAGCGACAATGCCGATGTTTTTCTGATTTTAACACACACACACAATGGAGAAAACTTGAATGCCTACTAGACACTATGCTGAGCATAGTGTCTAGTAGGCATTCAAGTTTTCATAGTCTATGCTCAAGTATTTAAGGTCTCTCTCTATACAGAGGTTGGGTTTGTCAGAACAACCTGGCATAAGGATACTTTTTCCTGCAAGTAAAGTTAAAATCACATAGTATTGCGCCCCCAATAAGATTTTAGTATAGCTAACCAACAGTTTTTTTTTGTTTTTTTTATCCAAGTTATGTTACCTCATGTAATACAGGATGGAACGATAAAAATGTCGCCCTAAAGAAAACGACACTACAGCTTGATTTTAAAACTTTTATTGAAAAATAAAATTAATTCAGGTAACTTGATTATGTAGTAGAGCTGACGTATATTCAATGTAGCCGCTATCAGCCTCAATCATTGCCTCGATACAAGTCCAGAACTGGGAGCATACCTTTTTCACAAGTGCCGGAGGGAGCTTGGCAGATATCGGGTTGGTTTTGGTGTTGTAGGAGGTCATGTTGGTGATATTCTTGACGTATGACTAGACAAAGTAGTTCAGCACATTCAGGTCGATTAGGAGGAGAGGGCCAGTGAGAGAAGAGTACAAAGTCGTAGCACTCCTTTTGAAGCCAAGCCTGGGTCTCTTTGGACTTGTGGGCTGACACTGAGTCCTGCTGCCCCATCAGCGTCTGCCAGTGGTCACCTGATTGCACCAGGGGATCACCACACTCTTCAGCACATCCAGGTACATTTTGGTGTT
This sequence comes from Euprymna scolopes, assembly GCF_053919585.1. Classification (NCBI taxonomy): domain Eukaryota; kingdom Metazoa; phylum Mollusca; class Cephalopoda; order Sepiida; family Sepiolidae; genus Euprymna; species Euprymna scolopes. The sequence continues at coordinate 34,279,606 of NC_136519.1, forward strand.
GACTTTCAAACCGAATTTGAAAATGTGAGATGGCATGATGTGGCCCTCACTTGAAATCACATCAAAGATCATAACCGTGGGTCCTCCAAAGTGTTGACCTGTGCTCTCAACCGTTGAAGGATCCGGATTTGCATTTTCAGGGTGCCAGCAATGGTTCTGTTGTCATAACTTGGATCGATAGAGAGCATGAGTTGTACAGCAGTGCTTCTCCGATCTCACTTGTTGAACATTGTGTCACTTTCAGACATGATAGAAGCTTCCTATCGCTCTAGGGATTTGTACACAACTGACCAACTAGTAGATAATCTGCAACAAGAAAAAGAAAACTGGTTTTCCTCAAGTGGAAATGGAATCCTGTTTTTTTTTTTTTTTTTTAGGGCGACAATTTTATCATTGTAGCATGAATGACACTCCACCAGACTAGATGAATTCTTGTCCTTGAATCCAGTAATACCAAGAGACCACAAGAAAGATAAACTATAACATATTTTAATGATTAATTAAGGAGAGGAAAATGAATGTTCGTTTCAAATCTCAGTATTTGAGAGGTAAAGGGGAACTTTAATGGAATACTCGAATATTTGCATATCTCATATAGAGATCAGGTGTTAGCTCCAGGAAGAGGAGAGCCATTTAGTTTTGAGAACTTCAACTGAAGTGAAATGAAAGAAAGAGAAATATCGTCACTGTATGCATTAAAGGCCACAGATCCTCTATGTTCTCTATTTTAATTGATTTGCATTTGTCTCTATTTTAATTAATAGCACTTGTACCCACTCGATGTAAATACCCCCGACAAACCCGACAAGCAGCAAAATCCCACCCCTTCACAGTAGAGATCCCTAGATGTAAGAAAGCCTTCTACTCCAGTAGTTTCTTCCCCAGAACCACTAGACTTTGGAATTCCTTTCCGGGTTCCTGCTTCCCCAACTGTACTGACAAGTGTAACGTGAACCGACATCTTGCTGCCCAACTCCCCACAGTACCCCTGTAGCTTATGTCCCTGATTGTAGCCCCCTACATCAAAGTGGCAATGTGCCTTGTTTGGGGTGAAAATGTAATAAAAAAAATGTAAAAAAAAAAAAAGCAAACAAAAAACATAAAGAATCTTCCTGATGTATTCCATCTGTTTAAGTGAATGCCATTGCGCATGGAGTTCAAACAAGATCCAGAGTTTTAGTAATGTGTACACGGTATTTTGGTGCTTCTTGACATAACACTCCTCTGTAAATGTAAAATGAAATTCTAGTTTTAGAAAATACTTCTGTAAAATTTGGTTATTGGTTACCTTTCACCATAATAAATAAGTATTTCCCAAAATTAAAATCTTAGCGTATTAATTGGGATTGTCATATCAAGAAGCACTAATTAGTAAGATGTTTGTTCACATCGCATTTAAAATTTTGCATGTTGGTGTAGTCATGGGAAGCAGGAAGGGAATTCCAACAGCAAGCAGTTTGTGGACAGAAGCTATTAGAGTAGAAAATCTCTGGCATTCATGGACCTCTATAGAGAAAGGGTGTAACTTTGTTTTTAGTCAGGTGGGTTGGAGGTATTTATGTTGAGGGGTTGCAAGTTCATCAGGGCACATTCTGTGCAAGTAAAACAAACACAAGTATGGGATGGGCTGAAGTTTGACAATGAGTACTACTACTATTGTATGGTTTGATATCTTTCTGTTCCCAGCTGCTGGGGTTGAACACCTTGTCGTGTTACCATTAGTGTTGATGGCTGCTCTGTAGGCATTACGATCATTGACCAGCTGCTGTGGAGGTTAGCCCTGATGTTGTTCAGCCATCGCTTCTTTAGCTGGTCACGGTATTTGCCTCTGACATCAAAGGACCACATTCTGTGTTGTCAAAGATTGTTATCCATTCTTTTCACATGCTCAGGCCATTTCAATCTTCCATACCTCAGGTCTTCAAAGAGGAGATGCCAAAATGTCCTCTCAGATTGGCTGTGCACGTCTGTCCATAATTTTTGAAGGTCAGATCCATCTGACCGTGGTGTTGTTGTTTTTAACGAGCCTGTTTGTATCATCAACAGATGTGAGATTTGTTAGAAATTCTCTTTAGGCCTTCATGAGAAAGTATAACAAAAACCTGTGAATAGCATTATCACGATCCAAGTATGTCTTAAAATGGAGTATTGTTGTCACATCTGGGCAGGAGCCCTATCTTGCTTTGATAGTTCAAAACTGGTTTGGAAATCTAGTAAGTGATGCCCTTTTCTCTTTCTTGCAACATCTTTACCACAGAAGAAACGTTACAAACTTCTCTGCTCTATCATTATTTTCATAGCAAGTGTTTGTCTGAGTTCCAATCTATGGTTCCCACCTTGCCAAACTTTCACAAAAAAACATTTGACTAGCTACAACCACTATATACAATTTCCCCCTCTCTCTACCTGTGCCTAAATCTAAATGCAGATTCCATGAACAAAGCTTCTTTCTTAGAACTGCCTGCCTGTGGAACACTGTTCCACTGGCCTGTTTCCTGGCTGATTACAATCTGGTAGCCTTCAAGCCCAATGTAAACAACTTCTTGTTAAGCTGTCTCTTTAAATAATCCCAATTCTACCCAATCTGCACCATTAATGATTACTACACTATTGCCTTACATTTATCAGCCTTTATCCTCGAGTGGCCATTGGGCCTTAGTAAGTGTAAAATGAAAAAAAAATAAAAAGTTTACATTTACAGCTCTCCTTAAAACAGCTGTAGGCTTCTGTTGGTGAAGGTTGAGGTCGATATTTGATCTGTCTAGGTGCCAACCATGGGAGTTCAAGTAGTTACCTTTAACGTTGCTCTATAAATATCTTGGCTCTTGTAGGATTGAGCCTCAGTGTTTGTAGAGTGAAGACTAGGAGTTATTCACTAGAATTGACTGATTTTTCGACAATAAAAGACTTGATGGTAGCGATCTGACCTGATGTGCAGATCCATGCAACTTTTGGTTCAGGAGTTGGTATGCATGCAGCAGCATTCACCCTAGGTGGGTTGAATCTTCTTCCTCCAAAGGAGGAAGTGTCAAGGGAGTATTAAATTCACAAACGGTCCTCAGTCGCATGTATATCTCAGTCAGGGGAGATGACGATGTTAGGTCTTTGTAGTTCTCACAGGAAGGTGTCTATGTCCTCGTTGATACAGTGCCTGGTCAGTACTGACCAGGCTCAATGTTGTTTAACTCCGGTGATCAGACAAGAACTGGTGTGTTAGTGTGATTATGCATTGGTATGTTGCATCCAGACCTGAGAAAAAATGAGCTTGCTAGTAGTTTGACAATCTGAGAGATTTCTCTGCAAACTTTCAGGCAAGTGAACACAATAGATTTGAGACAAAAAGAACACTTCCAGTGGAAATATTCGGGCTTTACATTGACACAGCTAAGCTTGAAAAACTGATGGCATGCATGACGTCATATTTCTCATTTCCAGTTTACTGACTTACATCAGTAGAATCCGTCAGAGAAAGTTCCACTCTGAATCGAGTGTGAGGCCACATACTCGCCCACTCAACAACAAATGCCGCCCCCCCCCCTCCCAATGCTGTTTCCATGGTCTTTTGGCTGTCGTTGTTTCTTACGTGGATAACTGCCAAGGCGGGGTGCGCAAAAGTTCACAAGTATAAAACATAGCACAAAAACCATAGAAAACATTCTATGGTCAGTTGGGCTCTGAGTGTGTGTGTTTGTGCGTGACACTGTCGCAGGGAAACAATCCTCTAAAGACTAAAGTAGTCTGTCGAGGCCTCTTATTGGTTGATATCAGCTCATCTCAATCTGCTCTGAGCCATGAAAGCTGTCAAACTGGCAACTATCCTCAACTGTCGCAAAACCCATTGCCACTCTTTAAACTGCCCATAAATTAACTCCAAACATATCGACCTTTATGTCTGGTCTTTTGGCCGCCATGCCTTGATTAACAATCTTATTTTCTTTTTCTTTTGTGTGCCTTGGTGAACAACTTCCTATGTCTTCATTATGCTGATAAACTTATTTCCCCCCTTTTTTTTTTTTTTTAATACTTTTAACCTCGAATAATAAGTATATATATATATATATATATATATATATATATGTATATATATCTCAAAGAGTTCCTGAACTGGTAAAATTAATTCCAGTTTGGTACTACTTTTTTATTGCTTGAGAAAGATTAAAACGAAGATATAATGATACTAAACCTTATGTTTAGAAGCCTTATTCTAATTTTGATCAAAATCTATAGGATTTTGATTTTAGAAAATGTCTAAAATTGAAGTAAGGGGTCTTAAAAAAATCAAATTCAGAGAACCTTGTTTACTTGGTGTCTAATGACTATGAATCAAATCCAGTGCAATTCTGAAATATTTTAATTGTTCAAATGCTCTTTAAAATACTACAAAGAACCTGAAATAGGGAGAATATTTTGTAATTGATGTCTGATACTTACTAAAATTGAATAAAAAATCAGAGGGTTCTGAAATTAATCTCTCTTCTCTTTTTTATCTGCTTTGCATAAAACTAAACTAATATATCTTTCTTTCTTTTTCTTTTTTTTTAACTTGAGAATAAGGGTTAATGAATGTGCAGTAGTCAATGGGATAATATCGTAGTAATCATTAGTAATGGTGATTTGGTAAATTGAATGAAGGGGATGGTTCATCAAAGAAATGTTTACATTGGACTTGAAGATAACAAAATTGTAGTCAGCTGGAAAACGGAGGAGAGTTCCACAGGCGTGCATTCCTAAGAAAGAAGCTTTGTTCATGGAATCTACGTTTAGGTTTAGGCACAGATAGAGTGGGGGAAATTATTGATAGTGTTTTCAGCTAGACGAGTGTTTCTTGGATAAGTTTGGCGAGGGAGGACCATAGATTGGAGCTCAGACGAGTGCTTGCCATGAAAATAATGATAAAGCAGAGACAGGCTAGCAACATCTCTTCTGTGGGAAAGAGGTTGCAGTAAAGAGAAAAGGGCATCTCCCACTAGGCTACAAAATCTATTTTGAACTCTGTCAAGGCAGGATAAGTGCTTTTTAGCAGCTCCTGCCCAGACGTGGCAACAGTACTCCGTCCTTGGACGTACCTGGCTTTTATATAGGTAAAGAATTGCATCAGCAGTGAGATATCACTATTTTTCCAGCAACCTTGGCAACAGATTTGATGTAAGTGTTCCATTTCAGATTAGGAGTAAAAGTGAAGCCCAGAAGTTTGTCAAAACATGGAGCCTCCCCAAAATGAGAACCATTCATTTCAATTGGTGCCAGATGGGGATCAGAGCGTTCATGGTGATATCCCTTGAGCCTAACAGCTATGTTCCACAATTCATAATAATCGGTTAATAAGTAAATCTTGTCTATACAAATATAAACATACACACATACTTAACTTTATATAATGTTGCTACCAGATCATGCTGCCTGAAGATCTTGGCTTCCTCACCTGAAGGTCCTGGATATGACCTTAAACTATATCCGATGGTGAGGCTCAAGCTTGCGGGCTCTGGGGAGTGTGGAGCCACCCTTTAATTGCCATTGCTCCCAGGTCCACTTTGACCCGGAGTGGTAGTACCTGTTAGGGTCTCAACTATGGGTTAAATAGAAACTGACTTGCAAAAAACAAATATATTCTATTAAAAAATTTTTCTTTTAAATCACCGGATTCGGCATTAAATAACCTGAAAAGGGTTGATATGCCGTAAAACAAAAACAACCAACCAACCAACTAATCCTCACCTGAATGCACCAAGCATTGACGTTATTGATTTTTTTTTTCTCTTTGCAAAACTCAATCGTGTTCTCCAAAGCTAAAACAATTTTTCTCTACAAAATGATCAAACTAAACACCAGAAAAAAGCATTGAACACAAAAAGAACTTGGAGCAATTGAACCCAAAAAAGGGTTGATATGCCATAAAGCATGACAACCAGACTAAACATGAATGCATATTTTAAAATATAAAGAACTTGAAGCATAAAACCTTTTTCCCCAAATTACCATATTTGGCATTAAATGTCCTGAGAGGTGTTGGTGTGCTATAAAACAAAACAACCAAACCAAACACAATGAATAAATATTATAAATATTCGAAAATATAAACAACTTGATGCATAAAAATTTTCTATTAAAATTATTGGATTCAGCATTAAATAACTAAAAAGGGTTGATGCGCGGCAAAATAAAACGCTCAAACCAAACACGATGAATTACAATAGAAAAATGCATGCATGAAAAGTAATATGGTTAAGCTTAAACATGGAAAAGAAAAAGACAAGATATTCTAGTAAAAAATATAAATTTATAACTTAAAATATCGCAGCATTAAGATTTTTTTAAAAAATTCAATTTAACATTATATAATCAATTTTTAATGCTGCAATATTTTAAGTTATAAATTTATTATATTTTTTACTAGAATATCTTGTCCTTTTCTTTTCCATGTTTAAGCTTAACCATATTGCTTTTCATGCTCGCATTTTTCTATTATAATCCATAATTTTCCAGGCTTCCAGTAAATTCACTTGTTCTTTGTTTAATTTTAATCTTGTTTTTTTGCCCCCGTAAACATAGCATACACATATGTATGTTACTTGTCTGCTTTCATTCTCTCTATTTCACTTGTTACTTCTCTTTTCGCGAGAGCAATGAATTAACAGCAACACTAGTCGCTGAAGCAACGTGGTTGCTATGGAAACCAGTCATAAAAAGACGTCGCTCACCTCCTTACAAATTTTACGATTTTGAACACCAGTAAATTCATCATAACTTTTGTTTTTACTGAACCAAAATTGAAAATTTTTTTTCATAATATAGCTGAGAAAGTGATCTATAAACTATAATAATTGTTTGAAATTCCGTTGAAAAATGAGTGAGCGGTGAAGCTTTAAAGCAGTTCTAAATGACTAAAACTGCCACTTAACCATATATTTAAACACTACTGTGTTTGAATAGTAAATGGAGATATAAACGACTTTAAGCATAAACGCTTTTTTTTTTTTTTTTTCTAAAATTACTGGATTCAGCATTAAATAATCTGAAAAGAGTTGATATACCATAAAACAAAACAACCAAACTAACTTTATATATAAGGGTGGTTCCAAAAGTAAAATCTATTATTTTTTAACTCAAAAAGTTGAGGAGCTATGAAGATGGGAGTGGTACAATTAAAATGAGCGATGTTTTGTGTTCCAGAATTTATTTTACTACATAGTCATCACCATACTCTCAATGCATTTTTGCCAGGAATTCGATGATGCGTCTCTGCTTCTGACACACGTCCATGACAGGGGTTGCTTTCTTTGAGTCTTACACTGTCAATATCTGTAACAGAGATGAAACTTTCACATCATGAACACACAAGTTCCGTCATCATAAGAATGCAATTTGCAATGTCTTCTGATTCATTCTGGCGGAATAAAAATATAGGAGACATTACTTTTAGAACGCCCCCTCGTATTATATATCTGGTTTCAGTAGAATAATTTTGATATAAGTTTTTAGTGGAGGATTTTTTTTTTTTTTCCTTTTAATATGGATTATTTTTAAATTAACTTTGTCTATGATGTAGTGAGGGAAGCCATTATTTATTAGAGTTTGTTTAATATTGTGAAGTTCAGGTTGAAAGATAGTTGGGGAGAAGAAGATTAGTTTATCTGCAACAGAGAGCCGAAACTTTCAGATCATGAATGCATAAGTTCAGTCATCATAACAATGCAATTTGCAACCCTCTCTAATCAGTTCAGGTGGAAAAAACAATAGGAGGCATTACTTTTGGAAGACCCCTCGTAAATAGGGATAGCTATATCAATAAGAATGAAGTTGGATACAACATGGTTGGCTTCAAATCCAATGTAAACAAGTTCTTGTTGATCCATCCTCATAAATAATCAAATTCCACCCAATTTACACCATTAACGATTACTACACTACCACCTTACGTTCATTAACCTTTATCCTCGAGTGGCCTTTGACCCTTGATAAGTAGTGACTCCCAAGTAAAATAAAAATAAAAAAAAGTTGGGGTTTGTATTACCGTACACATAGATTCGAAAAAGTTGTCAAAACAAATATATAACAAATAAATGGTATCAAAGGCAAGATAAGTTACTTTTCTACCAAACTGGATATATTTTTTGTGTTTTTATTCAATGTAACATGGTTATTCAGCTCGAAAAACATGCAGTGTTTACCGATATATTGGAAAATTCAAAATGGCGCCCGGCTTTCTCTTTAACACGGTAACTTTGGGAAAAGGTGTTATAAATAAAAAACTAGACAAAATACTATTAAAAAACCACCGAAGATATGTCAACTTATGTCACGGTAACATATATTGAGCGAATTTCTAACAGTATTTTGTCTAGTTTATTATTTATTACACCTTTTTCTGAACTTACCGTGTTAAAGAGAGAGTCGGGCGCCATCTTGAATTTTCTAATATATCGGTAAACACTGTATGTTTTTCAAGCTGAATAAACATGTTACATTGAATAAAAACACGAAAATTATATTCAGTTTGGTAGAAAAGTAACTTATCTTGCCTTTGATAACATTTATTTGTTATATATTTGTTTTTTGACAACTTTTTCGAATCTATGTGTACAGTAATACAAACCCAAAAGTTGGCTTATGATTATTAAGTAATCCAATTTACCAAATTTACACTACTAACGATTATGATATTATCCCATTGACTACTGTACACTCTTTTACCCTTATCCTCGAGTGGCCTCTGGGCCTTGATAAGTGGTGACTGCTATGTGTGAAAAAAAAAAGAAAAAAATATGACTCCAGAATGTGTTAAAAGTGGACATAGACAAAATGTGCAAGATTTTTATTGTTGGCTCTGAAGGTTTAAGTCTTGTAAATTGCTGTTCCTTAAAACTAGAGACTCTGCTGCTGCGTGACATTAACAGAGAATGTTCTACTTACACGGAAACTCTGATAAAGTTTCAAGCGTAGATAAATGTGATAATGGCATAATATGCCTCCCAGAACAAGGGTGCTATGTAAACGAGGAGGGGGGGGAGGAGGAGGAGGAATTAAGGAAGGAACTAAGCATTTTAGTAGGAGGCTAAATAATCAAAAGGATCTCTTCAAGCACAAAGATTCCACTGTGTAGGTCAGTGATGCTTGGCTGCCTTACTTACGGATGTACTCTGTGCTCTGATAAATCTCCAAGATGCGTGAGAAATAAGATTTACTGCTCCAGAAAGCATCTCGCTTCGACACTGTCCTCTACCTGGAAAAGAACCAAATACACCCTAAAATGCAGTACTCTTGCCATATCTTGAGAAGGCACCGCTTGGAGAACCCTATCCCGCCTTGATAGAGTTCAAATCGGTCTTCAAAACTTTTTTCATGGCAAGTGCTCATTTAAGCTTCAATCTATGACCTCCCCCCTCGCTAAACTTTCACAAAAAAGCACTCATCTAGCTACAACCACTATCAACAATTTCCCCCATTCTCTATCTGTGCCTAAATCTAAAAACAAATTCCATGAACAAAGCTTCTTTCCTAGAATTACCCACCTGTGGAACTCTGCTCTACTAGCTTGCTTTCTGACTGACTACAACATGGTTGTCTTCAAGTCCAATGCAAACAAGTTCTTGTTGAGCCATCCCCTTAAATAATTAAATTCTATCCAATTTTAAACACTAACCCGACAGTATGCTGTTGTCTCGGTGACTTATTATTAACCTTTATTCTCAAGTGGTGTTTAGTTTGGGCCTTGATTAATGGTGACTTTTAAAAAGAGATTAGTAGCATTTAAAGAGAGCGGCTAAATGGCTTGGAAGATTCCCATAATCATTCGTCCTTTCTTTTTTCTTCATCTCTTCTTAAATGTACTTTCTTTGTGCACAATTTACTATTTGGCCAGCATTTTCAGAAATACACTAGAAGAATACTCCTTCCAGGATGGGTAAGATGAATTTTGAAACAATTTTGCATCACTCTATTTGTTTTGGTAGTCACCCTGGAGCGGTTGGGCTGGCTCCATTCAGAGAATTTACCACGTCCCAAACGAATGCTAAGTGCAATGGTTGACCACTGTAGGAGATACGAGCGTTAGCCAATCACAATTCTAGTGGCAAAACTAATAGAGGTGAAGGCTGAGGATCAGCTCTGTATCCTCTTTCATCATTTTGAGCCAGATTTTCAGCTGACTTCTGTGTCATTTTTATTCCAACCACAGGGTTCTACGGACAATTTTGCCTTCAGTTGACCTTTGACAACTAAATATTTCTGTTTACTAGTTAAAGCAAAAAGTTACCACCCAAACCCATGTTATTTTTGGAATATGACATTTTCGTTCCGTGACGAGTATGCACATGTATTATTATTTTTTTTTTTTTAAATAAGTGTAATCCTAAATATGCTCTGAATTTTGTTGAGACTTGAAGGTATAAATATTCAAATTTCTTCAGATGGTTTTTAAACGGCCTTTGTTAAAAAAAAAAAAATAAATAAATAAAAAGAGTATATTGTTCTTTTAAACTTTTTTTGTTTAAATAATTTGACTTAAAGGTTGAAAAGACATTTTTTACTCAGTAATGAGCTTTTGAAGATTGTCCATGAAAGAAACCCAATCGCCAAAAGATAAGCATTTTATTATTTCTAGTCCCCATTTGGAAAAATCGCTCACAAAAACAACTGTTTCACTCGCAATGTAAAGTCCTGAAACTTCTTTTTATGCCCTGTTACGAAGATTAATAATCAAGATATAATGATACTAAACTCTAAAATCTTTTTTCCAATTTTGAGCAAAATTTATTAAATGATATCGTTTCCGAAATTTAAGGCTGAAGCTTAAGGAACCTTAAAAATAAAATTTAAATTCAGTGAATCTTGCTTGGTTGGTGTGTAATGACTAGGGCTAGGGTAACAGCATATTCTTTTCATTGTTTTGACTCTCGAGTGTGTATCCATTGATATCTTATATGCCTTTATATAAAGTGATGTGGTTCTCAGTTGATTAACTGTGTCTGTGTCGGATATGTACTCGGGAGTCAAAACAATGAGAGGAATATGCTGTTGTCATAGCTCTAGTAATGACTATGGATAAAATGAAATGCAAATCTGATATATTTGAATCTTTAAATGTTACACTCTCTTAAAATCCTTTAAAATACTCCTAACAAACTTAAATTTGGAAAAAATCAAAGGTATCTGAATTTTCCCGATCACGTTCGAGAAAATAGATATTCAGGAGCACGATCATGTTTTATTCGGGGAAAGTACCTGAAAAATAAATGCTGTTTCAACAAAAAGAAAAGAAATGAGTTCAATTATTCCTTGTCTTGGAGTCCTTTGTGACGGAGTCTACAATGTGTAGGGTCCCTACATGTTAACACGTGTGTAAACATGTACAACTTTGCACATTCTCTCACTCAAAGGATAACTTGAACCGAATATGGCTAAAGCCTTAAATTAACGAGTGACCATCGCTTTGACAAAACCGTTGTGTTGCATCTTTTTTAGTTCTTATTAATTTGGAGGGCAATAATGATTGGCGTGGGCTTTACTGATTGTAGACCTATTGCAATCGCACAATGCAGGTAGCAATGCTGCGATTAATTGACGAGAAAAGCAGGTATGGAATGTGCCTGTTGACTATGAGGTGAGAGGGAGGTTGTTTCATGATTTGCTATGAATAACAACAGTGGTTGTTTGGTTGTATTAAGTTTAACGTGTTCTCTGTATCCTTGGAGACAATCATGGAAATGGTTTAGACTTGCTTTCACTAACAGGCTGTCTTCTTTTCTTGGTTTATCTGTGTTACATTTTTTCTTATTTCCTCTTCTTTTAACTATTTTTACATTTCCTTTTTTCTCTTCTCTTCTTTTTTCTCTTCTCTTCTTTTTTCTCTTCTGTTCTTTTTTCTCTTCTGTTCTTTTTTCTCTTCTGTTCTTTTTTCTCTTATTTCTTTCTTTCTTCTCTTATTTCTTTCTTTCTCCTCTTATTTCTTTCTTTCTCCTGTCCTTTCTTTCTTTCTCCTGTCCTTTCTTTCTTTCTTTCTCCTGTCCTTTCTTTCTTTCTTTCTCCTGTCCTTTCTTTCTTTCTTTCTCCTGTCCTTTCTTTCTTTCTTTCTCCTGTCCTTTCTTTCTTTCTTTCTCCTGTCCTTTCTTTCTTTCTTTCTCCTGTCCTTTCTTTCTTTCTTTCTCCTGTCCTTTCTTTCTTTCTTTCTCCTGTCCTTTCTTTCTTTCTTTCTCCTGTCCTTTCTTTCTTTCTCCTGTCCTTTCTTTCTTTCTCCTGTCCTTTCTTTCTTTCTCCTGTCCTTTCTTTCTTTCTTTCTCCTGTCCTTTCTTTCTTTCTTTCTCCTGTCCTTTCTTTCTTTCTTTCTCCTTTCCTTTCTTTCTTTCTTTCTCCTGTCCTTTCTTTCTTTCTTTCTCCTGTCCTTTCTTTCTTTCTTTCTCCTGTCCTTTCTTTCTTTCTTTCTCCTGTCCTTTCTTTCTTTCTTTCTCCTGTCCTTTCTTTCTTTCTTTCTCCTGTCCTTTCTTTCTTTCTCCTGTCCTTTCTTTCTTTCTTTCTCCTGTCCTTTCTTTTCTTTCTCCTGTCCTGTCCTTTCTTTCTCCTGTCCTGTCCTTTCTTTCTTTCTTCTGTTCTTTCTTGCCCTATTTTCTTTCTCTCTTTTCCTTTCTCTCTGCATCTTCCTCTCCTTTCCTCTTTTCCCTCTCTTATTTGTATGGTTGCTTTGTTGAAAATCATTCATGATTTTAGTTGGCATTTGTTCTCCTGGTATCTTTCTATTAAGAATTCTTTCTTGAAGGATATCTGGTACTTATGGGAGACACCACGTGAAGGTTAATAACGCCCCAAGTGAAAGTTTTTCTGCGAAACGAACTGGCGGTGTGGTCGTCATGGATGAGAGTATTTTGAAGGGTTGATCTTTTTGGTGATCAAGATCTGATTTGTGTTCTTTAAGGTTCAGATAAAAAAAAGATTACATTAGTTAGAATTCAACAAAAGGCAACGCTTTACTGGATAAACTTATCTTTAGTTGACCTTTGACAACTAAATATTTTCGTTTACTAGCCAAATAGAAAAGTTACTAGCCAAACCCACATGAATTTTAGAATATGACATCTAGTAGGACGAACCTCTGTAGTGAATGTGGTATTATGGTGATTGAGGATTCTAGCTCGGAAAATTTTAGACAAATATTAGATACAGTGACAAGGATGACCATAGATCTCCTCCCTTCTCTACACTTTTGAATGGCCCGTGTGCCTTTATTTATGATTTTTGTAAATATTTTTCAAAGTGTAGTATCTGTTCTAAGCATTAAGAATGAAACATACATACAGAGTGTTCCAAAAGTCTTGGGCACATTTCAAGGTTAATGGATAAATTGAGTGAGAAAGAGTTCGATGACTTCATTTTCCAACAGAATGGGGCGCCACCACACTGTAACCTCAGGGTTAGACAGTTTCTGAACTCAACACTGCCAGACAGATGGATTGGACGATCTGGGCAAGATGATCACAATATCATGCCCATTTTTTTTTTTTTTTTTTTTTTTTTTTGTGTGTATGTGTGTGGATTTGCAAAAGAACTGGTCTGTGTGCTTCCCATTCCAAGAGATGTGGATTGGCTGAAGGCCTGAATAACAAACTGTGTTGCAACCATTGACAATGCAATGCTGGGACGCGTTTGGCAAGAATTGGACTATCGGCTTGATGTGTGTCATGTGACCAATGGTGCTCATATTGAAAATTTTTGAACATTCCATAAAAATCTTAGCATTACAAGCTTTCAGTATATATCAGATGCATTTTTATATCCTTAATAGTTCTTGAGATATTTAATGTCAAAATGTGTCCAAGAATTTTGGAACCCCCTGTATATTAGTTAAAATACGTTGGAAAAAAAACTTGTGCATTTATTCATTTAGATAAATTTGTTTTACCAGATATTTGTGTTCGTTATTTATTTTTTTTATATCCATTCAAAATGTAAGAAACCTGTCTGCTATACCATTTATATCATAAGTCCTACCTGTTATCACCTTCAATGTCTTGGAGTTGACGGGTTGCCAAAGTTTCTTCTCTTCTTTTTCATTTTTAACATCTGTCAACTGCTGGATGAGTAAAACAATTTATCCACTTTTACCGAAAATGTTGGCATCCGTACTTATCTGCAAAGATTCTTGCTTCTTGACCTCTCCTACTCGAACGTTTACTGTGTCTTGTAAATATCAGCAGAAGTCAAGCTACCTAGATTAGGCCGCCTTAAACTGGTATTGTTATGTTTTTCCTCCACCCCTCTCACTACCACCACCACTGCCACAACTTTTTGTGTACAAATATAATTGCAATGGTTTATTTATTTTATTCTATTTTTTGTTTTGCTTAGAAAAATATTACATTCATAAATAGAAGTGATATTTATTTTTGAGTGGGTTAGAATATACTTTTGTCAATTTATACTTTTTTTTTTTTTTACAAGGTGATCGCCACTTATCAAGGCCAGGAAGCCACTCAGGGATAAGGGTTATTGCATGTACAGTACGTTAGTGTGGGGATTTAATAAAAGTGTCTACTTAAGGGGGCGGTTCATCAGGAATTTGTTTACATTAGACTTGAAGACATCCAGGTTGTAGTCAGGTGGGAAACAGGCAGACAGAACAGAGTTCCACAGGCGTGCAGTTCTAAGAAAGAAGCTTTGTTCATGGAATCTATGTTTTGATTTCGGCACAGATAAAGAGTGGGGAAAATTTTTGACAGTGGTTTCAGCTAGACGGGTGTTTTTCATAAAAGATTGGCGAGGGGGGACTAGAGATTGGAGCTCAGATGAGCACCTGCCATGGAAATAACAATAAAACAAAGATAAGCTCGCAACATCTCTTCTGTGGGAGAGAGGTTGCAGGGGAGAGAAAAGAGCATCCTCCACTAAGCCACAAAGTCTATTTTGTACTCTGTCAAGGCACGATAGGCTGTTTTTAGCAGCTCCTGCCCAGATATGGCAGCAGTATTCCATCCTTGGGTGTACTTGGCTTTTATATAGATAGAGAATTGCATCAGTAGTGAGATATCTTCTGGAGCGGTAGAAGGATTTCACCATCTTTCCAGCGACCTTTGCAACAGACTTGATGTACGTGTTCCATTTCAGATCAGGAGTAAAGGTCAAGCCCAGAAGCTTGTCAAAACATGGGGCTTTTCCTAGACGAGAGCCATCCATTTCAATTGATGCCAGATGAGGATCAGAGCGTTGATGATGTAAAGATAGGAGCTTGGTTTTAGATGCATTAAAGGTAACCAGCCACGTCTTCCCTCACTGAACCACGTGCTCAAGATCAGAGGAGAGAGAATCAGAGAGAACTTTGTCATTTACAACCTTTGATATGTTGCCGTAGATGGTCGTGTCATCAGCATAGATGTCAACGAATGATTAAAGTATGTGTTTAGGGAGATCATTGATGTAGATCAGGAAGAGAGTTGGGCCCAGGATTGACCCCTGAGGGACTCCAGCATTAATACTGCAGGCTTCTGATTTTTGTCCATCGACCACTACTCTTATGAGCCTATCAGATAGAAATGATTTAATCATAGAGAAAACATTTCCAGTTATATCGTAGCTGGAAATCTTGTGAAGTAGGCCTTTATGCCATACCTTGTCGAAGACCTTTGATATGTCAAGAGCAATTGCCCTAGAAAGGAAGCCTTTTTCAAGAGATTCACTAATCCTATGAGATATAACCATTAGCACATCTGCGGTAGATCTTGCAGAACGGAAACAATATTGCGTGTCACTAAGAAGGTTATTTCTGTTGAGGTGGTTGACTATTTCTCTATTTAATATGGATTCCAGCAACTTACTCATGACACACAGGAGACTTATTGGTCTCTACTGAGAGGGAGATGACTTATCACCTGAATTCTTAAATACAGGGCATACTGATGAGATTTTCCAGGGTGTTGGAAATCACTTCTCCTTAAGGCAACGCTTAAACAGTTTCGTAAGTATGGGAGCAAGTTCTGGTTGAAGCTTTTTTAACACTATAATTGGGATGCCGTCAGGGCCAGTTGCTTTACTGGAATCAAGATTCTTGATTAGCTTGGCGACCTCATGCACAGATATTTGTATATTGCCTAGCGTGTTCTGTGTTATAGGAGGAAATATGGGGAGTTGATGGCCTTTGTCGCATAGGGTAGAATTAGCGGCAAAGTTTTTTGCAAATAGTTTGGCCTTGTCTGATGCTGACGAGATGACCTCAGGTCCATTGATAATGGTTGGGATAGAACACACACTTCTGTTCAGGATCCTATTTGTTATTTGCCAAAACTGGTGGGAACCAAGCCGCTGATCAGCTACTTTGGATTTAATGGACTGAACATATAGCTCTCTTGCATTTTTTATTACTCTTTTACAGTGGTTGCTGGCTGTCCTGAAAGCAGCTTTAGTCTCAGTGCATCTATTACGTTGGTAGCTATGGAAAAAGTGATTTCTGTGTGCAATGGCAGCAGCACCTTCTGGGGAGAACCATGGCTAGCTGTTAAGTTTTTGTTGGAATTTTTTAGATGGTATGAATCGGTCTATGCCTACAATTAGCCATTTGGTCAGGTCTGATACTATAGAGGACACATCCTTTTTAAACATGGAATGCAGAGGTAGATCAGATATGAATGTACAGAAGCTATCCCAGTCAGCCATGGAATATTGGTATACAGTACGGTGGAGGGGTACATCTGGGGACTTATTACATTTCATTTTTATCTTAACTGATACAACAGAGTGGTCGGAGGATCCTAGAGAAGAAAGAATGGAACATGAACATAGCTCAAGGGAAGTGGAGAGAAAAAGGTCTAGAAGGCTTGCATACTGACCTGTAGTATCGGGCACACGGGTGGGCTCACGAACAATCTATCTGAGTGAGGTCATAAGCAATGGCAAATCATGACAGAACCTCCCCTCATCATGTCTTATTTGAGTGGGTCAGCCATTCCACGTTATGGACGGTGAAGTCACCACAGATGTGAATGTTAGCCGAGTGATGTGCAGACAGGATGTGGTCTATTTTCTCAGATATATTCTTAAAGATAGTAACTCCGCTGTTATGGGGCCGATAGAGAGCAAATATAAATGCAGTGGTGTAAGCAAGTGCAACCCGGAAGCACATATAAGGTAAATTAGGATCTTCTCTAGAGATATCCCTGCCACATGGGAAGCCATCTTGAATGTAGGCACATATTCCATGCCCATGGCGGTCTTGGGGGTCAGATTTAGATGTTAAGTTAGAGTATCCGTTAATTATGAACTCCTCTAGGGAAGTGATCGGCCCTATTCCAGTCTCGCTTAGAAAGAATATGTCCGGTTTCGTCTCCTGTAATTGGGTTTCAACCTCTAGAAGGTTGGAACATAGACCCCTGATGTTGAAGGAGACATGGTAGTAGGGGTCTATGTTGGAAGATGGGGTTCTAGGTTACTATATTTTGATTTAATGTGTTTGTCTGTCTGTTCATTCCACTTTTTCTCAGAAATTACTGGTCCGATCTGGCTGAAATTATGTATGAACGTATATTATGAGGTGCAGTGAATTAAGTATTATAGTGTTTGTTTGATGTACATTTAGGGATTAATAGGGATTAGTATCTAATGTTCATATTCCACCATTAATTTGGCATAAAGCACATATCCTAAGTGAACGGGTTATAACTTTTGCCAGTTTTGTGAAATAATAATTAACAGGATGGGGGGGGTATGTTATTATTTTTTATCAATAACAATTAATTTCATGCTTTTGTCACATGTGAGGTCAATTTTACTGTAAAAACCAGAACAACTAATTGAGGTAAGTCTAAGCAAAAAAAAAAAAAAGTTTATACAGGATGGCCCACTTAAAAATAGCCCAATCTCTCTAATCTTTCTCTTAACGACCAACTGACACCACAAGACAAAATGCAATTTTTTTTTCCACCAAGATGGCACTACATGCCATACGTCTCACAGATCACTGACACGAGTTCATGACATGTTCACAGAAGAGAGAACAATAAGCAAAGGGTTATGGCCACCACGTTTCTCGGACTTGTCAGCATGTGAATTTAATCTTTGGAGGACTTTAAAAGAAAATGTTCATGCAAATAATCCTCACAATCTAGTCCTATTTCAATTGAGTATTTTACTGGGCAGTCAAGGAATTTTTGGTGTTTGGGAGAATTGTTAATTCGTGCAATGTCATAAACATCAACCTTATCCTCGAATGTTCTTTGGGTCTTAGTGAGATTTGAAATGTTGTCCACTAATAGTGAAACCTGGCGTACAGTCTGACTCAGCTTTTTTGTAGATGTGGCCAAGTAGACTGATTGGATGGTAATTTCCACACTCCATTCTGCTACCTTTCTTATAGATAGTTACGATGAAGTCTTCCTTGAACTTCCCTGGTATTTATCCTCTTCTTAGTGTTATGGTCGTACAGGTGTAAAAGCTTTTGCAAGGAGTTCTTCATTTGCTTTTATATATATAGAATATGTGAGGCTCCCTCCAAAAAATAAAGCCTCCTATTTTTTTTTTTTTTTTTTTTTTTTTAACTCAAAAAGTTGAAGAGCTATGAAGACGGTAGTGGTGCCATAAAAACAACCTTTTTTGAATTTATTTTTCTACATAGTCACCATCAATTTAATGCATTTTGCCAGCAATAAACGATGGCTTGTCTTATTTCGATTCTTAAGACATCTGTTCTCATCTTGAGTGTTATTTTCACAACGTTTCAGTTTATGTAACCGCCGACCTTTCTCAGATGTATCTTGTCCAACTCTGAGAACCTGCATGGAATTTTAAACGAAACCCTTTATTTAATCCACAGTGGAGGGGGAGGGGGTTAGCATGCTCTCATTCCATCAACCATGACTGAGTAGAAGTCCTTGCAATTGTATTTCAAGCATTAGATGGAGTATTTGGTAAAAATTCAGTTGTAAAGTTACATTCCTGGAGGTTGAAAGTTCAATCAGTGCAGGTCAATCTCTAAGTTTGGGTGGGATTTAAATGGGGGGGGGGAAGGGGGGAGGGTTGGAGAGTGGTAATGTTCTTCCAAAATGAATGTAATTTGAGAGAAGCTGGGGACAAAAAAAAAAATAAATGAAGATAGGGAGTGGGCATCTTGGTAGCTTTTTATTAGCAGGGGTGGGGCTCATTTACTGGACAAGCTAAGAAGTTAAAGATCTTACCCAAAGGGCTGAACTCCAACTAGACCAAGAACTGCATGCGCCATGCTCAGATATACTTAACTCCTCATCGTACACATAAGCTTGCTTCTATACTTTTTTTTTTTTTTTTTTTTTTTTTTTTTACGGCATATCAACCCTTTTCAGGTTATTTAATGCCGAATCCAGTGATTATGAAAAACAATTTTTTAATAGAGTATATTTGTTTTTTTTTAAGTCGGTTTCTATTTAACCCATAGTTGGGACCCTAACAGGTAATACCAGTCCGGGTCAGAGTGGATCTGGGAGCAATGCCAATTAAAGGGTGGTTCCACACTCCCCAAAGCTCGCCAACTGGGGTCTCACCATCAGATATAGTTTAAGGTCATATCCAGGACCCTTGCTTCTGTCCATCTTCTTTCAAAAACTGCAGAATGTAATCTTTTTCTATCACATCTGATCTTAACCTTTAATTGTTGCTTGAAGAACACACTCAGATTCTGATCAGCAAAAGATTCAACCTCTTGGTTATCTTTCAGATATGATCTGCACATCTGTGCTACAGCCAGATACTACACTTTGATACAAACTAAAACTAAACAAAAAGATTAAACAGATATACCTTTATCAAATTATTTTTCCATTTTGTTCTAGCTGAGGGGGAGCATCCTACCGAATGCCAGATATTCACTTACTATCTCATATATTCCAACCAAAAGATCTTTTTAAGATTAGAGTCTTACCATCTCTTCAAGTGCAATTATTTGTATCTCTCTTGCACATGGTTCACCTGGTATATTTACCAAGTAGTTTTTTAAATTCTTTTTCACGGGTCCCAGTTGCTCCTATAATTACTGGAATAATGGAGATATTCCTAAGACTTCAGTTTCTTTTCATGTTATGTATAAGATCTTAGTAGTTCCTCCCAGCCCTGTTTCATGCAACTTCTAAGATTGTTTCTTTCACTTTCTTTACCCAAATCACTATGTCAATTTTAATAGCTCTGTTTTCTAGGTACATAGCTGTGGGAATTGTATAGTCATAGTTGATGGTGTATGACTTATTTCCAACTGTTTTTTCTGGTATACTAGTGGGGGTGCCCGGGTGTTTGTAGGTGTCTGTTTGGAAAAAAAGGGGGGTAGTAGGCAGGCAGGTTTGAATCCACAACACGAAGGCGGAAAAGAAAGTGAAAGAAAAACTGACATTTTACTGCTACACCATGACGCGAGCGGAAGTGTAAAGCATTCAAATTTAGCGATGTTAACCATTACGCCATAGCAGATAGCGAAATGAATGAGTTGATAATTAAATCTGGCTGTAGGCCAGTTAAGTTTTCAGTTTTCTGCTGTATTTGTTTCCCCACGATGTTGGGGAAAACCAACTGCCCCCAAAAAAGGGGGAACTCTGGTGGTGTCCAAATGAATAGCAATTGTCTGATATGAAGGGTTTCCCCCACATTGATCAAACCTAATTGCCTTCAAGACGTCCCGGCCAGAAAGGCTAGGGGGATGCATTTGTTTCAATCAGTTTCGCTTTTATACGAAAAAGACAAACAAACACTGGAAACCAAGGATTTCTTTAAAACTCGATCAAATAAAAGATAGAGACTACGTCGATTTGCAAATCGGAGATATTACAATCTAAGAAGTATAAAGAAACTTCTCCATAAATGTAACTGACGCGAGGAAAAAAGCCTTTCGCGGACATACACCAATGTTCGTGCCCATTTTGCCATTTTTCTGGTATATGTCTCCAGAACTTGATGCTGCATTTGATATTCAACTTTTTACACATGGTCCATTGTGTTGAATTTTAGAGTAGCCGTCTCCTAGCAGAACCTTACAGCTGAATGTCAGGTGTCTCATTCTCTCTACTTTTGCACGTGTTGTCATTGCTGAGACCACTCATCTTTTTGAAAGCATTGATCATCAAGCCTTGATCTTGGGCAGCCATTATAATCCTTTCTTCTGATGATAGTGGAGTCATTCTCTTTTTAGCCAATCCACAGAGCCTTCCTTATCTATATAGTCCTGAGTGAATTCACATAGAAAACATGTGGTACACTGCTGATTGCGTTGACTGAACAATCTGTATATTAATACCATAGTACCTTTGACGTATGTACATTATAGTTTCCAGAATGGGAGATCCTATTTATTAAAAAAGTGGATAGAAGGTGATAACGTTCTACAATACAAACATTAAATTATTAGTGTGTGTATGTATGTGTATATATATATATATATATATATATATATATATGCACGCTAATTAATTGTTCATAGTATGTTATCACCTTCTGGCCTCCTTTTTAATAAATAGGATCTCCTGATCACCAAAGATGCAATGTAAAAAAAAAATGTTTTGGGCTATATATGAAATTAAAATATACCTTCTTGGTCTTCTGGCTAAGATCCAAGGGTAGTATCTGTTCTGTCTAAAGATGGTATACTGATATCATGGGGTTTTCGTTCGCGTCGGGCGTCCATACAATATAAATATGTCACAGATTGGAGATAAACTGTAATAACCAGATATATTCTGACACTACTTTAACCAGATTACTTAAATAAAGATAAATTTATTTTTATAGTTTTAACAAAAGGACTACAATAATATTAGAATGCCCAGCAGCAATATACTACATATGAAAGATGCTGCTGTGGAATTTCCACAGGTCCCACTAGTTTAGATGATCCTTTGGCTAGAGTGCTTCTTAAACATCTCGGCTTTAACGGCTTTTTTAACTCATATACTCGATGATAAATGAATATCTAATCATAAGACTTAATTGGCTCTTTGGTTTATCCACTTGGTATTTCGTGTATACAAACACCTTAAAGGTAATGTTGTTTTTCATAGTTCTCTAATTAACGTAGCCACACCTGGTCATTTGGAGATGCTCTTATGACAACTCTTTTTGTGACTTTAGAGAGAAGGAAGAGAATAAGAACTAATCTAAAGAACAGATCTGGCATTGAATTTCAGCCCAGCCTGCATCACAGACTTTCTATACTTTCTTTCTTTTTTGATATCATCTACAAACGAAGAACGAGTATTAGAATGAAGGGTGTGCCTCCGAGTTACTCAGAAACTTATAAAAATAGTTCTTGGTAAATGTGTGGTAAGCTCTTCTAATTTTCATTCTCAACAAGCACTTCTTTTTCTTTTTATCGACCCAATTCGCTTTCGCTTCTTCTAGCGCTCCTTTTTTTCTGTCTGTCTGTCTGTCTCTCTCTCTCTCTCTCTCGTTGTTTTCTTTTTTCTTTTTGCGTCGCTTTTCCTTTTTCTTGCATCTCCTCTTTCTTTTTCTTGCATCTCCTCTTTCTTTTTCTTGCATCTCCTCTTTCTTTTTCATGCATCTCCTCTTTCTTTTTCATGCATCTCCTCTTTCTTTTTCATGCATCTCCTCTTTCTTTTTCACGCATCTCCTCTTTCTTTTTCACGCATCTCCTCTTTCTTTTTCATGTGTCTCCCTTTTCTTTTTCATGCGCCTCCCTTTTTCTTGCGTCTCTCCTTTATTTTTCTTGCATATCCATTTCCTTTTTTTTTTTTTACAACTCTCTCTATTTTCTTTTCTTTCTTTTCTCTTTTTCTTTTCGTATGTCTCTCTCACTCTTTTCCTTTTTTCTTGCATCTCTCTTTTCCTTTTTTCTTGCATCTCTCTTTTCCTTTTTTCTTGCCTCTTTCTTTTCTTGCATCTCTCTTTTCTTGAGTCTCTTTTCTTTTTTCTTGCGTCTCTCTTTTTTCTTGCATCTCTCTTTTCTTGCGTCCCTCTGTCTTTTTCTTCTGTCTCTTTTTCTTCCTTCTGTCTCTCTTTTTCTTCCTTCTGTGTCTCTTTTTCTTCCTTCTGTGTCTCTTTTTCTTCCTTCTGTCTCTCTTTTTCTTCCTTCTGTCTCTCTTTTTCTTCCTTCCGTCTCTCTTTTTCTTCCTTCCGTCTCTCTTTTTCTTCCTTCCGTCTCTCTTTTTCTTCCTTCCGTCTCTCTTTTTCTTCCTTCCGTCTCTCTTTTTTTTCTTTCCGTCTCTTTTTCTTCCATCTCTCTCTCTCTTTCTTCTTTTTTCTTTCATCTCTCTCTCTCTTTCCTCTGGTCTCTGTCTTTCCTTTTCCCTCCAGTCTCTATTCCTCACTCTTATTCTCTCTTTTCTTTTTTCATCTCTTTTTTTTATTTTTATTTTCCTTCACTTTTGCCTTTTCTGTCTCCCTATTCTTTTTTTTTTAATTATTATTTTTAATCTTTTTTTTCTTCTACTCTTTGTTTTCTTTTTTTTTTCATTGGTTTTGTCACTCCAAACCTTTCTCCACTCTTCCTCTTTATCTTGACTTCTTCATCTCATTATTATGTGTTTCATGCAAAAAGATACTTCTGAGAAAAAGAATAAAACTTTCCTCCAAAAATAACAAAAGAAACAAAAAAAAAAAAAAAAGAAAAATCACAAACATGGTTGAGTGCTTTAAACATTTATCATCTAATGGATAAACACCCAGCCATAGTTTTTCTAGTTGTGGCTTCAAATAGCACCAAGCATATTTATTTTGGCATGCATTTATGGGTTGGGGGGATACATTTGTCACTTCTGGAATCAAAAAGAGCAATTTACCATAAAACAATTTCCTTCTCGCTTTTTATTTTCTATTGAAATATTACTTTTCTTATTCACATAATTCTATATGTGTGCGTCACACAAAATCATATTTACCAAGATTCAAAACTGTGGAGCCAATATCAACTTTTAACAAACTTCCAGCTTCAATCTGGGAAATTTTGAAAGGTTTGACTCCATCCAATGAAAATTTTTTTTCTTTCACAAATAACTACTTCCATCGGCACTGTTATGTCATTTAAAAAAAAAAAAAAAAAAATTTTTGCCATTGGAGTTAACCAATATCGTATGAGAAATGCTGTCGTGAATTGCAAAATCCTTGTTTTACTGCAAATTCAATTCACTGTTCAGACACCTTTGCAAAGAGTACCCCTCTTTTTTTTTTTTTTTAACTCCCTCCAAACAAGTCACAGTGCCACTTTGATTTAAGGGGCTACTATCAGGAACATGAGTTGCAGGGATACTATGTAGGGAGTTGAGCAGCAAGATGTCTATTCACATTACACTTAAACTTATGCATGTCAGTACAGTTGGGGAAGCAGGAAACTGGAAGGGAATTCCAAAATCTAGCAGTTCTGGGGAAGAAACTATTAGAATAGAAGGCATTCTTGCATCTAGGGATCTCTACTGTTTAGGGGTGGAACTTAGCCGCTTGTCAGGGGTATTTACGTCAAGGGGGTACGTCGGAGCATCCACCATTAAAATACTTATTGTTTATTAAAATAGAATGGGGTCATGATTTTGAATTTTTGAGATGAAGGTTGATTCTTTGTATAATTAGGATTTTTTAGACTATTGTTCTCATCTTGAGTGTTATTTGTACGTTTCGGTTAATGTAAGCTCCGACCTTCTTCTGACCTTATCTCATCAAGCTCTGGAATCTGCATGGAATTTCAAACCGAACCCTTTATTTAATGCACAGAGGTAGGATGCTCTCGTTCCATCATCCATGACTGGGTAGAAGTCCTAAGTAATTCGCAATTGTATTTTGAGTGTTGCCCGCACCAAGGATTGATCCTTCAACCTCCATAAGAGTGTAACTTTTACAACTGCATTTATCAAGTACTTTATTTATTCACTGTGCCATGGAGTTGCTTGAAATTCCATTCAAAATTCTGTGCAGATTTCAGAGTTTGACAAGAAAGATTTCCAATTTCGATGAGATACACGTAAAAAAGATCGAATGTTACATTTACCTGAACAGTGTGGAACTAACACTTAAGATGAGAACAGTAGTCCAAAGAATTAAAATATCCGAATACAAAGAATGAAGCCAGTCAGTCAAAAACAATGGATTTCTTTATTGTTATAATTGATAAATATTTTAAATGTTAAAATTCATTGAATGGTGTCAGGTTTAATTTTTTTAAATTTATTTATTTATTTTTTATTTATTTATTTTTTTTTTTTATCTGGAGGGACTGAGGAGAATACTGCAATTTTCATTTTTGAGCAAATACATTCTTTGGCTTTCTTCACGGTTGAAATTTTGGAAATATACCATCGTTAATTTTTTTTTTTTTTTTCTTAACCTAACTGGCCCATTTTACATATTGATTTTATCCACAAAATCATTGTAGAGTGTGAAATAATTAGCAAAAAAAAATTTAAAAAAATAGCAAGAGTCAAAGTAATATAACTTGATTTGAACTGTTATCATCATCATCGTATGTTGATTGTTTGGGTTTTTTTTATCATAGTCAGTAACTTGGTATTTTAAACGGAGCCTTTTTATTAAATTCAGGTGGAGAGTCCTGAATTTGTCTTCGACTCCTTTTTAGACATCTCATATCAGTATTGCACAATTTTAAATATATGTTTTAATTGAGGTTTTCAATTAATATGCTTATTTATGCTTCTGAATGTTTTAAGATGAGGATTGATAATTCGTATTATTTAGATTTATTGGATTAGTGATATCTTCATAATGTTGCGGCAGATATAACCTCTGATCTTCATACAGGTGTATCTTGCCGAACTCAGAGAATTTGCACACAGTTTTGAATGAAACCCTTTTTTTAATCCATCGAAGTAGCATGCTCTCCGTTTCATCAGCCATCACCGAGTAGAAGTCCTAAATAATCCACAATTGTATTCTGAATATCTCCTGCATTAAGGATATAAACTTCAACCCCCAGAAGACTATTCTAGCATTAATTGTGGGAGCCTTAAATTTTTATTCTTGTTTTTAGATGTACAATGTTAGTAGTTATTACTATAGATCACTACTTGTTACTACAGGTTACTATATATCTATATATAAATATAACACAATGGTTGTAGGTTCAATCCCCGGCTAGGAAAAGGTGCTAGCCTAGCCGCACTGATAAGTTGTGATACAAGGAAACAGTTCTGCATGTGGATGACTATATATGTTAAGCCCCCCCCCCTCTTTGGGTAGAGTACTATTGTAAATGTATTTCACCCGCTAATTAAATAGCTACAAAGCATGGCTTTCTGTTTGTTTGTAAATAAATGAGCAACTTGAGCACTGTAAAAATGGTGGACAAATTTTTATTTAAATGGACATCTGTTGAGATCATTTGTCAGCACTGCTCCAATAAGCCAGTGGGTAGAACTACTATCAACAGGATGGTTGTAAGGTAGGTTCAATCGCCGGCTAGGGAAAGGTGCTAGTCTAGCCGCACTGACGAGTTGTGATACAACAAAACAGTGCTGTATATGGATGACTATATATATGTAGATTTTCTTTATATATATATATACACTTAGAACAGAAAGATTTCGGAGTTCGACAAGATACATCTGTACGGAGGTCAGAGGTTACATTTGGCAAAATGTTATAAAAATAACACTTGAGATGAGAACAGTAGTCCGAATAATCCAAATAATATGAATATTTAAATTTGTTTATTTAAGCTAGTATTTAGGTTATTATTAGGTAGGAACTGGTACTGATGTGAGTGCAAGAATTAGAAGTTGATAAAGGAAGTTTTGAGAACATCTGCCATTACTAACTAGCAGAGCATTATTACTGCTGTTGCCCAAAAGAAGAATCTATCAGGTATGTGTATGCAGCGTGATATATACAAATGAAACCTGACAAATGAGGACTGAGGATATGCGTTGCATGGAGAGAAATAATATGAGAATGATACAATAGGTGTGTAATGTGAGTTTTAAAGGCAAGCTTAGATTTGATGACCACAGAGAAAGGTAAAATCTTGACAATTTAGGAAGATGTGTACAGAACAGGAGACTTTGTTGATTTGGCCACATTGATTGAAAGAAAGAGATATATAAATGTAACTTGGCCATTACATTTTTTTTTTTACATAGGCATAACCACTTATCAAGGCCAGAGACCACTCGAGGATAAGGATTAAGTGTACAGTAGTCAATTGAACAATATAGTAATTGTTAGTAATGGAAATTCGGTAAATCTGTTAACTTAAGTAGAACGGCTCATCAAGAACTTGTTTACATTGGACTTGAAAACAATCAGATTGTAGTCAGCTGGAAAGCAGGAAAACGGAAGACAGTTCCACATGCGTGCAGTTCTAAGAAAGAAGCTTTTTTCATGGAATCTACGTTTAGGTTTAGGCACAGATAAAGAGTGGGGGGAATTATTGGTAGTGTTTTCAGCTAGACAAGTGTTTCTTGTGAAAGTTTGGCGAGAGAGGACCATAGATTGAAGCTCAGTCGAGCACTTTCCATGAAAATAACGATAAAGCAAAGACAAACTCGCAACATCTCTTCTGTGAGATAGAGGTTGCAGAGAAGAGAAAAGGACATCTACGAGGCTACAAAATCTAGTTTGAACTCTATCAAGGCAGGACAAGTCTTTTCTAGAGTAGCTCCTGCCCAAATGTGGCAACAGTACTCCATCCTTGGATGTACCTGGCTATTATATAGATAGAGAATTGCATCAGCAGTGAGATGTTACATTTCAACCACTCAGACCTGCACGTTGTCTGGTACTGTTGCAGGAACGAACAAACAAGAAAGGACATAACAGCTACAACTCTGTATTTTAAAAAATTTATTTTTTTATTACATTTTCACCCCAAACAGGGCACATTGCCACTTTGCTATAGGGGGCTACTATCAGGCAGGGACCTAAGTTGCGAGGGTACTATGCAGCAAGATGTCTGTTCACGTTACACTTGAACTTCTGTATGTCAGTACAGTTGGGGAATCAGGAAACCGGAAGAAAATTCCAATGTTTAGCAATTCTGGGGAAGAAGATTAGAGTAGAAGGCTTTCTTACATCTAGGGATTTCTACTGTTTGGGGGTGGGACTTCTCTGCTTGTCGGGGGTATTTTTCGTTGAGGGGGCACAAGGACTTGTAGTTTGTCAGAGCATCCACCATTAAAATACTTGTAAAACAAGCAGAGGGATGCAACATTTCGTCAATGGGACAGGGGCTGAAGCTTAGATGACAGTTTGGGGCCTATCAGGTTCGCAATTCTCTTTTAGACCCTGTCCAGGAGCAAGGGACTAGTAGCAGATGCACCAGCCCAAATGTGACAGCAGTACTCTATACATGGGCGAATGGTGGCTTTGTAGAAGTACGGGATACTTTCAGACATAAGTAACTTTCTAGCATGGTAGAGAGAGCCCATCTTCTTCACAGCATCCTTGGTAATGATCTCGATGTATCTATTCCAACTTGTGAATTTCCGACAACGCACTTCAGTGTTTCAAAATGTCAGTCACAAGTCGAACATCAAATCTGTTGCCAAGGCCGCTGGAAAAATGGTGGGATCTTTCTATCGATCCGGTAGATATCTCACTGCTGATGCTATTCTCTATCTATATAAGAGCCAGGTACGTCCAAGGATGGAATACTGTTGCTACATCTGGGTAGGAGCTGCTAGAAAGGACTTGTCCTGCCTTGATAGAGTTCAAAATAGACTTTGTAGCCTCATAGGAGATGTCCTTTTCTCTTCCTTGCAACCTCTATCTCAGAGAAGAGAGGTTGCGAGTTTGTCTCTGATGTATCGTTATTTTCATGGAAAGTGCTTGACTGAGCTTCAATCTATGGTCCCCCCTCGCCAAACTTTCACAAGAAACACTCGTCTAGCTGTAAACACTATAAATAATTACCCCCACTCTGTATCTGTGCCTAAACCTAAACGTAGATTCCATGAACAAAGCTTCTTTCTTAGAACTGCACGCCTGTGGAATTGTCTTCCGTTTTCCTGCTTTCCGGCTGACTACAATATGGTTGTCTTCAAGTCTAACGTAAATAAGTTCTTGATGAGCCGTTCCATATAAGTTATCAAATTTACCAAATTTTCATTACTAATGATTACTATATTGTCCAATTTCTACTGTACACTCTTTAACCCTTATCCTTGAGTGGCCCCTTGGCCTTGATAATGTGGTGATGCCTATGTAAAAAAAAGAAAAAACATGTTTGTCTAGATGCTTTTTTTATGCACTTCGCTTGCCTTTCCGCTTTTTCAACCACGTGGCGCATTTTTTTTCTCTCCCCGCACACGAGTCAAAACGCGTTTGATCATTTCCTTTGCTCGACCATGTGTTGTCCATTTTTTTCTCCTTCCCATGACGTCAGCACATGCACACTTAATTTGCATATGTGCTAGGACGGCTGCTGCTGCTGCTAATATTTTCGCTAGTCAGTTATCACAGGTTGCTCCTGATTTTCTCACATGCACCCATACGTGCTATGTTACATAAAGACCTGCGCAGAGATAGAATAGTTTGGAAGTTAAATTCTAAAAGCCATTATGTAAAATATGTTAAACCGATTATGATGGTAAACTCTTTTTTCATCAAATTCTTTTAACATTATTTTTCTTTTATTCCTCCAGCTGGATGCGAATACCTTAAAGCCAATTGACCCAATTGAAAAAGAGGTGAAGCACAATCCCACGTATGAAGAACTATTCACTCCTCAGGTAAGATTCTTTTGCTGTTTCTTTATTTATATTTTTTTTTTTTTTTTTAGGAAGAGTAGAAAGAAGAAAATTCTTTTTATGCATCTCAAACAGTTCATAAAAGCAAGGATTTGCAAAATGTTTAATTTGTAAACGTTCTAGGAAAGTTATAAAAATAAGAAGTTATTCTCTATCTCCTCAATTCTCTTTTTCTGCTTTCTCTGTCTTTTTTTCTAATTACTTTTTTTTTTTTGTTTTATTTATTTTTTTTATTTATTTTTTTATTACATTTTCACTCCAAACAAGGCACATTGCCACTTTGGTGTAGGGGGCTACTATTAGGGGCAGCAACTACTGGGGCACTATGTTGGGATTTGGGCAGCAAGATGTCAGTTCACGTTACACTTGAACTTCTGCATGTCAGTACAGTTAGGGAAGCAGGGACCTGGAATGGAATTCCAGAGTTTAGCGGTTCTGGGGAACAAACTACTGGAGTAGAAAGATCTTTTACATCTAGGAATCTCTACTGTGTGGGGGTGGGATTTAGCTGCCTGTCGGGTTTGTCGAAGGTGTCTACGTCGTGGGGGCACAAGTGTCTGCAGTTTGTCAGAGCATTCGCCATTAAAATACTTGTAGAACAGGTAGAGGGATGCAACGTTTCGTCGATGGGACAGAGGCTGAAGCTTAGATACCAGTTCAGAGCCTATCAGATTGGCGACTCTCTTTTGAACCTTGTCTAGGAGCGAGAGACTAGCAGCAGATGCACCAGCCCAAATGTGACAACAATACTCCATACATGGGTGAATTGTGGCCTTATAGAGGTAGAGGATACTTTCAGGTGTCAGTAGTTTTCTAGCACGGTAGATTTTTGTTTTCCAAATTTCTTGCTCTCTTACTCGGCACCCTTTTCTAATTCTTGTCTATTGGCATTCTGTTCTCATCTCTTGGCATCCTGTTCTTTTCTCATTCTTGTCTCTTGGTGGCCTTTTCTCGTTCTCATAGACTTTTTCTTGTTCTCATAAACTTTTCCTCGTCTCTCGTCAACTTTTTCTCATCTCTCGTCTCTCTTTTCTCATCCCTCTTTTTTTCTCATCCTTCTTCCCATTCTTGTCTTCTGCTTCTTTCTAGTTCCTTTTTCTCACACGCACATACACACGGTCCTGCATATGACCTTGAACTATATTCAATGGTGAGGCCTCAGCTTGTGGGCTTTGGGGAGTGTGGAGCCACCCTTCAATTGCCGTTGCTTCCAGGTCCACTCTGACCTGGAGTGGTAATACCTGTTAGGATCCCAACTATGGGTTAAATAGAAACCGACTTGAAAAAAACAAATATATTCTATCAAAAGATTTTTCTTCCGAATCATTGGATTCAGCATTAAATAACCTGAAAAGGGTTAATATGCCATAAAACAAAAACAACTAAACCAAACCAACCACACGCACGCACACACACACACACACACACACACACACACATATATATATAAAAAAAAAGACAATTTCTTACCTTGATTTTTGACCCTTTTAATATTTCAGGAACTAATACGTCAGGTGCTACACCTCTGAACATTTTTTGAATTTAGCATTTGATCTATCCACTTTTACCCCTTTTATCTAGTTCTGTAATTTAACTCATCAATTGAAAAATCCATCTTGTATACAGGACCTTATCTAACCTCATACATCATATACAAGTTACCTAACTTTGGAAACATTACAGGCGAGTAATATGTAGCTCTCTTATTCATAAAACTGTATATCAAAGAGCCACAATCTGAACATGACTTCTGCTCTCACTCTTACAACTTTCCTACCAAGTTGATAAATTATACAATCAGCTATAATTATGGCTGAAGTGTTAGAATAATTGTTTGATGAACATTTCTGATAGATTCTTTGAATTTATGACAGGATGACTGAAATGATCACACAGGACATCCTGTGGTCTGCCTGCTGCTCACCAAGCATGATCATCATCAAAGCTTAGGTTTTAATAATTAAATAGGCCAATGTATGAAGGTTTTATAGACAATTGCTGTTTAAGAATGGAATGAAAGTTCATCAGTTGGATTGCTGCATCCTATAGGGGGGGGGGATAAATAAAATCCATTTAAATAGTCTTATAGTGAGTAGATTTTTAAAGTGGAAAGTTAACAATACTCATTTTCTTTCTCCTCATAACGTACTGTTATTTGTTATGAAATCCTTTTTCCATAGTGAAGAGTTAGTGTTTTACATATGGCTCCCAAGTAGGTAATCAAATATCCCATCTTTGAATTTTGATTCCGGAATCTTTGGTAGTTGTGTGTGTTCCAGAATCTGGTGGTTGTGTGGGTTCCGAAATCTTTGGTGGTAATGTGGGTTTTGGAATCTTTGGTGACAGTGGTTCTGGAATCTTTGGTGGTAGGACTCTGGGTTCTGGAATCTTTGGTGGTAGGACTCTGGGTTCTGGAATCTTTGGTGGTAGGACTCTGGGTTCTGGAATCTTTGGTGGTAGGACTCTGGGTTCTGGAATCTTTGGTGGTAGGACTCTGGGTTCTGGAATCTTTGGTGGTAGGACTCTGGGTTCTGGAATCTTTGGTGGTAGGACTCTGGGTTCTGGAATCTTTGGTGGTAGGACTCTGGGTTCTGGAATCTTTGGTGGTAGGACTCTGGGTTCTGGAATCTTTGGTGGTAGGACTCTGGGTTCTGGAATCTTTGGTGGTAGGACTCTGGGTTCTGAAATCTTTGGTGGTAGGACTCTGGGTTCTGGAATCTTTGGTGGTAGGACTCTGGGTGGTGGAATTTTTGGTGGTAGGACTCTGGGTTCTGGAATCTTTGGTGGTAGGACTCTGGGTTCTGGAATTTTTGGTGGTAGGACTCTGGGTGGTGGAATTTTTGGTGGTAGGACTCTGGGTTCTGGAATCTTTGGTGGTAGGACTCTGGGTTCTGGAATCTTTGGTGGTAGGACTCTGGGTTCTGGAATCTTTGGTGGTAGGACTCTGGGTTCTGGAATCTTTGGTGGTATGACTCTGGATTCCGGTATCTTAAGAAGCTTGTTGGCTTCTGTAAACTAATTTTCTTTGACCTTGGTGAGGAGTAGTTTACTCTTGTCACTTTTGTATAAGTAATATTAAGATCCTTGTTAAGCATTTTTTGTAATCATAGTCACCATTTTAATTCTAATCTCTCTTGCCAAAGTCAGTGTTGCCTTGCTTTTCCTGTATCTTGCCGTACCTTTTTTGTAGCTTGTCAATGAATGCTGTATTTCTTTGTGTTCACAATTGCTTCATCATGATACAGGTCATTTTCTTCCAATATTTTGAAACTTTACAGTCACCCATTTTCTCTAGCTTTCAAATTTACCAGCAATACACAGAAACGGCTATCTGATTAACTTTATCACTATTAAATGCTTTGAATGGTATTAGAAAAGAATATCAATTTATTATCCAACTTGTCTTAGTTAAACACCTTATATATTATCAAAAGTCATGACAATGCAATTTAAAAAATAAAATAGGTACTTATGCAGAATAAAGACTGCACTATCGCTGAAATTTTCAAGCAGTTTACATAAAATGGCAGAAAGTGACAAATAAAAATTCCATAATTTCTTTTTATTTTTATTTTTCACAAACGTTGGGTAATTTTTTCAATTAAAAATAGATTATTTTTGTTGTTATGAAGTAATTCAATGAAAAAAATCATTGAAAAATGAAAATGATATTCTTTTTGTTATGAAAAAATACAATGAATAATTATTGGACACTTTTTATAAAACTTTAAGAAAATTAAAATTAAGGCCAAGAAAAGTAAACCCAATATTTATTTTTTAAATTAACAAATAACTGATAGTAAACAAACAAAAAATGTAATTCTGTAGAAAAACTGGGTTAGTCTGATGGAGAAGTGACCCAGAAGGCTAAAAAAGAAGTTGAGAATTTTGTGTTTCTGTAGCAATTCATAATAATTTAATTCTGTGCAACAACAGGTGTTGAGTGCATGTCGATTTCTTGTCTTATCGCAGTAAAATCTATAACATCTAGATCAGTCATGGGCAAACTGCGACCTACAAAGGTGGGGTGAGGATGGGCTTTGAACGGCACACCTAATATTAATTTTTTTTTTTTTTTTTTTTTTTTTTTTTTTTTTTTTTTTTTTGTATATTTTGTATAAAAGTAATCATGGATGTTGATTAGATGTAGGCAATCAATGAATAAAGTAGAAACCGATCTCTTACAACGTTTATATGACACTAGCAGGCCACCCGGTGTCGAACGGGTGTAAAATATGCATTAATATTATATTTTAATTAATGACGATTTCTTATCTATATATATAAAAAGCAAAATGTGTGTGTGTGTGTGCATGCATGTGTGCATTTTTCTGTATGTCCGCAAAAGGCTTTTTTCGCCAGCCTTCTCGGTCATCTCACTCCGTCTTAAAACTTTTTATATCACGTCTAAATCATAATATCTACGACTTAAGAACGGGGGTCGTGACTATCTTTAATTTACCCGACTTTTACAAGCTATTTTCAAGAGATTTTTTGATCGGCGCGTCTTCGAAAAGCGAATGATGGGGTGGGGGAAACAGAAATTAGGTCAAACATCACGTGACTTACCTTTCTTGCACCTGTTAATTTCGCTTTATAAACATCAACTTAAGATACTTATCACTTCCTCTCCCTCGTGGCTAAGATGGTTAGGTCACAGGGTTTTTTTTTTCATTTCCTTTCCACCTTCACGTCAAGGCTTCAGGGTTCAAGCCTACCTTCCTACTAAAACTATTTTTTTCTTTTACATCTCCAAACACCCTGCCAACGGTTTTTTTTTTTTTTAAACAGGATTGTTTTGATCAACCCCTTCCCTCGAAACACACACCTCCAAACACCCGGGCAATGCCGGGTACCCCCCGCTAGTCTATAATATAAATCTCACCTGTTTTTTTTAAATGTATGTATGGTTGTATGTCTGCCTAAAACTTTCAACAGAAGTGACGGATTTTTACGAGATCGGTTTGGTTTTGAAGCTTAACCCTTCGGACAACAAATATGAAAAAGTTGGCTGAAAACATTAATTCCTTCATCCTCAACTGGGCACTTTCTTACAGGGAGGGGTCACTTTTTTCACTTATATTTTCGAAAGTTGTACCCTCTTTTTCGATTAACTAGCCTTAATTTAAACCTTTGTCACTTCCGGTTTTGTGATGGACGCAAGGACAAAGACATCATGTCTTTTTTTTTTTTTTACATGTTCTTTTCCTTTTTTGCGGTACGGGTTCAGGCCTACCTATCTACCACCACATTTTTTTTTTCTCAACACACACCTCCAAACACCCGGGCAACACCGGGCACCCAGGCTAGTCAATGAATAAAGTAGAAACCAATCTGTTACAACGTTTATATAACACTAGCAGGAAGTAGAAAAAGTCAAGATATTGTAGAATAGGATTTAAAATATTTTATTCAAAATAAGGAATACAGAGTAAAGGTGATAGGTTCCTTATTCCATGGAGTTTCAAAGATAGGCTCTACTCTTCAAAGGAAAAAATGTTAGCAAAAAGTATGTATAGATAAATATTTATTTTTGCAGGGTAGCTAATTTTTTAAATGGTCAAGAAAAGAAAAGTTTATTGAAAAAATGAAAAAGAATACTCAACAATCTCTAATAATTTTGGTTGCAAATATCCAGTGAGTTTCAAAAGTTCGTAATAGGTGTGACTATTAGTAAATCCAAGAAGAGTTCGGTAAGATACTATCCCTAGAAAATTAACAAAACTTGACACACAGACATATATATGTGTGTGTCAAGTTTTGTTATTTTTCTAGGGATAATATTCAGCATGAGTTACTCCCCCTGGAAGTTTAAGGAGAATTCTCCCTTAGAATGGAGTAGTCGACTTACATTTTAGGAATATATATATATATATATATATATATATATATATATATATATGTATACTAGCAGTTCAGCTCGGCTTTGCTCGGACCCTATGTACTATTCATAACTTGCTCTATGTGTTAATACACTT
This sequence comes from Euprymna scolopes, assembly GCF_053919585.1. Lineage (NCBI taxonomy): Eukaryota > Metazoa > Mollusca > Cephalopoda > Sepiida > Sepiolidae > Euprymna > Euprymna scolopes. Next base: position 34,315,214 of record NC_136519.1, read on the forward strand.
TATGTAAGATTTCAAATGTTTAGACGAAAATTTGTCTGTGTAATTTTGTAGAGACTAAAGAGGTCAATTTTTTTTTAGCTTTGACCCCAATTTTGACCCCTTAACATTTATTATTTTGGTCTCAAATCAAATTAAAAAGCTTTACCCATGACCAAGTTACCTACATCTAAAATTTCAAGTCCTTAGACCCAAAATTGATGGTGGAATTTGGTAGAATCTGCAAAGGTCAACTCTTTCAACTTTGAGCTTTTGGCAGCCAAATTTTCACCCCCCAAAACTGATTAAAATGCTTGCCACATGTCTGAATACCCGTTATGCATAAATTTCAAATGTTTAGACCCAAAATTGGCTGAGTAGTTTGCTAGACACCGCAAAGGTAAAATTTTCGACCTAAACCGATTAAAAAAACATACCCTATCTTTGAATATGTAAAATTTCAAATGTTTAGACCAGAAGTTGGCGGAATAATTTGGCTGAGACTGCAGAGGTCAATTTTTTTTAAATTTTGACTCCAATTTTGTATTTTTTGGGGCTCAAATTAAAAAGTTTGATCCATGTCCAAGTAACCTACATCTAAAATTTCAAGTGTTTAGACTCAGAATTGGCAGAGGAGTTTGGTAGAGTTTTCAAAGGTCAAATCGTTGAACTTTGACCCCTTGACAGCCAAATTTCTGTCTGAAAACTGATAAAAAAGATTTTCCCAAATCTCATTACCCCTTATGTCAAATATCGAGTCTCTGGACTGAAAATTGGCAGTTATTTAGTACGGAAATGTACACACACACACACACACACACACACACACACACACACACACACTTTCACTTATATATATATATATATATATATATATATATATATATATATAAACACATGCACACAGATTTGTTGTTTATGCATTTATTCACTTATAATAGATAAAATAGTTACCAATTTTTCAATTTTTACCCCTTAGCAGTTTTTTTTACCGGATAAAAACTGATTAAAAGTTTTCCGCATACCCTATATACCAAATTTCAACTCTGTATAGAGATTATATATATATATATATATATATATATATATATATATATATATATATATATAGAGAGAGAGAGAGAGAGAGAAATAAAAGAAATAAAAAATTACAATAAGTTTATCAAAGTAATCAAAATGGTAAACTTAAAATATATTATAAATATTAAAGAGTTAATATTTACAAGTAAAGTAATCTCAACCAGATGTCAATAAAACCGAAAAGGAAATAGAGCCTATAATATGAACAAATGATTAATAAAACTTATCTTGTGCTTCCTTTTTAAAATTAAATATGTTTTTAACTCTTTTTCAAGATGTTTTTAACATGTTTTATTAATCATTTGTTCATATATATATATATATATATATATTACAGAATTTCGTTTTACTGTAACCAACTAAATGAAAATATGTAATTTTTGTAAGTATTTCTATGGTAGTTTCTGAATTTTAGCCAAATGCACACATGGAAAAGACTAATTTCTTTTCTTTTCCCATTATTATATTGTTCTACTTATCTATATACATTTATTTACCTGTTTATGGAGCAATCAATTTATTGATCTGTTTATCAATCAATCTAAGAAGGTTTAGACTTTCCTAGACATTTTCCATTCAGCCAATTGCACAACTGTTTTCTTTTTTTTTATAGCCTATTTAAACAAAAACATCCAATTGAAAACCACAAATTATGTGACATGCAAATTAACCTCTTGCATTGTTTACCTCAACCGATCTCTTTTAAAGAGATTTTGCTGGTTCAGCCACACTGCGTGCTGCAACCCAGAAAAGTTCATTCACAAAGCAATCCTTCCAGAACTACTCCAAGGTTCACAAAAATGCATGAGAAGACATGGTTACACACCATCAAAGCTGATGTCAAACCTAACTGCGGTTCATAGGTCTAAGGTGTTTGTCACAGATCCTTAGACTGGTTACCCATCACTATTTTGGCTACTGTGTACCATCATGCACAGTCTACATTCATCCAGAGTGATGTGTGTTGTAATGGGAGGAGCCAACTCAACCTATCCTTGGTAAATATCACCTCAAGTAAAGTTATACCCTCTAACTAATAAAGCAATACCTAGCATTAGTCAACAGAAAAGACCCAATTCTCCTCCACGACAATGTTCCACCGCACATTGCTAAACCGGCCCTGCAGAAGTTGAACAAATTGGGCTATGAAACTGCCTCATCCGCCATACTCTCCAGATCTCTCACCTACCGACTAGCACTTTTTCAAGCATCTATACAACTTTCTGCGTGAGAAATTAAAAAAAAACCCAAGCAATGTCAAAAACAGCTTCAGCGACTGCATCGGCACCAGAATGCAAGATTTTTATGTTAGTGGCATAAATACACTTGTTTTGTGTTGGCAAAAGTGTGGTAATTCTGATGATGCTTATTTCGATCAGTAACTTTTTGTTTGAGCCAAGATGTGTTCATCTGAATTTAAAAGTTAAAAACTGCAAAAACTTGTCAACCTGATATATCGATTTTTTTTTTGTGAGGGCAAGATGTTTTTGTCAAGCACATGTTGCAAACAATAATCTGTATATAGATTTGGACAAACTGTTTTATTACATCTTGTTGAGAACCATTCACTGTGAAGTGAGCTATTTGTATTTGTTTTTACTTGGGGGTAACCACTTATTAAAGCTTGGAGACCACTTTCTGATAATGGTTAATAAGTGTTAGGTATATGGCGAGACAATATTATCAATAACGGTGGAACTTGGGTAGGGATTGATTATTTAAGAGGATGGTTCAATAGGAATTTATTTACATCAGACTTGAAAATGACCATGCTATAGTCTGCTGGAGAGCAGCCTCATGATACTGTGTCCCACAGATGTACAGTTCTAGGAAAGAAACTCTGCTCATGGAATTTTGTTTAGCTTTTGACATAGATAACGATGGAAGTTGTTGACAGTTGTTGTAGCTTAATGAGTTTGTGAGTATTTCAGGTTGGCTTACTTCATAGTGAATGTTTCTAGCAAGATGTTATAAAACGTTTTGTTCAAATAAATTTTGTTATGCAAACAGTTAAAATGTCTGCTATGATTCTTCAAGATAGACATTGCTTCCACATCTTTAGCAATTGCCTAGCTCACAAACGAGTCTCTCCATGGAAGCCGTGCAAATGAGACACCACCAATGATGCAGGAAACTTATAATCTTAGTAAATACCATTGAGATCTCTGTCCTCATGCGTCACTCATGGCAGTTAAGTTAGGAAATCAAGAAGTAAATAATTAACTGAAATAAAATTAGTCTCTCTCCGAGCGTCGATTCTCTTCAAAAAACTATTTATGAAAACTCTCAACGAACGTCTCCTTGTGTCCTTTTTTGTTGTTGTTTTACTTGAAAATAAACTTATTCATACAACAAACACTAAATGAAATGGCAACAATAAAGAGAAACAACTATAAAAACGGACACTACACATATAAAGCCCCCCCCCTGCATGCACGTACAAAGATTTATTTGTTATTGAAAATGTTACATGAGGTTTTAAATTAACATTTATTTCATTGTTAAAATTTCAGTTTCCTCAAATTCTCTTTTCAAAAGACATAATTCTAATATGATTATTTGCTATTTTAATGTAATTATTTCCTTTGCATTTGGGATGTATATTCTATATAATATATATATATTCTACAAATGCATCTGAAACCTAAAACTGTTTATTAGTTAGATGGTGTAACTTTACTTGAGGCGATATTTACCATGGATGGGTTGATTCGGCTCCTACCATTAGAACACACAGCACTCTGGATGAATGTAGACTACACATGATGGTACACAGTAGCCAAAATAGTGATAGGTAGCCAGTCTCAGGACCTGTGATATTTTAATTCTTGCAGATTCCAGATATATTATTATAGAGATAATGTTTTATCGACTTTTATCTCTATATAAATAAAATGAACTCATTTTTTCCCGTCTGATTTTGACCTTAATAGGATTAAAAATCAAGATATTTCATGCAAATATAATATGTACAAACAGCAGAACAATATCTGAGGTGTGTTATAGGCTTATTATTTCTCAAATTCCTCGATAATCTTAGATTTCTATACTTTTTCTGCTAAGAAGTCACGGCCAAAATCGGTTAAGATCAATGGAAGTGGTAAAATATTTTCTCTCTCATAAATTCCTCCTCCCCCTGCCACCACTTAACACCGTTTGGGGATCGTTCACAAGGAACAGTTGAGAAGAGAACACCGGTTTGGCTTCATAGTTCTTTCATGTGAAGTTATTTAAAATCACTAAACTAAGCTGCAGTGCTCTGTGGCGTAGTGGTTAGCGTGCTGGACAATTCACATTATATTTTCACGTTCGCACCGACCTACCGTAGTCGTTTTTTTTTTTTTTTTTCCTAAACAACTGGAATGGACTTTTCTTGGTGGCCGAACTGTTAATGTTGCAGATGTTTTTGTTTTTTTTTTCACACTTTATTTTCCTACTTTTACTCATGACTCCGGGTTTGATCCTTCCTACTTACCTACCATAACATTTTTTAAAACTCCCCCCCCCCCCCGTCCCGGAAACAAACACTCGGGCAACGCCGGGTACCCCCGCTAGTGTATTATAAAGTTGCGATTTCCAAAAAATAAAAATATATATATATATATCCATATGACTTGAGTGAATCAACTTGAATCAAAACCAAAACTTACAAAGAATTTGTGATAAACGTATTTATAAAAAGAATAGATTACTGGAGTGCCGTCAGCTATAATCGAAACTGAAACTAAAACTTATGAAGAATTTTTAATGAAATTATGACAAGAAATGGGAGTACATAACAATTAAACGACCCTGATGTAAGCTTGACACAGAAAATAACACACATGCTATTGTGTTAATATAATGATAATAGTGATAGTATAACTCATAATGATACTAGTAGAACCAGAGCAGTAATCATAATAGCATTAGTATTTTTTATTTTCTTGGTTAAAGATAATGTTAAGAAATGAAATAGTGACTTATAATAATATTATTAGTTTCTCATTACTTACCTACTTATTGAATGAATAAAACACGCAACGTCGATATCAAGTAGTAGAAACTAATACAACAGTAGGCACACCGGAGGTAGGGAGATGTTTAAAAAAAAAAAAGAAAAAAAAAAAAAAGAAAGTGGTAGTAGGTAGGCAGGCTCAAACCCATAACGCGAAGGAGAAAAAGAAGTAAAAAAAAAAAAAAAAAAGTGACATCTTAGCTGATGTCACCATCGCGCAACCAGGATTCGAGAGTATTGAATTTAGGTGAAGATGACTTGCTAAAATATCGGCGAAAAAAGTGACCCCTCTTTGTATAAAACTGCCCAGTTGAGGATAAAGGAATGAATGTCTTTGGCCAATTTTTTTTATATTTTTCGTCTGAAAGATCGAGCTTGAAAACAATACTGAACTCATGAGGATCCGTCGTGTGTGCCGAAAGTTTTTGCGTGACATACAAACACACACACACACACACATTTTGCCCTTTATATATATACTAGCAAAAGTACCCGTTGTTGACTGGGTTCAAAAACAGGCTACAGAAAATGGACTCTGATTTATGAAAGTACTAGCGAGGGGTACCCGGCGTTGCCCTGGTGTTTGGAGGTGTGTGTGGAAACTCTGGGGGGGGGGGGGGTTAAAAAAAAAAGTAAGTATGAGGATCGAACCCAAACCCTTGAGGCTAAGTTGTAAATTAAAGTGTGAAAAAAAAACATGTGCGACGTTAACCATTGCCCTACTGCGACATGCTAACGGAAACACGTTTGAATTTATTTAATTACTTGGATTTAGCAGGTGCCTGTTTTAATGAGTTAATGAGGTCAAGTTTGACTGCGGGATTTCATTTACTGCTGAACGCTTTTTTTTTCCCCCAAGATGTTATAGGAAAAAGACTAACCCACATGCAGTGAGCGACAAATGTTGAATATTTATCTTCCCAAAATCAAGCAAATTAAATAGACAGGCAAGCTTCGTTGTTAACTGTGAGATATTACGATTTATATGTGATATAAAAAGTTTTTAAAAGTTGTGAAGCGAGCGACCGCTTCTCTGAAAAAAGCCTTTTGTAGACACACAGAAAAAGCGAACACACATACATACATTTTCGCTTTTATATTTATAGATATATGTTTGTGTTAATTAAATATTGTATTTAAATTTATCTCGCTGTTGTTCTCATTTGATCTCTTATTCTGTTACACTTTTAACCACATAAATAACGTCTGTTATTTCTGTCGTTGACTTGATCTAGATAAGAACTGGTATTTACTTCCATTCCATTTCTGCACACAGGCAGATGTAACACAAAGGTGGGAATTAAAAAAGCAAGTGCACAAGAAGCATGTGCACTCTGGTTCACAAAAAATGCCTGAGCAACCCAGTCAGCATTTTTCACCAAATGTGCCTTAGGCAATTCACAATAAAGTGACTCCTAATCAACATAAGGTAAAACCTTGTGGGTGGAATTCCTAGAACTGTACAGACCAATATCTCAGCCTTACAGAAGTAAGGTCACCGTCTTAATGACCCAGACTTTGTTGAACTGGTTGTTGAGGGCATATTCTCAACTAGTATAAACACCATCTAAATGCAGTAAGTAACTAGACAAGAGGTGCCACATGCCAACCAGGTCAAACAGCAGATGTTTGTAGGTCTCAAAACTCTGGGTGGGTTGTTGTTTTTGCAAAATCATCTTCAATCTTGTAATCAACCATACAAAACACCTATTTATGTATCTATTTATAATGTTTCTTATACCAAGAATCTTCTCTTCATGTGTAGGGGTGGGGGAAGGTGCTAGAAGCATAGTATCGACCTATGGGGGCTGCGGCTAGACAAAGTTTGGCACCACTGAACTAGCATAATTAAAAGCAACAATCATAAGTATACTAATCTGGATGATTTATTGAAAACGTCTGCAGAATTTTTGTTTGTTTTATTTCTGTTTTCATTTTCTTATTGACTGCTCAATATTTTTTGATTTTATATCTACTGATGTATTTTCTTTTCCATTGTTTGACACACACACACACACACACACATATATATATATATATATATATATATATATATATATATATATACATACACACACACAAGCAGGGAAACCTGACGTCGCCTGGGATTGAATGAAAATCAAAAAGTATTTCACAATGCTATATTTTTATTGTCATCGAAATCTGAAATTTCTCATTTTGTAAATCAAATTGATCAATTGCCTGCTCTAGTTGGGGACCCATTGCGGTGCACCATGAAGGTCATTCCATGTCACATGTGTTACAGTTCAGACACGTTTTACGCGATAAAATTTATTTAAAATCTCCCTTATAATATTTTACTCTCTTTTCTTTTTGGCTTATGTATTCTTAAACCGTTACTCTTTTATGTCGTACATAAACAATCCCCATACTTATGACCATTATTTTAGAATAGTCTTGTTTCTAGCATCATGTCCATTACATTCAGATGGGAAGGATATTTGAAAAATTTTTAAACAATGTATAAACTCTGCAAATTGTGCCTTTATTTTTTATAAAAACAGGTTTTTCTACATTTTTAGAGAGTATTCTAATTATTACAATAGTTGTTTGATAAATTTTTATTCATTGACACCCTGAAAATTAAGGAATTTATTGTCATGTGTGTTACACCTTAGCGTCACGTGAGTTACCCGTGCGAAATCTCACTCATTTCGAAGGCTCCGTGAAGTCGGAAAGTAATTTTTTTTTCATATATATATATATATATATATATATACATATATATATATATCATAAAATATATCAGGTAGTTCTTTTGTTTTTTGTTTTTTTTTTACTGTCTGAACTCAATTTGGTGACTTAGTGTAAAAAAATCGAACATGTCCAGCTTGTTTTCCATATGGTTGATAAAGAAAATTATTTTCTCAACTTTTCAATATTTTCATTTTAATTGTCTAAGCTAAAAAAAAAAAAAAAAAAAAGTAGGACACTATGACTGGACCCGGCACAAACGCATGTTTTGTGTAAAGATGCTTAATGACGCCGCCGGCTTTTTTATTTACTCATTATTTAATTTTATTTTACTTAAATAATTTTTCTTTAATTTAAATACATTTTTTTTCATTTTCTTTCATTTTTTTGTGTGCGTGCTTATTTTATTTTTTTATAAAATAAATGTTTCATTTTTTTTCGAGGACAAGTGATACACAACTTTTTTCACGTGCGTGTTTATTTTAATGGTAATTTCGTTTATTTCCTAAATAAACACGCGCACAAAGAAAATGAAAGAAAATTAACTAAATTTATTTAAGTGGTACATTGGGGAAAGGAGTGGCTGGTTACTTTTAATGTATCTAAAACCAAGCTTCTTTCTTTACATCATCAACATTCGAGCCACATCTGGCATCAATGGAAATGAATGGCTCTCATCTTCAGGAGGCCTCAAGTTTTGACAAGCTTCTGGGCTTGACCATTACTCCTGATCTTAAATGGAACACTTACATCAGATCTGTTGCCAAGGCCGCTGGAAAAATGGTGGGATTTTTCTATCGATCCAGTAGATATCTCACTGCTGATGCAATTCTCTATCGATATAAGAGCTAGGTATGCCCAAGGATGAAATACTGTTGCCACGTCTGGCCAGGAGCTGCTAGAAAGGACTTGTCCTGCCTTGATAGAGTTCAAAATAAACTTCGTAGCCTCGTAGGAGATGTCCTTTTCTCTTCCCTGCAACCTCTATCTCACAGAAGAGATGTTGTGAGTTTGTCTGTGATGTATCGTTATTTTCATGGAAAGTGTTCGACTGAGTCTATGGTCCCTCCTCACCAAACTTTCACAAGAAACACTCGTCTAGCTGAAAACACTATCAATATTTTCCCCCACTCTTTATCTGTGCCTAAACCTAAACGTAGATTCCATGAACAAAGCTTCTTTCTTAGAACTGCACGCCTGTGGAATTGTCTTCCGTTTTACTGCTTTCCGGCTGACTACAATATGGTTGTCTTCAAGTCTAACGTAAATAAGTTCTTAATTAGCCGTTCCATATAAGTTAACAAATTTACCAAATTTTCATTACTAATGATTACTATATTGTCCAATTTCTACTGTACACTCTTTAACCCTTATCTTCGAGTGGCCTCTTGGCCTTGATAATGTGGTGATGCCTGTGTAAAAAAAAAAGTTAAAGAAAAATTATCTAAGTAAAAAAAATAATTAAACAATGAGTAAATAAAACAGCGAGGGTGAGGCGTCGTTAAAACATCTTCAATTTTTCTTTAACTTAAATAAATTTAAAAAAGAGTCATGAGTCAAGGTAAAAATGTTACAATTGTACAAAATTCTGCTGATTTTTACAAAGTAGCAAAAGATGATACGAAGGAAGTAACTGTTCTTCATATAAGTGAAGAATACATTTCAGAGATAAGAGAAAAAAAAAATCCCTGGGAAAATGTTAAAGATGTCTCAGGCATCGGTAAGATGCATGTTATTAGTTGTTATGATGGTTCGACTCTAGAAATGTTTAAGACAAATTTAAGTAAGGATCCATCATTAACTATTGTATATGAAGATGAGAATGTAGATAGAAGCGAAAAACGGAATATTGGTGATTGGGCCTTAGTCTCCTATGATGGTAAAAAATTTCCTGGTAAAGTTTTGTCAATTTTAGATACTGATATAGAAGTAGAAGTAATGAAGAATTCCAGAAAAGGAAAATGGTACTGGCCAGATAAAGCTGATATAATTGCATACTGGCCTGAGAACCTAATCGGAAAACTGAGTCCACCAGTTCCAGTAGGAATGGTAGATATTGGAAGAAATCAGGATGTCCTTTATCATTTTCAACCTGAAATTTTTCATTAAATAAATCTATTTTATAGCATTGTATGAGTATGTTATTTATTATGTTGAAATACATTGATTATTGAAAATTTTTAAGTGATATTTTGACATGTAACACACATGACGTCACGTGTGTTATACAAATTCAAAGTGTCCTTTCAAGAAGAAAAAATAGCTATTTTTTTTTTTTTTTTTTTTGCTATTATTTTGTTTGCGGTAATATACTAGCTTATAATCAGAAAGGATTTTTTTCTTAGGGGTTTTATTAAAGAATTAGAAAAAAAATAAGCGTTACGTGTGTTACATCAACACAGGCCTAACTTTATGAAAATTTAATGTAAAAATGATTAACAACAGAAGCTCAGATCGTCAATTATTTTGAAATGTATATATGTATCAACCATAAAAAATATAATTAAACATACTACTATATTATTTATTAGTAAAAATAAATGCCTGAAAAATAAGCAATTCTTTCATTTTTCGACTTTGATAAATAGTCGATGTTTATAACCCCAGCACAGACAACACAGACAAGATCAGAATTGTAATTTTTTTTTTTTTTTTGTTGTTTCAGGAAAAACATAATAATGTTGGAAAATATTGAATTTAAAATTTTCCAATTTTGGACTACTTTCCATGGAATTCATCAGGAGTTTCACATGCCTTCCCACCATGATTTAGTCCACAATGCATTGTATTCTACATTGCACTGTAGAGAACGTAATGTTGATTTCATAAAATTATTTTTATATGATGGCTTGAATTGAAGTTTATAATGAAAGAGTCAAGTATCATGGTTCAGTTGTGCTTTGAACAGAAACATTCATTTTGAATGCACTCCTGTCATACCAAAGAACCTACTGTTGATTTTATATGCCGGACTTTTTGGCGTGTGTGGTAATAAAACTTCTCAAATGCACTTGTGATGTTAGGCTGTATAAGGTGTTAACTTTGATCAAAATCAACTGTTCCTTCTTTTATCGGATTTTTTCGATTATCGGCACTTATTGAAGGCATTCTGATACAATACCTATCTAAGAACACTGCCAGATACACAAAGTACATTAGTGTGATATTTCATAAAAATCAGCTCAGCTTTTTCAGAGTCCATATGGAATGAACTCACAGACACACACACACACACACACACACACACGGTTCCTTTTATCTGATAGTAGAAATATATATACAGGGTGTCTCAGAAGTTGCACACCATATACTGATCTTCATGGAATGGCTACTCTGCTCACCAGATCTGTTCCTCTTGGCATTTTTGTCTTCGGGAACATCTCAAATGTGTACTAGAATTGTCCATCTGTTGAGCTAATGAACAAGAAAATAGATATATTTATTTTCATAAAAACCTAGATGATGTGTGACTTTTGGGACACCCTGTATATAATTTTATATTTTTGGGTTTGATCTTGGCTGTTTTACATATCTTTGTTTGACTTCATATATGATTGAATTTCTCATCGAGAATGAGGTGTTGAACGTAACTTCATGAATGTTGCAATATTGTTGGCATTGTAAGAGATTTGTGTGATTACATTCATAACAAGAGATGATAAGAAACGAACCAATCAGATGCCAGAATCGATCTATAAAATATACTCAATCTCTTTGAATTCTTCAGTGACAGCTTTCTGTATCGACAGGAGAAGATCACTATGCCCTGACTGGGATAATTCTTTTTCTGGAAAAGTTTTTCTGACTGGATTTATGCTGCCATTTTTTCCTTGTTATAATGGAATGACTTAGCACCCCTCCGTACAATAATGTACAGACAATGTAGGAATACTCCTCCAGGACTCAGAGAGTTCCAAGACACTGAGAAAGACACTCTTACCTTGTATCCCCTTTGTAAATAAACCTCTCGTATTAACCCTAAGTGAATGTCCTGTGTTTTGATTATCTAAAGAAAGATATATCATTCCTACTTGGGACAATTACATTTTTCTATTATAAGAATGGCTCTACGCTCAAGAAATTATGGACCTAGCATGCTTCCACTAGACAGTGCAAGCATGCTGGGCCCATAACAATCATGTAATATTTTCATTTCTTAGATGAGGATTTTTTTTTTTTTTTTTTTTAGTTACAAAATTTGATAATAGCAATTAAATGAGGAGTAAAATAAAAAAAAATAATGGAAGACCATTATTATTTGTATTTATGTCATTTTGCATTTCGCATCATTTACATATTAAAAAAAAACTTGTAATTTAACTTAATTTGTTATATAGACAATATTTTGGCCATCCTTTTTCATGTGAGGTCATTCTTTTGCCAGTGATAATGGCTACTTTTTGATGATAAAATGATAAATTCTTCTTGGCTAAACCAACTTGTGGTTACTTTCCTTTACTCTCTATCTATCTACTTTGCCGATGCTTGGTGGTTATCAAATGATGAATAAAAAAATAAGATATCAGTATTATTGAAATTAACAGTAACGATTATAAAACTGGCATCTCGTTTTTTTTTTATTTGTCATTTAATTACCACCAAGCAATGGTAAATGGTCATGGTCAATGTTGTGGTATTCACCATGTCCCGAACACTGGTTGACCAGGCACAGTGATCCAAGGTTGCTTCTGTTATGAGTGCAAACCATTTGTGGTTCCAGCGACCAACCCCAAAAAGGTGAGAGTCTAGAATCAGTTCAGCATCCTGTTTCACTGTCCTGAATCAGGTTTTGAGTTGGCCATTAGAACGTTTCTTCTAGGCTGGTAATGGTGCTGGGTCGATGACTTCACGGATGAAGACACTTGAGTGTCGTTGAAGGGTGTGGCCAAATCAATGAAGGTGTCTAGCAAGGAGAGATCTTTTTAATAGACTGATCTTGCAGAGAGTACGAATTGTTCTGTTAGGGATAAACTGTTGCCACTGAACATGGAGAATGCGGGTAGGCAGTGATGTTCAAATACCTTCAGTTTGCATAGGTTACCTGTCCACACAGGCCAAGTCTCGCAGTAAAAGATAGATATAGATCCATTTTTTCAATCTAATGTTTGAAGAGTTCATTTTAATCGGCCACAACAATTTACATCTAATCATTTTCTGGCCAAATGTCCTGTAACTTTGTAGATGACTTTATGTGACTCATTTGTCTCTTACTTCCTTCTCTTTGTACCCACACATGTCAAACTTATTTAATCCTTGGCAGTCAATTTACTACAACGATGTACTTTAATGGATTGAAAACCTCCCAACATACAAAAGACTTATTTTTGTTGAACCACTTATGAGACCAACTGGCTAGTCTTAAATATTTCAGCTTTTTCCTTTTTTTCTGTATATAAAGTTTTGATTTTTATTGCTAATATATATATATATATATATATATATATATATATATATATATATATTAGCAGGGAAATCCGATGTTGCCTGGGATTGAATGATGAGCAGCGAATATTTCACACTCCTATATTTTTATTGTTATCGAAATCCGTGAAATCGCCCAGAAGGAAGTCTCACATGCCTCCATGCAGTTCAAAATATATGTTATTCTACATTGCACTCTAGAGAACCTACTGTTTCTTTTATAAAATTATTTTATATAAACTTCTTTCTAGTTAATGAAAAACAAAACATTAAGAAATTTACATGCAGGAGTTGAACCTACAGACCACGCAAAAAAAAAAAAAAAAAAAGCTAAAAAAAAAAACCGTAAATTTTCAAATCTTATAAAATTCTTTGCAGTTAATGAAAAAAAAATTAAGAAATTTACGTGTGGAGTTTGGACCTACAGACCACGTCATGCAAAAACAAAAAAGAACACGCTCTCAACTTACCCACAATAGAATTTTCACGGCCCGTTGTTCTATCATTGTTGCTAAGTGACGACATGAAAGAAAATGACTTTACCGATGATAAATAAATTAAAATAATGGTTTTGATTATCGGTAATTATAGGGGGTATTCTGAGACAAAACTTAACTAAGATCACTCCCAGACTTATACACTAAAGTTCTGTAAATTTTATAGAAAACCTGTTCAGCCGTTTCGTAGTCTATACGGAACAAACTCACGCAGACAAAGTTGCATTTATATAATTGTAGATAGAGATGGAGATATATACATAGAGAAAGATAAATCCAATGTGGATCTGTGAACGGCCAATCGACTCTTGTTTCCCCATTAAGACTTAGATTGTTTTTATACCAAACAAAAATGCATTTCAAATACGAGGGGTGTTCCAAAAGTAATACCTTGTATTTTTTTATTCCACCTGCATGGATCAAAGGGGATTGCCAATTGCATTGTTATGATGGTTGAACTTATGCATTCATGACCTGAAAATTTCGTCTCTCTGTGGCAGATATTGATAGTGTGAGGCTCTAAAAAAGTAACCCCTGTCATGAATGTGCATCAGAAGCAGAAATGTATCCTTGAATTCCTGGCAAAAGTGCATTGAGAATGATGGTGACTATGTAGAAAAATAAATTCAGCAGCTCGCTTTAATGAGGACGAGCAAAGGATAAAGATAAATTGCTCATATCACTATTCCCTCTATCTGTATTAAGATTACTATGTTGGTCGCTGTTTGTTTTAAAAGGTTTAAAAGTGTTCCTTCTGTGAGAAAGCGTCTGTAGAGAAGAAAAGAAATCATCTCCCATTAGATTGCAAAGTTGATTTTGTACTCTGTCAAGGCAAAATGTATGCTCTAAACTGCACCTCCCCAGATATGACAGCAGTACTCCTAGGTTAAGGGAGTAAACCCTAACAAAAAATCCAGTTTGTGGTCCCGATAGGTGGATAGTGAAGCAACACCTTTCCAGCAACTCCTGCAGCTGTGCTGGCTCTGACCATATTGGCTTGCCTTTCCGTCAGACTTTGTCTGCAGCGTTGAGAAGGGGATCCTGGTAACTGGGCAAACCTAGGTCGTCTTATTACCCGCTCAGGCCTGAATCCGGAGAGCCAACTCCAGCTTTGAACTGCATAGCCACAGCAGATGCTGCAGTGCACCAGATTAGATGCAGAACGCCAGTGTCTCGTTAGGCAGAAGGTTGTCATCACTCCTTAGGATATATCTGACTTTTATATAGATAAAGGATTGCATCAGAAGTCAATCTATCTCTGCTCTATCGTTCATTTCATAGCGAGTACTCAACTGAACCTCAATCTATGACCCCACCCCCCCTGCAAAATAGTTGGAACAAACACTTATCAACAATTTCCACTCTTGTCACTGTGCCTAAAACTACAAATTCCATGAACAAAGTTTCTTTCCTAGATCTGCCCGGCTATGGAATTCTATACCGTGGGGCTGCTTTCCAGCTGACTACAACATAATCGTTTTCAAGTCCAATATAAACCAGTTTTTGTTGAGCTGTCTCCTTAAAGAATCAAATTCCACTCAATATCCACCACTAATGATTATTACGCTGCTGTCTCACTGACCATCTTACACTCATTAATCCTTATCTTTGAATGGCTTTTGGGCCTTGATACATGATGATTCTTTT
Organism: Euprymna scolopes; assembly: GCF_053919585.1. Lineage (NCBI taxonomy): Eukaryota > Metazoa > Mollusca > Cephalopoda > Sepiida > Sepiolidae > Euprymna > Euprymna scolopes. The sequence continues at coordinate 34,330,547 of NC_136519.1, forward strand.
CTTAAAAAAAAAAAAAGGGCACTTTTTTTCCCCTCAAAGCTATGTGGTTGTAACAAGGTCTACAATCCCATATTAGCAATAGCTAATATATTAACTAAAAAATGATGAACGAAATCAATGTTTAAGAAATTCATTGCTTCAGATAGTTTTTACATTTTTTTTTGTATTTTTTTTTTTTTTTTTTTTTTTATCCGATCCATCATTCGAATGCAGAGGATAACAGATGTTTCTACTGCAACGGTTTCAAAGAAGAAACCCATTGAAAAGCAAATCTTAAAGTGGTAAAATAATTAAAATCAGTTCCTAATTCGGACCGTTATTACAATCACTTTAAGAATGCTTAATTCTAACCAACCTATAAACACTGTAAAGGTAATTAGTGAGATTGGTTTGGTTTCTCAATTACCCCAAATGGTTTTTAGATGTTTCCTCGCCTGTCTATGATAGGCTTTGTGCATTCGTCATGCTTCAGTTACATATAGCATTTACATCAGTCTATCATGTTTCAGTTTGAAACAGCATTTAATCAGCCACACTTTGATTTAAAATAGCATTTTCATCAGTCTGTCATACTTCAGTGTTTATGTTGGTCTGTCAGCTCAATTTGAAATAGCGTTTTCTTTGGTCTACCACAATTCAGTTTAAAATACCAGTTTTATCAGTCCATCCAACTTCAGTTTCAAAGTATTTTTTGGTCTGTCACGCTTAAGTTTGAAATATCATTTTCTTTAGTTCAAAATAAAGTGTGGTTGCTGAAAACACTTCTAAAGTAAATATGATATTCTGGTGACCAATCTCTATTAATCTCTATCTGTGCATTGAACTGATACCATAATACTTAGTTAGCTGCACCTTATAACGAAGGTCCATACAAAATTTCAGTCAATCAGCTCAGTAATTTTTTTTACATTTTTTTTTTAGGAAAAGTGGGACAGACAGACAAAGAGAAATATGATATAGATATACTATAAGTCTTTTTAACCGTCTTTGTTAGTTTTTTCTTTTTTTTTTTTTAACATGCAAGGTCATTTTGATTAGTTTTTCGTTGGACTTTCTTTTTCTAATTTGTGAGTTTGTTTTGAATCCTTTCGTCACCACTGAAATGATTCTGAAAAAAAAAAAAACTATATATTTTAGTTTGAAGTAGCTGAACGGTCTTCTATCAGTTCAAGTGATAAATCTGATATGTCGCGGTATGGACAAGTATCGTAATCGAAGCGGGAGTTCCTAGCATGAAGCTTGTGTACCTTTCAACATTTTCCAAATGTCTCTAGCAGCTGATATTTATGACTTAACCAACCAACACAAAATATTGCAGGAGGAAAGACCCGGATGTACTTGTGCTTATTACATCACTACATCACTTAAAACGAAAATGCCAATGATGTTGCTTCTAATGACCCTCTTGCAATGAAATCAATCTTTCAATCAAATCTTTTGCAATGATAAAGAACCTCAAGTATTATTTTATTTATTTATTACTTAAGTCTCACCTCTTATCAAGGCTGAGGGCCTCGCAAGGATAAGTATTAATGAGCTGGAATGATAGCTGCTTGAAAGGTGAACGATCTTGTGAGAATTGGGAATGAGTAATGAAAAAAATAAGTTTGATTACTTACAGAATCTATTAATATCAGGGCTGATCCATCAACTTGCATCAGAAGTCAGTCTACCTGTTGTTCATTTCATAGCAAATACTCAACTGAACCTCAATCTATGCCTACTCCTTCCCCCCCTGCAAAACAGTCACAACAAGCACTCGTCTAGCTACAACCACAATCAACAATTTCTACTATTCTCTCTGTGTCCAAAACTAAATACAAATTCCATAAACAAAGAATCTATTCACATTGGACCTTATCTATCAACTTGCAGCAGGAGTCAATCTATTTTTGCTCGTTTGTTTATTTCATAGCAATTACTGCGTAATTACCTCCATCGAGCACTTCTCTTTTACCCTTGTAACAATTCACATTTGTACTGATTCCCCAGTCTTTCAGGATAAGCTTTTCTTTTATGGTCTGATTTGTTAAGTTCATGATCATCTGGATGCTGTTTCTCAAGTTTAACAAGATGCACCTGAAGAATCTTGAAGGTTACATTGGCTGAAACATGGTGGGAATAATATCAAAGGTGAGAATGATAGCGTGGCCTTCGTTATAAAGATGGCCGGTCAGCTGAAAAAATGACGTCATCGCCGAGGTCCCAACAAGCAAGATATGTGGAACTCTTAGACTGTCAATAATGAACAGTAATTTTTACAGACAGCGTTACAAAACTTCAAAATTGGATTGAAATAAAGAACACGATGATTTATACTGAAACTCATCTAATATTAATAATAAAAAAATAATAAAAAAGACACAAGTTGTTTGTTTAAGTATTATAAGCAATTGAATATTTTGTTGTATTATAGATTTTAAAGATTAGAATGCGTTCTTTAATTACTTATAAATTACATTTTTAAAAAGTGAAGGAACACGATTTGATTTGTAGTAAACTTGAAGTTTATTTAATATAATTAAATGAAAATGTTATCAAAGGCAAGATAAGTTACTTTTCTACCAAACTGGACATATTTTTCGTGTTTTTATTCAATTGTAACATGTTTATTCAGTTCGAAAACCATACAGTGTTTACCGATAGCAGTGTCAGAAATTTCGTGAAAATAGTGAATAATTCCACCCCATCTTTCCAAGCTTATAACTCCTCGAAAAATGTAATTCAAGCCCTAATTTTTTTTTCAATTAAAGGAGCAAGGACCAAGGTTTTATTAAAAAAAAAAAAAAAAAAAAAAACAACAATGTGTTTTTTTTTTTTTTAAAAGGTTTTAAACTTCGGACTTTACAGGTAAATTTCTAAAAAAGGCATTTTTTTTTTTGTTTTAAATTTGAATATATTATTTATTGACCTTTTCTCTTCAATTTGTGATATATAAAACTCCGACATAAATTAATTATTTACTTTTTAAGAGAAAGTTAAAAATGGGTGACACTTGGGGGGGGGGGGGCGTGAATTTAAAAAAAAACGTTTGTCTAAAATATTATATTCGGTTTATTGGAAAGAACATAAAATTTCACATTGACCCTGAAAATATCGTAAAAATAGAATCAATAAAAAAATTTTGATAGATTTTTAAAGTTAAAAAATTGAAAAATATTGAGTTCGGAAAATTCATTACTGTTTTAAATACTATTAAAAAACCACCGAATATATATCAAGTTATGTCACGGTAACTTATATTGAGCAAATTTCTAAGAGTATTTTGTCTAGTTTATTATTTATTACACCTTTTTCCGAACTTACCGTGTTAAAGAGAGAGTCGGCCGCCATTTTAAATTTTCCAATACATCGGTAAACACTGTATGTTTTTCGAGCTGAATAAATGTTACATTGAATAAAAACACAAAAAATATATCCAGTTAGGTAGAAAAGTAACTTATCTTGCCTTTGATAACATTTATTTGTTTGACATTTATTTTTTGACTTTTTCGAATCTATGTGTACAGTAATACAAACCCGGAAATTTCAAGATGGCGTCTGACCCCCTCTTTAACACGGTAAGTTTGGGAAAAGGTGTTATAAATAAAAAACTGGTTAAAATACTGTAAAAAAAACTCGCTCAATATATGTTACCGTGACACCGCTTGACATATTTTTTCTAGTTTTTTTTATTTATAACACCTTGTTTTTGGAGCTGAATAAACATGTTACATTGAATAAAAACACGAAAAATATATCTAGTTTGGTAGAAAAGTAACTTATCTTGCCTTTGATAACATTTATTTGTCATATGTTTGTTTTTTGACAACTTTTTCGAATCTGTGTACAGTAATACAAACCCGAAATGAACGCGCGTTTTTTTTTTTTTTTTTTTTTTTACTTTTAAGTTTCATATATATATATATATATATATATATATATATATATATATATAAAGTATTTTTAAATTTTATCTTTCTAGCTTTAAAAAAAAGTTTAAAAATGTTATCAACCGGCATAATTTATTTTTAAATATTGAAAATTTCAGGAAAATTAATTTTTGCTAAATTTTTAAAACGTGTCAACAGCTTAAAAAAATCGTCTCTTCAAAAGAGTCGATGTTGTCTCGCATTTTCATTAGTTTTGTATGCTGTAAAAATTTTTTTTTTAATATTAGCAATTTATTTGACGCTTCTTTTGAATGGTAAAAAACTTAGGATGATAATATTGAATTAAATTATAGTTACATCGTGTTAAATACAGGGGTGGGGGAGCACGTTAAAACTTACTTTGTTTAATGGAGATATCCACGAGTTACTACCGGTGTTTACCGGTGTAAAGAAACAACTAATGGACTACCCGTGATGACGTCAGCAGATTAAATTATTTTTGCCCACCGGCCATCTTGTCTTTTAAGACGGTCTTGATGATAGTCTGAATAATCCAATTAATAAAAACAATTTTTAACCACTTGTTGTATCTACCCGGCATTTCCCAGGAGCAATTTTAATTTTGATTGTCTATAATATAAAAGCAAAAATGTTTGTGCCTGTGCATTTTTTTTTTTTTTTTTTGTATGTCCACCAAAGGCTTTTGGAGAGGGTGGGGCTCGGCGGGGCCACTAATTCTTACAACTTTTTATATACTTTTTAGATTATAATATCTGAGATTTACAAAACAAAGTCGTGCCTATCTTTTATTTCAGCGACTTTTATGTTAGAATATTCACGCTGTGATTTCATTTCTCTATGGCCTGATATTATACCTAGAAAACCAGACGTGGACGCTCGTTTAACCACCTGCTTTTTTAAACGTTTAATTTCACCCATTCTTACTTCTCTGCCCGTTTAGCATCATGCTAACGTGTCACACTTTTTTTTTTTTTCGCCTTAGCCTCAAGACTTTGGGTTCGAGCCTACTTCCCTACGAAAACTTTTTTTTTTTTTTTTTTTTTTTTTTTACATCTACAAACTCCCGGAAAATGCCGGGCACCCCCGCTAGTTTCTAATAAAATATTAAAAACTAGCAGGACCTGGGTTCTGGCGTTGCCCAGGTGGAAAATAAGAAAAGGGTTTAACTATAAAAATGTATCTGCAAAATATTATTTGCTAAAGTAAAAGAAAGAAAATTGATGTGATTATTCAGCAGTTTCTGAAATGTTAGATTACTTTTTCATTATCTAAAAAGAGAAATGAACAAAAAACTTTGTAAAACTGACCCAATTCTCTATCTCTCACTCTCTCTCTCTTTATGTTTATGAATTTCTCAATAGAAAATGGCGATGCAAAGTAAAATTACAATGTTTTGATAAAAAAAAGAACAAAATGGAATAGGCAGAGTACACCTTGCTAAGGCAGTGGTTTTTATGATGCCAATACTAGAGTACAGCATAATCACATTGACACACTATTTCCTGTCAGATCATCGAAGGTAAACAACGTTGAGCCCGGCCATTACTAAAATGGGTGACCAATTTGGAAATTCCAGCCGCTGTATGTAGGAGGACGTCGACACCTCCCTGCAAGAGTTGTAAAAATCTAACATCGTCATCTCCCCTAACAGGGATATACATGCGACTGGGGACTGCTTGTGAATTCCATACTCCTATAAAACTTCCTCCTTTTGAGGAAGCCAGTTAAACCCGAATAGGGTTAGTGCCAACCGACGCTATACTAGAGTTTGAATCTCACATAAATCTAAAGGATTTTATTTAATTAGTTACGTTTTATATAATTAAATAAATTTACATGTATTTTTTTATGATCGACGGAAAAAGTAGATATAAAGAGTATTGAACATTAATTAAAATCAAATTAATTTTGCTTAAAAACATAATTTTAATGATTTACCAATAAAAATAATACGTGAATACGTTCATCATAGTTATTTACTGTCTCATGCAAATACAAAGTAGCATATTATTTGCACAAAATTTCCCCAATTTTTTTCTAACTATAAAGCAGTATAATCTACATCAAGATAGAAATTGACACAGCTAAGTATGTTAGCAACACCACTGTTATTAAACGGAAGCCAATAAAAAAAATATAGTCATACAATAATCATCATCGTTATTTACTCTCGTCCAAATACAAAAGTATTCCTGCAAATTTCTCAAATATTTTTTTTTTTCAAATATTTTTTTTTACAAATCTTTTTTATTCAAATCATTTTTTTTTTCAAATCATTTGTTTTTTTCAAATCATTTGTTTTTTTCAAATCATTTGTTTTTTTCAAATCATTTGTTTTTTTCAAATCTTTTTTTTTTCAAATCATTTGTTTTTTTCAAATCTTTTTTTCAAATCTTTTTTTTTTCAAATCTTTTTTTTTTTTCAAATCTTTTTTTTTTCAAATCTTTTTTTTTTTTTTCAAATCTTTTTTTTTTTTTTCAAATCTTTTTTTTTTTTTCAAATCTTTTTTTTTTTTTCAAATCTTTTTTTTTTTCAAATCTTTTTTTTTTTCAAATCGTTTTTTTTTTCAAATCTTTTTTTTTTTTTCAAATCTTTTTTTTTTTTTTCAAATCTTTTTTTTTTTTTTCAAATCTTTTTTTTTTTTTCAAATCTTTTTTTTTTTTTCAAATCTTTTTTTTTTTTCAAATCTTTTTTTTTTTTCAAATCTTTTTTTTTTTTCAAATCTTTTTTTTTTTTCAAATCTTTTTTTTTCAAATCTTTTTTTTTTTTTCAAATCTTTTTTTTTTTTCAAATCTTTTTTTTTTTTTCAAATCTTTTTTTTTTTTTTCAAATCTTTTTTTTTTTTCAAATCTTTTTTTTTTCAAATCTTTTTTTTTTTTTTCAAATCTTTTTTTTTTTTTCAAATCTTTTTTTTTTTTTCAAATCTTTTTTTTTTTTTCAAATCTTTTTTTTTTTTTCAAATCTTTTTTTTTTTTTCAAATCTTTTTTTTTTTTCAAATCTTTTTTTTTTTCAAATCGTTTTTTTTTTCAAATCGTTTTTTTTTTCAAATCGTTTTTTTATATTTTTGATTTTTTAACTAGCCCCTCTCCCATCGCTACAATATTGCATCACTGTCCCTGTTTTACAAATATTTTAATGGAATGTGTTCTGATGAACTCGTTTCACTTGTACCCCCTCGACGTACATATCCCCGATAAACCTGCTTACTGTTGATGTCCCTAAATGCCAGCAAGCTTTCTATTCTAATAGTTTTTTCCTTCAAACAAGTAGACTTTGAAATTCCCTTCCTGCTGCCTGCTTCCCCGGCTGTACTGGTATGCAGAAGTTTAAATGTAACATAAACAAATATCTTGTTAATCTTTCCTAGACATGACCCCAAATAGTAGCCCCTTACGTCCAAGTGACGATATGCTTTGTAAGGGGTGAACATGAGTAAAAAAAAAAAAAAAAAAAAAGCTATAAAACAGGTATAAGCTACAATACCAATAAAAACAATACGTGAATACGTTCATCATAGTTATTTACTCTCTCGTGTAAATACAAAGTAGCATATTATTTGCACAAAATTCCCCCAATTTTTTTCTAACTATAAAGCGGTATAATCTCTGTCAAAATAGAAATTGACACAGCTAAGTATGTTAGCAACACCACTGTTATTAAACGGAAGCCAATAAAAACAATATTCATACAATAATCATCATCGTTATTTTCTCTCATGCAAATACAAAGTATTCCTGCAATTTTCTCAAATCTTTTTTTTTTAACTAGCTATAAAACAGTATAAGCTATGTAAAGATGAAAATTGATATAGCCAGGTACATTAGCAACATCACTCTAATTAAATGGGTGCTGATGGGACTTGGTTGAAGTATACACTTTGTACAGCGTCCTTCTTTTTTATTAGTAAATTTGAATCGGGTCAGCTTACATGATACTTACCTGCCTATGAGTTTGTGGATAAGTGGCAATTACACATGAAAAAAAATAAAATTACTTAAAATTTCTTAATATTGGGATACACGAAAAGCGCTTGATGATCTAAGAAAGTATCTTTTGGAAATTTTTAATTCTGACTAAAAATATTTTATAAGTGTGTTTTTGTACAAGAATTCATTGAAAATCTTCAGAAATTAATGGCTTTTAACTAATCTGCAATAAATACACTTAAAATTGTTGCAATATCTTAAACATTCCATGTATCTATTAAAAAAAAAAAATAAGGAAATTAGAAAATTCAAAGTTTAATTGTAACATATTTTATGTACAAAAATACTGAAATCTAATAGTAGGACTATCCTAAAATGAATATATTACAAGATTTTTCAAATCTCTATAGCAAGATTTCTAAAAAAAAATCACTGGGAATATATATATCTTCATGCACGTCTCTCGTTTAAAATTGCTAACACTGTTTTTCTTAGTGGCATCACACCATGAGGAATAATCTATATCAATAGGATAGCGTGTGCGTTATTTATTTTGTGTGTCACATTTACATCCGAGTGACTGTCGTTTAATTGTTATGGACTTCCATTTCTTCATAAGTTTCGGTTTCGGGCACTTAAGTCATTTATATTTTTAATAAATAATTTTACCAAGCATTCTTCATAAGTTTTGGTTTCGGTTTCAATTATAGCTGATGGTACTTAAGTCATCTATGTTTATTGTTAGTAATTTTACCAAGAAATCTTCATAAATTTGGGTTTCAGTTTCGATTCAAGCTGATGCTCCCAAGTCATATGGATATATTTTTTATTTTTGAAATTGCAATGTTTTAATATATAAAAATCGATAGAACATTAACTCTGTAATAATATATACAAAATCGGCAAGTATTCAAATATCATATTTAAGCATACTTTACATTCAGGCTACGTCGGGTGTCCTTGCTAGCTTAAATAAATATTTTCAGTTTTATCAAAAGAGCTAAATAATATCAGAGCATCTCCATTTACGTTGAACATTTACATAATGCCATCATCAATATATTATAAATGAATGAGGAATTTCCACAGGTCCTGCTAGTAAAGAAGAAAAAAATAAACTGTCTATCCTGATGAAGAAGTCATTATTTCTTTTTTTTCGATTTATAAAAAAATAAATGTTTGTTTATTTTAAAAAAATCTGCATTGAATTGGCTTACTAACCTCACATTTTGAATTTTCACTTAAACAATGCTTTTATCACGGAGAAAATATATCTTCATATAAAGAAAAAACACAACTATCATAATAAGATTAACTTTTTCAAATTCATAAAGTTTAAATACATAAATTTATATATATATATATATATATATATATATATATATATATATATATATATATGAAATTTATTTATACAAACATTGATGGCTACATATGTGCATACATGTTTCTGTAATCACCCACGTTAGGGAATTACATCTTCAGGCCAAGAATTATCGTCGAGAACGCTATATCTATATATATATATATATATATATAATGAAAATGTATAGTCGTTTTCCAGAATAGCCAACAAAAAAAAAAAAAAAATGAGTTGAAAAAATAAATACACAACAAATAAATTTTACTAAAGGCAGGATAAGTTACTCTTCTACCTACCTGGATAAGATTTTTTTTTTTTTTTTGTTTTAACTTATTTTAAAGTGTATTTTTAGTTAAAAATAAAGGTAACATAATACCTGTAGTTTGAAGGAAAAACAAAATAACGTTTTCACACACTTGGTGATATTTCGTTCGGTCAGCCATGACTGGGTAAAAATTACATTTTCACACAATTGGTGATATTTATCGGATGTGTTTGTATTAGTATTTAATTTAATTTTTGATTTTTTGAGCTATTATCAAGGCTCAACTATGAGACCACCATTTTGTTTGCTATTCTTGAAACTCCCGGAGTATACTTTTAGCCAAAACGTTATTCTTTTCCTATCTGTACATGTTTCAGCTAGCTGTCTGTAAGAATAATCAGGAGAATAGCTCCAATCATTAACTACGAGAACAATATGCATATTGCCTTACATCCTCCTCCCTCTCTGCTAAATGTGCATTGTCTCTGATTTCTCTGAAAGTGATGATAGAAGATGAAGCTTACCACTATGAACTACCAAAAAAAAAAAAAAAAGAAACTCTGACAAAGATGCTTATGTATCTGAGCCATCTAAAATCTCCTTATTCGCTTAACTTCCGCTCAGACAAGCAACATAACTCGTCACTCTCAGATAAGCCTGAAAAAGCAAGGATAATTCTCAAAATGATGCTTGGCGGATTTCTGCTATGTGTACAAGGTTAAATTATAAATACAGGAAAACAAAACTTTTTTTTTTTTTTTAACTAATAGATTATCACTGATCAAGGCCCTGAGGCCACTAAAGGATAAGGATTTATGTCTTATGTACAATTTGATTATCTTTAGATTATCTAATAGGTAGGGGAGGGACTGAGGCATCTTTCAATCCGACAACATCAAGTTGAGAATATGAAAACGTGTTAAACTAGTGAAATTCTGTTCAATTCAATGTGCAATATCTCATTTACATTTGGATAATTTGTGTTGCAATATTTTTGTCTTATAATTGGGGTATGGGCCCCCACAGCTGGGAGATTCTATTTATAAACACTCCTGGTAGGAACTGACGAATCAAATTAATTCACATTCTGCTACCAACCAATCAGAAACCAGAATTGCTCCGTAAAAATTGAACCTTTTTTTAGCAACCTTGCATATGTTTTCTTTGTGTCAACACAGGGAGAATCTTTTGCTCTGTGGCTTCCAACTCAAGAACTGTCTAGTGAGAACCAGTCACCTCCGGGACTTGCATAGAACAACTAACCATTGGAAACTGTTCTGAGACTAAACATGGCTTCCAACTCAAGAATTTGGATAAAATTTGACTGTAAGGAAAATTCAGAACATATTATTTTGATTATTCCAACTACTGTTCTCATCTTCAGTATTATTTTTCCGGACCTATGGAGTAGTGAATAAAGTACTTGCTAAAATTCAGTTTTAAGTTTCACTCTTCTGGAGGTTGAAGGTTCAATCCTCAGTGCGGGCGGCACTCAAGATACAATTACGGAATATTTAGGATTTCTGTCCAGTCATGACTGACAGAATGAGAACATGCTATCTCCGTGGATTTAATAAAAGGTTCTGTTGGAAATTCTGTGCAGATTCCAGAGTTGAACAGAAAGATTCCCGAGTTCAACAAGATACAACTGAAGAAGCTCACTGGTCACATCAACCGAAACGTGAAAATAAGACTCAAGATGAGAATTGGAGTCGGAAGAATCCAATAACATGAATCCTATTATGATTTTCTCTTTGTAAAGGTACAATTCTTTGTTTTGTGTCATTTATAGATGTTTTTATTCGAGGCTATTTCAAGTGATGTGACAGGTGATTTTTTTTTTTTAATGTTGATGTTTTCAAATTGAATGTGTGTGATATTGTGATATTTAGTGTGTCATCTATGCATATGAAGATAATAGACTCATTAGAATGGCTGAATCTAGTGAGATTCGAAATCGAGACCTCCTGGTAAGAAGCCTAAACTCTTTCTACTGGAACACCTTGCATGACTGTTTGGATATATCGCAATTTACGTAGATGTTATTTTTTTTTTTTTTTTTATTTATTTTTTTTTTTTATGATACGTTTTGAATGAATTCAGTAATTTATTCGAAAGTGTATTTTTACTTAAATGCAAGTTGGGAATAATTTTCTCTTTGACCAATTTAGCATCCCCAAATGGGAGCGGCATATATATATATATATATATATATATATATATATTTTTTTTTTTAAATATAATTATTCACTAACATGTGTTTCATCGTCTACGACTCATCAGAGTAGCTGAATCTAGCAAGATTCGAAATTGGGACCTCATGGTAAGAAGCCTAAACTCTTACCATTGGACCACCTTGCACGACTATTTGGATAAATACTGTTTGAATATTTGTCCAACGTTAAACCTGGCTTTGATAGACATCATAACTATCTCTGATACGCTGTGTTAATATATTAATGGATGCAGGGACTTTAATTTTTCACTATCATCAAGGGTTGTGGAACTCCTCAATAACAAAGTCTTTTCTCTATATGAGGACATCAGCAGGAGCAGACTCGGAGAGAACTGATCTTTATTCTTGAATGGTAAGCATCGTAAGAAATAAAGCATCCTGTCAGAACCTTAGCATTCATTAACATGTAGACACCCAGGATCCACATGTTGCAAATTAATTAGTTACAGACCCATTATTGGTGCACCAACGAGACGCTTCACATACCTCCCCGCAGCAACTTCTACAGTTGATTTTATGAAATTATTTTTATATAAGATGACTTGAATTAAAGTTTCAAATGCAAGAGTCAAGTATCATGGTTCAGTTGTGTTCAAAACAGAAACATTCATTTCAAATACGCCCCCGTCATATCAAAGAACTCACTGTTGGTTATATGCTTTATGCTTGTGTTTTGATAATAGCTTAAATATAAGTCGAAAATGAAAAAGTCTAGTTTAATATTTGCAAAAAGAGACGAAGACTAGGAAAAGAGAAAAGAACTTCAACTCCTATTTCAGATTTTAAGAAAAGATCTTTGTTCCTCATTCTCCCACCATGTGTGACTTCTCATTATGGTTGTGACGTAACCCACGTCTCTAACGTAATCATGCTCTTTTTCTCTGACCTCTGTCCTCTTGAACATCTTCCGGTTTGTTTCTTTTTTTGGTACTCTTGCATAATTTGACCCGAATTCTCGTGAATTCCCGTCAAGCATGGACCGGGCGAGACCGGTAATCATCAGTGTCAGCAGCCGCGAGCATTGTTCAAATGTTGAAACACTAACTGGACTTTTTATTTTATTTATTTTAATTTTTTTTTTTTCTGTTATGTTTTTAGTCATTTTTAAGGTGATATTAAGGGGTCGGGGGTAACTTTTTATTTTCTGATTAGTTATCTATTATTTATTTATTCTTATTTTTAATTGAATTTTTGAGAGTTTGATTAGCCAAAGAAAAAGCGCTATCTAAATGGAAGCAGATAACATTCGAATTGGAAGAAACTGACTAAACAAACAACAAAAAAAGAAAAGCTGACAAATATATTTTCCAACTCGCCAAACAGAAAAATTACAGGCAAGAAAATAAATCTATACATGTTAGAAAAAGAAATGAAAACATCGATGCAAACAATCTCATATTGTCAGAAGAAATTGCTGTCCCTCAAAAATGAGGTGCAAAAACACAAATGTTTACTCAAAAAAAGATCGTGTGTGGAAAGGATGGTTTCCCCTGAAGATGTACAAATGGACAGTGCTACCAAAAGAACTTGACTGAACAACAAGTCTTGAAAATAAAAAAAAAAAAAAAAAAATAATCAGTTAGAAAAAAAGAAAAGAAAACAAAAAAAACTTGTACTTACACCTAACAATTATGCGGTTAAAATATCTTTTCTTGGAGAAAAAACAAATAAACTTTCTGTTGATAAATATTTTGCAAAAAAAAAAAAAAAAAATTAAATACTAAAATGAAATAAATAAATTTTCATTTTTCAAAGTAGGTTTTTTTTGTTATTTTTTATTATATGCATTTGTATTTTTTCCTTGTTTTTTTTTTTTTTTTCATTAGTCTGCATCTGTTACGACGCTGCTTAGCTGACACCGATAATTGCCGGTCTCGCCTGATCCATGCTTGACGAGAATTCACGAGAATTCAGGTCAAATTATGCAAGAGTACCCTTTTTAATAGTCTATTCTCTATCTTATGGTGACGTCATTTTGCACTTCACATGTATTTGCATGCGTGTATTCGCTACACATGAAACAGAAACACAAAGAATGCTGCCTTTTTTTCTAATAAGGTGAAAGTGCCTATGGCACATCTTTTACTGGGTTCTGTGGAAATCATGACTTAGATGAAAAACTCGTCGGGTATACTTTAATTCCAGTGGATGATGTTGTATGCCAGAATCATGTTCTCTCGCATCCTCCGCTGCTCAAGTAAATTGCAATTATCCACCTGCCGAACCAACTTGCTTCTAGGTAATTCCATATCGAATCATCCAGAAATTTAGGATTTTTGAGTTTTATGGAGTTTACTGCTGGAGTCAAGATTGGCTAATGCTTCTGTGGTATACGTCACACCTAGTAAGCATTCATTTGGGACACCATAAATTCTCTGGATGGGGCTGGCCCAGTCACTCCAGAATGAATACCAAAACAAGTACTGTGAGCCGGAGTCTGATATCTTTCAAGCCAACTTTTGATATCTTTGAATACCTGGAAGCCAGAGTTTGATATGTTTGGGTTCCTGCGAGGCAGAGTCTGATAGGTTTGGGTTCCTGTGAGATAGGGTCTGATATCTTTGGGTTCCTGCGGGCCGGTGTCTTAATGTTATTAGACTGGAGATAAGCATTAAATCTAAGAACTCTACTAGTTGAGAAAGGAACTACTACTACTACTACTATTACTACATATTGGCAATAATATATATATATATATATATATATATATATATATATATATATATTATGACACTATATATATACATATTTCAAGGTCGTACCATTGGTTTCATTGCGCCGAATCAACCATAAGAGGTTGGAAAAAAATAATGTAAGTTTTTTTCCAACCTCTTATGGTTGATTCGACGTAACGAAACCAATGGTACGACCTTGAAATATATATATATATAGTCATAATAAATATTGTCTCTTCAGCTCTCACATCCACGATCGAGCACTTTATTGGATTTTTTTCATCGCCTCCTGACACGCTATATATATATATATATATATATGCTATCATTATAACACCTTGTGATTATAGACACAAAATTTTTTCAAAGTGTAAATGGATACGTCAGCTAGTTTACTATAAGAAAGATTGCAGATTTTCGGTAGTGTCTAAAAAGGCGGCCCCCTTGTATAGAAACATTTGTCAGTAGGAGTGCATTTTATCTCATCACATCTGTCATGAAGAATAAAAATCTGTTTTTTTTTATTTTTTTATTTTTTTTCAAAGAAATTAATTCTTTGTCTTCAGAATGATTTTCTTTCTGTTATGATATTAATACGATGAGGCAGCTGTGTGAGGCTTCCAAGTATTTTGAATAGATTGTAAATTTTCATTCTTTCGTTTTCAATTGTTCACTGGGATAGAATAACATAAAATTTTAAAATAAATAAGATAAATAATAAAATCGTTCAATGATAAATCTATGTCTATTGCTATTACGGCCTAGATTGGTTTTGCTTAATCTCATTTTTATTGAGTGGAAAAATGTACTAGAAAGGAGTGGGGAGCGAAAGAGTGTAAAAGAGAGAGGAGAGGGTGGAAGAATGTAATAGAGAGAGGAGAGGGTGGAAGAGTGTAATAGAGAGAGGGGAGGGTGGAAGAGTGTAATAGAGAGAGGGGAGGGTGGAAGAGTGTAAAAGAGAGATGAGGAAGTGGAAGAGTGTGAGAGAGAGGGAGAGTGGAAGAATATAAAAGAGAGTGGAAAAGTGTAAAAAGAATGAGGGAGAAAGTGTGAGAGGGAGAGAGTGGTAGGATGCAAAATATGAATCCTCATCATATATGAATCCAAAGATTTACTGGCATTGGTTTTCCCGATATTTCTTCAGTCAGAATTCTTTCTAGAAAGACATCAGGCACTGATGAGAGTGACCACATGAAAAAAATCTTTCTTAAATAAGAGGAGAATCCAGATTGTCCTCAACCGTCGTTCATCTAATAAACAATATGATATAAATGTGGGTGTACCTCAGGGGTCTATCCTTGGACTGTTATTATTCCTAATATTCATAAATGATCTCCTTGATGAGATTGTTTCTGAAATGAGTATACTTGCTGATGAGACTACGTTCTATAACAGGCACGAGGGAAAAACAAATGAACACATATCTAAAAAAAAAATGGTAAAAACGCTAGAGGAATACCTCCAATCTATAGTGGAATGGGGTCAATTGTTTCCTTCAATAATTACAAAAAACCTTCTCAAGCACTAATAGCTATGACTAAAGATACATTACCTGAAAGTATTTCTTTCAAACTCTTCAGCTTAACCTTCACAGGGAACATGAGCTGGAACATATACATTGAACACATTGCCCAGGCTGTTGCGAAGAAGGTGGACCCTCTCTACCGTGCTAGAAAGCTACTTATGCCTGAAAGTATCCTGTATCTTTACAAGCCCATCATTCACCCATGTATGGGGTACTGTTGTCACATTTGGGCTGTTGCATCTGCTACTAGTCTCTCGTTCCTGGACAGGGTTCAAAAGAGTCGCCAACCTGATAGGTCTTAAACTATCATCAAAGCTTCAACCTCTGTCTCATCAACAAAATGTTGCATCCCTCTGCTTGTTCTACAAGTATTTTAATGGTGAATGCTACGACGAACTACAAACACTTGTACCCCTTCGACGTAAATACTCCCCGACAAACCCAACAAGCAGCTAGATCCCACCCCTACACAGCAGAGATCCCTAGATGTAAGAAA
This sequence comes from Euprymna scolopes, assembly GCF_053919585.1. Lineage (NCBI taxonomy): Eukaryota > Metazoa > Mollusca > Cephalopoda > Sepiida > Sepiolidae > Euprymna > Euprymna scolopes. The sequence goes on from NC_136519.1 coordinate 34,346,927, forward strand.
GCCTTTTACTCCAATAGTTTCTTCACCAGAACTGCTAGACTTCGGAATTCCCTTTCGGGTTCCTGCTTTCCCAACTGTACTGACATGCAGAAGTTCAAGTGTAATGTGAACGGACATCTCGCTGCTCAACTTCCTACATAGTATCCCTGCAACTTATGTCCCTGATAGTAGCCCCTACATCAAAGTGGCACTGTGCCTTGTTTGGGGTGAAAATGGAATAAAGAAAAAAAAAAAAAAGAAAAAAAGGTTGCCAACATTCTAAGTGGAAGTGATTTTTGTGGAATGAATTGGATTCGAACTTGGGACACCCAAGTTGTCAGTCTGTGGTTTTTGAACCACTGTCATCACCTCTTCAAAAGAGAGGATAACAATTACAAGGTGGAACAATAAAATTGTCGCCCTAAATAAGATGACATGATTCCATATCCGTTTGATGAAAACCGTTTTTCTTTCTTTTTTTTTTTTTTTTTTTTTTTTGTTTTTGTTTTCAGACCGTCTACTAGTTGGCCAATTGTGTACAAATCCCAAGAGCAATAGGAGCCTTCTATCATGTCTGAAAGTGACACAATGTTCAAGGAGCGAGATCTGAGAAGTGTCGCTGTACATGCTCTTTACCAATCCAAGTTATGACAACAGGGCCATTGCCAGTACCCTCAAAATGCATTGCTGGATTGCCACTAATAACAGGGAGATTCCCAGGATGATGAAAACAAAGTTTCTGGCCACAGTTATGATCTTTGGTGTAGTTTCAAGTGAGGGCCACATCATGCCACCTCACATCTTCGAATTCAGCTTGAAAATCAACACCAAAGTGTACCTGGATGTGCTGAAGAATGTGGTGATCTCCTAGTACAATCAGGTAACCGCTGGCAGATCCTGGATAAGCATTGTCTGACGATAGCAGTTGCAGTCCTACCCAGGCAGGCCAGAGGATTAGTTGGCCAAAACGTAGTGAGACAACAACTATGGAAGGCAGTAATTACTGGGGATAAGTTACGAGTCTCAGCATTTCTATCCCGTCGCAGTTAATCACCTGAAGAAGGCCAGAGAATGAGTTGACTGAAATGTGGTGAAGCAACAACTATGAAGATGAGAATAACAGTCCGCTAAAAGAATGAATGCACAAATTATGAAGCATCCTCTCAAAAGGATTTCAAAAAATAAACAACAACAAAAGAAAATGAGAACTTGCATGTCAAGCCATATTGAAGAGATACACTGAAACAGACTTTCTATGGATGACTATATCTATTTTTACTCTTGTTCACCTCCTCGGTTCCCAACAAGACATGTTGCCACTTGGATGTAAGGAGCTACTATTTGGGAACGTGTCTACATGGGACTATGTGAGAAAAAAAGTGAAATAAAATCTTTTCATTTTTGTCTTACGTCTTTCATTTTTAATTTAACAAAAAATTTTTCTTATATGAAGGGAAGCCATTGTTGGTTGGTTGTTTTTGTTTTACGGCATATCAACCCTTTTCGGGTTATTTAATGCCGAATCCAAAGATTTTGAAGAAAAATTTTTTTAATAGAATATATTTGTTGTTTTCACGTCAGTTTCTATTTAACCCATTGTTGGGACCCTAACAGGTACTACCACTCCGGGTCAGAGTGGACCTGGGAGCAATGATAATTAAAGGGTGGCTCCACACTCCCCAAAGCCCACAAGCTGGAGCCTCACCACTGGATATAGTTTAAGGTCATATCCAGGACCGGAAGTCATTGTGAAAATGTTTTTGACTCCTAATGGGGGTATGACACCAATGATTTCGACGATCGTTTTTATAGCCAACCAATGAAAAGCTTCCAAAGTTACTATAAAAATTGTTGAATTTTGGATTCAATCAGTTTGCCGTCGTCTCTGTCACAAACCTGCATTTGATTCTTCGCCACCATCTTTGTTACTAGGAATTACTTAACACTCAAGATCAGAACTGTACTGATTCTTCGCCGCCATTTTTGTTCAACATAATGTCTCAACACTTAACAATCATAATTATTTTTGTGTGTGGTTAAAAGTCAGAAATTACACAAGATATAAACCTTAACTTATAAGCCTTACATCATCAGATTTAATGTGACTCTCTACTCAGATTATGGTAATTAGTTGAGTGGTTATTTTGTTTTATGGCATATTGACCTTCTTTGGGTCATTTAATGCCAAATCTAATAATTTATCTAGTTCTTATATTTTACGTTGTTTATATCTTCAAATATTTATTCAGTGTTTGGTTTGGTTGTGTAGTTTTATGGCATATCAACCCTTTTCAGATTCAACTATTTTGGCAAAAGATTTTATGCTTCAAATTCTTTATATCTTGAAATATTTATCTTTACAGTGATTGGCTTGGTTGTTTTATAGAGGAAAATATTACTTTTGTTCTGGATATGATTAACTTTTGCAAAGGGGTGGGAAAAAAACAATAACCTCAAAGTTTGGTCAGGAAGCACCAATGTATCATGGTTACAAAACAAATAGTGTAATATTTATTTTCTTAGTATTACTAGTGACCAAATTAATGTAGGAGGAGGGGTAAAACTACTTAATTATTCTTACCAGTAGTTGTTTTAAAAACAAAACTGAAATATTTTTTCTTCTACATTTTAGGGATTTCGCTTGGGGGTTCTCTTGACAAATGATACTCCCGCCTTTTTGTTTTTTTATAAGCGAGATCGAAAAACTTTTAATATCGTAACAAGGTTATATAGTTTTCTGTTTCTTTCTATTAATAATGAACTAGTTATCAGAATGAGAGAGAGGCAGCAGACATAAGCAGAAGAGTAAGGCAGTCAGTTATAAGGAAAGGTAAAGAGAAGTTTTAAAAGAAAGGTGAGAAGCTTTTTAACTAATCTTGTTATGTCCGAGTAACGCCGGGTAGCCTTGCTAGTTTAATCATAAGAGTTAATGTATAATTATTACTGACTAACAAGGGGCTTGCTAGGTCGTAAAATATGCTTAAATATATTTTAATTCATGCAGGTTTCATATTTTTTACAGAGACAATTCTCTATTGAATATTATATTGTACCTAATATATATAGTTGAACGACTATGTATATATATATATGGAGAGAGAGAGAGAGAGAGTAAAAAAACGACATTATTTTTGCACCAACCTAATACATATTAGTTATTTCAAAAGTTAAAAAAAAAAAAACAATGACTGGTATCATCAGCCAGAATGCAAACCAAAACATTTAATGCTCCAGCTGTGTCTCCTATCAATGTAGCTATCGAGAAATAGATAAGAAAGATTTAATATTAAACGACTTGAAAGAATGAATGGAATTTGGGCATGCGCAGGAAGAAATAGAAATATGTCGGCAAGTTTAAATGAACATTTTGCATTTCAACTCGCTGAGAGATTTCTGTACGCATTATACATCTATTCAAAGATTTTACTCATAAGAGTTTATCGGTTAAATATTGACACACACACTGATGCACGCCCATCTACTGTTTTATTGATATAGATTAAAAAGTAACTTTAAATTGTTTATATTACAATTTAAATTAAAATTTTAAAAGTGTTCTAGTTCAGTTGATGTGCAGAAGAGACATTTATGACCCATTCCCTCCTTCCCCACACACGTAGTTATTTCATAAATTTAACCTCGATTATCTCCCCACCCCCTCCACAAAAAAAAAAAATGAGGAATTTTTTTTTTGTTTTTGTTTTTAAAGTAATCCAAAATATAAAATATATTCATTTTTATTTTATGATTTTAATTTTATTTGGAATTTTTTTATTTATGGAAATCACTCCATACAAGGCTTGAAGCCACTTGATATAAATTAATAGGGAAAAATGGTTATTGCAAAAACAGTAAATGACCATTGGCTTTCGGTCTTGTAAAGATTAAAGCTATAGTGAGGTGTAAAAAATAAAAAATTAGCAAGAAGAGTTCCACAAGCTTTCATTCTTAGAAAAGCTATTAGACTGGTGCAAAAATGTCGTTTTTTAACATGAAGTTGAACATCAAATAACGACATTATTTTTGCACCAACCTAATACTAGAATAGGAAGCTGTATTGCAATAAAACAGTGAATTGATGGAGATAACTAGACCAACGATTGAAATGAGTTGAAACAAAGGAGGCAGACAAAATTGAAGGACACCTGCCATAATAGTATTTATAGGAAAGATCGAGGCTAACAACATCACGTCTGTGAGACGTTGCAGAGAAGAAAAAATGAGGTTATCAGATTACAAATTTCTGTACCTTATCAAGAACCCTCAAATGGGACAAGGATTCACCAACCCAAATACGACAACAATACTCCATATGTGATCTAGCAGTAGATTTGTAGAGATAGAGAATAGCCTCAGGTGTGAGAAAGTGTTTAAAAAGATAGAGAGAGAAGCAGAAAGAGCAATAGACCTGATATGTGGACTCCAAGAAAGATTCGATAAGAAGGAAAAACCAAGCAGCTTCATTGTTGATTCTCCTCAAGAGAAAAGCCATCCATGAGATTCTAAGGGGGGGAAAAAAGGACACACCTACAATTGAAAGGCATGAGCTAACTTTGAACAGGATTAAATGAAACTAGCTATTTTGTATCCCAATCTACCGCAGAACTCTGATCAAATTATATTAACTTTGATACATGCAATGATAACTTTTATTTATTTATTTTTTTGATGTAATGACATATCATCAGGTCACAATGTAAATGTCATGGCCTTTCTATTTTACCCAGTACAAAAGATGAGGATGAACTCCATCCTTAATTTATTACTTCCCATATCAAATGATATGTTCAAATAGACTTTACCGAAACTTACCTCCGTGTTCGCAATTTTAGTATTTTTCATAAACGCATAATCACTAGATAAAAATAAAACACCATTCATAATTAGACTTATTTTTAATTATGTGTGTATAAGTGCAATAGATATCTGTATTTGTATAATGCTAAGTATGTGTTTATCTCTGTCTCTACTATTCTATAAAAGGAACTCCGTGTGTGTGAGTTATGTCCCTATAGACTCAAAAACGGCTGGGCTGATTTTTATGAAATTTCACAGAAATGCACTTTATGTACCTGGCAATGTACTTAGATAAGTTTTGTATCGGAATGTCTTTGATAAGTATCGATAATCTGATGAAAGAAGGAACACGCGATTTTGATCAAAGTTAACACCTTACACAGCCTAACATCACAAGTGCATTTGAGAAGTTTTATTACTATACAAGCCAAAAGGCCCAATATAAAATCCACAGTAAGTTTTTTGATATGACAGGGACGTGTTCAAAATATATGTTTCTGTTTAAAGCACAGTTGCACCATGATACTTGACTTTTCCATTTTAAACTTAAATTCAAGCCATTATCACACAGGTCAAGCATATAAAATCAACTAAGTTCTTTGATATGACAGGTGCACTCGAAAGGAATGTTTCTGTTTAGAGCACAATTGAATTATGATATGTGGCTTTTGCATTTTAAACTTTAATTCAAGTTATTATATATAAAAATACTTCATAAAATCAACAGTAGGTTCTCTACAGTGCAATATAAACTTCAATGTATTCTGAAATAAGTCATTGCAGGGAAGCATGTGAAGCTTCCTCTCGGTTCCCAGACAGAGCAGGCAACCAATCAATTGGATTGAAAAATGGGTGTTTCATGGATTTCGATGACAAAAAAATATATGGGAGTGTGAAACCTTCGTTAATCATCATTCAATCCCAAACAGTGTTGGGTCTGTTTGCTAGTATATTTATATTTACAGGAATCACTCCTAGACTAATTCTTGTGACCTTGCAGGCTGGTAAAAAGCAAGACAAACGGTAATATTATTAGCAAAAAGTGTATTAGAAAAATTTACCGAAGTACACGTCATAAACTGCCATCAATCATTGCAACAATGTTTAGATATAACTTAATTGTCCCTTTATTGTATTCCATTTATTCCTGAAATCAGTAGATCACCTTACATTATTAACACTAGTTAAACAATCATTATTAATTTTGGAACAGCTGCTAGGCATAAAGTATTTAAATGTGGGCTATATTTAGTTTAAGTTTTATGCAGACTGGATAAAAAGGGAATCCCTTCGTGAAAATTCTGATACTTCCCAAATTTTGTAAAATTTTAAGAATAAGTATTAGATATTAATTAATACATAATCCCCAAATTTAAGTTTCTTTGAAGTATTTGAAAGAGTTTTTTGGGAGCACAATCTGGACACAACCTCCTATTTAAAAATTCAAATATCTTAAACTTGCCTTCAATATTATCCATAGTAATTAGACACCAATTAAGCAAGATTTTTCTGAATTTTAATTTCTTAAGATCCCTTAAGCATTAAATTTACAACATTTTCTAGAATCCAAATCATGTAATGAATTTTGATCAAAATTGGAATAAGGATTCTAGTCATTAGGTTTAGTGTCTTTATATCTCGAGTTTAATTTTTATAAGGGGACATAAGTGATGCAAAACCGTTCTGATTGGGGAATTGATTTTATTTATTCTGAAACCAGAATTATTCTCATATATAAAAAATTTATAATTATTATATAATTATAATTATCAAATCAATCACGGACGTAAATCATTCACCTGTTAGAAATGACAATTCAAAGACTACTCTTTGACTCGGAAGTTGGAACATTCGTACACTGTCCCCAGGTTTCACGCATGACCCGGATCTCAACCTTCGTGCACAAGGTCTGCCTTGTAAGACCGCATTACTTGACCGTGAACTTGCCAAGCTGTCTGTCGACATTGTCACTTTACAGGAGACCAGATTGGCTGGAACTAGCTCCATCTCAGAACAAAACTACACTTTCTTCTGGACTGGTAAAGCAGAAGAGGAACATCGCATCCATGGAGTAGGTTTTGCAGTGACAAACAAATTGCTCAGAGAACATGTAGTCGACACTCTGGTCAGCATTTCAGAGAGAATTATGACACTGAAGATCAACTGCGCCGATACATCAGTACACCTCATCAGCGTCTATGCGCCAACACTGCCTAGCGAAGATCATGTGAAGGATGAATTCTACGACACTCTCAACGAAATACTGATCAGGATCCCAGCCAGCGATCATCTAGTACTCGGAGACTTCAACACCAGAGTCGGTGCAAACCATACTGCCTGGCCTGACATCATTGGTCACTTCGGTACTGGTAGAATAAATGAAAATGGTCAAAGAACTCTGGAGTTCTGTAGTCAACAGGGACTCTGTATTGCAAACACCCGGTTCAAACAGAAAATGTGTCATCGCGTCTCTTGGAGACATCCCTGTTCCAAACATTGGCACCAATTGGATCTTGCATCGTGTAGAAAAAGAGACATCGGTTCTATCAAACAATCAAAAACCTACCACTCCGCCGATGGTGATACCAACCACTCACTCGTGCTGACACAACTCTATCTCCCGAACAAGAAACCTGCACAACGTAAGCCAAGACCACGTCGTAGTCTCAACACAGCTGCAATGAAGAATGACAGCATCAGTGCGTTTCGCACTGCACTTGAAAATAAGCTGAGAAATTCTGCACCAGGGGAAGGAGTGAACCTGGATAAATTCTGGGAAATCCTGCAAACTGCGATGCATGACGCTGCAGTCATATCCTTTGGAACCAAGTGGCCGCCTTGCGAAGACTGGATGGCTGAGAATGTAAAAATCTTAGAACCTCTACTACTATCCAAAAATGATGCTCACAAGAACTATATGAGCAGGCCGACATGCAGCACCCTGTCCAAGCTGAAAGAGGCTCGCAGTCAATTCCAGAAAGCTGCTCGGTACATTGCAAGCAACTACTGGAACAACCTGTGCAACGAAATCCAGACTGCTGCTGACTGTGGTAAACTACGTGTGATGTATCGTGGACTCCGCAAAGCAACTGGACCGAGCGCAAAGAAAGTTTGCCCTTTAAAATCTACTACAGGGGAGCTCATCACTGATCTTACAAAGCAGCTTGAATGCTGGGTGGAGCACTATTCTGTACTGTATGGCGAACCATGCAACATCACAGTCACAGCTTTAAATTCCACTCCGAACTTCGACACCCTAGTCGAACTGGACAACATTCCAACTATGTCAGAACTCGAAGTAGCTCTCCAACACGTGAATGTAGGGAAGGCCCCAGGTACTGACAAGATTCCAGCAGACCTGCTCAAGTGCAATAAGTTCCTCCTCTGCACCAGTTGGCACAATGGAAAATTTCCAACAGCTATGAAAGATGCTGAAATTGTCACTTTATTCAAGAAAGGAGACAAAGGAGATTGCAATAACTACCGTGGTATATCTTTACTCAGTGTCACCGGCAAAGTCTTTGCCAGAGTGTTCCTTCCAAGACTCCAGCAAATTGCAAACCGCGTTTATCCTGAATCGCAATGCAGCTTCCGCAGCGGGCGCTCAACCACAAACATGACATTTTCAGTGTGTCAAATCCAGGAAAAATGCAGAGAACAAAGTAGACCTCTCCATATAGCATTTGTGGACCTCACAAAAGCTTTTAAGATGGTCAGTTGGCCACCCTACAAAAGTTGGGCTGTTCACCAACTATTCTTAGTTTGATAAGATTGCTCCATGACAACATGACAGCTGCAGTCTTCTTCGAGGGTGACATGTCTGACAACTTCCCCGTGTGCAGTGGAGTCACGCAAGGTTGTGTGTTGGCTCCCACACTGTTTGGCATCTTCTCAGTTCTTCTGCATCACATTTTTGGAAATTGTGTTCCTTTATACTCGCTCTGATGGAGAACTTTTTAACTTGGCTCGCCTATGCGCCAAAACCAAGATTCAAAAAGTCCTAATACTTGAGCTGCTATTTGCAGACGATGCTGTATTGGTCTCGCACTCCGCAAGTGGACTCCAACGGCTGCTTGACAAATTGAGCGCAGCTTGTGCGGAGTTCACACTGGTAATCAGTGTGAAGAAGACAGTTGTGATGCACCAGGGTGACGCATCATCAATCACCATCAATGGCCACAAACTAGAGACTGTCGAGAACTTTGCATATCTTGGATCCAACATAAACAAGGGAGTATCCATTGAACAGGAGCTACAAACGCGCATAGGTAGAGCAGCGTCTACTTTGAACCGACTACGTGAAAGAGCATGGTTCAATAAATACCTCACTTCTCGTACAAAATACTGCATCTACAAATGCTGTGTACTGAGTACCCTACTGTATGGAGCAGAGACTTGGACCACGTATGCTCGTCACAAGAAAAGACTGAACGTCTACCATCTCCGATGCTTGCGATATATCATGCCCATCAATTGGTGGGATAAAAGAGATGCTAAGACGTACCGGCAGCCGCTCCTTGTTTCAGACACTCAAGATCCGACGATCGAGTTGGCTTGGACACCTGCGCAGAATGCCCGATGGCCGTCTCCCTAAGGATATTCTCTACAGCGAACTCGCAAATGGAACAAGAAGCTGTGGTCGGCCAGTGCTGCGTTTTAAAGACGTGGCCAAATGGGATCTGATCGCTCTTGGCATCGATGTGAATGTGTGGGAGGAGCTAGCTGAAGATAGACCAGCATGGAGGCGTGCCTTGAGTAAGGGTGGTGAAGGACTTGAGAACCTTTGGTTCGAGACGCTGGCGCAGAGAAGACAAAACTAGTGACTACGTTTACTGTTGCTTGCATTAATCTTTCATAGATTGCTTGCACTTATAATTATCAAACTCCTTTAAGAATACTTAAGGATGGGCACAGTCTGCGGAGTTATAACTAAGGCAATCAACTAGCATCTATGCGATGTTCACGACTTCGGCTCATACAAACACTCTAGGTTACCTAATGTACTCGCCGAATTCAGCGTTTAATCGTTCATAATCCCCTCCATTCTCGTGATCCTGAGATAGAGGCAAAAGGAGCAAAAGGTGACTTTGTGACGGGGTTTGAATCTCATGACCAACAGGAATTGTTATCCTACACTGATGATTGTGTAAGCATGAAACACTAGTGTTAGTAGGTAAAAATGAATCATTTTTATTTAATTATATGTATACACAGACATGACAGAAAAGACACGCACAGAAACAGTTTATTTCAATAAAAATATAATTTATTGAACAAAATCAAAAATAAGTGATCACAAATTTAATAATTAATACTGGGTTGACATTCCCTTTGCTGTCTTTAATGCTAGGACCCTTCTAGGCATGGCATTGATCAGTTAACCAATATCCTCTTGAGGAATTTCTTGCCATATCTGATGCAATAATGCTAAAAGTTCAAGCATAAAAGATGACTTCCTTTTCTTTTTGCATAATTTCCGGTCATATGCTCCAAAGGCTTTCAGTTGGGTTTATATCTGGGGACTGACGTGGCCATGGAAGTTTATTAATCCCATTTTAGCTCAACCAATGTTGTGTCGCCCTAGCATAGTGACAAGGAGCTCCATCTTCCATAAATAGGGAGTTAACTTGGTTCATTTTATCACTTGGGAATATTGGTAGGAGTCCTTCATGTAATATTGAAACATATTTAGCAGAATTGATGTTTCCTTCACACTCCACCAGGTTTGAGCGACCATTACTCCAAATTGAACCCCATAACACCACTGAGACCCCCCCCCCCATGTTTCAGCGTTGACTGCAGTCTTTTTAAGTCAAACTCTTGCTGAGGGAGCTTCCATACCCATTCCACTGTCAGGCAATAATGCAAATTGTGACTCCTCAGAAAAAATGACCTTGGTCCAAAATTTAATAAGACCCTTCACCATCTCATGAGCCCAATCTTTTTCGCACCTGATATTTGCAGGACCAAGAAGAGGTTTCCTTCTCGCAACTCTACCATAGTAGCCCAGCTTGTGAATATACCAAATAGCAGTTCTGGGACTGACACGAGCTTGTGTTGCAATGTCAGAAGCTTTGCACCGAGGATCCTCTTCAATAGTTTATTTCACAAGATGCAAGGTTCTTTCAGAGCGTCTGGGGCGACCTGGATGAGGTTTTGTGCACTCTTTGTCCTCTCTTGTGAATTGTGCGACTACATCATTAACAGTAGAAATAGGTATTAAAAGATTTCCTGATATTTTGTATTGACAAAGAGTTTCTTCATTTTAACCTACGATTTGTCCTCACAGAAATTTTCATAGGTCTGATACTCCTTTGGTTTGTGGCACGCTTCAATTTGTTAGATGCAATTTTAATGAGATATTCAAAGATGTTTCTGCACTATTCTTATCTAAATATAAATAAGCATATATTAATCTTAGGAAAAATATTTATCTTAGTGTCTATTCTTTTCTGTGTGTGTGTGTGGGTGTGTGTATATATATATATATATATATATATAATAAAATAGAATACATATCATATACGTTTGAATGCCAAATCACAACGCTGTATCATGAAAATAAAATAAACAAATATTTTACGTTTGAAATTTATATATTTCGGAGCATCTCCATCTTCAGAATTTTGTATATTTATTTGTTTCTTTCTTTATTCTTCCTTCTTCTTTCTTGCCATGTTAAGTTGAAGAAAGATGGTATCTATGATAAGTATTCTATTTTATTCAAATTAAATCAAAGCTCCTAATATGGAACTCACACCACTTCCGTGTATATATATATATATATATATATATATATATATATATATATATATATATATATATATATATATTTTAGAGGAAACATCATTTAATCTAAATACCAAAAAACGGGCAGATGAAAATAAAATTTTTTTTCCTTAAGGCCTTATCGTCTGACCCTCTAAGAGGAGACGTCAGAATGATAGATTAAAAACTAAGAAAAACGAATGAGGGAAGTGGGGAATTTTGGTTGCAGTTGGAAGAACAGTGAGAGAAAAAAAAAAAAAAAAAAAAAAAAATTAAAATTCTCACTGTTCAGGTGGTTTTAAATCAATGAATATCTCCAACTGATGTCTAAGAATCTTTTGTCTACACAGGCTAGGTCGAGAGTTGTTAATAACTAACGCCTCAATGATATTGAGGTGATAGTTCGACCTAGCACTGTATAAAACAGAAAACCACCCATCGGAATATTGATCGGCACACCTATTTATACTCAACAAGTGATCGCCAATGGCAGACTCATGAGCCTGGGAGTGCCCGGATGCTCTCAAAACCTGGTGTAGTCGAATATCCCGAGGGATATGTTGGGATATTCTCATTTCTAATCTTTGGGACGTTTTGCCAACGTAGTCAGCTCCACACTGACAGACGAATTTATAAACAACAGAGTTCTTAAACTCTAAACTTCTAAACATAGTGAGATTAAAAACCCTGACATTAATGCTTGCCGTCTGGAGCTCTGAGCCACGAAATCTGCTGTATGTAAAGTGAGTAAATTATTTTAAGTTTTCCGTGTGTGTGTGTGTGTGTGTGTGTGTGTGTGTGTGTGCAAGAATTTCTAACTAGAATTTTTGCATTCCTCTGAATGTGCAATTCTTCACTGTACCCACCAGTTGTGTGGAAATGAAAGTCACTTTGTTTTATGAAGATTCATTTTGAAACTATTTTCTATATCAAGATAAACTTGCGTGACCTGAAATTCAATGAACCATACAATTCGGGAAAACAAAAACAGATTTGTGTATACGTTTACTTATGAAAGTCAGACGTTTTCATATTTACGGATGACCCAAATTATATTCGCCATTCTATTATAGAGATCACTGTGAATAATCTATATATCTATAAAAGTGAGAACGTGTGTGCAGACACTTCTCAACCTATATACTCAACGAATTTTTGATCTACAGATTTGAAATCTCGTATATAGGGTATTCAGCCATGGGGAAAACTTTTTAATCGTTTTTTTATCTATAAAAAAAAGGCTGCTAAGATGTTAAAATTGAAAAAAATTAATACATGAGGGGGGCATCAAATTTTTATCTGTTTGTCAACTGTTTCACAAATGCATATATGTGAATTGTTCATGTGACAAATTATTTATGTTAAGAATAAGTAGGTTTGAAAACACTTTTTAAAGATCGTGTCAACCTGGCTTAATGGTTATCGTACTTGACTCATCTTTTGGTTTTGGTTTCGATCTCGGATTGAGTATTTTTTTCTTTTTTGCATACAAGAAGCGAACTGTTTAGAAAAAAACAATACTCGCATGCACATGTCTAAGTTTCTTTCTTTTTTTTTTTTTTAACTTTATTTTTTAAAAAGGAAGTTAACGTTACGTTTAATACCTATGGTATTTCTGTTTATAATTATTGTGATGTTAGTTGTTGAATAATTAACGAGAAAGACAGCAACAATTAAATAAATATGTATTAACAAAAATACATAAAAGAGGAAAGTGAGCAACAACTTTGCTCACTGCTGGACTAGTCATGACGATCATACTCTCCGCATGTCTGTGTCTGATTCTTATGGTAAACCAGTTCTCATTATCCGGAAGTGACGTCATGGACGGAAGTGACATCATGGAATAGTTAATTATTCCTAGTAATAAGGGTGCGTCCCCAACACCCCACTTCCCAAGCTTTTTGTTCGTAAAACCTGTTAATACTTCTTACATTTCGGATCAATCGTTAGTGGATTGGTGACCTTTCTTTTCCAAACCGACCGTCTTAGTTCAGGTGCTGTTTGGGGAAGTTCGAGATTAAATGTATCAAAAATAGTGTCGATCAGTTCTTCCTCGAACGGTGGTGTATCGCTGGTGTCATCTGCATGATATCTTAATTAGTTTTGATGACGTTTATGGGTATGTTTCGGTCCTTGTACGATATATATACCATATCACTGACTCTCTTACTGATCATACCCACATCCCAGAGTAAGGTGTTATTTTTGTAACTTTTGAAGAAAACTCTGTCTCCTGGCATGAAACGTTTACTGGGATGCAAGTGGTCACTTATGGTATTGACTGTTTTGGTAAGAGTTTGTTAAAAACAGATCTCGCTTTCCGTGCGAACATAGTTTCCGCTGGTGAGGCCGTTGTTGGAGTGTTAGGATTAGGTGTAATCCTATACACATATAGGAATTGTTGAAAGTCTTTTTGGTCATCTGTTGAATTCTTTTTGGTCACATATATGGTAGGAGCTGCCCAATTACTGGTGCTCACTTTTAATAGTATTCCAGCCTTTTGTAGCCAATCCAGTTCCTTATCGATTTTCTCAGTTGCCGCAAACGGAACGTTTCATTTCTTCCTGAAAATGGTTAGAACATTTTTCCTTCAGTTTGATTCTGGCTATAGCTTTGGTATATCTTCCGAGACCCGATGAGAAAACTTCTGGAAATTTTTTCTTTAACTCATCCTTCAGTCATTGTGCCCTCATACCTTACGACAGAATTTTTCATAGGTTCGTCCCACAATTCAAATCGCTCCATCCAATCTGTTCCAAACAGGTTTTCGGATATCTTATGCACATAAACTTTCACTGTTTTGGTAGTGTCATTATACATCACAGGGAGTGTCAGTTCTCCCTCAAATTTTACTTTATCACGTGTAACTGCTCAAGCTGACTTGCTCGTCTTACGCATTGTTGGTTTCTTCAACCTTTTCTATGTCTGTAGGTTAATAATGGACAGGTCTGAGCTGGAGTCCAACTGTAACTCCACTATCTTATTGAGGATGTTGCCAATGATGTATTTCCACCGGTTCTTCTCCACTTTCTTTTTGAATCTTGTTTGTTGAACCCTGTCGTTTTTGTTCCTTTTGCCATACTCATTGCATATTTTGTTTTTGTAAAAACATCTAATGGTCCAATGTTGTCCGGTGCAACGGTTGCACTGTCTTGTGGGCAAATCTGGTTTGGAGATTGGATGACCACTCTTTGGTTGTGCCTGTTTTTTTTTTTTTTTTTAGTTTTTTTCCAATGAGAGTAATTCTTTGGTCTGAAACTAGTCCTTCGCATGTATGACACACCTAAATCCTCAATGTTTTGGGAGTTATTCTTTATACTAATTATACGTTGCCAATCTCCGGCCAACTTCTGGCGAATGAGTCCTTTGTTCTCTTTTGAATGTAGATAGAACTGATCATCTTATCTCTGTTTTTTTCTGAGATGAGACCCTGTGCAAAAATCAAATATTTGAAATCGTCCACTGATAATTCAGCTAGCTAAAAATCGTCACAGTGTTTAACAATAGACGCAGAGGTGAGATAGTCTTTGTTGTCGCGTTTTGCCAGGTTGAAACATTTTCATCTCTTGTAAAAAAGCATCTCGTTCAGGCTGAAATGTTCAGATAAAGTAGTAATTTCTCTTCTTGATCCTTCTGTTGAAGAAACAATTTCTCCTCCAACATATGTTGTGGCTGTGTTTGTTGCTGGATTTGATCTTTCAAACTTTGCTCCAACTTTTGTTTGTAATGCATTTGAACATTTAGTAATTGTGTAATTATGGCCTTAGAGTCTTCCATATTGGATATCCTTTCCAGGCAAACGACAAAGAAAAAATTTTTTTTCTGAAACTAGGCGAAGAAAAATCTCAGAGGCAAAAAAAGAACTTGCATATGTTGTTCAATGCTATAAATATCCATAATTAATTTCCAAAATATGATCTGTAAAATATCTGAAATAGAGAAAAAAATAATCAATAATGGTAAAATGACAAAGATTTTCAACCCTTCAATGACTTTTTGGATAACCTGCATTAAATGTAAGTCTCATGCCATTTCACATTGGATAAGTCTTAAGTAATTGGCAGTTGTATTCAGAGTATCGCCCTGCACTAAGAGTGCCACCTACAACTGAACTTTACATCTGTTATGCTACCGTTCCTCAAGGAATTCAACAAAATAAACCTGAAGATGGTCAGAGGTTACATGAGCCAAAATGTTGTGAAAATGACATTTAAGATGAGAGCATTAGTTTGAATAATCCAAATATATCTATTTTGTCTTCCAAAGAAGAACGAACTTAAAAGTATTTTTGAGATGTGGATTTTAACATTTTGGAAGACGTCATATCGATTTTTTTTTTTTTTTTTTTTTTTTTTTTTGCATCCATTCTTTCATTAAATCTTTTCAAAACTGCAAGTATTTTCTTAACAGACATTAAAAGAAAACGGGGAAAAAATTGAGAATGGGGTTAGTAAGAAAGAAAAAAAAAAAAAGAAAAACTCCCGAGCAATGCCAGATAGACGCAGCTCTGTGTAAAGAAATACTAAATAGTCAAAAAAAATGTGACTTTCAGTGATTTTTTTTTTTTTAATAGACTTTGAAAGAAGTCGTGTACCATTCAGCTTTGTTGTTTTGTTTTTGATAAGATAAGTTTTAAAAGAAATAGACGAAAGTGTATAAATAAAATAACCTTGTGATCCAACTTTTTTTGTTTTGCTTGCATTCCACAACTTATTCATGAATATTTAACTTGTTTTATTTTGCGTCTCTTTTAGATTCTCAAAAATTAAAAAAAAAGAAAAAGAATACATTTCATTATGTGTAAATTGTTTGAAGGTTAACCGATCGTTATCGTCATTTCACAATTTGTTGTTTATCAACAGCTATGAATCTCTATTATCCTCAAGTAACCTTTGGCCTTGATAAGCAGTTATTCATTTTCTATTATAAGATCCTTTTTGTCATAAATGATTAAAATCTCTACTGTTATATAAAAGGAACTTTTGTATCTGTGTGTTTATTCCCTTTGGACTCGAAAATGGCTTGGCCGATTTTTATGAAATTTCACACAAAGGTACTTTATGTGTCTAGCAGTGTTCTTAGATAGGTTTTATATTGGAATGTCTTCAATAAGTACCGATAATCAAAACAATCCAATGAAAGATTTGAATGATTTTGACCAAAGTTAACACCTTATATAGCTTAACATCGCAAACCTAAACGTAGATTCCATGAACAAAGCTTCTTTCTTAGAACTGCACGCCTGTGAAATTGTCTTCCGTTTTCCTGCTTTCCGGCTGACTACAATATGGTTGTGTTCAAGTCTAACGTAAATAAGTTCTTGATGAGCTGTTCTATAGAAGTTTTCAAATTTACCAAATTTTCATTACTAATGATTACTATATTGTCCAATGTCTACTGTACACTCTTTAACCCTTATCCTTGAGTGGCCTCTTGGCCTTGATAAGTGGTGATGCCTATGTAAAAAAAAAAAAAAGTGCATTTGAGAAGTTTTACTACCACACAAGCTGAAAGGTCCAACATATAAAATCAACAGTAGATTCTTTGATATGATGGGTGCATTCGAAATGAATATTTCTATTTTAAAGCACAATTGCACTATGATACTTGACTTTTTCATTTTAAACTTAAATTAATCCATTATCACCAAACAAGCAGTAAGGCCAGGCATATACTCAACAGTAGGTTCTTTGATATGACAAGGGCACGTTTGAAATGAATGTGCTTGTTTTAGAGCACAATTAAAGTATGATACTTGATTTTTGCATTTTAAACTATATATAAAAAATAATTTTATAAAATCAACAATAGATTCTCTACAGTGCAATGTAGACTACAATGTGGACTAAGTCACTGTGGGGAGGCATGTGAAGCTCAAAGTGCACTGTGATGGGTCCTCCAACTAGAGCAGGCAATCAATTGGTTTTATTGAAAAAATATGCTATTTCAACGATTGTTGATGACCATAACAATATTGGAGTGTGAAACATTCGTTAATTATCATTTAATCCCAAACAACGTTGCATCACCCTTCTAGTATTGACAGTCAGGCAAAATATTTAGAACTATTAGGACCCTTGAAAATTCTATGGAATGAGAAATATATCTAATCAACAAATATTTTTTCTGAATAGCGCAAATAGTTATTTTTTTGGATAAACAGTATTCTTTTTTTCTTTCCCTGTTTCTTTTGAATGTTCCCTTTTTTATGTAGCATTTCGCTGACATCTTTCTTCAGTGAAAAACTGCTGCACTTTGAAATTACTAAGAGTTCCTTTCTCACTTCATTTCACCAATCATCATATATTATTATTATAATGATTTATAATTTTCAACACGCTATTCATGGATGGTATACAAACTGTGGTGAGGTTTTTGAGTGGTGTCCTTTGGTGTTTGTTCCAGATTTCTTGGAACTGATGTCATGCTCTCAGGATAGCTGTTTCATTGGGGGGTTTCTCTGAAACTGTTCATCTCCTCTTGATATAAGTATTGTTGTTCCTATTTACAATGCCTCCCCACGGGACAGAGTTAGACACCAGGGTCGTTTTTTAACGTGGAGAAAAGGAACAAAAATAAAAATTGTCTCAGACGTGAACGATTTCTCCTCCACTGACAGAGAACAAGAAATTGAAGTGCAGCATCTGAAGAACAGATACTACACTGTGATCTTGTTTATATATTTTATTGAGAAAGAAAAAATTGAACATAAAAAACGTACAAAAAATTCAATTCAACAAAATTAGGCACAAGGCTCTACAAGAAATTGGGAGGGGGAGGGTACAGGGTCTTTTTGACTACGTAACAGATGAGGCTTTGAAGTCTTACTCTTGACTGGCAACATTTACCAAAATACCTCAATCACTCTGTGGATCCTAATCTAACTAATAACCCCAGCGTTCAATGTAAAATTTAACTATGTACAATTTGTATATTCATTTCTGTATGTTGTGTGTGCATTTTTTTTTTTTTTTTTTTTTTTGTGTGTGTGTGTGTGTGTGTGTGTAAGAAAATAAAGTTCGATTTCATTAGAAAGAGTTCTTGAATTAATTGGCATAAAATGTTCGTGGAGTGGGAAAAAACTAATGAAAATGTTCATTTCAAAAAAAAGGAAAAAACTACTAATGTGTTGTTAGTAAGACCCCCCTGTACTATTCTATGTGGCTAGATCCCCCACTGTTTTCCGGGGAACCGAAAACAAGCAGAGCATCCCTAATGGGGTTTGGGGAAGTCGCCTTAATGGAGGTGGGAGAAAATAAAGCAACGGATGGAGGGGGTAGGAAGGTGACCTCTGAGTAGGGGGATGACCGGGGGCATCAGAAAATAAAGATGAGGAGCAGGGGGGTTGGGCAGACTCAGAGGTTCTCTAATACCAAAAAATAAAATCAGGAACAGGATCTCATTTGTACCACCAGTCAAGAGTTACTTTACTGAACTTATAATGCTAACCTAGGCGGGATGGGTTCCGTAGGACCCAGCACCGCCCATGCCATGCCTAAGGAGGGAACACGTATTGAAACTTGGCTCCTCGACGGATGCACAAACTAGTGCTGTGCACCCACCTCTTGTCAAATTCCACTCTAGGCAACCTCTTCCAATCGCATCTGATCTTTACTTTAAGCAAATGTTTAAAGTAAATGATCAGATCCCGATCAGGAACAGATGTCCCTTCGTGGACCAACTTGAGGCGCGTGATCCAAATGGTCATACGCGCTACTGCTAGGATCGCCAGGAAAACCAAACTTTCCTCCCTGGGGAACGGCGGCTCCATGTTGTACACAAAAGTTCCTACGTCGAGATCGAGCAGACACTCGGCATCGATGCGAGCTGTTACCCCCTCGACGTACCTTAATAGGGGCTGTATCCGGCTGCAACTAAAAAACGCGTGCTCGATTGTTTCGGGCTCACGTTCGTCACAGCACGGACAGAAGCGGCTGGTATGTTCTTTATACCGGAAAAGTACGTCGAAGAGGGGCAGCGCATTTCGGACCAGTCGCCAAGTCAGGGAGAATTCCGAGTTATTCAGAATCTCCCGTCCCGGCGCCCAACGCCATTGAGAACGGACAACCTCCATCGACCATCCCATCCGCCTACAAAGTGGATCCTTTGCGGTCCCCTCCACTAAATCCCGATACAGTTTCTTCCTTGGCTGATCGAGGACATTGGTCCCCGGCAAAGCTCTAAGAGCGGTTCGGCATTCGGAGAAGAACTTGGACTCCCCCTTTGGTCTACGACGACCTTCTACCGAAGGGTTGGGTTTGAGATTGGGAAACGAGTTCTCAACCACAGGGACCCAAGGAGCGTCTCCTTCAAGCGAACAACCCAGGAAAGCCAATCTCTCGGCGTTTCTATGACACAAGAGACTGGGCTGACCCAGGCCTCCCTCGCTCGGATTTTGAACACAGACCTCTCTGCAGACATAATGCTTACCCTCGTTCCACAAAAGTGAATCGAGGCGCCCTTGTAAGCGGGTTAGTCGTTCTGCAGGGAGAGGAAGTACAGACAAACGGTAAAGGATGAGCGGAAAGACGTATGTAGCACACGCCTCCGCCCGACCCTTCAAGGACAATTTCCTTCCAATCCAAGTCTTTACTGACGATTTGACCTTAGACTGTACTTCCGACCAATTCTTTTCCAGCTGAAGTCCCGGTCCAAACCAGACACCGAGAATGCGGACCGGTCCATCGGTCCAGCTGAAAATACCTGGAAGCGAGTTTACCCCGGTCCAGGCCCCCAACCGCAGGCCAACAGACTTGCTACGGTTGAAGATGGCCCCTGTTACTTCTTCGTATCGAGCGAGCGCCTCGACCACCGCTTGAACGTCCGTGAGGCAAGACACGAACACGGTGACGTCATCGGCGAACGCGGAAACCCTGGCTCGTGTGCCTCCAGGGAGAGCTATTCCGCGCAGGACTGGTGTAGCCGCCTCGTCCCTTAACTTGCGAAGGAGGGGTTCCAACGCCAGGACATACAACAGAGGCGACAGCGGACAACCCTGTCGCACCGACCGAGAGACAGCGAATGACTCCGACAGCTTACCGTTGATCTGCACCGCTACCGTCGGCCCGTCATACAGAACAAAGATCCACTTGCGGAAGTCCGGATTAAATCCGGCGGCCTCTAGCACAGATCCTAGGAACCGATGGTCGACCCTATCGAATGCCTTGGACTGATCCAAACTGATCAGCGCGGCTTCGGCGTCGTCTTCTGTCCCCTCTATGATCGAGCGTATCAAGTGCAAATTGTCTTGAATCGATCTCCCCTTCACAGCATAAGTCTGGTCCGGTTCGATCAAGTCAGTGATGACAACCTGCAAGCGATTGGCAAGAATCTTTGCCAAAATCTTTAACTCTGTGTTTAGCAGAGTCAAGGGCCTAAAATCATCAAAGTTTTCCCTCCCACCATGCCGTTGACCTTTCCTCAGCAATGTGATCACACCCTTGGTCACCTGTCCAGGGATGGAACCCTGGGCAAACCAATGGTTGAACATATCCTTCAGAATAGGGACCAACATGGGCGACAGCCTCAAGTAAAACTCGTAGGGTAAACCATCAAGCCCCGGGGATTTGTTATAGCCGACCTGCTTCAACGCAGTAATGACCTCATGTTCAGTAATAAGACCATCACAGCTAGCCGCCCGAGCCGCCGTGAGGCGGGGCGAGTCAGCCAAATAGCTGCCAAACTCATCAACCCTGAGTCCGGGTAGTTGGGTGAAGCGCACCGATAGATGCTCCCGAAACCCCTTGCAGATCTCCCGAGTCGATACTAAGGGGTGTCCTTCCAGGTTATGTACTTTACGAATGTACCCATCCGAACCGCGCCTTAAAGCAGCCTTACGCTCAACAGCGTCAACATTCACAGCCTCGTTAGAAACTTTCTTTAACCTAGCCCTAACTACTTGACCTTCATACCGCTCGCTAGCCAAGCGGTTGAGATCTTGTTTAGCTAGTGCTAACTCTAGGGGGTCCCCCCCCTCCACCGCCCGGGTCAGCTTATCCTCTAAACGCTTCTTTGCCTTAGCCTTATCTATCGCGAGGCGTTGGCTATACTGGACAGAGAAGCGCCTAATTTTGGCCTTGAGACTAACCCACCACTTACTCCCTGTAACCGCCCCCACTAAAGCCCGCTGAATTAGCTCAGTGACCTTCAACCGGTAGTCCTCCAGCTCCAACAAGGTGCTGTTGAACTTCCAGTATCTGGCCAGTTTAGGCCTAGCACTTAAGTTCAAACGGGCCATAACAAGTTTATGGTCCGAGTGTCCTAGCAAGTGGAACGTGGGGCAAGATAGGAAGTCTACATCGCCTCTTCTAACTAACATCCGATCCAAGTAAGTGCTTGGATGGGAAGGCACTACAGGATGCCACGTCCACATCTCCCGCCCCGGATGATCCAGACGAAATCTGTCGACGAGATCGCACGAGGCCATCAGGTCAGACAGACTGCTGTCACACCACGCCGACCCGCTAGTCCCCCCGACCTTATCTATTTTGGGATCAAGGATTGCATTCCAATCCCCCATTAAAACTAACCGTTCCGGATCCACTAAGAAGCCCTCCAACCGTCGAAAAAAGGTTGCCCTCTCTACAGCAGCATTGGGAGCATAAACAGCAACAATCCGAAAAACACTACAATTAACAGCAACATCAACAACAAGCGCCCGCCCGTCCTCGCCTGCGTGAACAACATTCACCGACGCTGACAGGGTGCGACTCACTAGCAAGGAGATTCCACGACTATAGGTATTGCCATATGCTGAGTAGACATCGTAATCGTTTACCAGCACCTGACAATCCCCGTCACAAACAAAGTGGGTCTCCTGGATAGCGGCAATATCTACCTTGAGAGACACCAAGTCTCTCACAACGCGCGAGGCCTTGCTTCGACACCTGATGCCCCTCACATTCAATGTAGCCAAGTTCAAAGACATGATCACTTACCTCAAGCACTGTCACAGACGGGTCTGAAATCCTGGGCAGTGAGGACATGGCAGGCCTGGCCAAGGCTGCCGGTAAGTAAATCCGATGAAGGTGATCCATCCTTGGCCACGCCCCCCACGTCCAGGGGGAAGGTTAGTTTGAGTGCCCTGTATAGCGATGGGTGTACATACATGGGGATTCTACCCTCACATTTAAAGAAAATGTTGGTCAGTGAAGGATGGTCCCTATCCACCAGCTGCTGGCCTGGGATCGCATTCTTCGCTGCCTTAATCATTGCCCACATTCCTCCAGTCCTAGCGTCCTTGTTGACCCTAACGAAAGTGGTCAACAAGGGAGCGTCCTTGAATTTAGTGGGGTCTGTTACTAGGTCTCCACCGACTTTTTCAAAGTTTTTGAGTTTATTGTACCGGACCTTCTGTTGTCCTTTAAGGTCCGGAGCCGGTTGGAGAGGGTCTGTTTCACAAATCCTGCTTCCTGGCAGGAAGGGGAGCTTTTTGGTCCGTTCAGTGCGGACTTTGGGAGTGAGGGAGGGGACCTCTTTTGGTTGATGGGGAGGCTGAGCGCTTGGGGAGGGGGTAGCCTGCTCGTTTTCTTCTTTTTGGCTCCTGTCACGGGATGAGGGGCGGGAAGAGTTTCTTGGGGCCTTTATAGGAGAGGGGGAAGGTTGTTCGGGTTGCTGGGGTGTTGGGATCACAGGGGGCTCATCCTGTGTTGTTGTTGCGAGGGAGTCCTTCTCAGTCTCAGTGGGGGTAGGAGGGTTTGCGCGTGTCTTGCGGCTTTTCCTCCTCCTGGCCCTCCTGATCTCTGTTGCGCTCAGGGCCATAGAGACTGTTGTTGTCTCTTCCTCTGCCTCTGACGCGGCCTCCTCCTCAGATTCTGGTAGTTTCCTCTTGTTTGAGGAGGAGGGTGTCTGTGTGTCCATTTTCTCCGTCTCGCTCTTCGGTTGTTCTTGGTCTTGGGTGACTGTCTGCAAGGATGGCTGTTTGTTGATCTTGCCTTTCTTTACGACCGTCACCCAGCCTGTCGGTGCCTCTGGAGGATTTGCGGCCGGCGCGGGAGCAGCGGCTTGATTTGTTGTCACGCTTGTTCCCGCCGCTTTTGTGGGCTTCTTCCCTCCATTCCTCTTTGGACAGTCCTTCGCCATATGCCCTTGTTGTGTGCACAGCCAGCAATGAGGCCTCCTCCCTTCCACTATAAGGGAGAGTGTCCACTCTCCGAACTTGAGTGTGGCTGGGATGGCGTAGAATCCAGCCTTGTCCAGGACCATCTGTATTTTGTAGTCCCCGGTCATGATGTTTCTTAATCCGCGGACCGGGGTGACTTCCTCTACGTCTCCATACTGGCTTAGGATAGCCCCCAGTTGTTTGGCCTCCATATAGCAGGGGACGTTTAGAGCAGAAACATTTGCTCTCCTCTTGTTCATATAGATGGGTTGGAGCTTTATGTTCCTGCTCTGATGGCAGGTCCTGGACAGCCTGACTGCGTCTTCGGAGGTGGGGAGCAGAACATCCCACTGTGCGTAACTCCTTCTACAGATGTAGTTGGCGGAAATGTTCTGCTCCAGCAACACGTTCATCATGGTGTCCTTGTTGACGCCCGTCAGACCCCTTGTCTTGGTGTCTGAAGTTATCAGCGAGAGCACTCTTTTCTCCAGAACTTCCACTTGACCTGGGAGGGGTTGGATGTTGTTCCCCTGGGTATACTCCTTGTAAGTGGAGTCGAAGAGTGCTCTGTAGTCTTCGGGCGTCAACTTCCCTTGCTGCTCTTTGGGGCCCCATGCCGGTCCTCCATCCTGGTGGGTGTCAGCTGGACTCGGGTTGGGGGGCGTAGCTGGTGTTGTGGGGATCTCTCTTGTTATGGGCATTTTTGGTTTCGGAACTGGGCCGTTACCAGGCAAAGTAGGCCATTGTGTCTTTGGCGTTGTTTCGTCCTGGCTTGGTTTGCTTTCCGGGCCGCTCCCTTTTCTTATTTTCTTCCTTTGCTGGGTGGCTGTCCCCTTGGGGGATGGAGGTGTCTCCCCTTCTGGTGCCGTGTTCCCAGCTGGAGCCTTGGTGGGTACTGTCAAGGGTGTCTCTCCTTCCAGCTTGCTTTTGTTACCACTGGCCGGAGAGTCACCCCTTTTCCGTATTTGGTCCTCTTGGGGAGTGTTGGGGGGCCAATCACTGTCTTCCCCGCCGAATAGTGAGCAGATGGAGGCTATTACGTCTTCATCCAGCGCCTCGGTTTGGTCTGCGGTGCTGATTTCCTCCTTTTCTGTTGGGGAGTCGCCCTTTGGGGGAGCGGGGGATGGGTTCCCCGGTCTTCCTCCCTTGGTTCTGCCGTCCTGGGGTGCAGCTGGTTGGCTGGGTTCTGCACTTTCCCCAGCTAGTGACTTAACGGCAGCTTTTTCCGCTGGGTTGCCCTCGTGGGGAGCGGTTGCAGGTGCTTTTTGGGGGGTCGCCGCGGGCTGCGGCCCTACCCTCCCGCTTTCTTCCAAGGTCGTTCGCAGTTGAGATGCTGCGCATTTGGGGTGACGTACCCCTCCTGCCTGGCATCGTGGCGGTTGCACTGGCCGCTGGCGCAGACCAAAGTGTAGTGGGGGAAAAGAAAACCCAGGGGAATGGAGGGGGAGGAGGGGGAGGAGCGGACTTTGAAGAAATTAGAGTTTTTGACTTCCCCTCACGGGGATGTCGGGGTAGCAGCTCAGATCCCCCCGCGAGGGGGGAGAGCAGAGAAGAAAGACGCAGTGGGTGCTAGCGGGTCAGAGTGCCGCGTCGCAATTAAGAGAGAGAGGGGATAGGCATCCCTGCCCACAGAGGGGAGCAGAAACGAAGCACCCGCCCTACCCCACGTCACCCTACCCACTAACTTACCCCAACGGAAGCGAGAAAGAGAACCCTGTCTGCTCGATCCACTGGGAGAGCAGCGAAGATAGACAAAGTTTGGGCCTGGCAGGTCAGAGTGCTGCTCAGGCAATTAAGTGTTGAGAAATTAGACCATCCCAGTCTCGAGAAGTGAGACCGAAACGAAGAAAAAACAACATGCAAAAACAACAAATGAAAAAAGAAGGTCTCAACTACCAGCGATAGTGGTGTTGGTCCCGAGATTCCAGTCTCCCAAAAAAGGGGATCGGTTTCTGGGTCCAAGCTCCCACAAATGTGGAGTCGGTCCTTTAGGTCCTGACTCCCCAAAGGAGGGGGTCGGTCCTTGCTAACAAAAGTTAGTAAGAAAAAACACCTTAACCTAGCCCGAAAGCCCGGTGGTGGGTCAAGTTTAGTAACTGAGAGAACAGATACTACACTTTGAGATATTAAATCTTTTATTCATGTTAAAAAATACAGTAAAATTAACGGTGAACAAAAAACTTAGGCACATGGCCAACTCAAAAGGGGGGATTTTGGGGGTCGTTGGTCATCCTTGTCACTCCAGAACTAAACAAAGTCAAAAGTTTCTCCCAGCTAGTATCTTCTTTCACCATAATACCGCATTCACCCTTTCGTATTGGGGGACGTCCTAGTAACTCCCAATTTTTAAAACATTTTTTATTGACGTGTAAAAACAAAAAAGATAACAATAAAATGGTAACAATAATTCATTTGTGTCGAGGGCGGGGGAAGAAAAAAACAAAAGGTGATTAGTAGGACCCTCCCAACCCCGTCTAATTGATAGACTGCCCGTTCCACTAGGTTTGTAAAAGGAACCTCGCTTCTGCGGGTCAGTCTCTAGGTGGGGATGCCCTCTAGATGGGGGTGGACGGAGAAAAGAAAATTTTTGTGGGTAAGGGATGGAGGTTAGTTTGTATTTCTTTTTCTCCAAGATGGGTAAAATTTAGAGGAAGGGGTGAGAACAAAAATTGCAGGTAAGAGGGGATGGGGATCTTGGAGGCTTCCTAATCGGGGAGGGATGGAACACACACTCAGCTAGCTGAGAGACTACTTGTTTAATTTTACTTTACAGAACTGCGCGTTCCACACCTAGGCGGGGAACACGTATTCAAATTTGGCTCCTCTTCGTACACACAGACTTGCCACATGTATCCATCTTCTGTCAAATGCCGCGCGATGCAGCCTTCTTCTATCACATCTGATCTTCACCCGTAGTTGGTGTTTAAAGAACGCGATCAGATCTTGATCAGAAAAAGACAACACCCCCCGGCAACCTTGCAGACGCGACGTCCAAATCACCATTCTCGCCACGGCCAGGATCGTAACGTAGACCATTTGTCTTTCCCGGTCCCACGGCGGCCTCACGTTGTCCACAACATTGGATACAGTAATTGGGCGAGGATGCTCAGGATCGATGCGAGCCGTCACCCCACTGACATACGACCAGTACTGGCGGAGTTCGCGGCAATCGAAGAAAGCGTGATCCGTAGTTTCCACGGCCGTTGTCCCACAACGGGGACAATCAGGCGACTCCAAAAACCCAGAACTGCATTGTATGTTGTTGAGTGGAAGTGCATTTCGGGCCAATCGCCAGGTCAGAGAGAACTCCGAATTGTTCAGATGACTCGAACCTGGCGCCCAGCTCCACGCGGAGTGGATCTCACTCTGCTGCCACCCCAAACGCGCGCATAGCGGGTCGTCAGCGGCCCCCTTCACTAGATCCCTGTGGAGTTCCCTACGGGTAGCAGTCACAAGGTCACTGGACCTTGGTAGTCGTTTTAGCGCGGCTCGGCACTCTTTCATGTAGGCAGATTCTCCCCGCGGCCTGCGACGGCTCTCGATGGAAGGGTCGAGAACGAGGTCGGGGAAGGCGGCAGTAACCACGGGGTGCCACGGTTGGTCCTCCTGCATATAGTGGCTCAGGAAGGCCAGCCTCTCAGCATCTCGATGACACTTCAAGTCCGGCATTCCCAAGCCTCCCTCACACGGACGTTGAATACAGACCTGTCTGCTCACCCAGTGTCTTCCTCTGTCCCAAAGGAGCGAGGACAAGAGTTCGACAAGAGCTTTTAGGTGTTGTGCAGGCAGGGGAAGTACGGCCAGTCGGTAAAGGATGAGAGGAAAGACGTAAGTGGCGCACGCCTCAGCTCTACCCTTTAAGGAAAGTTTCCTAGGAAGCCACGAATTGACTGCAGCCTCCACCTTTGACCGTACCTCCAACCAATTCTTGTCAAGCTGGAGACCCGGTCCGAACCACACGCCGAGGATCCGGACCGGGCCATCTGTCCAGCTGAAGGGCGCAGGGAGGTTTGCGTTGCCACTCCATGCGCCCAACCGCAGTCCTACCGACTTGTTGCGGTTTATCTTGGCCCCTGTGATTCTTTCGTACTGTGTGAGTGCCTCCGACACGACCTCAATGTCTCTGAAGCCCGACACGAAGATCGTGACATCATCGGCGAACGCGGATACCTTGGCAGCTGAGCCGCCAGGCAGAGCCATTCCGCGCAGGGCCGAATTTGCCTCCCCATGTCTCAGCTTGCGGAGAAGAGGCTCCAAAGCCAGGACATAAAGCAGGGGCGACAGCGGACAACCCTGACGAACCGACCGAGAGATAACAAAGGGTTTCGAGCGCTTTCCGTTGACTTGCACGACAGCCATGGGCTGTCGATACATTATGGAGATCCACTTGCAAAAGTCCGGTTTAAAACCGGCGGCCTCTAAGACAGATGCCAGGAAACGATGGTCGACCCTATCGAAAGCTTTGGACTGATCTAAGTTTATCAGCGCGGCTTCCGTGTCGTCATCTATTCCCCCCTCTAGGATCATGCGGATCAGGTGCAAGTTGTTCTGAATCGATCTCCCCTTCACAGCGTAGTTCTGTTCCGGTTCAACCAACTCGTCGATAACAACCTGCAGCCGATTCGACAGGACCTTGGCCAAAATCTTCAACTCTGTGTTTAGCAGAGTTATGGGCCTGTAGTCGTCTAACTCTTCCCCTCTATGCCCGTCACCTTTCTTCAGCAATGTGATCACTCCCTTGGTCACCTGCCCTGGGATGGATCCCTGAGCAAACCAATGGTTGAACATATCCGTCAGAAGAGGCAGAAACATGGGCGACAGCCTCAAGTACAGTTCGTATGGCAGACCATCAAGTCCTGGCGATCTGTCACAGCTGACCTGCTTCAGCGCAGTAAAGACCTCCCGCTCCGTCACCCGGCCCTCGCAACTAGCCGCTCTAGCCGCCTCGAGGCGGGGAGAGTCGGCCAAATAGTCGCTAAACTCAAGGACCGGAAGATCGGGCTGCTGCGTAAAACGCTCCTCGAAATGTTCTCGAAACCCCTCGCAGATCTCCCGAGTCGATTCCAGGGTGCGTCCATTCGGATGTTTGATTTTTGCAATGTATTTGTCCGAGCCACGCCTAGAAACCTCACGGCGCACGTCTGCATCAGAATTGACTGCTTCGTTGCCTATCTTTCTAAGCCTAGCTCTAACTACTTGGCCTTCGTAACGCTCGCTAGTCTCGCGTAGAAGGTCCTGCTTAGCTAGTTCCTGACTAACCCTATCACCCTCCCCCGTAGCCTGGGCTAGTTTCTGCTCTAGCTTCTTCTTCGTCTTGGCCTTATCTAGTGCGAGGCGCTGGGCATACTTGACGGAGAAGCTTCTGATCTTGGCTTTGAGACCTAACCACCACTTACTCCCGGTAACCGCCCCCACTAGTGCCTTTTTAATCAATTCTCTTAACTGATCTTGGAAGTCTTGTATCTCCAGAAGGGAGGTGTTTAACTTCCAGTACCCCGCTAACTTAGGCCTATTTCCTAGCTTCAGCCGAGCCATAACTAATTTATGGTCCGTCTGGCCTAGCCAAGTGAACGTGGGACAAGATAAGAAGTCTACTTCGCCTCTCCTAACTAACATCCTGTCCAAATAGGTATTTGGATAGGAGGAAACGCTATTGGTCCACGTCCACATCTCCCGCCCCGGATGCTCGAACCGAAACCTGTCGACCAGACCGCATCTAGCCATCAGATCAGCCAGGCTGGACTCGCACCTCTCCGATCCTCTAGCTCCGCCTCCTACCTTATCTATGTCGGGGTCTAAGATGGAATTCCAATCCCCCATTAGCACTACCCGCTTCCGACAATCTACAAACGCGTCAAGCTGACTGAAGAATGAGACCCTCTCACGAGCGGTGCTGGGCGCATGAACCGCAATCACCCGAAACACAGAATCTTTTACGGCAACATCGGCCACAACCAGCCTGCCCACCGCATCTCTATGGACAACGTCGACCGTCGCCGACAGGGTACGTTTAACCAGCACGGAAACTCCCTTCCCCCGCGGGCTGCCATATGCTGAGAAAACCTCAAAATCTCTGGCCAGCACCTGACAGTCCACAGAGGAAACGAAATGCGTCTCCTGAATCGCAGCCACATCCACTCCCAGGGACAAGAGGTCGTGCCGGAGGCGAGCCGCCCGGCCCGGTGATCTCAAGCCCCTCGCATTCAAACTAGCCAAATTCAAAGCCATGGTACCTACCTTAGGGTGTGTTACACTCAGCTCCGAAGTCAGCCGGGGAAAGGACACCGACGTTATGTGCCATGCTCAAGGTGGTCAGGTTTTTCATATCCTGACCTTCTCTCGCAATGCCGCCGACGTCCAAAGGATAAATTAATTTTATGGCCCTGTAGAGTGACGGATGGACCAACACGGGGACCCTTCCCTTGCATTGTTTTGACAGTTCATCAAGAGAAGGGTCATTTTTTTTCACCAGTTCAATTCCCGGAAACGCCCCTTCAGCGGCCTGCAGCCTTGTCCACAAGTTGGTCTTGCAGGCCTCTGGAGTTCTGACAAAAGTTATTAGGAGTGGGGCGTCCGGGAAATTTAAGGGGATATTTACATTTTTCCCCTCTATCTGTTTGTAATCGAGCAGAGGTTTTAAGTTTTTCCTCTGCCGATGGGAAATGTCTGTGGCCACAGATAGAGAGTCTACATTACATAGTTCCTCGGGGGCAAGGACCTTTGGTCTGCAAGAGGCAGAGGAGTCTCTCCTCTCCCTCGGTTCATTCTTTTCATTTTCTTTTTGGGGTAGTGGCTCAGTTTGCCTTGGTGTGGGGACGGGTGTTTGTGTGGTGCCTGGTGTTGGTGTTGGTGTGGTGTCTGGTGTTGGTGCGGTGTTTGGTGTTGGTGTGGTGTCTGGTGTTGGTGCGGTGTCTGGTGTTGGTGCGGTGTCTGGTGTTGGTGCAGTGTGTGGTTTGGGGGTGGAAGTGGATTTTGTTGTTAGGGGTGGTGTATGTTCACAGGGAGTGGGGGCCACCTTTTCTTCCTCTTTTCTTCTTTTGTTTTTCTTTTTCATTCTTTCGAATGAACCGGGGAGAGGTGAGGTTGAGTTCCTCTCCCTCTCACTTGCGGATTCATCCTCAGAGGAGCAGTCTTTTCTCCGCTTGATCCCCGTCTCGATTGGTGTGGGGACCGTTGGTTGTGTCTGCTCCTCTATTTGCTGCTGCAGCTGTTTTTGTTGTTGCTGGTCTCGCTCGTGTCGTTGCTGCTGCTGCTTCTGCTGCACTTGCTGATTTTGCTGCTGCAGTAGTTGTTGCTGCAGTTGTTTCCGCGGCATTGGCTGTGGTGGCTGTTGTTGTTGCTGCATTTGCAGAGGCTCCTGCCTCGATTTTTGGGCTGGTGGTGGGACGGTGGCAGAAGGGATTATGTGTTTCCACTTTTGTCTCACCACCGTGCTCCATTCTTCCCCCTTGGCCTCCTGGGTGGTTTGGGTTTTCCTTGGAGCTGGGGTTGGTGCTGCAGTTGCAGGGGTTGTTGCCGCCTGTTTTGGTGCGGGCGTTGTCTCAAGGGTTGTGACTGCCTTTTGGGTTGTTGGATTAGGGGTTACCCTTTGGGGGCAACTCCTAGCCATGTGGCCCTGCTTTTGGCAGAACCAACAGTGTGGACGACGGCCCTCCACCACTACCGTTATGCTGGCGTCTTTGTATGTCAGCAGCGGTGGTATTGCCCGAAAACCTTCCCTCTTCAGCCTCATTGCTATTGTGTAGCAGCCCAGGTGAGTCCCAGTTTTTGACCGTACTGGGGTCACCTGTTCTACCTCACCGTACTGGCTGAAGAGGCATCCTAATACTTCCGCAGGTATTTGGGTTGGCACATTAAATACCTGCACCCGAGTCCTTCTCTTGCCCTGGTATTCAGGTGTTAGTTTGACTCTCCCATGCTTTATTTCTTGGAGGGAGAGTCTCTCCGCATCATCCTTGGTGGGTAGGAGGATGTCCCACACAGCGGAGCTCCTCTGGTACAGGTATCGTACTGGGATGTTAAGTTTGTGGAGAAGCCCCGCCATGTCTTCCTTCTTCATTCCTAGGAGCCGGTTTTCCGGTATATCGGAAATGGCAAAGGACAGGACTCTGCCCTCAATCGCCTCCCAGGCACCCGGTATGGGTTTTATATCTGCCCCCTCTATGTATTGTCTGTACTTTGTCAGGTACAGGTCTCTATACTCTTGAGGGGACAGTTGTTTTTCTACGGTCTTCCCCCACGCACACCCTCTTGTTGGTGTTGGTATGGGGTCTTTAGTGGGGTTAGACCGTTTTTGGTCTTTTATGGAGGTCGCCCCTGCCTGTTTCTTGGCGACGCTTCCTGCCTCCCCAGATGTCCTGGTCAGTCCTTTTGTGGGAGTGTCACATTTTTGAGCTGCGGCTCCCTTTTTAGTGTCTTTTTCGGGAGCAGCTTCCCGTTTTGGGGAGTCGGCCTCTTGGGGAGCATGATCGTTTTTGTTTACTTTGAGGTCATCTGCCCCTTCCTCGTTTGTGAGGTCCAGGCGGTATGCCCCCTCATTTTCTTGATCTGCTCCCCTTTTGGGAGAGCAGCCCTCTTGGGGAGCGCTGTCCCCTTTATTGTCCTTTTGGTCTGGCACCTCCTCCTTTTTGTGGTTGGAGTGAGATGCTACGACCGATTTTGGTTTTGCTCCCCTTTGTGGGGAGTCGCCCTCGGGGGGAGCTGTTGTTAAATTTTCCCCCTCCTTGGGAGCGTCCAATGGTGTCATACCCGGGCGGTACGCCCCATCAGCAGTTGTTTTTTCTCCTGTTGGGGATTCGTCCTCTTGGGGAGCAGTAGCCCCCTGGCTGGGGGTATCCATATTGGTGGGCCCCTGGCTGAGGGTATCCATATTGGTGGCCCCCGGGCTGGGGGTGTCCGTTTTGGGTCCCTCTTTTAAAAAATTCACTGAAAAAAGTGACGTGGAATCGGCGTCCAAAGTGGGGAGCCGACTTTGGCGCCAAAAAGAGGTGGCGCCAAAGGGCGGCAAGAGGGGAGATAGAACTGAGAGAGGGAGTGGGAAGTTAGTGGAGGGAAGAGAGAAGGTGTTTCCGACCCTCCCTCGCGGGAAGGTCGTAAATTATCAGCTCGGATCCCCCCCCCGTGGGGGAGGGGGAGAGCAGAGAAAGACAGACAAAGTGGGGGTGCGGACAGAACGCGACCCAAAAAGCTTGTCAGGTGTTCCGGGCACGAGAATGTGTCGCCAGAACAGCACTGCCTCGCACGATGTAGGTATCAGAACAGATACTACACTTTGAGATATTAAATCTTTTATTCATGTTAAAAAATACAGAAAAAAAAATCAACGATGAACAAAAAACTTAGGCATATGGCCAACTCAAAAGGGGGGATTTTGGGGGTCGTTGGTCATCCTTGTCACTCCAGAACTAAACAAAGTCAAAAGTTTCTCCCAGCTAGTATCTTCTTTCACCATAATACCGCATTCACCCTTTCGTATTGGGGGACGTCCTAGTAACTCCCAATTTTTAAAACATTTTTTATTGACGTGTAAAAACAAAAAAGATAACAATAAAATGGTAACAATAATTCATTTGTGTCGAGGGAGGGGGAAGAAAAAACAAAAGGTGATTAGTAGGACCCTCCCAACCCCGTCTAGTTGATAGACTGCCCGTTCCACTAGGTTTGTAAAAGGAACCTCGCTTCTGCGGGTCAGTCTCTAGGTGGGGATGCCCTCTAGATGGGGGTGAATGGAGAA
Source organism: Euprymna scolopes (assembly GCF_053919585.1). Taxonomy (NCBI): domain Eukaryota; kingdom Metazoa; phylum Mollusca; class Cephalopoda; order Sepiida; family Sepiolidae; genus Euprymna; species Euprymna scolopes. The sequence goes on from NC_136519.1 coordinate 34,380,307, forward strand.
AAGAAAATTTTGTGGGTAAGGGATGGAGGTTAGTTTGTATTTCTTTTTCTCCAAGATGGGTAAAATTTAGAGGAAGGGGTGAAAACAAAAATTGCAGGTAAGAGGGGATGGGGATCTTGGAGGCTTCCTAATCGGAGAGGGATGGAACACACACTCAGCTAGCTGAGAGACTACTTGTTTAATTTAACTTTACAGAACTGCGCGTTCCACACCTAGGCGGGGAACACGTATTCAAATTTGGCTCCTCTTCGTACACACAGACTTGCCACATGTATCCATCTTCTGTCAAATGCCGCGCGATGCAGCCTTCTTCTATCACATCTGATCTTCACCCGTAGTTGGTGTTTAAAGAACGCGATCAGATCTTGATCAGAAAAAGACAACACCCCCCGGCAACCTTGCAGACGCGACGTCCAAATCACCATTCTCGCCACGGCCAGAATCGTAACGTAGACCATTTGTCTTTCCCGGTCCCACGGCGGCCTCACGTTGTCCACAACATTGGATACAGTAATTGGGCGAGGATGCTCAGGGTCGATGCGAGCCGTCACCCCACTGACATACGACCAGTACTGGCGGAGTTCGCGGCAATCGAAGAAAGCGTGATCCGTAGTTTCCACAGCCGTTGTCCCACAACGGGGACAATCAGGCGACTCCAGAAACCCAGAACTGCATTGTATGTTGTTGAGTGGAAGTGCATTTCGGGCCAATCGCCAGGTCAGAGAGAACTCCGAATTGTTCAGATGACTCGAACCTGGCGCCCAGCTCCACGCGGAGTGGATCTCACTCTGCTGCCACCCCAAACGCGCGCATAGCGGGTCGTCAGCGGCCTCCTTCACCAGATCCCTGTGGAGTTCCCTACGGGTAGCAGTCACAAGGTCACTGGACCTTGGTAGTCGTTTTAGCGCGGCTCGGCACTCTTTCATGTAGGCAGATTCTCCCCGCGGCCTGCGACGGCTCTCGATGGAAGGGTCGAGAACGAGGTCGGGGAAGGCGGCAGTAACCACGGGGTGCCACGGTTGGTCCTCCTGCATATAGTGGCTCAGGAAGGCCAGCCTCTCAGCATCTCGATGACACTTCAAGTCCGGCATTCCCAAGCCTCCCTCACACGGACGTTGAATACAGACCTGTCTGCTCACCCAGTGTCTTCCTCTGTCCCAAAGGAGCGAGGACAAGAGTTCGACAAGAGCTTTTAGGTGTTGTGCAGGCAGGGGAAGTACGGCCAGTCGGTAAAGGATGAGAGGAAAGACGTAAGTGGCGCACGCCTCAGCTCTACCCTTTAAGGAAAGTTTCCTAGGAAGCCACGAATTGACTGCAGCCTCCACCTTTGACCGTACCTCCAACCAATTCTTGTCAAGCTGGAGACCCGGTCCGAACCACACGCCGAGGATCCGGACCGGGCCATCTGTCCAGCTGAAGGGCGCAGGGAGGTTTGCGTTGCCACTCCATGCGCCCAACCGCAGTCCTACCGACTTGTTGCGGTTTATCTTGGCCCCTGTGATTCTTTCGTACTGTGTGAGTGCCTCCGACACGACCTCAATGTCTCTGAAGCCCGACACGAAGATCGTGACATCATCGGCGAACGCGGATACCTTGGCAGCTGAGCCGCCAGGCAGAGCCATTCCGCGCAGGGACGAATTTGCCTCCCCATGTCTCAGCTTGCGGAGAAGAGGCTCCAAAGCCAGGACATAAAGCAGGGGCGACAGCGGACAACCCTGACGAACCGACCGAGAGATAACAAAGGGTTTCGAGCGCTTTCCGTTGACTTGCACGACAGCCATGGGCTGTCGATACATTATGGAGATCCACTTGCAAAAGTCCGGTTTAAAACCGGCGGCCTCTAAGACAGATGCCAGGAAACGATGGTCGACCCTATCGAAAGCTTTGGACTGATCTAAGTTTATCAGCGCGGCTTCCGTGTCGTCATCTATTCCCCCCTCTAGGATCATGCGGATCAGGTGCAAGTTGTTCTGAATCGATCTCCCCTTCACAGCATAGTTCTGTTCCGGTTCAACCAACTCGTCGATAACAACCTGCAGCCGATTCGACAGGACCTTGGCCAAAATCTTCAACTCTGTGTTTAGCAGAGTTATGGGCCTGTAGTCGTCTAACTCTTCCCCTCCATGCCCGTCACCTTTCTTCAGCAATGTGATCACTCCCTTGGTCACCTGCCCTGGGATGGATCCCTGAGCAAACCAATGGTTGAACATATCCGTCAGAAGAGGCAGAAACATGGGCGACAGCCTCAAGTACAGTTCGTATGGCAGACCATCAAGTCCTGGCGATCTGTCACAGCTGACCTGCTTCAGCGCAGTAAAGACCTCCCGCTCCGTCACCCGGCCCTCGCAACCAGCCGCTCTAGCCGCCTCGAGGCGGGGAGAGTCGGCCAAATAGTCGCTAAGCTCAAGGACCGGAAGATCGGGCTGCTGCGTAAAACGCTCCTCGAAATGTTCTCGAAACCCCTCGCAGATCTCCCGAGTCGATTCCAGGGTGCGTCCATTCGGATGTTTGATTTTTGCAATGTATTTGTCCGAGCCACGCCTAGAAACCTCACGGCGCACGTCTGCATCAGAATTGACTGCTTCGTTGCCTATCTTTCTAAGCCTAGCTCTAACTACTTGGCCTTCGTAACGCTCGCTAGTCTCGCGTAGAAGGTCCTGCTTAGCTAGTTCCTGACTAACCCTATCACCCTCCCCCGTAGCCTGGGCTAGTTTCTGCTCTAGCTTCTTCTTCGTCTTGGCCTTATCTAGTGCGAGGCGCTGGGCATACTTGACGGAGAAGCTTCTGATCTTGGCTTTGAGACCTAACCACCACTTACTCCCGGTAACCGCCCCCACTAGTGCCTTTTTAATCAATTCTCTTAACTGATCTTGGAAGTCTTGTATCTCCAGAAGGGAGGTGTTTAACTTCCAGTACCCCGCTAACTTAGGCCTATTTCCTAGCTTCAGCCGGGCCATAACTAATTTATGGTCCGTCTGGCCTAGCCAAGTGAACGTGGGACAAGATAAGAAGTCTACTTCGCCTCTCCTAACTAACATCCTGTCCAAATAAGTATTTGGATAGGAGGAAACACTATTGGTCCACGTCCACATCTCCCGCCCTGGATGCTCGACCCGAAACCTGTCGACCAGACCGCATCTAGCCATCAGATCAGCCAGGCTGGACTCGCACCTCTCCGATCCTCTAGCTCCGCCTCCTACCTTATCTATGTCGGGGTCTAAGATGGAATTCCAATCCCCCATTAGCACTACCCGCTTCCGACAATCTACAAACGCGTCAAGCTGACTGAAGAATGAGACCCTCTCACGAGCGGTGCTGGGCGCATGAACCGCAATCACCCGAAACACAGAATCTTTTACGGCAACATCGGCCACAACCAGCCTGTGTTGTCAACTAAAATCTTACTAAATTGGGACAGGAATGTTGATTAGTCAAGTGGTTAAATATAGCACTGTTTTCAGAGGGATGCATGGTTAATCTCCTCGACAAAATGATGGTAGTCAAACCTATGTATTTTTTTACCTTCATTGTCAGAGAGACAGTCTCCCAAAGGGCATTTGAATTCATAAACTAAGTTAGTCCTATGAAGCAACTCTGTCAAAGGAGAGGAGTTATTAGTTATAATCAGGGTAGAGGTTTTAAATTTATTATCGTAAATGATTAATTTATAAAATAAAAACAACAACAATTATATAAATATGTCAAAACCAGATAGATTAATCTGTCCCTGATGATGAATCCAGAAGGATTGAAAAGTACTCGGATTTATGATAAATATGGTGATTATATCAGCCAGTTCATGCCAGAAGTGAAGGCCGTTATTCGGAAGTTGGAAAGGATAAAAAATAGAATTAATAGACAAAAAACGTCTATTTTATTTAATGGAAAATGCTGCGCATATATATATATATATATATATATATATATATATATATATATATATATATTGTAATTGTAATTGTATTAATTGCTACATAGTGGAGAGTGCTTAATATTAAATAGAGCTTATGTCTGAAAAATGCAAGATGAAAACTACCAGTCACCATGCACTGTTGACTCCTCCAAACTTATATATACCTATTTCTCAATGCGGAAGATTTATTTAAAAAGTCACAAGGTGTCTTCTTTTATACCTGATTGACTATAGTGACTGATCGTCAGAAGGTGGTCGTCACCCAGCACACAATCAAGTGTTGCATGGCCCGGCATCCAATGGGCTGACCAGGTCAGAAACAAACAACTATGGACGTGGAGGTGATGAACATGATTAATCCACCCCCAAGTCTAAGAACAGATGAGCAGATGTCCGCAGGATGTTCACTGAGTGGTCGCGTACACGGTTTCATATGTCAGAAATTGTGTGAGGATTCTATAATTGCTATAATCAACTGATGACAAACCTGATGATCATGACAACAGTAGAATATATAAATCATCTACATACAATTCGTATTATTTGGATTGTCCGAACTACTGTTCTCATTTTGAATATTATTTGAGTAAAAATATCACTCAGAATAAGAACAATAGTCCGAATAATCCAAATAATATAAATTATCAATTTTCATTTAAAAAATTCAGAAGCATTTACAAAGGGCGTCTCTAAAGTAATGCCTCCTTTTTTTAATGCTCGAATTGATCAGGGGGAGGTTGCAAATTACGTTATGATGACTGAACTTATGCATTCGTGGCCTGAACGTTTCATCTCTCCGCTGTAGAGTTTGATGGTGTGAGGCTCTAAGAAAGCAACCCCTGTCATGTACGTGCCCCAAAAGCAGAAATGCGTTATTAAATTCCTGGCAAAAGTGAGAATGGTGGTGATTATGTTGGAAAAATAAATTCTTGAGCACAAAAGGTCACTAGTTTTAATGGTACAACTCCTATCTTCGTAGCTTTTCAACTTTTTTAATTAAAAAAAAAAAAGAAAGAGGCTTTACTTTTGGAACGACCCTCATGTATACAATCCTAAGTTCCTTAGTTGGCTAACCAGTCCAATTTAATTTGTGGTTGTTTTAAGGCATCAAAGGTTTATCAAATAGTTTATTTCACATTCGTCTCCATAAATAATGCAAAAATTGTAGTGAAATTCAGTTTGTTAACCAGATATTAAACTAAATAACAAACGTACAACTTAAGTGTGAAATAATATTTTCACGTGTTCATTCATCTTTATATGTCTGTTGGCTGGTCTATGATATGGTTTGAAATAGAATTTTTGTTGGTCTGTCACGTTTTGGTTTGAAATTCAGGATTCTACATTGCGAGAGAAACAGTCACATTTGCGAGTGATTTTTCCAAGTGGCCATTAGAAATAATGAAACGCGTATATTTTGGCGATTGCATTTCTTTCACTGACAATCTTCCAAAGCTCATTACTGAGTGAAAAATATCTTTTCAACTTTGTTTTATTTAAAAAAAAAAAAAAGTTAAATTATTTAAACAATAAAAGTTGAATAGAACAATATACTATTTTTTTTTTTATTGAAGGCCGTTTAAAAAACATCTGAAGAAATTAAAATATTTATACCTTTAAGTATCAACATAAAATTTGTTGTATATTTAGAATTACACTTATTAAAACAATACACAAAATATTTATGAGGTACATACTCGTCACAGAACAAAGATGTCATATTCTAAAAATCATGTGGGTTTGGCTAGTAACTTTTCTATTTGGTTAGTAAACGAAAACATTTAGTTGTAAAAGGTCAACTAAAGATAAATTTGTCCATCGAGCCCTGAAATTGCATTTTCTTTAGTCTGTCACGTTTTAGTTTGAAATTGCATTCTAGTCTGTCACACATAATTTTGACATAGCATTTATGTAGATCTTTTCGTTGGTCTGTCACGTTTAAATCTGAAATAGAAGTTTCATCAATCGATGTGCAAATTGAATGGATGTATCATAAGAATATCTGTTTATATTTCTGAATAAGATGAATTAACATCTACTACATTATCCCCCTTTCCTCCAGAGAAGGTAATGCCTTGGAGGATGCTTTCAAGATACTGAAATATATATTATACTACTCTCATCTCTATTGCACATTGAAAGATATTGAAATAAATATTGTAGTGTCAACTTCAAACAAATACCAGATTAATAGACAAATTTAATAGTTAAGGGCTCTTTAGCCTTGGTAGGCAATCACCTAGAGATCTTCACTGTTATATTAGTTTCTAAAAGCCGTACAACACATGCCAGCATATAAACTTAACATTAAACTGAATATGATGGTAATAATGATGACACCAGAGTCATGTTTGTTTTCTTGGCATTTGAGCTAAGATCAAAGTGTAACTAATTTTTGTTGTTTTTTTGTTTATTCCTCATTCTCTCACCAATGAGATGTAATTACTGTAAACAATTCAATAAAATTTTTCAAATTTGGGTTTATCTTAAGTAGGACAGCTTCTGGAGTGAATGTGGCAATGTGGTGACGGAAATATTTCTAGTTAAGAGTAGTATAGACAATTTTAAGTATTTGAGACCAAGGATGACCAAAGACACCAATTATCCCCAGCACTTTGTGCTTAATTTGTTCATTATGTATTTTCATATTTTGTTCAAATAAATATTTCAAAGTGTAGTATCTGTCTTGTGAAATCACACAACGAAATAATTGTACATAGACGTATTATTTATTTTCAATAAAATTTTTTAACGATTTGGGAAATTTTAGGTAGGACGGTTCCTGCAGTAAATGTGTTATTATGGTGATTGATGATTCTAGTTAAGAATGGGGTAGACATTTTCTAGTCGTGTCGACAAAGGATGACCAACGACACCAATTTTCCCACACTTTTGAATAATCTTGTACCCAATTTTTTTTTTTTTTCAAATGTTAAAATGTAATCTATATATTTATAAAAGTGGGAATATATGTGTGAGGACACTTCTCAGTCTACATACGCAATGAATTTTTCATCTACATATTTGAAATTTAGGGTATTCAGATGTGGAAAACTTTTTAATTGGTTTGTATTTGGAAAAAAAGGGTTGCTAAAGAGTCAAAATTGAAAAATTTGTATGTGGGGGGGGGTCATCAGATTTTTATCTGTTTGTCAACTGTTTCACGACTGTGCATGCACGAATCGTTCACATTATGTTAAGAATAAGTAGGTTTGAAAACACTTTTTAAAGATCATGTCAAGTTGGCCTAATGATTATCATACTTGACTCACTGTCTGTAGGTTTTGGTTTCGATCTCGGCTTAAGTATTTTTTTTCTATTTACAAGAAGTGAACTATTTAGAAGAAACAATACTCGCATGCAAATGCCTTAGTTTCTTTCCGTTTTTTTTTTGTTTTTTTTTTACTTCATTTTTTTTAAGGAATTTAACATTACATTTAATGCCGGGTACATCTTCTAGTTTTTTTTCTATTTTGTGCAAATAAATATTTTAAAGTGTAGTATCTGTTCTATCTTCTGCAAGAGTAGGAGAAATCCTTGATGGGGGGGGCAATTTTTATTTATATCTCATCTAGAGTGCCACTTTTTGGGGAGCTGGATATCCTTCACATGTAAACCGACCTTATCTAACTTTGCCCTCATGGAGAGACAAATAAATAAAGACACTAAAGTGTTGTTTTTTTCTTCTTAATGTGAAATTGTTATAAAAAAAAAATGACTTGTCTTTTCATTTTTTTTAATTTTTTTTTTTTTTATTTTGTTTAGGTTGGCCCCAAAAATCCTTTCCAAACAGTACAGTCTTCTGCTCCACGGAACATGCTCTCTGGATATGTAGAACCTGCTCATGTCAGTCACTTTCAGTTTGAAACTCAAAGACGAACTTTCACAAGTTATGGTTAGTATAATTTTTCTTCTCAACTGATTTCAAAACTGTTAAGTGTTGAGACATTATGTTGAACAAAGATGGCGGTGAAGAATCAGTGCAGTTCCGATCTTGAGTGTTAAGTAATTCCTAGTAACAAAGATGGCGGCGAAGAATCAAATGCCGGTTCGTGACAGAGACGACGGTGAACTGATTGAATCCAAAATTCAACAATTTTTATAGTAACTTTGGAAGCTTCTGATTGGTTGGTTAATATAACTTGTGGTCATAAAAACAATCGTCAAAATCATTGGTGCCATACCTCCATTAGAAGTCAAAAACATTTTAACAAAAATATTTCACTGTTCATCTTACATAGAATTACATTTGATGTAATACTATCCACACACCTCCCCCCAGAGTGTTAGGAAGTGATTCATAAAAAAAAAAACATGTTGAAAGTTTAAAAAAAAAAAAAATCATGACAATGGTTTAGAAATGATTTACAAAGCCATACAGAAATGAGGTGGGTTTGTCAGTTAGGAGTTATTGATAGAATAGGTAATTTTTGATTTCTCAGCAACTCTTAGACAAAAGAGTGGACGTAGCATTTCCGATTTTGAGTGGATAAATTTAGGAGTCAGAGTTAGTTTGGGGACAGTTTTTGAGTTGACGACTGTGTGTGGCATTGAGTAGATTGGGTAAGAACATTAGCAAATGAGGAAATGATAAACTAACCACAAAGATGCCTGGACAGACAGCTATCCACAACATCGGGGGGGGGGGACTTTATTGCACACGTGCAGAGCACAGTTAATTTAAACAGAATGTGTTAGAGGGAGGATGCATATAGATTTACAGAGGTTCTGAAATGGAACAAATCTTTGTCTTAATATCCACATTGGCTGAAGACGGTTGATGCAAATTGAAAGTTAAGAAATAAATAATATATGAGGGTCGTTCCAAAAGTAATGCCTCCTATTTTTTTTTATTCCATCCAAATGGATCAGAAGGGATCACAAATTGTATTCTTATGATGACTGAACTTATGAATTCATGACCTAAAAGTTTCATCTCTCTGTTGCAGATATTGACAGTGTGAGACTCTAAGAAAGCAACTCCTGTCATTGACATGTGTTCCTGGCGAAAGTGCATTGAGAATGGTAGTAACTATGTAGAAAAACAAATTCTGGAGTACAAAAGGTTGCTCATTTTAATGATACTACTCCTGTTTTTCGTAGCTCTTCAACTTTTTTTGAGTTAAAAAAAGAATAGGAGGCTTTACTTTTGGAGCAACCCTCATAGCATGAATTTTGAAAGTTTACTCTGTTATTTAACAAAAAAAAAATTATTTTACCTCAAATAATTGTTTTTACTAAAGTGTTGCCACTTATCAAGGCCTAAAGGCTACTCGAGTTTAAGAGTTGGCAGTAAACAATGTCTATGAAAAGATTGGAAATGATGGATTAAATAAAAAAAATCAGAATTTGGTTATTAAATTTTAAGACTTAAATTTGAATATTATGGTGTTGTTTGGCCTGTTCTTTCATTTATTTGCAGTGATCCTGAAAAAAATTAACAATCACATTTTTTATTAAATTTATGTGGCCAAATGAGCCACAGATGGTGAAATTAATGTTAACAGATCAACTAATGGCATAATGGACTATATTTTCTGTCAGCATAATGAAACAAATGTAAGACAATGGAAAAAATATATAACCATTCGCCTATAAATAAAATAATAAAAATAACAATTAAAGGAATCAATCAAAAATCATAATTATGAACAGAAATATATCTTCATTAGTAACAATTTTGACTATATTAGTAATATATACTTAAAAAAAATATGTCTAGTGTTGGAGACGCCCCTCCAGGGGATTAATGGACTCTCTCATGATGTCACTTCCGGTATCGAGTACCGGTGCCCGGCAGTCTGAGATTGGCACACAACCAAGCTGGACGTGTGTAAACGTCCTACCGTTGAAGAATGGATATACTCAACTCACTTTGCCTGTAATTTATGTGAATACATGTTTCGTTCGTAAAATCCTGTGTTCCTTCGTTATTACCATTTAATCCCATAACATCTAGCTACAACGATTGTTAATAATTTCTCTTACTCTTTATCTGTATCTAAATAAAAATTCAGTGAGTAAAGATTTTTCCCCTAGAACTGTTTGTCTGTGGAGCATAATACTGTGGAGCTGCTTCCCAGCTGACTATAACATAGTTGTTTTCAAGTCTAATGTCTCATATTCTAGCCGATACTCATTAATCCTTATTTATGAGTGACCTTTGGGTCTTCGTATCTTCCCCCATTAAATATATATTTGTGATGGGACGATTCTATTTTTCTCGATTCCAATGCAATTGCTGATTGTGATTCCTTTTTAAATTTCAAAATATTGAGTTGTTTTGTGTGTGGGGAGGGGGTACTGGAAAAACTCATGTAATTTCCGCAAATGTAAGAAATACACTTATGGGTGTGATCTATAAATTTTAGTTTTACTGTTAATTTAAAAAGCAATTAATATTTATCTATAAATATAAAAACGAAAATGTATGCATGTATGTGTGTTCGCTTTTTCTGTATGTCTACAAAAGGCTTTTTTTTTCAGAGAAGCGGTCGGTCGGTTCACAACTTTTTAAAACTTTTTATATCACATATAAATCGTAATATCTCACAGTTAACAACGAAGCTTGCCTGTCTATTTAATTTGTTCGATTTCGGGAAGATAAATATTCAACATTTGTCGCTCGCCGCATGTGGGTTAGTCTTTTTCCTATAACATCTTGGGGGGGAAAAAAAAAGCGTTCAGCAGTAAATGAAATACTATCCCGCAGTCAAACTTGACCTCATTAACTCATTAAAACGGGCACCTGCCAAATCCAAGTAATTAAATAAATTCAAACGTGTTTCCGTTAGCATATCGCGGTGGGGCAATGGTTAACGTCGCACACGTTTTTTTTTGGTTTTTTTTTCACACTTTAATTTACAACTTTGCCTCAAGGGTTTGGGTTCGATCCTCATACTTACCTACCAAAACATTTTTTTTTAACCCCCCCCCCCCACTGCCGGAGTTTCTACACATACCTCCAAACACCCGGGCAACGCCGGGTACCCCTCGCTAGTCATTAATAAGAGCCGTGGAAATTAAGTTTTAAATAAAAACAAAGAAATAAAAGAAATGAAAAGAATCGTGATGGAAATAGGCCTAAATTTTTCTAATACCGATTCTGAAATCCTAAAAATTCTTAATTCCAATCAATCCTCCCAACGCCAATATATATATATATATAAGATTGTTGAATTTATTTTTTTATTAGCGATTACTAATTTCTTTCTTTTTCAATCCCTGAGCGTTTATTATAAGAAAGGAGTTATTTGCCCTTTGTTTACATTTTTTCCGCCATTTTTTTTAGGATGTATTACTTTTTAAATTAAAAAAAAATATTATTTATTAATAATTATGTGCATAAAAGTAAGTCATCTTTTATGCACATAATAATTATTAATATTATATATATAAAATAATAGGATAAAAAAATCTGATGTGATAAAATGGTCCATATTTCTATCCTGAATATTCAACACTAACTGGAAGCTGAAGGGATATACTTCACATTTGAAAACGGTTGTTTGAATAAAACCCATTGAACAGACAAATCATCATACATTTTGTTTCTTCCTTTCCATTTAAAATTCATACATACATATACATATATAAAGAAGTAGAGGATTTTTTTTTTTTTAAGAACAAAATTGCCTATGACTTTAATATAATACTGTCATCTTAGTAATGTTGTAGAAAAAAAAAATGCTACTTTTTATTTGAGATTATCCCCTCGTCTACAGGTAAATCTAGCAATTCGTTTTGGTGATTAATTCACAATGGATATTCCACAAAAACTATTAATATCCTGGTTCTGAATTTTTTAGATGAGGAATCATTGTTTTTATCATATGTATTAATTGGGCTAATGTTCTCATTTTGATTGTTATTTGTGCAACGTTTTTGTCAATGTAACCTTCGATCTTCTTCAGGTATATAAGTTGCCAAGTTTGATATTAGTAAAGGGTTAACTCTATACTTGCGATATGAAATTAAAAAAGTACTACAAGAGCAACATGGGGGTTAACATTTATGGTTTACTGGTAGAATCTTATTTTCATAAATTAAGTTGGTAAAACTTATGATTGGTTAATGGATTTAATTAAACGGTTCTTCTTCATTTTTAGACCAAAATTTGAAAATCGAAATATTGAATTCCAGATAAAATCAATGGCATCTACTGAATTGTCATATCACAGTAATGAACATATTAAAAAATATTACATAAAAACTATAAGGTATAAAATTAATTAATTATGAAAATAGTTTTCTAAGACAATTAGCGAAAATTAAGTTTTGCAAAAAAAAAAAGAAAAAAAAGAAACTGGAAACCTTGAATCATAAAAAAGGGGAGATAAATATTCTCTGAAAACTGAAAATATTTGGCCAATTAAACAAAACTTAATTTTCTCTAATTGTTCTTGAAAGTTATTTTCATTAACAATTAATTTTCTACCTTTTTTTTCTCTGTTTTTTTTTGTAATTTTTGGATATTTTCATTATTGCAACCTGGCAGTTAAGTAGATACCATTGGTTTTGCATGAAATTCAATATTTTGATGTTCAAATTTCACAATTATAATGAAGAAGAACGAATTAAACTTTATGCCCCCCCCCCCGCCCCATTTTTATTTTTTATTAAAAATAATTTAGAAATAATATCTCCTAGTGTTTTGTTTAATTATTTTATTGATTTTATTTTTAATTATACTTTCAACTTTAATCTAAATTCGAAACCTAGGAAGTATAGATTTACCTCTTTACCAATGTTAATATCCTGTAAAACAAGAAAAACCTGTAGCAAAATTCATATCATTTGGATTATTTGGACAAATGTTCTCATCTTGGATGTTATTGTCACAATGTTTCGGTTGATGTAATCTCCGACCGTTTTCAGGTGTATCTGACAAAAACTCAAAAATCTTTCTGTTGAACTTTATAATCTGCATGAAATTTTGAATGGAACCCTTTGTTTAATTTACGGGATAGCATACACTCATTCCGTCAGCCATGACAAGGTAGCTGTCTTAAAGTAATTCACAAATGTATTTTTGAGTATCGCCCATACTAAAAATTGGTTCAACTTCCATAAGAGTGTAATTTACAACTGAATTTTACCAAGTACTTTTTTTTTTTCTTTTTTTTTTTTAATGCCATTTTCACCCCAAACAAGGCACAGTGCCACTTTGATGTAGGAGGCTACTATCAGGGGCCTAAGTTGCAGGGATACTATGTAGGGAGTTGAGCAGCAAGATATCTGTTCATATTACACTTGAACTTCTGCATGTCAGTAGAGTTGGGAAAGCAGAATCCCGGAAGGGAGTTCCAAAGTCTAGTAGTTCTGGGGAAGAAACTATTGGAGTAGAAGGCTTTTTTTACATCTAGGGATCTCTATTGTGTAGGGGTGGGATTTAGCTGCTTGTCGGGTTTGTCGGGGGTATTTACGTCGAGGGGGTTTACAAGTGCTTGTAGTTCGTCAGAGCATCCACCATTAAAATACTTGTAGAACAGGCAGAGGGATGCAACATTTTGTCGATGGAACAGAGGTTGAAGCTTAGATGACAGGTTGGCGACTCTTTTTAATCCTGTCCAGATGTGAGACTAGTGGCAGATACACCAGCCCAAATGTGACAGCAATACTCCATACATGGGCGAATGGTGGCCTTATAGAGGTACAGGATACTTTCAGGCATAAGTAACTTTCTATCATGGTAGAGAGAGCCTACCTTCCTTGCAGTGGCCCTGGCAGTGCTTTCAATGTATCTGTTTCGTGTGAACGTTAGGCCGAGGAGTTTAAAAGAAGTACTTTCAGATAATGTATCTTTAACCATTAAAGGAAACGATGCCACAGCTCTTTAAAAAATGATGTTGAGAAAAGATGATGCCAGGAAAAGTTGAACCGTACCGTTTTTTTTTGTTTTTTTTTTGTTTTTTTTTTTAATGATTTCTGTATTAAATGAATGAGTCTATCAAGCATATGTACATAAATGTGATGGATGAAAGTGAAACTGGCCAATGAGTGTTGAGGAAATGCGTTGCATGGAGAGAATCATATAATAGATATGTAATGTAAGTCTTAAAGACAGGCTTAGATCTGATGACCTCTGGAGGAAGATTAAATCTGGACATTATTGGGAGATGTGTGCAGAACAGTAGACTTTGTTGGTGTAGCCACATTGAAAGACTCGGTGAGGGTTCTTGGGTTAGTTGTAGAACAGTTGAGATAGCAAGTTCAGTTCACTGAGGAAGGCCATGAGAAATATGAGAGGAAGTGATAAGGATGGACTTGAAAGAAAGAGGAATAAATAAAAACCTGGCTAGAGATAGGATACTTTGTAAGAATTTCTAAAAGCCATTTAATACATGCCAGCGTGTAAAACAGACGTTAGACTGCATATGATGATGGTGTCGATTTAAACGGAATTTTGCACTGGAAAGTACAAACCTCCACTTGGTAATGGAAATATTTTGACGCAAAATCATGCACATGTCGGAAACTTTGAAGTTTTGTTGTCCTAGTTTGACCGATATTCTGTTCAATGTTTTTATTCTTATTATGGTTGTGTATCCCAAGGTGAAGGCCGCACCAGACTAATATTATTAAGTGATCCACTCCCTGCCACTTGAAAAGGGTATTTTCTTTAAGTAGATGCTGACTTGCTGAAGATAGAAAGAAAAAGAACACAGGAAGCCGTAAGATCCCATATGTTTGATGAATATCAGAATGGTTATTTGCTGCTTGTTGTTGCCAAGATACCAAGAAGGAATACTAAATACTCTGGCTGATAAAAATAAAACACACACACATATTTGTAGTCATCCGCATACAGTACTGTTTTGTTGTATCACAACTCGTCAGTGCGGCTAGACTAGCACCTTTCCCAAGCCGAGGATTGAACCTAGAACCATCACGCTGATAGTTGGCAGTACTACCCATCAACCCATGGAAGCGGTTCCCGTAAATAACCTCAACAAACGTCCATTTCAAATAAACAATCATCCACCACTTTTATACAGGGTGGGCCAAAATAAGGGTCCTATCTTTAAATATAATCATATATATATATATATAGGACCCTTATTTTGGCCCACCCTGTAGTGCTCAAGCTGCTTGTTTTTGTGTACAAACAAATAGCAAGCCTTGCATTCACAGCTAAGTAAGTAGCGGGTGAAATTATTTATAACAATGCTCTACCCAAAGAGGGGGGGGGGGTTAAAATATATATATATATACTAGACTTTTTAGTCCGTTAATAATGGGAAAAAGTTATAACTCGTTGCCTTAAAAGGAATGCTTTATTTACCACAATGCTACATTTACTCTCACTTTTTCTCGGAAACTACTGGTTCGATCTTCTTCAAATTTTGTATGGACCTTTTGTTATGTAGGGGGCGTGTGTACAGGTACATATATATACGTGTCTGAATTTGTTTATTCTCTAGTGGGAACCAAATCGATAGATGTTTTATACAGTAAGATTTGAAACGTCAGTAGATATATTTGGGTTTGTGTGTATATATAGCTTGTATATATTGATCTCTAGTAATTATAACAACGTGCCTATAACATTTAAGGGACTATGTGTTATTTAATTGGAATTCATTATTGAGATAAGTATTAATTTATTAACTTATTTTATTGTAGACTACTATCCGTCACTCTTTTTTTTTTTTTTTAACGTTCTTTCCTTTCTTCGCGGTACAAGTTCAAGCTTGCCTACTACCACTTTTTTTTTTTTTTTTTTTTTTTGCTCAACACAACTCCAAACACCGGGCAATGTCAGGCACCCAGGCTAGTGTACAATAAAAAGTAAAACTGACAGACTAAGAGAAATATAATATGATAGGTATATGTTTATATATTTGTATGTACATGATTCACACTTAAACAAATTAACTAATCATTAGGGCTGTGACAACAGCATATTCTTTTCATTGTTTGGACTTTTGAGTATATATTCATTTATATCTTATGTTTTTATATAGACATGTGGTTCTTGGTTGATTGACTGTGTCTTACTGTGTCAGATAGATACTTGAGTCAAAAGAATGAAAACAATATTCTGTTGTCATAGCCCTACTAATCATTATGAATTTTTGGAACACAGTGACTCAGCATGAGGTATGCAAATGTGGTCTATATTTAGTTTTAGTTTTATGCAAAGAAGGTAAAAAGGGGATGGAAATAATTCTTTATCAAAATTCGGGTCCGCTCAATTTTTGTGAAATTTTACTAATGGGCATAAGATATCAATTAATAAATATTCATCAAACTTCAGTTTCTTTTGGGCATTTTAAAGGAAGTTTAAGGGGAGCATATGGGGAAAAACCTTCCATTTTAAAATTCAAATCTAATGAATTTTCATTGAATTTGATTCATAGTTATTGAATTATACTTGAAAATTTCATTGAATTTTCATTGAATTTGATTCATAGTTATTGAATTATACTTGAAAATTTCATTGAATTTTCATTGAATTTGATTCATAGTTATTGAATTATATTTGAAAATACTAACACTGACAAAATTCTAGCCGTTCTCTGGAGGATAGACTTACGAAACAAAATTTAATTTTACTACATATATTTTTAATATCGATATATAAACATTAACATAAGTCTATCATTTTAAACGCATAACAATATATAATTAAACTTTCATACGATTCAAACCTAATATGTAATACACGTCTCTTACGTACACATACATATTTTACACAAAGAAAAGATTCTTTTTGATTTACACTTTCCAGATAAACGTTACTACATAAACTTCTGACACACTTATATCTACAAAAAATAGAAAAATAAAAAATAACATCACCCAAATTAAAACTGACTCAGCAATAGATAGTTGATTTGCCGTAAAACAAACAAACTTAAAATACTCGCACATGTCTTGACAACATATTTATTTTAATTTTTTTACTCAGTAAGACAGTTTGCACAGGTCATCATATATACCCATATTATATATCATTTTGAAGCACGTTTTTTGCTATATCGAATCATGTTATTCGTTACCATTCTTAATTTCTTCATTCATATATTTTTTTTTTCTGTTGGCTTTTGACAGCATGGACAAAATCCAAATCCACACGATTTTCTTGTTCCAGTTCAAACTAAGCTGAAAAGCTGCCGAGACAGCTCGTGATATCAATGATGCGTTTGGCTCAGGAACCACTTACAAACGTGTGGCACAATGGTGGTTCAAGAAATTTCGTAATGGTTGTGAAACCCTCGAAGATGAAGATGGTTGTGGCTGACCGACTGCAGTTAATAACAAACATTTGAAAGCCTTAATTGAAGCTAGTTTTTCTACCATTTTTTGGCCGTGCCTAATTTTTAACATAAATCTATCATTTCAGATGCATAACAATACATAGTTAAACTTTCATATGATGAAAACCTAATATGTAATTAACGCCTCTTACATACAAGCAAAAATTTATTTTTCATCTATACTTTTCATATAAACATACTTTTGGCACACTTATATCTACGAAAAAGAAAAAATAATTAAAAAATAACATTCCTCAAATTAAAACTGACTCCGTGATAGATAACAAAAAACGGTTGGTTTGCTGTAAAACAAATCATCTTCATCATTATCATCATCATGCGGTCCTTCATAGCTGAAGATGACTAGTCAGGGTATCAGTGTTTTATCCTATGTTGTAAAAATTTTCCCCACAAATAGTGCATGAATAATTACTAAGGCTGTGACAACAGCATATTCTTTTCACTCTCAAGTAAATATCAGTTAGACACAGTTAATCAACCGAGAACCACATCAGTCTACATAAAAACATATACGATATTAATGGATATATACTCAAGAGTCAAAACAATGAAAAGAATATTCTGTTGTCACAGCCCTAGTTAAAACTGAACAGATCTGTCGGTTTATGGATAATTCAGGAAAGGTAATTAGCAAGGTTGTGCCTTTGGCAATGTTTTTGTTCATACCTGGCCTTTATTTTTGCCTCAGTTTCTGCCTTTCCTTTGTGGAGGCTACCGTGCCAGTAACTTTGGTCTGCTGCTAGCTCTTCTCAATTTTTCGTGTTTGTTGTGGTGGCACCCACTCATTTACATATGTGGATAATATTACACATAAATAGCAAGACTCAGTTAGTCTGAATGTGTGTTAACCAGAAGCCACCGAAGGCCAAGCCGAGAGCAGATATGTTCTTCAGCCAAGACTCTCTTACCTGACAACCATTATGTAAATATATTGTAAATATACTTTTTCTAATACACTTCTTATTAATCTACTTTTGTTTTGTTGAGTCTTCATTTGTATTGCCTCATACGTTATTTGGTTCAACCTGCAAACATAACAGTTGGCGACGAAGATGAACGTCAAACATAAGTGTTCATATTCATTGCCTTTAGATGGCGCTTTATCACATCCTTGTAGCGGAGTTTCTGCCCACCAATTTTTCTGTACCCATTCTGTAAAACAAGGCAAACAAACAAGCAAACTATTATTAGACAACAGTTAAGCAATAATTCCTGAATGTCAATTTCTTAAGATTTCTTAAGTTGAAGCTTTAAATATTAGACATTTTCTAGAATCAAAATCACGTAATAGATTTTGATCACAATTGGAATAAGGATTCTAGACATAAAGTTTAGTATCATTATATCTTGATTTTAATCTTCATAAGGAGACATAAAAGTGTGGCAATGTTGTTTTGTTCAGGAAGTTAATTTTAACTGTCCAAGAATAATTATTCTTTTTAAACAATGACTAGCAGGGAGACTAGACATTGCCTGGCATTGAATTAGGAACATCAAATGTTCCACACTTGCAATATTTTTATTGCCATCGAAATCGGTGAAATCACCCATTTTTCATTCCAATAAATTGATTGCATACTCTAGTTGGGGACTCATCGCAGTGCACTAGGACAAAGCATCACATCCTCGCAGTGACTTAGTTAATATATTGTAGCTTACATTGCACTGGAGAGAATCTACTATTGATTTTATAAAGGTTATTTTTATATAATAGCTTAAATTAGAATGGAAGGGTCAAGTATCATAGTTCAATTGTGCTCTAAACAGACGCATTCATTTTGAACAGGCTTCTGCCTTATATAAGAATCTACTGTTGCTTTTATATGTCAGGTCATTCTGCTTATGCAGTAATAAAACTTCTCAAATGCACTTATGTTATGCTGTATAAGGGTGTTAACTTTCGTCAAAATCAGATTTTTTTGGATTATCGATTTTCCATACAAAACCTATCTAAGGACACTTCCAGACACATAAAGTACATTTGTGTGAATTTAAAAAAAAAAAAAAATCGGCCCAGCTATTTTTGAGTCAATAGGGAACGAACTCAAATACACTCAGACACATACAAAATGCCTTTTATATATATACTAACAGCGGTGCCCGGTGTTGCCCGGGTGTTTAAGTAGTGTAGTAAAGACCCCCGAGGGGAGGGGTCAAACAACAGTAGTGGCTGTGTGTAGGTGGTGTACTAAGAGATCTGAGGGAGGGGGATCAAGACAACAGTAGGCAGAGGTGTTTTAAAAAAAAAAGTGGAAATAGGCAGGTATGCGAAGGAGGAAAAACAAAACCTGACGTCTTCATCGATGGTCCATAAAAAAATCCAATCATTTGCAACTATTAGTTTTGGAAGAGATAGTTTGAAAATGTGGAGACAGGCAGATATAGTGAGTTTTATAAATTAGATATATAGATACTTGTATGTATTGTGTCAGGAATAGAAATTTCCACTATAGTATATGGGTGTTTGTATAAAACCACTAGGAGAGATGCACTTTACGTTTTTATGATATACATCTCTGGCAAGGAAAACTGATGCAAAACCCGAGGTCTACTATTTGCAGCAATCAGTTGCATCAACTGAGATTAGCAGTTGCTACAAAAAGACAACCTAATTGTTGTATGAAGATCATGTATCAAAATCAACAGGAGAGTCCATTTTTTTTTAATTATTTTTTTATATAAATAGATGATATCCATATATGATGTGTGTGTTAGATTAATTGTTTAATTAACAAAAGGTGCAGCTGGCTCTACTTAACTGCAGTTCAATTTTATTTCATAAAAGATAAGTTAATGAAGTCTAATTTTTACTCTCTAAAATTAGAAAAATGTTTACAAATTACCACCAAGTGGGGCCAGATTGCATTTCTTTCTTTATGTTGGCAGGATTGTATGAAACGCACTAAATATTTGTAATCGTTGGCAGAATTCTGATATGAGTATACATTTTTGCTCATTAGGATTGAGCCAGCTTCAGCTACAAAGTAATTTATGTGATCTACGAGGCGGAACCTCATGTCATACACACTTCAGAACATGTGCTTGACATGCGTGTTCAGGAAGAGATCTTGCAGCAGGTTGCTGATACACCATAATGTGGAGTACTGCCTTGTCGTCTACCCAACAGGCGAGTTAGGGGTGCATTTCCCTCAGTGAATCAAGCACGTTCCCTGATACCAACCTGGAAATTTCTATGATTTGGCGGGATATATACAGCGCCTAGCCTTTCCAAATGGTTACCCATCCGGTACTGCCCAGGCTCATCATTGTTTAACTTTGGTAATCTCACAAGAACTGGTGTATGAACATGATTGTGCCGTATAAATATTTGTAATATTAATTCATTAATTTAACTTCACGTTGGTCTTCATTTTGTTGTGCCATTAATTCTTAAGTTTTCACTGCTATTCTTTGTGTCTCTTGCTGACTACCTTAACTGAATGCTCACTATTTCAAAAATACCATCTCTCACTAACCTAACTTGATCTTGTTTGACCTGTCAGAACCTTTACTATCTCTTATCCTATCATAATGACGAAATTCTGATGAACATAATTTATTTAGAAGAGAAGCAGACTCATATTTGTAATATTAGTCTCTAGCTGGATTTTGTTGTGGCCATCAATTTTTTAGGGCTTTTTCCGTTTCATTTTATTAAAATCCCAATTTTGCATCAAAAAATGGTGTGTGTTTTTTTTTTGTATTTTTTTTTTTTATGAATTGAATCTTGATGAGCAGTCGGTTTTAACATTCCTTTTAACTTCTGATCTAGAAATACAAAGAGAATATCGAAAAGAAGTGGAACTCCAAATCTAAATAAAAACTCTCCATGTGTACAAAATATGAAATTTAAACAAAAGCAACGAAAAGATTCATACTTTTTTTTTTTTTAATTTTTATATAAGGGAGTCCCCACTTATAAAGGCCTAAAGGCTACTCGAGGATAACAGTTAATGAATGATAGTGATAGTTCAGTAATCGTTAATGGTGTAGATTGGGTAGAATTTGGATTATTTAAGGGGATGGCTCAACAAGAACTTGTTTACATTGGACTTGAAGGCTACCTTATTGTAATCAGCTGGGAAACATGGAACACTATTCCACATGCGGGCAGTTCCAGGAAAGAAACTTTGTTCATGGAATTTGTGTTTAGAATTAGGCACAGATAGAGAGTGGGGAAAATTGTTGATAGTGGATGTAACTAGTCGAGTGTTTTTTTGTAAAAGTTTGGCAAAAGAGGGGCATATGGGAAGCTATCAGGGAAATGCCCCATGGGGAAATATCTTTTCTCTTGCAGTGCGTAAATGAGACCACTGGAAAATGGTTCAAAACTGCAATTAAAGCACATGTTCCCACACAGAAATTCTATAACAAGCCCCACTCTCCCCAATAGTTTACTTCTACTTGTGCAGCTGCCATGTCTCAAAGGCAACGTGTGTACCGCAGATTCAACAGACATAAGTCCAGTTCAAACAGACAGAAGTATATAGAAGCTAAAGTAATTGTAAAAGAGAAATAGCGACAGCTAAGAAAGAATACACTGAAATCATCAGAAAACGCATTGAAGCACAGAAATTAGGAACTCATGATTTTTGGAAAATCTACAACCGTGTAGTAAATAATGGGCAGTCAAAGATTCCCCTACTATCAAACGATCATGAGGTTGTTTGCATGGCAACTGAGAAGGCTAACCTGCTCGCCAGTCGGTTTGCCTCAAACTTCACA
This sequence comes from Euprymna scolopes, assembly GCF_053919585.1. Classification (NCBI taxonomy): domain Eukaryota; kingdom Metazoa; phylum Mollusca; class Cephalopoda; order Sepiida; family Sepiolidae; genus Euprymna; species Euprymna scolopes. Next base: position 34,402,228 of record NC_136519.1, read on the forward strand.
TTGGACCCGGCACATCACTCCCTCCTTAACTTTCCTTTGCGGACAGATGCCACGCTAGATGATTTGAAAATCACCCCTTCTCAGGTACATGGTATCATAAAAAACCTAGACACCTCAAAAGCATGTGAACCTGATCTCATCCCGACTGTGCTATTAAAAAATGCTCTGCTGAGGTTGCTCCAGTTCTCCCCAAACTTTACAACAAATGCCTTAAAGAATCTTGCTTTCCTGACTGCTGGAAAACCGCTTCTGTGATACCAGTTTTCAAGAATTCTGGCGAAAGAACTAACCCATTAAATTATTGCCCCATTAGCCTTCTTCTGCTTTTCGTCCATCACTTTACAGCTGCTAAACTCCTGACCGACAATCAATATGGATTTAGGCAAGCCCGTTCCACAGCAGATATCCTAACTGTAATCTCTGAACATATATACTGTTCACTGGACAAACCAGAGGAGGGGAGAGGAGAGCGGTAGCCCTCGATATATTTAAGGCTTTTGACAGAGTTTGGCACGATGGTCTTCTAAGGAAAATTAGATCATATGGTATCACTGGAAGAATACAGAATGTAATTAAGTCCTTAAGTAAGAGAAAAATCCAGATTGTCCTCAATGGTCGTACATCTAAACAATACAATATAAATGCGGGAGTACCTCAGGGGTCTATCCTTGGACCTTTATTATTCTTGATATTCATAAATAACTTCCCTGATAAAATTGTTTCTGAGATGGGTATATTTGCTGATGATGCCACTCTCTATAACAGGCACGAGGGAAAAACAAGTGAACACATATCTAAGGAAATGGCAGAAACGCTAGAGGATGACCTCCAATCTGTAATGGAATGGGGACAAAAATGGATGGTCACATTCAATGCTGCCAAGATTAAGCTTGTTTCCTTCAATAATTACAAGAAACCTTCACTACCAATGGCTGAGAACACATTACCTGAAAGTACTTCCTTTAAACTCCTGGGCCTAACGTTTACAGGGAACATGAACTGGAATAGATACATTGAGCGCATTGCCAAGACTGCTGCGAAGAAGGTGGGCTCTCTCTACCATGCTAGAAAACTACTCACACCTGAAAGTATCCTGTACCTCTATAAGGCTACCATTCGCCCATGTATGGAGTACTGTAGTCACATTTGGGCTGGTGCATCTGCTACTTGTCTCTCACTCCTGGACAGGGTTCAAAAGAGAGTCGCCAATCTGATAGGTCCTGAACTGTCATCTAGGCTTCAGCCTCTGTCCCATCGACAAAATGTTGCATCACTCTACCTGTTCTACAAGTACTTTAATGGTGAATGCGCTGACGAACTACAAGCACTTGTACCCCCTCGACGTGAATACCCCTGACAAACCCGACAAGCAGCTAAATCCCACCCCTTCACAACAGAAATCCCTAGGTGTGAGAGAGCCTTTTACTCCAATAGTTTCTTCCCCAGAACAGCTAGACTTTGGAACTCCTTTTCGGGATTCTACTTTCCCAACTGTACTGACATGCAGAAGTTCAAGTGTAATGTGAACAGACATTTTGCTACTTATCTCCTTTAACTTATGTCCTCGATAGTAGCCCCTATTTCAAAGTGGCACTGTGCCTTGTTTGGGGTGAAAATTGAATAATAAAAAAAAAAACTCAGACAAGCATGAAATCACTGAAGATAAAGACTGCAATAATTGTTTATTTATAATGCAGCTTCCACAAATTGACTAAGCATAGATGTTAATTGATCCAGTCATCATCGTCATCAAAAATTCTATCGTTGGCATTGGTTTCCCTGATATTTTTATAGTCAGAATTCTTTCTAGAAAATCATCAGAGATTATGGAAGGACCATGTGAAAGTTGCCTACATCCTAAGTGAAAGTAATTTTTGTGGAGCGAACTGGGTTTAAACTTACAGCACACAGGTCATCAGTCCGTGTCGTTAATAACCCGACCACCGTCACCTCCCAATTCATCCAAAATTTCCCAACCAAATTCTCCTAGGAAATCTTTTGCTGCATGATGGAAAATAACACTTTCTTTTGACTAAAGAAGGTCGTTTTCAGGCCAACGTGGTTGATAACATTACATAAAAATAAGAATGGTGTTTTAATAATCTCAAAGAAAAAGTTATAAATTAACCATAGTGATATGTTTAAATAATAATGCATAAAATTAATTTAAAATAAAGGCTTCTTTCAGTCTTGACAGACTATGGATACCCACTGTAAGGGTGCCTGCACATGAAATTTTTTTTGTGGCAAGTTGTGCAATCTCTAACCATTCCTCTCCTGAGTTGACATTGCTGAATACCAGTGGCAAGTGGAGGTTCAGGACGACTGGAAACAATGCCAAGATAAGCAGAAAGCACATACAGCGCCTAGCTTTCCCAAATAGTCACCCATCTGGTACTGGCTAGGCTCAATGTTGCTTAACTTCGGTGATCTGATGAGAACCGGTGTGTCTACCTGATTGTGCTGTATATAAATAAAATTAATTACAATGGTTGAAAATGCCCCTTCTACTTGCAAAAATTTTTCCTCGACCTAGTATATTCCAACGAGACTGGTTGAGTGATCATTTGTGTTTCTTTCGGTCACAAAGACAGATGGGCTTTTGGGCTTTATGCTGATGTTTGTGTCTAGTTTGAAGATAGGTTTGTCGTGGTTTGACTATCTGTCGTTCAGTTGATAAAAAACGAGTATCATTGTAATTTGTCAAAATAAAACCTTATCTTCTATTATATAAATCTCACCTGTCTGTTTAAATGTATGTATGTATGTTTGTATGTCTGCCTAAAACTTTCGACAGAGGCAACAGATTTTCACAAGATCAGTATCATTTTAAAGCTCAACGTCTCGGACGACAAATATCGAAAAATTGGCCGAAACATTAATTCCTTCACCCTCAACTGGGCAGTTTTCTAAAAAGAGGGGTCGATTTTTTGCAAGCCATTTGTGTATCTCATCGTATCGGTTGGATTGACTTTGCTTAATTTTAACGTTCTGAACTTTCGGTCATGTTATGGAGTAGCGGTAAGACGTCAGATTTTCTTTCCCTTTCTTTTCCACCCTCGCGTCACAGGTTTAAGCTTGCCTGCCTACTACCACTTTTTTTTTTCTTTTTTTTTTTTTTTTTTTTTTTTTTTGCTCAACACACACCTCCAAACACCCGGGCAATGCCGAGCACCCAGACTAGTTTGCTTTAAAGTGGAGTTGTCGTTTTGTTTGGAAAGAAAATCCTTTTGTTACATTCGTGACGGTGACCACATGATTTACACTATCGTCAGCATCAGACTCAAACATTGAATTTAGACAAAGACAACCATGCAGTTTATCTCCCTCCCATAGCGTGATGATGTAACACAAGGTTTGGGAAAGTAAGATTTGAAAAGCAAGAACACTAATGGAAAAGTACTCTGGCTTGCAAAAAAAAAAAAATGTGTAGGCAGCCTTGTCAACATTTCCTAGTAGGTGCGCCTCAGGCGATTAGTAATAAACTAACCTTTTATCAGTGTGAGAAGGCAAAGCCTGGGAGTGTGGACCTCCTAGAACTGAGCAGAACCAAAGACATTCCTCAGTCAACAAGGAGCAAGTTATTTCGATGGTAGCATAGACTCTGTTGAGTGAACATGCACAAGAGCAGGTTTGCAACCTAAAATAAAAGGGTATAATAATAAATAACGGATAATAAAAAAAAATGGTTGACTCAGAAAATCGTATTTTGAGTTACTTTTTGTCCTTTTTTATTCAGTTAAGTTTAATGTGGGCACGCTCTGAAAAGCAAAGGTAATTAAAACTCATCTCAGTTGACTAAGTGGATTTAGCTAAACAGTGTTGCGGCCTCGCAGGTCAGTAACAATCAAGACAAACACGATGCTATAATTAGCAAAAAGTATGTTACACAAGTACACGTCATGATTCTGAGACCATAGCTGCCACAATGTTTAGATGTATCTGTATTTATGGCCTCTGGGTAAGTCCATTCATTCCTGAAATGAGTAGATCAGCTTACCCTATAACACTAATTAACCAATCATTATTATAAGTAGATAGCAATAAAACACCATTCATAATTAGACTTGTTTTTAATTATGTGTACATAAGTATAATATATATATTTATATAAAGTTAAGTATGTGTATACGTTTATATATTTGTATGTATAGGATTCGTTCCTAAATTAATTATTGTGGCCTTGCAAGTCAGTAACAATCAAGGCCAACACGATGCTATAATTAGCAAAAAGTGTATTTAATAAAGTATGTTATAAAAGTACACGTCATGACTCTGGGGCTATAACTGCTTCAAATTGCTGCTATGACATTTAAATGTAACTATATTCATTGTCTCTGGGTAAGTCCATTTATTTCTGAAATAGGTAGATCAGCTTACCCTATAACACTAATTAACCAATCATTATTAATAGAAAATTAAATGCATTATCAGTAGATAACATTAAAACACCAGTAATAGACTTGTTTTTAATTATATGTACGTAAGTGTAATATATATATATATATATATATATATATATATATATATATATATATATTTATATAAATTTAATTATGTTTATATAAATTTAATTATGTTTATATATTTATATGTATAGGATTCACTCCTAAATTAATTGTTTTGACCTTGCAGATCAGTTACAATCTAGACAAACACAGTAGTATTATTAAAAAAAAGTGCATTAATAAGAGTATGTTACAAAAGTACACGTCATGACTCTGGGGCTATAACTGCCCCAAATTGCTGCCACAACATTTAAATGTAAATGTATTTATTGTTTCTGGGTAAGTCCATTTATTTCTGAAATGGACAGATCAGCTTACCCGCTAACATAAACAAAATTTGTTTGACAGAAGATGTGATTGAAAGATACGAACGATAACTATTTTTTTTTTTTTAATTCCATTTTCACCCCATACAAGACATATTGCCACTTTGTTGTAGGGGGCTACTATCAGGGACATAGGCATCAGGGGTACTGTGTAGGGAGTTGGCCAGCAAGATGTTGGTTCACATTGCACTTGAACTTCTGCATATCAGTACAGTTGGGGAAGCAGGGACCTGGCAGGGAATTCCAAAGTCTAGCTGTCCTGGGGAAGAAATTACTGAAGTAGAAGGCTCTCTTATATCTAGGGATCTCTACTGTGAAGGGGTGGGATTTAGCTGCTTGTCGGTTTTTCAGGGTATTTACATCGAGGGGCACAAGTGCTTGCAGTTCGTCAGAGCATTCACCGTTAAAGTACTTGTAAAAAAGGCAGAGGGATGTAACATTTCGTCGATGTGACAGGAGCTAAAGTTTAGATGACAGTTCAGGACCTATCAGGTTGGCGACTCTCTTTTGAACCTTGTCTAGGAGTGAGAGACTAGTGGTAGATGCACCAGCCCAAATATGACAACAATACTCCATACATGGGCAAATGGTTGCCTTATAGATGTATAGGATACTTTCTAGCACGGTAGAGAGAACCTACCTTCTTCGCAGCGGTCCTGGCGATACTCTCTATGTAATTGTTCCAACTCATGTTTCCTGAGAGCGTTAGGTCGAGGAGTTTGAAGGATGTGCTTTCAGATAAGGAGTCTTTCGCCATTGCTATTGGTGGTAGAGAAGGTTTCTTGTAATTATTGAAGGAAACAAGTTTAGTCTTGGCAGCATTGGATGTGACCATCCATTTATGTCCCCATTCCACTACAGATCGGAGGTCATCCTCTAGTGCTTCTGCCATTTCTTTAGATATGTGTTCATTTGTTTTCCTGTCGTGTCTGTTATAGAGTGTGGTGTCGTCAGCATATATACCCATCTCACAGGCAATTTTGTCAGGGAGGTCATTTATGAATATTAGGAATAACAGAGGTCCCAAGATAGACCCCTGAGGCACTTCCGCATTTATATCATATTGTTTAGATGTACGACCGTCGAAGACAACCTGTATTTTTCTCTTCTCTAAGAAGGATTTAATTATGTCATGTATTCTTCCAGTGAAACCATATGATCTGATTTTCCTGAGAAGACCTTCATGCCATACCCTGTAAAAAGCCTTAGATATATCTATTATGATAAATCTGTAAGAGAAACAGCACTATTTCATCGCTCTGTCATGCTTAAGTTTGAAATAGCATCTTTGACGATCTGTTATATTTATATTTGAAATCACATCACTAATACGCAGATGGAATATATGCCTCATAAGAATAGCCATTCTTGTTATGAAGGTTTCTTATTCGAAAGGTATAGGTTTCAACTTTGTTTTTTTTTTGTTTTTAGTTACAAGTCATCACTTTTCAAGACTCAAAAGCCACTTGAGGATAAAAGTTAATGAATTTGTCAGGTGAACAGTGGGACATCATATGGATTAGTAACAATCGTAACTAGTCAGAGTTTATACATTATTTTTATTGGAATTCATTATTGAGATGAGTATTATTTATTAATTTATTTATTGTGGACTATTATCTTTATCTTTATTTGTTGTTGTATCATGATGTTTCGGCCAACTATTCCTCTGGCCTTCATCAGGTGGTAACCACGACAGGATAGGGGCTCCGAATCTCCTAACTGCATTCTCAGCAATTACTGTCTTCCATAGTTGTTGTCGTCTTGCCACGTTTTGGCCAAGTAAGCCTCTGGCCGGCTTTGGGTAGGATTGAAACCACTATCTTCAGACAATTCTCACCTGGAACCGTAGAGATTCAACGTCTCTATTCACTGCGCCCTGAAGGGCAATCAAGGTTGGATCTTTTGGTCTTATAAATCCACAATAATTTATTATCTGGTCTTCCATGGTTGGGTCCATACCAAATGATATATATATTATTTTTACTGGAATTCATTATTGAGATGAGTATTATTTATTAATTTATTTATTGCGAACTATTATTCTCATCTTTCTTAGTTGTATCACGACGTTTCGACCAACTATTCCTCTGGCCTCCGTCGGGTGGTAACCGTGACGGTATAGGAACTCCAAATCTCCTAACTGCATTCTCAGAAATCACTGCCATCCATAGTTGTTGTCGTCTCACCACGGTTTGGCCAAGTACGCCTCTGGCCGGCTTTGGGTAGGATTGAAACTGCTATCTTCAGACAATTCTCACCTGGAACCGTAGAGATTCAATGTCTCTATCAACTGCAATTCCGAATCTCCTAACTGCATTCTCAGCAATTACTGCCACCCATAGTTGTTGTCGTCTCACCATGTTTATAATAATGCTCTAATATTAAAAGGAATAGTTGGCTGAAACATCGTGATACAAGATCTAAGAAAGATGAGGATAAAAGACTGCATTAAATAAATTAATAGTCAGAGTTTGATTACGAAGACAGCTGAACAAGAATTTGTTTACATTGGACTTGAAAATAACAATGTTGCTGCCACAACAAAGATGAGAACCATAGTCTAAAGAATCCAAATAATCAATCCCCATCTCAAAAATTCAGAAATTTTTTTAAAGTCTTGCAATCTGTTTATTCTTCGGAGATTAAAAAATCCGATTCCATTCGTATAAGTTCAACTCTAACTGCTTCTAAAACCTACAACTCTGTAATCCCGCTTGTTATGTACATTTAGAATTTGAGGCTAATTGCTGCTATCTTCCATTTTGAATAAACTTTTATGATCTTTCTTAATCCAGTTTGTCGCAAAATCAATTCTCCAATATTGGATCTGTAATTTTTTTTTTTGATAATAATTGATCAAAGTCTTTAATTACCGTATTTCCCTGGTCCTTAGATCATTTGGAAAATATGCAATACAGGATCCTTCCAAAGAATGTTGTGCGTATACAGGATTATCTGGAAATTGAGATCCATAGAGAAAAATCAATAATATTACATAATAGTTTATTCATTACATAATATCACATGACTGGTTGAAGAGATAAATCTTGAAGATGCTTCAAAGTGAGTTATCAGTATTTATTTATTTTTTTTTTTGCTAATGAATCACCACTTGTCAAGGCTAAAAGTCAGTTGAGAATAAGGATTAACGAAGAAAGTGTAAACGCAGACAACTGAAGATAATTATTAATACTCTTTGAAGTATTGACATAGATGTTTGTGCCATCTACATAAATGTCAACGAATGATCTTAGAATGTGGTTTGGAAGATCATTGATGAAAATCAAGAAGAGAGTTGAGCCCAGAATGGATTCTTGAGGCACACCAGTGTTGATACTGTATGCTCCAGACTTCTGTCCATCAACAACTACTTTTATAAACTTGAGAGAAAGGATTTGATGGTTGAGAGGATATTTCGAGATATTCTATCGCTAGCAAGTTTGTGAAGTAGACCTTTATACCAAATACTATCAAAGATCTTCAGTATATCAAGAGATATCACATGACAGGTTGTAAAGATAAATCTTGAAAGATGCTTTGAACATGAATCATTAGTAGCGTTTTTGTTGTTGTTTTTACTAATGAGCCATTACTTATGAAGGCTAAAAGTCAATATGTAAGATGTTTTCCAATATTTTCTTTTTTCATTTTTTTTAGGGTGGGGGTTATCCTATAAACACTACAATAAGTTGTTTTAAATTTATGTTCTTGCAAATTTTTACATATTTCCATTCCCTTCTATCTTTTTCATTCCATATAAAAAATTTGCACCATTTTTTTTTTTTTTTGTGGAAGAACATTTGTCTGTGACGAGTTTTTTTTTTTTTTTTTAATGGTCTTCAGCTATTCAACAAAAACGTGTAAGACGTTTTACATAAATATATAAATAAAAACTTATGAGTGTGAGCTAAATACATATTTTAGTTCTGGAATGATATGTGTGTGTGTATATATATATATATATATATATATATATATATATATATATATATATATATATAGTCTGTTTATTATGCAAACATTATTGGTTACATATGTGCATACATATTTCAGTGGAATCCCTATTCATGGAACACCTCATCAGACCAAAAAAAGAATCTATTCTTTTTTGGTCTGATGAGGTGTTATACTTGAATTGGGGGTTCCACCTGAAACATGTATGCACATATGTAACCAATAATGTTTGTTAAATAAACAGACTGTATACCAACTCTGTTCTGCATTGAGCACTCTTTCGTGAGTTTCATTATATTCACATCTAGGAAACCAATCGATGCAACTATTGGCAGACATTCACCTGTTATCTCATATATTCCAAGTGACAAGTCTTTTTAAGTATTAACTGTCCCTTTAAATGTAATTGTTTGAATCTCCCCTGCACTTGGTTCACCTGGTATATTTTCCAGGTAGTTTTTTTTTTAATTCTTTTTCATGAGTTCATTATTCCTACAATTACTGGAATGATAGAAATCTTCCTAAGATTCCAGTTTCTTTTCATGTCATACACAAGACCTTGGTATTACATTATCTTTTCCCTCTTAGTTCTGTTTAACCCAGCATCACTGAGGACACTAACTTCTAAGGTTGCTTCTGTCTTCTTCTTGTCCCATATCATTGTGCCAGGTTTCATATATATGTGTGTATGTGTTTTATGGCATTCGGGGTCAGAGTGGTAGTCACTTAGAGAATGTTATTCGTTCAGTTCAAAGCCTTTCCTAATAAAAAAAAGTCTTCACACATAGACATTGTTTAAAAATAGTAAAGCAATTGCAATACTTAAAAGCATGTTAGCAATTATCATATATTCTGTATGTGTGTGATAATAGCCTTTGAGAAAACAAAGCAATTTAACACAGAAAACTAATTGCTTTGTTTATTCATCTCCAGCATTTGATAGCTTCACCTCGTGCTTGAAAACAAAATTCTGTCACTTATCATGGTATTTGGGCCAGTTTTCCAACTGTCACAAGTGACATGCCAGTCTCAACCCTTATCTGGTCAGCACATTTATTTGCTGTTCATCATATGATCTTTCTTGGATGAATTTGATTCCTTTATCTGGCTGGTATCTCATAACCGGGCAAAAAAAAAATGTTTTTTTGTTTGTTTTTTTTTTTTGCAATAACTTCGTTTAGGGAGCTGTTAATATTAAGTTCCATTCCAATATCAGCATTTCTTAGTCATTTTAAAGATACTGAATTCCATTTTATGCCCTACCACTATAGTCTGTGGTTCACATGTATAGACATATAGGAACTGTTAATGCATTGTAAAGTCTTAATTTCTAAAATTTTAATATGTCCTTCATGTTCCATGTTTTTTTTTTGTGGTTAAACGTTAAAATGCAGATGTTTCTATTCATATAATTTTGCTGAAATCTCTGAGCCTAGAAATAAAATCTTTCTGAATTACTGAGATGAGGATTAATTATTTATATTATTTGGATTCTTTTACTACTGTTCTCATTTTGAGTGTTATTTCCAAAATATTTCAGTCAATATAACCTCCGAACATGTTCAGGTGTATCTTGTCGCACTTGGAAATCTACACAGAATTTCAGAAGGAACCTGCAACAACCCGTGGTGTAGTGGATAAAGTACTTGGTAAAATTCAGTTGTAAGTTAACACTCTCCCTGAAGTTGAAAGTTCAATACTCAGTGTGGGCAACACTCAAAATACAATTGTGAATTATTTAGGACTTCTACCTGGTCGTGGCTGACAGAATGAGAGCATGCTTCCCCCATGGATTAAATAAAGGGTTTTGTTTGAAATTCTGTGCAGATTCTTGAGTTAACAAAGATTCTCAGAGTTCGATGAGATACACCTGAAGATGGTTGGAAGTTATATCAACTGAAACGTTATGAAAATAACACTCAAGATGAGAACAGTAGTCTGAAGAATCTAAATAATAGAAACACTATCTTTTTTCTTCTTTTCAGCTGTTTTAACTTTTCGAGATATTCCAAGAAGAAGAAAAGATTTGACAATTCTCTGGGTTCTTTTTCATTCTTCCATTTCTTACAAGAGGCTTCAAACTCCAAAGCACATATTAATATATTGTTTTTCTTTTTCTTTTTTTCTACTTAAGGAATCTTTGACCTTCATCAGCCAGTTACAAAATCAAAAAACTGGTAGAAATATATTTGTTAGTTTTAAATATGTGCATTTGTTTAAAAGAGCTATACAAGTCTTAAATACACCTGTTTAAATAAAAGTTGAACATATATCTGACGAAGGAAAATTTTCCTGAAATATCATACAATATGGAACTTCTATCTGACCATACTGACGCAAGTAACAACACAATACAAGTATAAAATATAGAAAGAAAATACATTAATATTGTATTAATGAAAAGTAACTCTACATAGCTCGTTCCACTGTAATGTAATAATTTGCTTCAGTTTGTGTCAATCTACATATTGTCTTCTATAAATTACCTTTATTTATACTCTTGACAATGTCTTATTTATCTATTGTATGATGCACTAGTGTTGGTCCAACAGATCCTCTAGTATTTTCTTTTTCAAAAAATTGGATGTTTTTTATCCTATTTACTAACTAGACATATGGTTATTTGTTTGATGGCCTTGTTTAAATATTGTTCAGTGCCAACATCTCTTATTTGAAGCGTTGACAGACAATGACCGTTCCAGATTTTGTTTTCACAGTCTCGTTCTGACCTTTGATGTAGATGAATACTTGAGTTAGTATTATATGAACTGGAATACTTACCAAATATGTTGCCAGTCATGAGGAAAGGTTAATGTTGTCGGAAAAAAAAAAATGTCCACTAAATGCATGTTTACTCTGATGCATGGTTTATTCTTTTTATCAAAGTGAGTCTATTGACCTACTTACGAAAACAGTGCTAGATTCAGGTGCAAATATGTAAAATACTGAAAAAAAAACTAAAAAAAACATGGGTCTTAGTTTGTAAATGCAAAGTGGCTGTCACATTATCCTTGACTTTTCACTTTTTTAGTCCTTTTCTTTTTTTTTCCCTTTTTTGTCCCTGTTCTTTTTATCTCTTTCTTATCACTTTCTTTTATTTTAGCTTTCTTTTTTTGTCTTTCTTTTCTTTTAGCTTTCTTTTTTTGTCTTTCTTTTCTTTTTTTCTATTCGTTTCTTTTTGCCTCTTTCTTTTTTTTTTCGGCTGTGTTTGTACTTTTTATCTCTGTCTTTCGTCTCTTTTCTTTTCTCTTTATCTACTTTTTTCTTTTTTATCCCCTTTTTTTTCTTTACCTCCCCCTTTTCTTTTCTCTTTGTCCCCTTCCTTTTTCTCTTTATCATTTTTTATTATTTAATTCTTTCTTTTTATACCTTTTTTCTTTTACATTTTTCTTTTCTTTTTATCCCATCTTTTTCCACCTTTTATCCGTTTTTTTATTTTTGTCTTTTTTTTTTATTTTTGTCCTTTTTCTTATTTTTGTCCTTTTTTTATTTTTGTCCTTTTTCTTATTTTTGTCCTTTTTTTATTTTTGTCCTTTCTTTTTATTTTTGTCCTTTTTATTTTTGTCCTTTCTTTTTATTTTTGTCCTTTTTATTTTTGTCCTTTCTTTTCATTTTTGTCCTTTCTTTTCTTTTTGTCCTTTCTTTTCTTTTTGTCCTTTCTTTTTATTTTTGTCCTTTTTATTTTTGTCCTTTCTTTTTATTTTTGTCCTTTTTATTTTTGTCCTTTCTTTTCTTTTTGTCCTTTCTTTTTATTCCTTTCTTTAAATATTTATTACATATTAAATATTTCATTTCAGCTTCACAATTACCAATTTAAAAACAAGCTAACAAAATCGACATACAAAACATCTACGTTTTCATATATACAATTCTTTGAATATATTGGAATGCCATAATACATTTCTACTTAGTAAACTTTTTTTTTTGCAATTTAGAAAAGATGAACATTTGCTTTTCTTTTTTAAACTCGGAAAAAGCTGGACTTCTACTTAATTGATTTTATTTATTTATTAATATAAAGAAGTCTGATTTTTTTTTTTTGTTGACTGTTTTATTTCTCTTTCTCTTCCACATTTTATTTTTTCCATTTTTTTCTCTCTTTAAAAATGTTAATTTTTACCAAGTTCAAACAAGTTATGATGAAGAAGGTGAGGGAGGTAGAAGACTTTTGATTCATCAAAAAATGACCTGCTGTTTCCTTTCTACCCCTACCTCCCTCAAATATGCACTTGGTATCTTTTTCTTGCTATCAACCATTTTTTGTTTCCTCATTTATTTCTTGAAATATACATATTCATGTTTTTTAACTTTTATTTCACAAAAAAACAAAAAAAAACTTTGTTTTTAGACAAAAAGCTTATTTTAATGGAATTTAACAAATTTAAAAGCAAAAGTGAAGTAAACAAATCAGTCAATATTTTCAGTGATTTTTTTTTTTTTAATTTTTTTTTTTTTATAGCTACCTCCACCCCCAATAAAATGAGATTCTACTTCTTTTGGACCGATTATGTGTGAACACTCTGAAAAACTTGAATAAAACAAGCAATTATTTTAGAATTTACACTGGGGAATCAGTTTTGCATACAAATTAAATGTAAAATTATCTCCCAGCAGACGCACAGACACAAAATGGTACTCTTACGCTCAACATTATTATCGCCCTTTAACTCTGGTGACACATGCCTAGCCACTAGAGGGCAAAGACAGATATGTCACTTCCTGTTTTATAGATTTCTCTCTTTTTTACTGAACTCTCAACCAGCTTTCCTGACTGCCATCTCATCTATAAATATAAAAGCGAAAATGTATGTTTGTATGTGTGTTCGCTTTTTCTGTATTTCTACAAAAGGCTTTTTTCAGACAAGCGGTCGGTCACCTAACAACTTTTTTAAACTTTTTATATCACATAAATCATAATATCTCACAGTTAACAACGAAACTCGCCTGTCTATTTAATTTGCTCGACTTTGGGAAGATAAATATTCAACATTTGTCGCTCGCCGCATGTGGGTTAGTCTTTTTCCTATAACATCTTGGGAGGCATTCCCGCAGTAAATGAAATACTATCCCACAGTCAAACTTGACTTCATTAAGTCATTAAAACGAGCACCTGCCAAATCCAAGTAATTAAATAAATTCAAACGTGTTTCCATTAGCATCTCGTGGTGGGGCAATGGTTAACGTCGCACGTTTTTTTTTTTCACACTTTAATTTACAACTTTGCCTCAAGGGTTCGGGTTCGGGTTCGATCCTCATACTTACCTACCAAAACAATGTTTTTTTTAACCCCCCCCCCCCCTCGGAGTTTCCACACACACCTCTAAACACCCGAGCAACGCCGGGTACCCCTCGCTAGTCAAATACTAAATCCAATAACGTTACTCTCTTCTCAGCAAACTTTTACTATCTCTCTCATGTATTTTTATGTCAGTAAATCTACATATATTTGTTATCGTATATCCGTATGTTTCGTCTCTTCATTATGTGACCCATGCATCTCAGTCACCTACCATTCATTAACAACATGGAGGATAGGATCGTCCTATCCTCCACAGTGAGCTTACTACTTGGGCTTAGTAATGGTTAAGAGAGTCTTTTGGAGGAGCTTTCCATTCGAACTAAAGGTTAGTGCTAAGTTTAAAGGTAAGGGTTTTAACTCTTTATGACCTGAACTATGATGTAGATGATTAAAAATTATGTACTGTTAATTTTAGTTAATTTAAATGGTAATGATACTATGATTGTATTCAAACTGGAAAAATCATGAAGTTCAATAGTTAAACTACCACTGAGAATTTTTGCATTTCATAAACTTACCTTGATTATTATCCATAGAGTTTGAAAAAACTGTTCATGACAACAAACGAAATCCTCCACTCCCTGAGACAGATGGCGGCATATTGAATGTAAGCAATGAACTGTTGCAATCTGAAGTCTTCTGGCATCTATCCAGATACTGAAGTAATACGTACAAGGTGTGTTTGAATCAATTCCCACTTTATTTATGCCATTATATTAATTTGTTTATGACTGAACGAAATAGTTCAACCAGGTCATAAAGGGTTAAGGGAGTCTTGCCACTCAGACTTTTGATTAAGAAAAAACTAAGGGGGGGGGGCTTACTACTAGGACCTCATATTTATGGTAGAGTATATGTTTTTAAATAACTTTGCAACATGAGAAAATCCTCTACCTCTAAAAACTACCACACAGAATTTATCTCCCATAACAAAGCATTTTTTTTTTTTTTTTTTTTTTTTTGTTAATTGCCCTAAAATGTTAAAATAGCCCAGAAATGGGTGTCATTCTACATTAAATTTCATTTGCTACCCTCCGAATATTTTGTTTGCTTTGTCTGGGAGGGGTGCATCTTGTCTTGACAGGTGGTGTTGGTGTCATCTTCCTCTCGTCTTCTGGGTTCTCATCTCTTTTTACCCCCACCCCCTCCATCGATCTTCTATTTATTTCTTCCTCTTTTCTCTCTTTCTCTTTTCTCTCTTTCTCTTTTCTCTCTTTCTCTTTTCTCTTTCTCTTTTCTCTTTTCCTTTTTTTTCTCTTTTCCTTTTTTTTTTCTCTCTTCCTCTTTTCTCTCTTTCTCTTACCTTTCTTTATCACCTTTCTCCTCTTCCTGTCCCTCTTTCACTCTCTCAGATGCATCGATTTCATTTTATATCTAAATGTGACTGCTTTACTTTCTCCTTGAAGAATAATACAATTTTAAACATGAAGACTGGATTACAACATAGTCTTGCTTTGATGATTAATATAGAAATAATAATACATCTTTGGAAGCGTATTAGAACTTTCAGTGAGATGCATGGATATTTTGCCAGAAATAGATTTCATATGGATCTCTATTTTGCTTGGATGAAATTTCCAAAATCATCAATATGAGGAATATTTCTTTGCATTCATTCAAAAACAAATTATTTCATATCAAGTAAATTGCTTTGTTTGCTTTTGTCTTCTATTTGAGGTAAATTCCATTGTATTATAAGGTTTCTCTATTTTAAAAATGGTTATTTATTGGGTTGATGCTTTTTTTTTTTTTTTTTGTGGATGTGGTTTTTGGTATCATTCATCATTTTTGTAATCATGTTTTTCCCTATTTTGTGCTCGAAAAGAATTTTCTCCTTTTTTTTCTGTTTCTAACTGGTAAATCAGATATATAAAGTGCAAAGACAATATTTATTCGCAAGATGACTGTGTAGAAAATATGGGTACTGAATCAAAACCTGACCCAAGGTCACGTCAGCATCTTCTGACAGTTTACAATAGGATGCGAGAAAAACAGCCAGAAAACGCTGATGTGATTAGCTAATCAGCTGTCAGCAGACAAATTTGTTATTATTTCTATTTAGTTGCCTCCCCATGAGGACAGAGCTAGACACAATTTCGTTTTTTAATGTAGGGAAACTTCTCTGACAGCCAGGCTTGGATCTTTCATCTAATATGATAGGGTGCTGAGTCTTGCGGCCAAATGTATGATCTATCTGCTGTTGCCTGGTCAATTAAGTTTTACTATGCCACTCAGAACACAGATATAGCAATTATTGTTCAGCCTGAGGCCTTCAAGGAAGAAGTGAGGTGCCATAATGTTATTATTAAAGAGCATGGTTGTCTCTAGAAACATTGTCTGCATGATTCAGGGCATGTCTTTGGATGAGGCGGCAAGTCACCTGCTGTTTGCATGTTTTCTCATTGAAAAAGAACCACAGTATGTCTGGCTACAGTTTATGTTTCTTTGCTTGCTTCAATTGCTTTTCTTACCCGTCGGCGGGCTTATGAATTCGCCGCCTGCGACCTCACATAGAGAGATATCCACCCTTCTCTCTAAAAACAGGGCCATCAGTAGGCTATGGGTGATGCTCCATGATGGGATCTTGGTGGATAAGCCATTCTTCAACTTTGGCCCTTACTTTGGCTCGACAGAATATCGGAGAGGCCCGATCTGATCACTCAGCTGATCATGTTATGCCCTAATATCTATAAGTTTATCCACAACCATTTTATTATTATAATCTGATTTTAAAAACTCAAGACCATATTTCTCCTTTTTATTTTCTCTCCAGATAGATACTAGAAAATAGTGGCTGGAGGTCAATCATGTTGAACAAAGATTATCAATGCTAAAGAGTAATGTTTTTCAAGGAGTAGAGTTTTTTTTCTGGAAGTAGTGTTCCCACTCTTATTATAAAATTTCCGTTTATGAGTAATATATCCTGGGAGTAGTGTTGTTTTTTTTGTCATATTTTTTTTTTTTTTTGTACAATGAAGGTCATTTGTTTGTAAAATTTCTTTCTAATGCAATTTTGAGATTCAATTTATTTTGGGAGCACTGCATCCAAAGAGGATAAATAATTGCCCTGTTTATAGAATTTTATTTGACAAATTTAAATAATCACCTATAATCAAAAACTTAGCAAAGGGGATAGCTCATTTTAAATTGATGAATATAATAGGCGTTGTCTACCTTAAGTTTAAAAATCTGAAAACAAATACAAATTAAAAACTAAAATGACTTCACTGCATCCCAGACAACATTGGAGGTAAGTATAGCTAGCAATATCTACATAAAATTATTTCAGAAGTTGGCTTGGTCTGTTCATATGCGCATCTTAGAGATGCAAGGACGCATCTAAAAAGATATTATGTTGGTCATATGCAATGAAAATCAGCAAGGGGAATAACTCCTTTTAGATTTAAGAATATAATAGGAGTTGTCTACCTTATGTTTAAAAATATGTAAACAAATTGAAAATTATGTTTTTGAATTGTTGAGATGAGGATTGATCATCCATATTATTTGAATTCTTTGGATCCATGACATAGTGGATAAAGCACTTGGTAAAATTCACTTTTAAAGTTAGTCTCTTCTGGAGGTTGATGGTTCAATCCTCAATGTGGGCAATACTCAAAATACAATTGCAAATTACTAAGAACTTCTACTCAGTCATGGCTGACAAAATGAGAACATCCTCCCCCCCTCCCCCCGTTGATTAAATAAAGGGTTCTGTTCTAAATTCCGTGTGGATTCCCAAATTCAACAAGATACACCTGAAGAAGATTGGAGATTACATTGATCGAAACGTGAAAGTAACACTCAAGATGAAAACATTAATCTGAAGAATACAAATAATACAAAGTAAAAGTTAATTAAAATAACTTCACTATAATGTCAAGTAAAAGCAGCTAGTATCCATCTCCAACAAAAATGCACCAAAAAAAAAAAAGAAAAAAAAAAGTGCTACCAAAATCAAGCTATCTGAAGATATTGGCTTCGTAAACTAAAATGCACCCCAAGCACTGATGTTATTGTTTTTTTTTTTGGTAAATTTTTACAACGTGCCCCAGCGTATTATAAACAGAAGAGGTGGCTGGTCACTTTTAATGCATCCAAAACCAAGCTTCTATCTTTGCATCATCAACGCTCTGATCCCCATCTGGCATCAATTGAAATAGATGGCTCTCGTCTTGGAGAGGCTCCATGTTTTGACAAGCTTCTGGGTTTGACCTTTACTCCTGATCTGAAATGGAACACGTACATCAAATCTGTTGCCAGGCTTCAGAAGATATCTCACTACTGATGCAATTCTCTATCTGTATAAAAGCCAAGTACGTCCAAGGATGGAGTACTGCTGCCACATCTGGGCAGAAGCTGCTAAAACCAGCCTATCCTGCCTTGACAGAATACAAAATAGACTTTGTGTTTAGTGGGGGATGCCCTTTTCTCTTCCCTGCAACCTCTCTCCCACAGAAGAGACATTGCGAGCCTGTCTTTGTTTTATCGTTATTTCCATGGCAAGTGCTTGTCTGACCTCCAATTCCTCGTACCCCCTCGCCAATCTTTCACAAGAAATACCCGTCTGGCTGGAACTACTGTCAATAATTTTCCACACTCTTTATCTTTGCCTAAATCCAAGCGTAGATTCCATGAGCAAAGCTTCTTTCTTAGAACTGCACGCTAGTGGAACTCTCTGCCGCTTGCCTGTTT
Organism: Euprymna scolopes; assembly: GCF_053919585.1. Classification (NCBI taxonomy): domain Eukaryota; kingdom Metazoa; phylum Mollusca; class Cephalopoda; order Sepiida; family Sepiolidae; genus Euprymna; species Euprymna scolopes. Next base: position 34,421,013 of record NC_136519.1, read on the forward strand.
CCCACCTGACTACAACTTGGACGTCTTCAAGTCCAACATAAACAAACTCCTGACAAACCGCTCCCTTAAGTAAGACATTCTATCAAAACCCCCAATACTAATGATTACTACAATACTATCTCATTGATTACTGTACACGCAATAACCCTTATCCCTGAGTGGCCTTCGGGCCTTGATAAGTGGTGACCCCCATATAAAAAAAAACCCAAAAAACAAAAAGAACATCCCAACCTCCCCATGTTAAGAATGACTTTCAGAATAAACACCCCCAATCTCGAGAGCCGTTCTTAATATGAGAAGGTTGGTGGGGGGGGGGTATTCTGAAAGCCGTTTTTAACATGGGGTGGTTGGGGGTGTTTATAATACGCTGGGGCAGGTCGTAAAAATATACCTTTTTTTTTCCCCCTTTCCCTTTGCAAAATTCAATCATATTCTGCACAATAACACTTAAAAAGAAATTTTCCTCTACAAAACAACCAAATCAAACTATAAATAAATATTTTAAGATATAAAGAACTTGGATTCGACATTAAATAACCTGAAAAGGGTTGATATGCCACAAAACCAAACAAACCAAAACAAACCAATCACAGTAAATAAATATTTGAAGATATAAAGAACTTGAAGCACCAGACTTTTTCTAAAATGACCGGATTCGGAATTAAATAACCGGAGAAGAGTTGATATGCCGTAAAACAAAACAACCAAACCAAACTCCATGAATAAATATGTGAAGCTACAAAGAACTTGGAACATGAAAACTTTTCTCAAAATTACTGAATTCGGTATTAAATAACCCAAACAGTGTTGATATGCCGTAAAACAAAACAACCAAACCAAACTCCATGAATAAATATGTGAAGCTACAAAGAACTTGGAACATGAAAACTTTTCTCAAAATTACTGAATTTGGTATTAAATAACCCAAACAGTGTTGATATGCCGTAAAACAAAACAACCAAACCAAACTCCATGAATAAATATGTGAAGCTACAAAGAACTTGGAACATGAAAACTTTTCTCAAAATTACTGAATTCGGTATTAAATAACCCAAACAGTGTTGATATGCCATAAAACAAAACAACCAAACCAAACTCCATGAATAAATATGTGAAGCTACAAAGAACTTGGAACATGAAAACTTTTCTCAAAATTACTGAATTCGGTATTAAATAACCCAAACAGTGTTGATATGCCGTAAAACAAAACAACCAAACCAAACTCCATGAATAAATATGTGAAGCTACAAAGAACTTGGAACATGAAAACTTTTCTCAAAATTACTGGATTCGATATTAAATAACCCAAACAGTGTTGATATGCCGTAAAACAAAACAACCAAACCAACAAAAATGCAGTTTAAAACTGAAGCATGACTGACTTAACAACAAACAAAGCCTACCATAACCAGGGACTCAAAAAAAAAAGATAACATGTTTGTGGTATGCAAAGTAAAGCAAAGAGTCAACAAGTTTCAAAGAATAATTCAGGAAATAGAAGAATAGATAACCGCATGCCAACAATGGCGTTCTTTGTGAAACGGCTCAAATAAAAGACATTTTTGAGTGTTCACTTGACGCCTTACTGATGAGTTACTAAATGAGAACTTCCCACTCAAAATTACAGCTTTTTTTTTTTTTTAAAGTGCCCTTCCCTACCACCATTCAGTAAATGGTAAGATTTGTTTTTATTTCAGCTAGCAATCCTTACCCGGCGTCGCCCAGGATTATTTAATATTCGTCTTTGCGTTAACTGTGAAAAACAAGTAACAGAAAATGGTTTATTAATGTAAAATTTTTAGGCGTTTTATGTAAAGGTGAAAGTTAAATCACATGATTACTTTAAATTTGTAACTTATTGAAAGAATAATTGTCCCGGGACTGGTAAAATTAATTTCTCAAATAGAACAGTTTTATACCACTTTTTCTGTTCTCTTATTCTATTAAAAACTAGCAGTTCAGCCCAGATTTGCTTGGGCTCTATGTACTGTTCATAACTCTATTAAAAAGTTTGACTCCTGTCTAAGTAACCTACATCTAAAATTTCAAGTGTTTAGATCCAAAATTGGTGGAGGAGTTTCGTAGAGTCTGCAAAGGTCAACTCTTTCAACTTTGACCTCTTGGCAGCCAAATTTTCGCCCAAAAACTGATTAAAAAGCTTGCTGCATGTCTGAATACCCTTTATGTAAAATTTAAAATGTTTAGACCCAAAATTTGCTGAATAGTTTGCTAGAGACCGCAAAGGTCTAATTTTTTTAACTTAGCCCCCTTGGTAGCCAAACTTTCGGCCCAAAACTGATTAAAATGCTTGCCCTATGTCTGAATACACTTTATGTAAAATTTCAAATGTTTAGACCAAAAATTGGCTAAAAGGTCAATTTTTTTAAAACTTTGACCTCCATTTTGACCCCTTAACAGTTATTGTTTTGAGCTCAAATCAAGTTTAAAATGTTTGATCAATGTCCACGGAACCTACATCATTTCAAGTGTTTAGGCCCAAAATTGAAGGAAGAGTTTGGTAGAGTTTTCAAAGGTGAAATCGTTAAACTTTGATCCCTTAACAGCCAAATTTTTGTCGAAAAACCGATTAAAAATATTTTCCTAAATCTCAATACCCCTTATGTCAGATCTCGAGTCTGTAGACTGAAAATTGACAGAATAATTTGGTAGAGAAAGTTACACACACAGACAGACACACAGGCAATTTCACTTATATAGATTAAGATATAATGTTATTATACACTGTCTAGAATCCTTCTGCCAATTTTGATTTTAGAAAATGTTTAAAAGTTAAGGTTAATGAGATCTTAAATGAAATTCAGGGAATCTTGCTTGATTAATGTCAAATGACTATGGATAAAATTTAATGCAACTCTGATATATTTGTAATTTTACAATTGGAGTCTGTGACCATGTTATGCTTCCTAAAATCTTTTAAAATACTCTAGAGAAACTGATATTTGGGAAATATTTATTAATTGATACCTAACACCTACAAATTTGAAGGTATCTGAATTTTTACGAAATATTTTAACTCCTTACTACACCTTTGCATGAAAGTAAATTAATTACAGCCCACATCTTGATCCCTTACGCCTAACAGTGATGTTAAAAAATGTGTAATGATCATTTAATAGTGATCAGTTAATTAGTTTAGGTGTGAATTCGCTACATATAACTATATGAATATATATATACACATACCTAACATTATATAAACAGAGATCACAATTGCATTTATTTATAAAGCTTCTTTCCTAGAACTGCCCGTCTGTGGAACTCTGTTCTACTGGTCTGCTTTTCAGCTGACTACAGTATCTTCAAATCCAACACAAATAATCTGACTATACCAAATTTCCACCACAAACGATCACTACACTACTATCTCAGTGGCTGCAATACACACATTAACCCTTATCATCGAGTGGCCTCTGGGTCTTGATACGTGGTAACCTTTTTGTAAAAGAAAAAAAGAAAATAATGAGAAAATGCGATTATAAGTAAACCTGGGGCACTAAATTAAAAGCAAATGAGGAGAACTAACTTTTAATCAAAGAATAAACATTATCTTCCTTCGGATAAAAATTAACTTTTCTTTTTGGGGGATTAGTAGTGTTGGGACGATTAATCAGAATCGAGAAACTAAAAAATCGGAATCGGAAAATTTTTTGCCTATTTCTGATGCCAACAACGATTCTTTTAATTGGCTTTTTTATTTGATTTTCTTTAAAGAAAAATATTCTACCGCTGATAATAATACTAAAATAGTGAATATCTATTGATTTTAACCTATTGGTAAAACTAAAATGGATAGATCATCCCTCACAAGTGTATCCTTACGTTTAAGAAAATATCTGCACATTAAACATGTATTTTAAAGGTAATCATGAAAAATAACACCTTTATAGTTAAATTATGTAGTGATTTAGAAAGAATCAGAATCGGTAATTGTATTGGAATCAGAAAAAAATATCGGAATCATCCCATCCCTAGTAATTAGTTAACAATGTCTCTATATTATCAACTGCCAGACTGGAAAAAATAAAAATTATGAACTAAATTCTAGTGATGTATTTTATTAAATTGCCAATAGTATGTTATTGTAATAACACATAAAAAAGATAGTCTGAATTAAATACATCAGCATAAATGCAACTTTTAAAATCTGTCCAACTTAAATGTATTAAATTATTAGCATTGATCCAGTGTTGCTTGGAATCCAATATATTAAAATTTCTTTCAGAAATATTTCTGTGTTCTTATAACCTTGTTTTAATTTAATATGGATAAAGCAAGACATACGTAAAGAAAAGGAATAAATGGATTAATAAGCTACCTGTGGAACTCTGTTCTGCTGGTCTGCTTTCCAGCTGACTACAATATTGTTTTCAAGTCTAACGTAAATAAGTTATTATTGAACCATCCTCTTAAATTAATTATACCAAATTTCTGCTACTAATGATTACTATGCTATTGTCTCAATGACTACCGTACATACATCAACCCTTATCCTTGAGTGGCCTCTGGGCCTTGATATGTGGTGATGCCTTTGAAAAAAAAAATGATAAAGAATCTTTACTTTCCTTTATAAAGAAAAATATGAGAAAATGTAATTGTTAGCAAACTTTGAATGAAAAAATAAAGAAATCAGGGAAAGATAACTCTTATTAAAGGAATAAAAGTTATTTCCAAAAACTGATTTTTCTTTTAAGGTGACTATTTAAGAATTTATATATAACTGTTAAGTATGTTTTAAAAAATAAATTGTAACAAAGTACATTAATCTCTCGAAATTAATATAGTACAACAATACCAAATAGAAATTGGCTAATTTGTTTTGTTAGCATGGATGCTATTAAAGTCAACTTTTAAAAACTGCCCCACATTATATATTAGACTAGCCTGGGTGCCCGACATTGATCGGGTGTTTGGAGGTGTGTGTTGAGCAAAAAAAAAAAAAGTGGTAGTATGCAGGCAGGCTCAATCCCGTACTGCAAAGGAGGAAAAGAATGTAAAAAAAAAAAAAAAAAAGTGATGTCTTTGCTGTTGCACCCATCGCCAAACCAGAAGTAATGTAGGTTTAAATTAAGGTTAGACAATCGAAAAGAGGGGATGACTTTAGAAAATATCGGCGAAAAAAGCGACCCCTCCCTGTAGAAAAGTGCTCAGTTGAGGGTGAAGGAATTAATGTTTTGGGATAATTTTTTGATATTTGTCGTCCGAAGGGTCGACCTTCAAAATGTTACCGATCTCGTGAAAATCTGTCACCTCTGTGAAGTTTTAGGCATACATACATACATACATACATACATACATACATTTAAACTGACAGGTGAAATTTATATTATAGATTACATCAATAAAATTTTTCTTTCTTAACTGACTGACCTCGTTTTGTTTTTTAAAGACAATGAGTACACTCTAAAACGGTGCATCTATAACGAGGCAAGCGTTGTGCAATTTCTAATTGCATTTCTCCTGACTCAACATTACAGGGAGCAATGCAAGACAAACAAAAGTAATCCAGAGATTGAGGGTTCAATCTCATTTGGAGGAACATAAAAAAAAGCAAATAACTGATGTAATATGTCTAGAAAGAAGTGGAAGACAAGTTGAGAACTCTCCACCCGGATTAAATAAAAAGGCTCCGTTTAAAATCCCAAGTTACCAATTATGACAAAAAAACCTCTGGAGAAGGCCGAAGTTTACAACAACTAAAATGTGTGTAGATAAAACAACTATGATGATGATAACAGTCCAAATCATGTTATTGTATTGCTCCGACTTTTGACGGTTTTAATTATCTCACATTATGGCCGCAACTCTGCATTGTTGTAATTACGATACAAGAACTAGCAGTTTTGATCTTTATTAAAACCCTAGCAGGATTATTTTAGATGACAGCTGACGTCCAAAACTAGCGTTTTTTTTTTTTTTCTTTTTTCTTTTTAAATATTTTTACCAAACTCATTACTCCCCAGGAAGAGAGGACATTTTACACAAGCCTTTTGATGCACGTCTGCATCAAATGCTGTATGCTGGAAAAAGAGGGTGATCGTTGTCACTGACTTCTTTTCACCAGAACATCGTAAGATCTCCTCCCCCTCTCTTTCTCATTCATGTAAATAATGGCAGCAACATATCTCAGAAATATTGTTGGATACTATGAAGAATTTAGTTAAAAAAAAAAAAAAAAAATTGTGGAATGTTAGTGATGATATATTCTGAAATTTTAACCATGAAGAAAGCCCCCCCCCCAAAAAAAAAGTATTCGCTCAAAAAAGGAAATCAGGTTTTTTTTTTCTTTTTTTTTTTTTTTTTTTTTCAAATGTTCTACCCTAACACTATTTAGTGAATAGTAAATTAAAAAAAAAAAAAGTACTTGTCAATTACAACAATGACGTAATTCATTGTTTCTGACTGACTGGCCTCATTCTGTTTTGATAAACAATGGATCATCATCATCATAATAATAATATTTGTTTTAACATCGATTTTACATGCTGGTATATGTTGGACTACTTTTAAGAAATTGACATCCAAATTAACTTATCTCTGGCCAAGTCTTTATTTATCCTTCTTTCTCAAGTTCATCCTTATCACTTCCATATTTTCTTTAGCCTGCTCCTGTGTACGAGACCTACTACCTTAATCTTTTTCTACATTTATTCACTCGAGAACTCTTATCCATTCTTTCAACATGGCCATACCATCAAAGTTTTCTATTATGCAGACATCTCCCTATACTGTACAGATTTCATCTTCCTCCGAGGTCATCAGATCTAAACCTGTCTAAGACTCACCTTACGCATCCATCATCCTTATGTCATTTCTCTACATGCAATGCATGTCCTCAACCTTAACTGGCCAGGTTTTGCTTTCATACATCATCCTACTGTCCATGCCTCATCATCACCATATTTGATTTAATGTCTGTTTTACATGTTGGCATGTGTTGGACAGCTTAAGATAATTGACTTCCAAAGTAGCCTATCTCTGACCATGTCTGTGTTGATCCCTCTTTCTAGTGATGAGGCGATTCCATTATTTTCTTGATTCCAATACAATTACTGATTCTGATTGCAATTCTTTACAAATCTCTAAATATTGAATTATAAAATGGTTATTTTGTCTGGATTACCATTAAAAAAAGGCATGTTAAATGTGCATATATTTTTCAAACGGAAAAACACATTTGTGAGGTGGGAGTTATCTATAAATTTTAGTGTTACTGGTATTTTAAAATTAATAAATATTTATTATTTTATCATTACTACGAACAGTAGAAGGTTTTGTTTTAAACAAAATCAAATAAAAAACAAAAAGATAAAGAAATCGTTTTTGACATCGGAAAATAGGCACAATTTTTTCCGATTCCGATGCCCCAAAAAGTTCCGATTTTTCTGATTCATGATTCTGATCAATCATCTCAACGCTACCTCTTTCCCTAATGTCCATTTTTATCACATGCTCTGTTTTCTTAGCTTTTCCCTGTGAATTGAATCTGCTACCTCAACTGTTTCACATCTACTAACCATCTATTCTTTTAATGTGACCATACCATCAACGTCTACTCCTCTGCGCACATCTCCCCATACTATCCAGTCTGAGATCATCCAAATTAAGCCGTCTTTAAGCCATCGCATTTTGCATCCATTGCATCATTCTTATATCATTTCTCTCCATGCAACACATGTCCTCAACCCTAACTGGCCAGGTTTCACTTCCATGCATCATCACATAGCGTCTAATTGTACTGATCTGGCGTTGCTCAGGATCAATGGTCAAAGTGCTTCGTTATGCCAGCTGAAGATGCCTTACAATAAAATGACGACTTTTATAAGTTTTCGGGTATGCTGAAAACGAATATAACAGGGAAAATTAGCGCAGACAAATAGTTTTCGAGATATAAATACTTGTATTTTACAGTGTAATTTATAGTAGTTTGAATTGACCGCCATCTTTGTTGTTTCAATGACCTGGTTCAGTGAGCATGCGCAGATGAATTGTGGAGTTAATTCTACAAAACGCAAATGTTTATTCAGTATCATTTTTAACTAATTCCACCCCAAAAATTACTTTTAAGAATACAAATTCAAGAAAATTCAGTCAATGTGCAACCTCTTGATTTATTCATTAAGCCATTCTTAACATGGGGAGGTTGAAAATAAAATGCATTTTGGAATAAACACCCCCAACCTCCCCATGTTAAGAACAGTTTCTGAAATAAATACCCCCAACCTCCATGTTAAGAACGGCTTTTTGGAAAATTTTGAAAAAAACAAAAAAATAATGAAACTTAAAAAAAAAAAAATACTGATGTGTTTTATAATAATGCGCTGAAAAAAAACTGAGGGTTTGCCTCGTTCATATGCCGCCCGTTCAAACATTGCCACCAGTGATTTACATTGCAAAATACAGGTATTTATATCTAGAAAACTATTTGTCTGCGCTAATTTTCTCTGCGATATTCGTTTTCAGCATAGCCGAAAACCTATAAAAGTCATTATTTTATTGAAAAATTGTAAGGCATCTTCGGTTGGCGTAACGGAGTACTTTGACCATATTAAAATTATTTTGTAACTATTTCTGTGTTCTGTAATCACGTCTTTTTGTAATGTTCAGTATTTAAGCAAAAAGTGATTCTTATGAGGGCTTAATTTATATTTCCTGTAGTCTTTTCTATCAATTCAAAACAGACCTTCTTTCACAAAAACTCTAATAACTGAGAAAAAAGAAATTGAATGTTTTAGAAAAAATTCAAACAGTTCAAGAAGGTTCTGGAACTTTCCAGAAAGATTGAGAACATAGAATGTTCTATTATCAGTTGCCATTTTCTATTAAAAAAAAAGGTTTTCATGCTAATCGGGCAGTTGTTATGTATACGTAAAAAGTTTAAGTCTGGCATGATTTTGGTTAATCTCTGTGAGCAGAATGGAAACCTTGGGTTTACTTTTAACAACCTTGTAACTCTTGTTTCTCTTATTTTGTCTTTTAATCCACATGCACGATGTATTGACAAAGGGGGGAAGAGTTTCTGTTTTCTCTGTTGGAATCTATTCTTCTAACACATTTTTGGTTAGTTCTTTTTTTTACCTTGAAGTAGTATTTATTTTATTTATTTTTTTTTTTTTAGCTCTTTACATCAAGTGGCTTCATGTTTTGTTTGGAGCGATTTCCATATCTATAAAAAAAAAAAAAAAATCCAGCCAAAATCACTTTTTGAATTCGTTATCTGAACAAAGTTAATTTTAATTTAATATTTGAGAATTCTTTTAATGAATAGTTTCCAACTAGGCATATTCATTTCTCATCAACATACTGTGACCAATTTCTCTTTCACTCTCATACCATTTCTCTGGCAATATCTTTTATGGAAATCGCTCCAAACGAGGCATGAAGCTAGTTGATGTAAAAAAAAAAAAAAAAAAAAAAAAAATACCGATTCCAGGTCAAAAACTTGCCAACACTAAGTTTTAGATAGAATAAATTCTGACCTCAAAAAAACAGCAATTCTTTCCTCTTTGTCAGTAACATTTCTCATGGAATGTGAGGACTAAAGGACAAAATAAAGGAAGAGAGTTATGAAGCTGCTGAAAGTAAACTCCAGTTTATGGAATCTATCTTCTATATCTATATATATATATATATATATACAACAAAAATGTGTGTGTGTGTATTTTTTTCTGTATGTCCAGCAAAGGCTTTTTTCGCTGAGATTCTTGGGGTGTGGGGGAGTTACTATTTCTTAAAACTTTTTATATACCGTCTAAATCATAATATCTAGGATTTGCGAACACGCTTCGCGTCTAGATTTATTTATATCAACTTTTACAAAATTCTTGCTATTTCAGCCCCTCTTCGGCTTTTTCGTATAAAATCGAAACTAATCTAAAGCGAAGGCATTGTCCCCGGCTTTCGTGGCGGGAACGTCCAGAAAGCAATCAGCTTTGATCAATGTCTGGGAAACCCATCATATCAGACAATTGCTATTCATTTGGACCATCCCTTTTTGTGGGGAGCTGGTTTTCCCCAACATCGTGGGGAAATGAAATGACGGAAAGCTTAACTGGCCTCCAGCCAATGTCCGTTTCTGCAAGTCAACTTTTTGATTGGCGTCGCTAAATTTCAACGCTTTTTCACTTCCTATATCTCCTTAGCGTAGCGGTAAAATGTCACGTTTTCTTTCGCTTTCTTTTCTGCTTTCGGGTTTTTTTGTTTTTTTTACACCTACAAACACCCGGACAACCCGGGTACCCCCGCTAGTTTAAAATAAAATGTAAAAATAATGTTTTTTACGTTTTGTTTCCCCGTTTGTATTTGTAACTTATATTAAAAATTCTCCGTTGTTCCCTTTTTTTTTTTTTTTTTTTTTTAAATATTTTTAAGAACGTGACATGATCCTGATTTTGATTCAATAAAAAAGAAAAAGGACGAGTAGGTCAAATAACCATCAATATCTGAATTGTTTTTGTAAAGAAAAAGAACATAGCGGTTTGTTAATCTTGAATGAAACAAAGAATCAAAACTCAAATGCTGTGAAAAAAAGTGATGTTAAATGATTAGAAAAAGAAGACCGAGCATCTCTATAATTGACTACGTTCATCGTTTGATCAGTTTTTTTAGCCACTATTAATCTAGGCCCAAAAGCTACTCTAGGATACGGGTTAATTGGTTTGTTAGGTGGGTGGTGAGACAAAGACGTTTGAAACTGCTAGAATTTGGTTATATGAAAGAATGGCTCAACAAGAATTTAACATTGGACTTGAAAACAACCATGTTGTAGTCGGCTGGAAAGCAACTCCATGGTATTGTTTCACAGAGGCAGTTTTTAAAAAGAAGTTTTGGAGCACTCTATTCTGCTTTCACAAAGTTCAAAACAGACGTCGTAATCTAGTAGACGATACTGTTTTCTCTTCGACCTCTTTCCCACAGAAGAGATGTTGCGAACATGTCTCTGCTCTATTGCTATTTTCATAAGAAGTGTTCAACTGAGCTCCAATCTATGGTCCCTCCTTGCCAATCTTGCACAAAAAAACACTTTTCTAGCCAAAATCACCACCACTAAATCACCCACTCCTTATTGGACCTAAACGCGGATTCTATGAACAAAGCTTCTTTCTTATAACTGCCTGCTTGTTTCGCTCGTCTGCTTTTCAGCTGACTACAATATCAAGTTCTTATTGAATTGTCCTCGTAAATAATCTAATTATACCAAATTTCCACCACACACGATTATTACGTAATTGTCCTAATGACCTACAATACATTCTTATCCTCAAGTTGCCTCCAGGTCTTGATATGTGATAACCCCCTTGTAAAAAAAAAAAAAAAAAAAAAAAAAAAAGTATTTCTAACACTATGTGCAGATTGAAAGGATGTATTAGTGGCCTGACAAGGCCACAGGGGAGACTACTGGAGCAGCAAAACTGAAGCTGGCCTGTAGGACACTGTATATTTTACGAATTGTTATAAAATATTAAACAGAATAGTACTATAATCTTCAAAAAGCCTGCAAATTTTCATGTAGTTTTATCCCATAGAATCAAAGATATGAGCATTTCAATATTCAATTTGACTACCAGTATGTGTGTGTGTATATATATATATTTGTGAAATAATGTGTGAATTTGTCCATATCATCATCATTTACTACTCCAAAAGTGTTAGTCTCAACCAAACTTTTTATTTTAAAAAAAAAAAAAAAAAGAGTAAGCATCTTTAATATATGTAGGTTGGACTGTGTTTACATTTGACTCGTCGTCGATTTTATTTGTGAAATAATGTGTGAAATTGTCCACATCATCATCATTTTCTACTTCAAATGTGATAGTCTTATAGAGAAACCTTTTTGTAAAAATAAGAACAAGATGTAAATCCGTGCCATTTTTTTCTTTTTTTGTGCTCATCACCATCATCGTCGTCCTGATCATTGAGTATTTAAGACTTTTGGAATGTTCCTTCATGTGTATTATGTGTATGTATGTATATGCGTACTTGTGTGCTACTATGTGTGTATGTTTGTATGTGTGTGCACATGCATATGTATGTTCGCATACATCTGTATGTATGCATGTGTTCATTTCCATGTGTGTGTGGGATGGAGAGGGCTCTCGTGGGGCGTGGTGAGGGCAGCCCCTCTGGGAGAAGCGGATCTCTGATATAAAAAAAATAACAAAGCGGGAGACCAGTACCCGCATTAAGCTGGTCTGCAGTTTTACTTGTTGCTGGCTATCTTGCTCTTGCTTGTTGCTGGATGTCAACATTTTGAACCGAGAAAGAGATTTAGCTGTCGTACAAAGCTAAAACTCTGTAACTTCATCTTTGTATAGATACTCCCTCAGGCATTTGTCTATTAAAAAAAAAAGTCCTGTGGTGATAAAAAAACTGTGACGTGTGTACGCCTGAAATGCTGGATGCATGTAACAATTAATCTGCCATCATTATATGTATCTATGTATGCATATGTGTATTTATATATATGTATGTATATGTGTATTTATATATATGTATGTATATGTGTATTTATATATATGTATGTATATGTGTATTTATATATATGTATGTATATGTGTATTTATATATATGTATGTATATGTGTATTTATATATATGTATGTATATGTGTATTTATATATATGTATGTATATTTGTATATGTGTATGTATATTTGTATATGTGTATGTATATTTGTATATGTGTATGTATATTTGTATATGTGTATGTATATTTGTATATGTGTATGTATATTTGTATATGTGTATGTATATTTGTATATGTGTATGTATATTTGTATATGTGTATGTGTATTTATATATATATGTATGTATATTTATATATGTGTATGTATATGTGTATGTATATTTATATATATGTATGTATATTTATATATATATGTATATTTATATATATGTATGTATATGTGTATGTATATTTATATATATGTATGTATATGTGTATGTATATTTATATATATGTATGTATATGTGTATGTATATTTGTATATGTGTATGTATATTTATATATATGTATGTATATGTGTATGTATATTTATATATATGTATGTATATGTGTATGTATATTTATATATATGTATGTATATGTGTATGTATATTTATATATATGTATGTATATGTGTATGTATATTTATATATATGCATGTATATGTGTATGTATATTTATATATATGCATGTATATGTGTATGTATATTTATATATATGCATGTATATGTGTATGTATATTTATATATATGTATGTATATGTGTATGTATATTTATATATATGTATGTATATGTGTATGTATATTTATATATATGTATGTATATGTGTATGTATATTTATATATATGTATGTATATGTGTATGTATATTTATATATATGTATGTATATGTGTATGTATATTTATGTATATGTGTATGTATATTTATATATATGTATGTGTATGTATATTTATATATATGTATGTGTATGTATATTTATATATATGTATGTGTATGTATATTTATATATATGTATGTGTATGTATATTTATATATATGTATGTGTATGTATATTTATATATATGTATGTATATTTATATATATGTATGTATATTTATATATATGTATGTGTATGTATATTTATATATATGTATGTGTATGTATATTTATATATATGTATGTGTATGTATATGTATGTATATGTGTATGTATATTTATATGTATATGTGTATGTATATTTATATATATGTATGTATATGTGTATGTATATTTATATATATATATATATGTATATTTATATATATATATGTATATTTATATATATATATATGTATATTTATATATATATATATGTATATTTATATATATATATATATGTATATTTATATATATATATGTATATTTATATATATATATGTATATTTATATATATATATGTATATTTATATATATATATGTATATTTATATATATATATATATATGTATATTTATATATATATATGTATATTTATATATATATATATATGTATATTTATATATATATATATATGTATATTTATATATATATATGTATATTTATATATATATATGTATATTTATATATATATATATATGTATATTTATATATATATATGTATATTTATATATATATATGTATATTTATATATATATGTATATTTATATATATATATATGTATATTTATATATATATATATATGTATATTTATATATATGTATATTTATATATATATATATGTATATTTATATATATATATATGTATATTTATATATATATATATATGTATATTTATATATATATATGTATATTTATATATATATATGTATATTTATATATATATATGTATATTTATATATATATATGTATATTTATATATATATATGTATATTTATATATATATATATGTATATTTATATATATATATGTATATTTATATATATATATATGTATATTTATATATATATATATGTATATTTATATATATATATATGTATATTTATATATATATATATATGTATATTTATATATATATATATATGTATATTTATATATATATATATGTATATTTATATATATATATATGTATATTTATATATATATATATGTATATTTATATATATATATATATGTATATTTATATATATATATATGTATATTTATATATATATATATATGTATATTTATATATATATATATATGTATATTTATATATATATATGTATATTTATATATATATATGTATATTTATATATATATATGTATATTTATATATATATATGTATATTTATATATATATATGTATATTTATATATATATATATATGTATATTTATATATATATATGTATATTTATATATATATATATATGTATATTTATATATATATATGTATATTTATATATATATATATATATGTATATTTATATATATGTATATTTATATATATGTATATTTATATATATGTATATTTATATATATGTATATTTATATATATATATATATATATGTATATTTATATATATATATATATGTATATATATATATATATATGTATATTTATATATATATGTATATTTATATATATATATATATATATGTATATTTATATATATATATGTATATTTATATATATATATGTATATTTATATATATATATATGTATATTTATATATATATGTGTATGTATATTTATATATATGTGTATGTATATTTATATATATGTGTATGTATATTTATATATATGTGTATGTATATTTATATATATATATATGTATATTTATATATATATGTGTATGTATATATATGTGTATGTGTATATATGTATGTGCATGTATATTTATATATATGTATGTGTATGTATATGTGTATGTATATTTATGTATGTGTATATATGTATGTGTATGTATATTTATGTATATGTATATGTGTATGTATATTTATGTATATGTGTATGTATATTTATATATATATGTATATTTATATATATATGTATGTGTATGTATATTTATATATAT
Organism: Euprymna scolopes; assembly: GCF_053919585.1. Taxonomy (NCBI): domain Eukaryota; kingdom Metazoa; phylum Mollusca; class Cephalopoda; order Sepiida; family Sepiolidae; genus Euprymna; species Euprymna scolopes. The sequence goes on from NC_136519.1 coordinate 34,436,524, forward strand.
GTATGTGTATGTATATGTATATGTGTATGTATATTTATGTATATGTGTATGTATATTTATATATATATGTATATTTATATATATATGTATGTGTGTGTATATTTATATATGTACATGTGTGTTTATATGTATTTATATCTATGTGTATATGTATATACATTTATATATGTTTGTATGCATGCATGTATGTGTGTATATACATGTGTGTATGTATATGTATGCATGCATGCATGTGTGTATATACATGTGTGTATGTATATGTATGCATGTATGTGTATGAATGCATATATGTGTATGTGTATGTAGGTAAGTGCACATATATGTATGTGTAAGTGTATGTGTGCATGTATTTGTATATGTGTGTGTATATGTATGTATGTATATGTATGCATGTGGGTATGTATATGTATGTTTGTGTATTATGCATTGTGTATGTATATGGGTATATATGAGCGTATGCTTATAGACATGTATGTATGTATATATTTATATGTATGTATACCAATGACCGTCTTCTGTATGTTTGCATGTGTGTGTATGTATATGTATGTGTGCATAATGTGTATTGTGTATATACATACACAATACACATTATGCACACATACATGTATATATGTGTGTGATATGTGTATATATGTATGTGTGTGTACGTGAATATATATGTATGTATACCAATGACCGTCTTTAGTGTCATGTCTGCTTGAGCATGTGAATTCGTCGGCAGGACTATATGTCATTTTCGGGGTCATGAACTTTCAGTGTCTGAGAGAGTGGCACTCGTCTGACAAGACGTTGCAATCATCATAATATATATTTCCCCAAAACCTCTGGCCTTAACAGAGAAGGGAATAAAACTTGCTGCTATGGTTTCAAATGATCTTAAATACCAGCAAGGGGAGACTTGATTCCAAATATTTCTCATATGTTATATATCCCCCTCTTTTGGAAATAGAGTACTATTATGAATATCTCCAGTATTAAGTGATACACTGAAATTTAGTTCATGTACGAAAACCAAAGAGCGGAGATATAACATATGAGAAATATTTGGAATCAAGTCTCTCCTTACATTTCAGATCCAGCAAGAATTCGAAATATTCCTCATATGTTATATCTCCCCTCTTTGGTTTTCATACATAAACTAAATTTCACAGTGTATAAGGATTATTTAATACTGGAGATATTCATAATTGTACCCTATTTCCGAAAGAGGACAGATATAACATGAGAAATATTTGGAATCAAGTCTCCCCTTGCTAGTATTTAAGATCATTTGAAACCATAGCAGCAAGTTTTAGTCTCCCTTCCATCAAGGCCAGAAGTTTTGAACAAATTTTAATCATATCTTTTCTTAATTAAGTTCAAATTAAGCCAATTCAAGTGGCATACTGGTTATTTTTTTTATTTATTGTTTTGCTTTGTCCAGTTTATGTCTGATTCTCTGAAAATAAAAATATAAATTTCTTTTCAGGTTACGCTATTGATCCGAGTGCTGACAATGTAGAAACACTAAACAGCGTTGTTGGAGATACGATAAAAGCTGAAGAAAATCAAAGTAAGTACAGCATCCAAAGATCTCTAATTCACTGCTGTTAGAGAAGGACAAAGATATGTTAACTGCATCCAATGTTATAAAATGGACCTGTTTGCAGTAGTGAGGTAGATGGGAAGAAATTATTCGTAATATTATGGTGTATGAGAAGAATCATGTGTAATAGTATGAGCTGTGGGAAAGAATTGTCTGTATTGTGTTCAGAAATTATCTTAAATAGTGTGTATGTGTGTGAAGAAATTCTTTTAAATTGTATGATGTGTTTGTCTGAAGAAATTGTTTTAAATGGTGTGTGTGGTGTGTATGTGAAGAAATTGTCTAAAATGGTATAACGTGTGTGCATGAAAGGAAATCGTTTCAAATGGTATCGTGTGTGTATGAAAAAATTGTTTTAAATAATATGGTATGTGTATGAAAAAATTGTTTTAAATGGTATGGTTTGGGTATGAAGAAATTGTTTTAAATGGTATGGTTTGGGTATGAAGAAATTGTTTTAAATGGTATGGTTTGTGTATGAAGAAATTGTTTTAAATGGTATGATTTGTGTATGAAGAAATTGTTTTAAATGGTATGGTTTGGGTATGAAGAAATTGTTTTAAATGATATGGTTTGGGTATGAAGAAATTGTCTTAAATGGTATGGTTTGGGTATGAAAAAATTGTTTTAAATGGTATGGTTTGGGTATGAAGAAATTGTCTTAAATGGTATGATTTGTGTATGAAGAAATTGTTTTAAATGATATGGTTTGGGTATGAAGAAATTGTTTTAAATGATATGGTTTGGGTATGAAGAAATTGTTTTAAATGGTATCTGTGGGTATGAAGAAATTGTCTTAAATGGTATGGTTTGGGTATGAAAAAATTGTTTTAAATGGTATGGTTTGGGTATGAAGAAATTGTCTTAAATGGTATGATTTGTGTATGAAGAAATTGTTTTAAATGATATGGTTTGGGTATGAAGAAATTGTTTTAAATGATATGGTTTGGGTATGAAGAAATTGTTTTAAATGGTATCTGTGGGTATGAAGAAATTGTTTTAAATGATATGGTATGTGTGTGTATGAAAAAATTGTTTTCAATGGTATGTGTGGGTATGAAGAAATTGTTTTAAATAATATGGTATGTGTTTGTATAAAGAAATCGTTTTAAATGATATGGTTTGGGTATGAAGAAATTGTTTTAAATAGTATGGTTTGGGTATGAAGAAATTGTTTTAAATGGTATGGTTTGTGTATGAAGAAATTGTTTTAAATGGTATGGTATGAGGAAATTGTTTTAAATGGTATTGGTATGAAGAAATTGTTTTAAATGGTATGGGTATGAAGAAATTGTTTTAAATGGTATGGGTATGAAGAAATTGTTTTAAATGGTATGGGTATGAAGAAATTGTTTTAAATGGTATGGTTTGTGTATGAAGAAATTGTTTTAAATGGTATGGTATGAGGAAATTGTTTTAAATGGTATGGGTATGAAGAAATTGTTTTAAATGGTATGGGTATGAAGAAATTGTTTTAAATGGTATGGGTATGAAGAAATTGTTTTAAATGGTATGGGTATGAAGAAATTGTTTTAAATGGTATGGTTTGTGTATGAAGAAATTGTTTTAAATCGTATAGTTTGTGTGTGAAGAAATTGTTTTAAATAGTTTGGTGTGTGTGGTAAGAAATCTTTTTTAAATACTATATTATCTGTGTGAAAATTTATCTACAATAGTGTAATGTGTGTGGGAATGAATGGTCTGCAATTTTAAAATGTGCCAAATTTAAAAGATAATTGTCTAACATAATGTTGGTGGTCTTCAATCTCTATTATGAATAATTGGTCGGTGTTGTGTCATGGACACAAAACATGTTTATCTCTCTCTGAAATCACAGTGGTGATGTGATAGGTGCACAGATGTTGTTCTGATCCCCCCTTCTCTTTTTTACTTGAATTATAGATGCATTTAAAAATAAGAACAAATATCGCCATTATTTGCTTCTGGCCTCTTGTTTACTTTCTTCAGCAATGTACATCTATTTCCTGATCAATTCTCTGCAATTTCATAACTCGCCCAAGTGCAGGTGGCAAACCACAACAAAGATGTTTAGTTATTTTAATGTCCTACACCCAAAATGCAAAATTATTTTTGCTTTTTTACAGCATACTTTTTCCCAAGATGCCATTGTTTTAGATTGTTAAATCGTAATGGAATTTTCCACTATTCTAGCTTTTTTTGGTGGTGGTGGGAGACTAATGTTTTAACATTATTTTTACATACCTAATTTACAGAATTGGAATAGGTAAGGGATTTGAAATGACATTAACATTTACATTTTGTTATTGTTTATTTTTACATACATTAGTGTTTTGTTTTTTGTTTTTTTTGGTACTTATGCAGAATAAGAATCATGCTATCGTGCAGTTTATGTAAAACATTGAAAGGTGCTAAAATGCTGAGCCGATTAAATCACAGCAGCCAATGTCATTTAAGAAAACATTTATTTGTTATTAGTTTATTCTAAAAAATACTAATTATTTATCTCGATTTTAACAAAGAAAATGCTTACGAAAAAAGATATGGTAACATTAGTATCTCTCTTCTGAGCAAATCATGGATGAAAACTCTCAACAAACGTTTCCTTGTGTGTTTTTAAAAATTTCCTTTTTTTTCAATTTTCACCCCGAACAAGGCACAGTGCTACTTTGAAGCAGGGGGCTACTATCAGGGACATAATTTGCAGGGGCATTATGAAGGGAGATGAGTAGAAAGATGTTTGTTCACATTACACTTGAACTTCTGCATATCAGTACAGTTGGGAAAGCAGAATCCCGGAAGGGAGTTCCAAAGACCTGCAGTTCTGGGAAAGAAACTATTGGAGTAAAAGGCTTTCTTACATCTAGGGATCTCTACTGTAAAGGGGTGAGACTTAGTGGCTTGTCGTGTTTGTCGGGGGTAGTTACATCGAGGAGGTACAAGTGTTTGCAGTTCGTCAAAGCATTCACCATTAAAGTATTTGTAGAACAGGCAGAGGAATGCAATATCTCGTCGATGGGACAGAGGCTGAAGCCTAGATGACAGTTCAGGACCTATCAAGTTGGCGACTCTCTTTTGAACCCTGTCTAGGAGCGAGAGACAAGCAGCAGATGCACCAGCCCAGATGTGACAATAGTACACCATACATGGGCGAATGATGGCCGTACAGGATACTGTCAGGCGTAAGTAGTTTTCTAGCACAGTAGAGGGAGCCAACCTTCTTTGCAACAGCCTTGGCAATGCTCTCAATGTATCTATTCCAGTTCATATTCTCTGTAAACGTTAGGCCACGGAGTTTAAAAGAAGTAGTTTCAGGCAATGTGTTCTTGGCCATTGCTATTGGTGGTAGAAAAGGTTTCTTGTAATTATTGAAGGAAACAAGCTTAGTCTTAGCAGCATTGAATGTGACCATCCATTTTTGTCCCCATTCCACTACAAATTGGAGGTTATCCTCTAGTGTTTCTGCCATTTCCTTGGATATGTGTTCATTTGTTTTCCCCTCATATCTGTTATAGAGAGTGGTGTCATCGGCAAATATACCCATCTCCGAAACAATTTTATCAGTGAGGTCATTTATGAATATCAGGAATAATAGAGGTCCAAGGATAAACCCTTGAGGTACTCCCACATTTATGTCATATTGTTTAGATGTACAACCGTTGAGGACAACTTGGATTTTTCTCTTAAGAAGGATTTAATTACATTATGTATTCTTCCAGTGATTCCATATGATCTAATTTTCCTTAGAAGACCATCGTGCCATAACCTGTCAAAAGTCTTAGATATATCCAGGGCTACCACTCTACCCTTCCCTGTTTTGTCCAGTGAACGGTATATACGTTCAGATACTACAGTTAAGATATTTGCTGTTGAACGGGCTTGCCTAAATCCATATTGTTTGTCAGTCAGGAGTTTAGCAGCTGTTAGGTGGTGGACTAGGGCTTGATTAACTAAGGACTCAAATATTTTGGCGAAATGCAGAAGGAGGTTAATGGGGCGATAATTTAGTGGGTCATTTCTTTCACCAGAATTCTTGAAGACTGGTACTACAGAAGCGGTTTTCCAGCAGTCGGGAAAGCAAGATTTGTTAAGGCATTTATTGTAAAGTTTGGAGAAAACTGGAGCAACCTCGGCAGAGCATTTTTTCAATAGTACATCCAGGATGAGATCTGGTCCACATGCTTTTGAGGTGTCTAGGTTTTTTATAATACCATGTACCTGAGAAGGGATGATTTTCAAATTGTCTAGTGTGGCGTGTTTTTCGCAAAGGAAAGTCAGGGAGGGAGTGGTGTGCCGGGTCCAGTGTGGAGTTTGAGGCAAACCGACTGGCGAGTAGGTTAGCCTTGTCAGTTGCCGTGCAAGCAACCTCATGATTGTTTGCTAGTGGGGGAATCGTTGATTGCCCATTATTTACTACGCTGTTGTAGATTTTCCAAAAATCACGAGTTCCTAATTTCTGTGCTTCAATGCATTTTCTGGTGGTTTCAGAGTAATCTGTCTTAGCTGTCACTATCACTCTCTTACAATTATTTCTAGCTTCTATATACTTCTGTTTGTTTGAGCTGGACTTATGTCGGTTGAATCTGCGGAACGCATGCTGCTTTTGACGAATAGCAGCTGCACAAGCAGAAGTAAACCATTGGGGAGAGTGGGGCTTGCTATAGAATTTTCGTACGGGAACATGTGCTTTAATTGCAGTTTTGAACCATTCAGTGGTCTCATTTGTACACTGTTCCGCTGGAAGAGAAAAGATATTTTGCCGTTGGGCATCTCTGATGAGTTCCCTGATGGCTTCCCAGTCAGCCTTTTTGTAATACCTCGTTTTGAGTAGTGGGTCTTCAGTTTTAGGGCGAGCATTTAGGGTGATTTCTACCATTATCATAGCGTGATCAGCATTCCCGAGTGAGCTGTGGGAATTTGTTGTACACTCATCGGGAACCGTTGTCAGAAAGAGATTTAGAAGTGAGGCATGTTGATCTTGCTGGTCTGCGAAACGTGTCGGAAATGTAACCATCTGAGATAGGGAATGGGATATATATATGTATCTTTCTTCATGAAATAAATTTTATCTGTCAGTTAATTTTTTTCTTTGGGGTTTTACAATTCGACTTTTTTCTTTTGGTTATTTTACAGTTTTTTTTTTCTCTTGGAGGTTTTGCAGTTTTCTTTTTTTTCTTTTGTGGGATTACAGTTTGATTTTTTTTGGGGGGGGGTTACAGTTTGATTTTTTTTTTGGGGGGGGGGTTTACAGTTTGATTTTTTTTTTTTGGGGGGGGGGTTACAGTTTGATTTTGGGGGGGGGGTTACAGTTTGATTTTTTTTTTTTCTTTTGGGGGTTTTACAGTTTGATTTTTTTTTGGGGGGGGTTACAGTTTGATTTTTTGGGGGGGAGGGGGGGTTATAGTTTGATTTTTTGGGGAGGGGGCTTTTACAGTTTGATTTTTTGGGGGGGTTACAGTTTTATTTTATTTTTTCTTTTGGGGGTTTTACAGTTTGATTTTTTTTGGGGGGGAGGGTTTACAGTTTGATTTTTTGGGGGGGGAGTTACAGTTTGATTTTTTTGGGGAGGGGGCTTTTACAGTTTGATTTTTTTGGTGGGGGGTACAGTTTGATTTTTTTTTTTCTTTTGAGAGTTTTACAGTTCGATTTTTTTTCTTTAGGGGTTTTACAATTTGTTTTTTTTTGTGGGGTTACAGTTTGATCTCTTTCTTCTGTGGGGTTTTACAACAATAAAAAGTGAAAAATAAAATTATTATTATGGGTTTCAGGAATGGGAACAGGAATTTCTTGGGTTTTTAATTTTCCCTGCAGTACGGGCCCTACTGATTCATTATAATCATTTTATGAATTCTTCAAACTGACAACACAAATCTATAATAATTCTTTTAGTCTGTCTATCTTTGTTCATTCCGCTTTTTCTCTGAAACTACCGGGCCAACCTGATTGAAATTTTGTATGAATCTTTATCATAAGCTACAGCAAGCTAAGTATTATGGTATCCATTCGGTGCACAGTTAGGGACTAATAGGGATTTATATTTAATGCAAAAATTACCACAAATTTACCCATATTTAACCATCAAAGCACCTTTCTAAATTCTATGACTTGTGCCCATTTTTAATGGGTTAAAATGCCTAGTTTTCTTTTTATTATATCTTATATAATAAGGTTACCTTGATAATATTGTATAGTAACATAAATGAAAGGCTCATTATTATTTAGCTTGTGTGTCAGGTCATGCCATATGCTACTGGTACCATGTAACCTAGTACTACCTGCCTCATGGTCGCGTCACTGGCGACTAAACTGGTTCCCCCACCAGACGTTTGGTGAGGAGGGTGGCTAGTCTCCCTGAAGGATTAAAAACAAGACCTTCCTAAGGGCGAATGAACCCTTTTTTGGGGTCAACGGCCAACTAGCACTGTGTGTGTTTGTATGTATGTGTGTGTTGGGGTGGAGAGGGCTCCCATAAGCCGTGGTGAAAACAACTTTTCTAGGAGAAGCAAATCTCTGATTTAAAAAACCATAAAGCGGGAGACCAGTATCCGCATTAAGCTGGTCTGAAGTTTAACTTGTTGCTGGCTATCTTGCTCTTGCTTGTTGCTGGATGTCAACATTTTGAACCGAGAGAGAGAGACTTAGCTGTCGTACAAAGCTAAGACTCTGTAACATCATCTGTGTATAGATATTCCCTCAGGAATTTGTCTATAAAAATGGTCCTGTGGCGATGGAAAAGTGACGAGTGGAGGGTTGAAATGCTGGAAGCAACTAATAATTAATCTCAATGACTGTCTTTAGTGTCATGCCTGCTTGGGCATGTAGATTCACCTGTAGGACTAAAAAAAAAAGTCATTTTTTGGGCTCATGGACTTTAAGTGTCTGAGGGAGTAGCACTCGTCTGACAAGACGTTGCAATAATCATATTAACATAAATGAAAGGCTCATTATTATTTAGTTTCTTCAAAGACTTCTAAAATATTTGCTTGTTTTCTTTTTCTGTTAAGTTCATTGAATTGATATGTTATTAGTTGATTTATTTTTAATAAATATTTTCCTCTTCTTCTCTAAGCAAAAATCAATTATTTTCCATTCCATTGAATTGGTGAAAGAATAAAAAAAAAAGGAATAGAAAACAATTGTTTTTTTTGATTAAAAGAAAGTCAGCAGGTGATTTTTAGTAGGTTTTTAATTTTATTCTAATTTTTTGTTTTTTTATATTTCATATTTTTGTTTTTAATCTTATTCTTATTGTTTTATACTTATGTTATTATTTTTGTTTTTATATTAATTTTTTATATTTTATAATTGAATGTTTTAGATTTTTTATCTTTGAATTTTTCTAAATTTTATCAATGAATTTTTCTAGATTTTTCATCTGAATTTTTCTAGACTTTTTTACCTTAATTTTATACATTATCTTATTTTTATCATAATTTGAAAATTTTCAGATTTTTTTATGTTTAAATTTTTCTAGATGTCTTGTATCTTTGAATTTTCTATATTATCTTATTTTTATCATAATTGAATTATTTTATTCATTTCTTTGTAATTTTCTTAGAAATTTTAATTTTTTTTTTGTTTATGGATTTTTGTCAAACGATCATCATCACTCTTATATTATTCTTATAGGACTTTTACCCAATAACGGTTGATGAAATAAGGTCATGCTACCTCCATCTATAATATAAATCTCACCTGTCTGTTTAAATGTATGTGTGTATGTATGTTTTTATGTCTGCCTAAAACTTTCAATGGAGGCGACAGATTTTCACGAGGTCGGTATAGTTTTGGAGCTCGACCCTTCGGACAACAAATATAAAAAAAATTGGCTAAAAACATTTATTCCTTCACTCTCAACTGAGCACTTTTACTACAGGGAGAGGTCACTCTTTTCGCTAATATTTTCGAAAGTCATCCCTTCTTTTTGATTGACTAGCCTTGATTTAAACCTTCGCCACTTCCGGCTTTGCGATGGGTGCAACAGCTCTCACTTCACTTTTTTTTTTCTTTTTTTTTTTTTTATTGCTCAACACACGCCTCCAAACGCCTGGGCAATGCCAGGCATCCAGGCTAGTAGATTAAATAAAGGGTCCTATTTAAAATTCCATGTAGATTCAACAGAAAAAGTTCTGAGTTGAAGACGGTCGGAGGTTACATTGGCTGAAACTTTGTGTAAATAACACTCAAGATGAGAACAGTAGTTTGAATAATCAACATTACATGGATTATCAGTCCTCATCTAAAAAATTATGAAATATACATCTTGTTGAACTCGGGAATCTATATGAACTTTCACATGGAACTTTATCTAACCCACAGAGGGGACCTTGTTCTCATTCCATCAGCCATGACTGAGTAGAAGTCTGAAGTAATTCCCAATTGGACAGTGTGGAACGAGAAAAGATATGATTCCATTTCCATTTGATGAAAACCGGTTTTAGTTTTTTTTGTTGTAGATCTACTAGTTGGCCAGTTGTATACAAATCCCAAGAGTGATAGGAACCTGAAAGTGACACAATGTTCAACGAGTACGACTGGAGATTCGCCGCTGTACAACTCATGCTCTAAGTTATGATAATATGACTATTGCTGGCACCCTCAAAATGCACCGCTGGATTGCCACAAATAACAGGGACGTACTCGGGGTGATGAAAACAAAGTTTCCAGCCATGGTTATGGTCTTTGGCGTGGTTTCAAGTGATGGACCACATCATACTACCTTACATTTTTGAAATCGGCTTAAAAGTTAACACCAAAGTGTACTAAAATATGCTGAAGAGTGTGGTGATCCCCTGATGCAATCAGGTGGCTGCTGGCAGATCCTGGGAGTCGCAGCAGAACTCGGCGCTGGCCCACAAGTCCAAAGAGACTAAAGAGACCCAGGATTAGCTTCAGAAGGAGTGCTACGACTTTGTACCCTTCTCTCCCCGACTGATCCCCCTCCTCCTCCCCCGACTGAACCTGTTTGATTGCTTCGTTTTGTCATACATCAAGAACATCACCAACATGACCTCCCACAACACCAATGCCAACCTGATCACCTCCATCTGCCGAGTATTTGCTAAGCTTCCAACAGTGCTTGCAGAAAAGGCATGCTCGCAGTTCCAGACCTGTATCGAGGCGGTGATTGAGGCTGAAGACAGCTACATTGAATAGATGTCAGCTCTACTACATAATCAAGTTACCTGAATTGATTTTTTTTCAAGAAAAGTTTTAAAATAAAGCTGTAGGGTTGTTTTCCCTAGGGCGACATTTTTATCATTGCACTGTGTATAAACTTCTACAAGATTTTAGTTTACTTAGCACTTTTATCTGTTGCACTGTGTGTCCTTGCAAGCAGATTCTTCAGTTCAACAACACACACCTGTAAAAATTGAACACTTTAGCAACAAAAACGTTGCGAGAATAACATCCAAGTTGATAACAGTATTCCAAATAATCAATCCCCATCTAAAAATTCTGATTCATAATTCTTTCTTAAAATAATGATTTATATATTTTCTTTCTTAAAATAATGATATATACATATATATTGGAGATAGTCTCTGGCCATCTGATGTTTAGGATGTTTCTGAGACATCAGCTGGTGAATGTTTGAAGTTTGTGGGTGTTGGTTTTGGCCACACCTTGCAGAAGCCTGCATCCAACATCATCAGGCAGACCCTTGAATGGAACCCGCAAGGCAAGCGTAAAATTGATCGCCCGAGGCAGACATAGAAAAGAAGCATTGAGGCTGAGACCAGAGCTACCGGAATGACATGGGCCAAACTGAAGAGGACCAGCCAGAACCAGGTCTGTTGGAGGAGTATCATTGCAGCCCTATGTTCCCAAAGGAATCAAGAGGCCTAAACAAAACAATATATATATATTCTTTCTTTAAATAATGATATATGCATGTTTTGTTGAAAAGCAGGGATAATTACTGTTTGTTTTTCTTATAATCCTTCTTTTCCATTTGGTGGGCCAATGTTCAAACATTGAGTGTAAAAAGAAATTCACCATAGTCGCAAAATTTTCAACTTCAATGAGCCGTCTTCAGGCGTGTGATGAATTAAAAAGTTGCCTGGTCAAAAAAAAAAAAAAAAAAAATTGTAACAATGAGGGTAGAGGGGGAGGGGTGCACAGTCACAAAAAAAAAAATTGGGTGCCATCAGCCAGAAGCGAACCGTAAGCAAAAAAAAAAAAAAAAAAAAAAAAAAGTGTGTTAGGTGCAAACTCGCATAACTGAAACCGAACGCTTTTACCGATGTGGCCACAATTACACAGATGCTTTGACATCGCAAATTTAGTTATTTCAAATGAAAGAAGGTATTAACAATTAGCGCATGCGCAGTTTGTAAATCATGTCGAAAGACAAGTTTTTATCTGATCCCCCCCTTAAAAGAAAACGATATTTCTACACAAAATAATTGACCATATTTTTCTAATTTTTGAATATTATTTGTCTGAGAGATCGTTCTTTTCTAACGATGCTGAGTTGGTGCGTGGATGATGCGCATGAGAAAAGTTTTTGGCAGACATACAAACATAAAATACATTTTTTTGACTTGGTTGAGATTAAATTGTAAAATTTTCTTTTTCTCCTCCCCCCACTGTCTTTTTCTCCTTCCCCCACTATGTCTTTTTCTCCTCCTCCCACTGTCTCTTTCTCCTCCTCCCACTGTCTCTTTCTCCTCCTCCCATCCACACTCTTTCTCTCTCTCCTCCCACACTCTTTCTCTCTCTCCTCCCACACTCTTTCTCTCTCTCCTCCTCCCACTTTCACACACACAATCTTTTGCTTGAACTCTTTCTTGAAGATAGATCTCTTGTATGACATGACAGTAAAATATTAAAAAAAAAAAAATAGACAAGTTGTTGTAGGTTCATAGTTAAAAGGTCAAAGGAAATTATCTGTGTCACAAACTGGCTTTCATTTTCGCTGTCCCTAGACTTGCCATGTCAAAAAAAAAAAAAAAAAAAAAAAATGCGGGACAATAAAGCATTTGGATTTGGGTCAGTCATGCAGAAAATAATTTGTCTGGGGGAATTATATTCAATGCTCTATTTTTTTTTCTTTTTTTTTTTTTTTTTGAGGGGGGTGTACTTTCAGTCTAAATAGACAATGGATTCTTGCACAGAGATCTATAAAGAAAGAAGGGTCACACAATCACTAACTACATCTTTCCTTAATTGACATTCGCATTTCTGCTGTGTTCAAAAGAATGATAACACACTGATATATAAAAATATAACAATATGTCTACGTTCTTGGTAATGATTTTAGATGTTTGGTGTTAGTAGGGAGATGCACATATGGGAATTTGACATGTTGATTCTTCTCGGCCCAATCATGAACTAATGACAATATCCTTTTCGGTTGTTATTATATAAGCATTTGTGACCACCTGAAACACCAATTTTTGGATGGTATTGTCTTTCTAACCACACCCAAGAGCGTTTTATTCGGTCCTCATGATTCACTGGACTAACTTGACTTCGATTAAACTTGCTTAACCTTTTGTTGAAAATGACTTTTCCAATTTTTTTTCTGACAATTTCAAGTTTATAATTTTTCTTGGAATGACCTTTTGGTACATTTGATAATGCATGTGTAATAATTTAATAATGCATGTACAATAATTTAATAATGCATGTACAATAATTTAATAATGCAGGTGCAATAATTTGATAATGCTGGTGCAAAAAAATGAGTTCTTGTCATACACGGCCGAAATACCCAACAGCATTGCTGCAGTTTAGTGGCAAGAAGTTTTGGGAAGATTGGATAAACAGAAAGACTGGTTTTATTTTAGATTTTCTTTTTTAATGTGAGCCCAAATAGGTTCGCTTCTAGTTATAATTATATGCATAAGACACATAAGTTAAGGAATGTCTGAAAAGAGTTAGTGCTTGAAAAAGTTGAGAGAATATATGTCGCAAAATTAGGATTTAGCGTGTATGCTAGGTGTGTATGTTTTTGTTGGCATGCAGTGTGTCAGCTGAAGCAAAAAAGAGAATCGTTTTGTGTTCCTGATTATAGCGCCATCTGGTGTGCTGAAAAAGGAGATCATTAAAGGTTTGAGCGTACTCTGATGTATGAATGTCTGGGAAGGGAGGTAATTCTGCACACTGTTGCTCATTTGTTAAAACAAAACCAAAATAGAAATCTTTAAAGCAGACCAGTTATTTATTAAAAACCTTTAAAATAATTTTCTTTCAGTCTCAAGAGCCAATGGGTATTCCCTTTAAGAGTGTCTGTGTAAGAAGTCTATAACGAAGCAAGGGTTATGCAATCTCCAACTGCAGTTCTCCTGAACCAACATTGCTTGACTCCGAGGGCAACTGGAAACAATAACAGGATAATCATACAAAATATTGGTGTTATTTTGTAGTTTTCCTTCTCCTGGATAAGTTGCATAACTAAGACTTGAGTGTGGTATCTTAAAGTTATAATGAAAGTGATGAGCCCCCTACAGAAAAAAAATCATGACTAAGAACTGTGTATATGAAATCCTGTGTAAATCTGAAAAACTATACAAAGGTGAGACATGTTGTCCACTAAAAGTATGGTTAGAAGAACATCGAAAAGCTGTAATACGTGGAGAGATTGAAAAATCAGGTATAGCTGACCATATCTGGAAGGAAAAGAGAAATCATCTACCATTATGGCACGAAGTAAAAATTATAGACAGAAGAACAGTGGAGAGTAAGATGACTCAAAGAAGCAGCTGGGGAATAACCAATTACTAAGTAAACCCACTGTCCCCACATGTAATCGCTACACAACACTAGTTCCAAAAAAATTTGGCTTGTACTTTTATTATTTAATCAATAAATATGTCTGATAAAGCTGATATTTTTCTGGGTAGCATAAAAAAAAATTAAAGTTTTTTGGACAGAAAAACAAATGACATTCAGCAAATATGAGTTTATGAAAATAGTGTCCATTGTATTTTAAACTAGCGGGGGGTACCTGGCGTTGCCCGGTTGTTTGGAGGTGTGTGTGTGTAAGCGAAGTAATAACCCTGTATTAATTAAAAAAAAAAAATGAAAAACGATGTTAAACTTCTTTTAAAAAAAATCGGCAAAATCAAAACAAAAAGAAAACGGCGAACAAACTTAAAACTTCTTTATAAAAGAAATCGGAAAAACAAAAAGCAAAAATTCATGGAAAAACGTGTTCGGAAAACCAAAAGCCAAAAAAATACAGCAAAAAAAAATAAAAAAAGAAGAAATGGCATAAATAACCCGATTCGGTTAATTCCAGTTTTTTAAGCAACTACGAAGTAACGCTTCGATTCGGTTGATTCCAGTTTTTTTAAGCAACTACTAAGAAAAGAAAACTCGAACCGGTGTTCCTTCGTAACTGTTCCTTGTGGATGATCCATCAACGGTGTTAAGTGGTCGCGGGGGAAGGAGGAATTTAATAGAGAGAAAAGATTTTACCACTTCCATTGAGTTTAACCGATTTTGGCCATGAACTCTCAGCAGAAAAAATATAGGGATCTAAGATTATCAAGGAAGTGGAGAGGTAATAGACCTATAACACACCTCAGATATTGTGCTGCAGTTTGTGCATGTTACATTTGCATGAAATGTCTTGATTTTTAATCCTATTAAGGTCAAAATCACATGGGGGAAAAATGAGTTCATTTTATATATAGAGAGAAGATATAGAACTGACCCAAATGAGATAAATTAATAAATACTAAAAAGTTAGGCACAAAATAATACTATGTTACATAGTTCAATACAAATAAAAAAATCACATTGTAAGAAACAATCTTCACTTTACTCTTTCAGTCCAGCATCATTTGGCAGACAATGTTCTTTTTTTTTTCTTTTTTTTTTTTTTTCACACCGAATGTTCTTTTTTTACATAATGTTTTATTGACCTCTTTCTTCGGCGAAGAATCACCGCACATTAAAATTACTAAGAGTTCCTTTCTCACACCGTTACACTAATGATCATATATTATTATAATGACATTCGAAAACGAGGCTACATCAAAGGAAGGTCACTTTCATATTCTTGTCAAAAGTTGCAAGATTAGCCTTTTTAAAGTCAGATTTATCAAATTTGGCTTTTTTTAAAAAGCAGTTTGGCCCTCAAAAATTATATTTGGCCTTTTCCAAAATTTAACGCACAGACTAAGGAAGAATATTATCAAGATAATAATATTATTAATAATAATAATAATGCATTACATTTGGTAAGTGATGTATATTAATCTAAAAGTACTCGATACACTAGATAGAGTTGGCGTTTAGAGCAATAACTTCAGTGTGTTTTGTTATAGTGTTGTATATTTAACAAAAAACACCAAACCGTTTATTTTATCTTTTTAGATCTGACAGTTTTTGAAGCAATCAAATCTCGACCTGGAGACAAGCGGAAACGGCTACGGAATAATGATGCTGGTGACATTGATGGCTACTTGGGTCCATGGGGCAAATATGTTGATGAGAAAACTGTAATGAAACCTAATGAGGTAGGTAAAATGAATCAACTGTTCTATAACTGATTTTGAGATTTGCTTGAATATATCAGATGCACCCTTGCATTTATATGAGACTCTGGCTTGGTCTGTCATGTTTGAAATAGCATGCTCTGTGATCTAAGATTCTTCTATTTGAAACAATATTTTCTTTGATCTGTAATGCTTGAATTTTAAATAGCATTTTCTTTAGTCTGATGTTTTAATTTGAATTTTCTTTGCTCTGTGATGCTTCAGTTTAAAAGATGTACAGTAGAACCCCCGGAATATGTTGGTTTTTTTTTTCCAGGTTACGATGTGGAATACAATGTTTTTCCGACTCCTGGTTACAGTATTTGCCCCATTTAATTGCATTATTTATAATGTTATTTGGTTATATACATGTGTATTATAATACTGTACCGTATTTTGTCACTAATTTTTAATATCCTAACCATGGGGTTCTACTGTAGCACTTTATTTGGTCTGAGATCACGTTTCTATTTGAAACAGCAAATTTTGCAATTATAATGGATTTGTTACAGCTATTTTTTATTTATTTATTTATTTTTTTTACATTAATAATTATACGCATTTACTTGTAAAGGTAGGTGGGGGGGTAGTGTTGTGCGAGCTCCAAGAAGCTAGTTTGTTGTAATTGGTTTCTGGTTTTGAAAATCAGCAAAAGCACTTTGTATGAGCATGAAACTATTTATTAACGATAGAAAAAAAATGATACCTTTACAAGAACGATATCGTTTTTAAATGTGAATCTGCCATCTTGCTTTGGTCTGTCTCTGTCTGTCAGGGAAAACAGTTTTATTCTGTCAAAGTTATTTCCCTTTATTTCTGCTTATAGCAGTTTTGTTGCAGCAATACTATTTTCTGTTTATAGTAAGAATTGCATGAATTTACTTTTAAAGGTGTAGGTAATATAGTGTTGTTTGAGCTCTAGAAAACTAGTTTGTTGTCCAGCCAGACGACGATTCTTCGTCTCAAAGCAGTTAAAGTCTTGTTGACACATTGTAACAGTAGGAGTAATCATCATTGGTGTTGCAGTGGAGTTGATTTCTTTCTTATATTCTTTTAGTTGTTAAGTAGTTTTCTTTTTTCTTCTTTAGAGTGGTAGTTGTCATAATAGCAGTTGTACGCTTTACTCCTGTTCATAACACTCCAACTTTGACTGTTTCTGGGTTGTCACTTGGTACCTGCTCTCAAAAAGGTTGCCACTCCAATGAAGACCGCAGATGTGGAAGGATCCCAATCCATCAAGTTACCACTTCCGCCACATTGTCAAAGACTAAGGCCAATCGTCTGGCATTGGTCATCATAGTTGTACCACTGTGGAGCAAAGATCACTTTCAAACATGAAAAATAGATAAAAATTTGATGCATGTTCTTTTTTGTATAAAAATATAATAGTTCAAATGCTTTATATATATTTTTTAATTGGAATTCATTATTGAGATGAGTATTATTTATTAATTTATTTATTGAAGACTATTATCCTCAACTTTAGTTGAATAAAGATGAGGATAATAGTCTGCAATAAATAATACTGAATAATAATGAATTCCAATTGAATAATATATACCATTCGGTACGGACCCGGCCATAGAAGATCATATAATGAATAAACGTGGATTTATAAGACCAAAAAACCTTGATCGCCCTTCGGAGCCCGTGGCGCAGTGGATAGAAACATTGAATCTCTACGGTTCCAGGTGAGAATTGTCTGAAAATAGCAGTTTCAATCCTACCCAAAGCCGAATCATGATGAGACGACAACAACTATGGAAGACAGTAATTGCTAAGAATGCAGTCAGGAGATTCAGAGTTCCTATGCTGTCGCGGTTACCACCTGACAAAGGCCAGAGGAATAGTTGGCTGAAAAGTCGTGAAGCAACAACTAAGAAAAATGAGGATCATTATATTGTGCTGAGAATTGAGCAAGGCAATCTGGCACTACTTGTTCTCTCTAGTCTTACCCTCTCTCTCTCTCTTTCTCTCTCTGTTACCCCAGAAGGAGGTGGAGCTACTTCTCTCTCATTGCATCAAATCATTACATCATCTGTTTCTTATGCTCACTGTTATGAACTTTTTACAAAATGGAATTTATTCCAATTTTCCCAAATTCTGGGAAAAATGTCAGTCATCTCTGTCCACCCACTTTAGTTGACCTTCGCCAGTTACAAAACCAGTTGTTGTTTTTTTTTTTTTTTTTTAAACAGAATTTCCTGTTCACATGATAACTTTTCTAATCAAATTGCAAGTTTTCCTCTTTTTTCAGAAAACTCAAGTTTCATGTCAACCCTTTTTGATCCAATCATATTCTCACAACAATAAACTTATCATCATAATAAACTTTTTTAGTTCATTTTATTAATCATTCTGCACTCTATCATAAGGTTTTTCATCTTCCAGCTACAATCATTCCATTTTATTAGTAGTAGTTATTATAGATTAACAAAATAACAACAGCACACAGTCTACATTGTAATATATTTCTCTATTTTTTTCTCTTTAGAATTGCTCTTACAGCATCTTTTTCAAGTCTCCTGTGAGTGGGAAGGAGATCTTTTTAAAAAAAAAAAAAAAAAAAAAAAAAAGAAAAAAGCATGATGTCTGTCCTGATTGATAGACAAAATCCAAGAGAAAGATTAGAGTAACGTATTCTGTCATGTCGCTCTGGTGATTTCCTGTGAAGTCACTCTCTCTCAACATGTCAATTTAAATTTCTAACCTTAACTTCTAGTGGAAATTTCCTATTCTAACATAATCTAATTTCCAGTGGACTTTTCCTCTTTCAATATAACTTAATATATTCCACATCCTATTTCTATGGTGTTTTCCAGTTTTGATACGCATATATTTTCTCCAAGACTAAAAACGTAATTCTATCTCCTTTCTGTGGAAGGATGTTTATGTGATCTGAGATCCAAGAATGTATATCAGTAAGGCGGAAGAGGTAAAAAGTGAAGAGATGAAACGGTAAATGGAGAATATTGTTTTAACAAAGGACTTGACCTTTGTAACTGTTGACTGATGAGTAAAACCTCCAGAAGATTCTAAGGAGAATCTAATTTTAGTAATAAAGCAGACACGTTGGCATTGCTGAAGACTCTCTCTTTTGGGATCACCTAACCCTTAAAAATGTCTATAAACTTATTTTTATGATGCAAATAAAAAACAGAACACAGCAAATAGTGCTTAATCTAAATTATGATACCAATACATCTTAAGCATTTTTCATAGTAAGTTATAAAAACCAAAGTCAGAATCTATACTATTAATAAAATTCTAAATGTTTATTTATTCATGTGTGTATGTATACCAATAAAACTTTGGAACGGATGCACCAAATTGAAAAGATTCTTTTTTTTCCCTGAAAGGCGTAAGTCCCTAGATTGTCCTTATCTATACATGGTTTGTAACGAACAACGCCAAGTCACACAAAAAGCCCAAAGTAAGGGTTTTTGGACTGTTTCGTGCCATTTTCGAAAAAGTTACCTGTCCATGTCAACGGAATTTAGCACCATCTGTATACAGTCGCGGTAACATCTTTTGGCATACGGACAGGACTTGTGGTGTAATGGGTAATGCGTCTGACTACGGATTAGAAGATTCCAGGTCCGAATCCTGACAAGTTCGTAATAATTTTAACCATTTTATCCAACATTTACACATTATCCTTACCCTTAGTTAGGGTATTAATTTATTTTTATTTCGGACTATTATTCTCATCTTTATTAGTTGTTGTTTTTGATCTTTTATTGGTTTTGTTTATTCACAACGTTTCAGCCAACTATTCCTCTGGCCTTCGTCAACTAATAAAGATGAGAATAATAGTCCGAAATAAAAATAAATTAATATATAATGCTCATCTCAAAAATGAATTCCAATTAAGGAATAATATATACTTAGGGTATTTTTGCTTTTTCATTGATTTTATTTTGTGCATATGGGAATTTCCCATACTCCAAGTTCACAGGGTAAGCGTTGATGGTAAGAAGATGTTGAGTGTAGTCGATTTTGTGTTTGATTCAGCATTGTGTGTGCTGATGCAGTGCAATTGCTAGTTTAAAGTAAAATTAATGAGCATTCTAAATTATAATGTCACATACAAAAAAATTAGTTTGATTTAAATTATGATAATCATATATCTTAAACCATTTTGATAGTAAGTTATAAAAACCAAAGTCAGAATTAAAAAAAAATGATAATGACTTAATAATCATTCTAAATTATAATATCCCTATAATATATATGGTAAAAGTTAGAATTATAATAAAAATTTAGTTTGATTAAAAATATGACAGCAATTAAACATAAGTAGTACTTTAGTACAGTAGATGTGACAAATTTGAAATATTTTATTTTAGTGTTTCTGAATTTTTGAGATGAGGATTGGTTATTCATATTATTTGGATTCGTTGGACTATTGTTCTCACCTTAAGTTTGATTTTCACAACGTTTCGGTCAATGTAACCTCTGACCTTCTTAAGGTGTATCTTGTCGAACTAGGGAATGTTAGAGTACTTGGAAAAATCAATTGTAAAAAGTGATATTCTCCTAAAGGTGGAAGGTTCAATCCTCAGTGTGGGTGACCGAAAAATACAATTGCGAATTATTTAGACTCTCTATCCAGTCATGGCTGACAGAACAAGAGTATGCTACCCCCGTGAAGTAAATAAAGGGTTCTGCTCGAAATTCTGTCCAAATTCATGAGTTCGACAAGATACACCTGAAGAAGGACGCAGGTTACATCGACCAAAACGTTGTGAAAATCACACTCAATATGAGAACAGTAGTCCGATGGATCCAAATAATACAAATTTTATTTTAGTTTTTCAAATTTTGCTGTTGAGGTCTAAGTCCTCTAATTTAAAAATTTTTTAACATAAAGTTTTATCAACAAACAGGTATTTCTTTCTCGCTCCATGTGCCTAGAATCGAGCAGAATTTCCATAGACAGAGCTTCTTTACTAGGACTTTCTATTTATGGAACGCATTATCACAGGACTGCTTCCCAGCTTATTACAGTATGGTTGCTTCCAATTTCAATGTCAACAGATTGTTGTGATAAGTGAGGAAGATTTCTATCATAAGGTTTTTCATCTTCCAGCTGACAATCATTCCATCTTATTAAACCTTATACTTGAGTGGCTTTTAACCTTGGTAAGTGGTGACTCATTAAAAAATAACACTTTTTTATTGCTTTAATTTAATTTGCTTTTTCCTCTAAAACTTTGCTCGTATTATTTAGATTATTCACGGCTCGATGGACAAATTTTTCTTTAGTTGACCTTTGACAACTAAATATTTTCGTTTACTAGCCAAATAGAAAAGTTACTAGCCAAACCCACATGATTTTTAGAATATGACATCTTCGTCCTGTGACAAGTATGTACATCATAAAGATGTTTTAATAAGTGTAATTCTAAATATACAACAAATTTTATGTTGATACTTTCATTGTTTACATAATTCAACTTTGTTCGTTTCATTAAAAAAAAAATGTTGGAAAGATATTTTTCACTCAGTAGTGAGCTTTGGAAGATTGTCAGTGAAAGAAATGCAATCGTCAAAAAATAAGCGTTTCATTATTTCTAGTTGCCATTTTGAAAAATCACTCGCAAATGCGACTGTTTCATTCGCAATGTAGAGCCCTGTTATTCAGACATCTTGAATGTTATTTTTACAGCATTTCTGTTGATGTAACTCTGACCTTTTTCAAGTCTCTCTTGTCAAACTTGGGGCTCTTTCTATTGAACTTAGGAATCGGCACGGAATTTCGAACAGAACTGTTACACTGTGGGGTGTGTGGGGGGTTTCTGTCTGGTGATGATACTCCTTATTATTTATCTTTGTATTTGTACGTGAGTCTCTTATTTAGTGTCTATGCTTGTGTGTGCCGTGATCGTCTATCTATGTATGTATGTCTATATATGTGGTTGTCTCCCTTCTAGTGTGAGTGTATATGTATTTCAATAAAGTCACCATACCTTTTTTTTTTTTTCTGCTTCTTGATTCTTTCTTGGGGAATGCTTTCTTGCCGATGTTGAAAGAACATATTACGAAGAAACACAACACTGAATTCTAGCATGGCTTCTTTATTTCAGCTAACGAAAGAATGGGGTGGGAAGCATCGTATTGTCGACACCTTTCGTATGTTTCTTTCTTAAACGCATCTTCAGGTCTAACCAAGACATCCGCTTCGTCCGAACTCAGAAAACCGACCGCCTTTCATGCGAACCAAAAATATCTCCCTTTCTTTCTTTTGCATCGTTTTTCTTTCAGCTAACTCATTACCCTCAGTTGTCATCGCTGACCCTAGCTACCTGTTTGACATAGTCAACCATAACTTCTTAAACTGTTCTTTGCACTAACCAACCTACCAGCAACTCCAATTTCCAACATGCCAGCATACTCTGGGATATATTATATAACAGGGACCTTTTATTTAATTCATCTGGATAGGATGCTGTCATTCCATCAGCCATGGCCAAGTAGAAGTCCTAAGTAATTCACACTTATATTTTGAGTATCATCTGCATTGAGAATTGAACCTTCAACCTCCAGAAGAGTGTAACTCACAACTGAATTTTACCAAGTACTTTATCTGTTATACTACTTGCTCACAACTTGCTATTTATAGTGTCCCAGAATTCGCTCAGTATGGCACAATCACGTTGACACACCGGTTCTCGCCAGATCACCAAAGTTAAGCAACGTTGAGCCTGGCCAGTACCAGATGGGTGACCATTTGGGAAGGCTAGGCGTGGAGCCAGCACCCTCACCCTGTAAAAAGAACTCCTCGCTACAAAAGCATCTACAAAAAGCTGTAGATGGCCTATGCCCCTCCAGGGGCGCAAGGCTATGGATGGATGGATGGATGGATGGATTCACTCAATACTCGACAGTCATAGGGATGCTTCCGTAATAAGCATAATATCAGATGTCTTCATTTCTGATACTTATGAGCCATTGTCTGTATTGTGGTAGAGTTTTGAACCAGTACATCAGACCAAATCTAAAATTTTACTTTCCTGTTGTGCTTGTCTTTCTAATCAACGTGTGAAGTATACATTACTTGTTTTGATGGACTATTCTCATCTTGAGCGTTATTTGTACAGTGTTTCAGTTGATATAGCCTTCGATCTTTGTCAGGCATGTTGGTCACCATCTTGGAAAAGAAACTAGAAAAGTTATTGTCTCCAAAAGTCGAAGGCTATATCCACCGAAATGTTGCACAAATAACACTCAAGATGAGAACAATAGTTCAATCAAAACAAGCAATACAATCAGCCCTCATCTCAAAAATTCAGAACTGTGTGAAGTATAATCGCTACTTTTTTAAAAAAAGTTTTTACATCTGTTATAAATATGCGTTTTGTTAGTGTTCTATTGGCACATTTCGGCTTTACCTTATTTCATAAAAAGCCTCTTTTTTTTTATTGTTTGTTTTCAGGAGGAGATGAAAGAGTTGGATGAAATATTGGCCAAGAGAAACAAAGCCAAACGACAGCAAGAAGAAAAAGTGGGTGACGAGAAATCAACACTTCACAGTAAGTTGACCTCACAAAGAGATCTGTTATTCTACATTTGTGAGAGATTCAGACAATTTACTGTGTGACAGTATATATATGTGTGGGTTGGGTTGGTGAAGGCGTTTGGATTTGAGATATCGTTATGTGTGGTGTTCAATCCATATTCGTTTGAAATCAGCTACCCCCCTCCCCCACATTTTGAAATGTGAATTACTTAATTTGTCTTTTTATTATATATCAGTGTGATTCATAAAGATTGTTATCTCTACTAGTATATAAAAGGAACTTTGTGTGTATGAATTTGTTCCTTATAGACTCATAAACGGCTGGGCCGATTTTTAAAAAAAATTTCCACATAAATGTACTTTATATGCCCGGCAGTGTTCTTAGATAGGTTTTGTATTGGAATGTCTTTGATTAATCAAAAAAAATCCAGTGAAGGAAGGAATGGACGATTTTGATTAAAGTTAATGCCTTATACAATCTAACATCACAAGTGCATTTGAGAACTTTTATTACTGCACAAGCAGAAAGGCCTGACATATAAAATCAACAGTAGGTTCTTTGATATGACAGGGATGCATTTGCAATGAATGTTTCTGTTTAGAGCACAATAAAACTATGATACGTGACTTTTGCATTTTAAACTTTAATTCAAGCTATTATCACCGCACAAGTAGAAAGGCCTGACATATAAAATCAACAGTAGATTCTTTAATATGACAGGGATGCATTTGCAATGAATGTTTCTGTTTAGAGCACAAATCAACTCTGATACATAACGTTTTCCTTTTAAACTTTAATTAAAGACATTATATAAAAATAATTTTATAAAATCAATGTTAAGTTCTCTACAGTGCAATGTAGACTGCAATGTATTGTAGAATAAGTCAGTGCACGGAGGCATGTAAAACTTCCTCTCGATGCACCGCGGTGGCTCTTCAACTAGAGCAGGCAATTAATCAATTTAATTGGAAATGGACGATTTCACTGATTTCGATGACAATAAAGTCAAGTCCCGGCTGGCCTGGGATTTCAAAGTTCAAAGTGTAGTATCTGTTTTGGCAGATACTGCAATCAAAGTTATATGTGGGGGCAACCCCACATATAAAACCATTGCTCTTGAGTAATCAGTTTTGGTCAATGTAGGGGAAACCCTTTATACCAATTGTCACTATCCAGTTTCCTCTCGGGGAGGGGGGGGGTCCCTCTCCCCTCACTCTCCACATTAAAAAACGGCCTTGTGCTTAATTTGCTCCGTGGGAAAGCAAATAGCAAGTATGAGAGGGAGAAACATTCATTGATTCTCATCCAAGCAATATATAAGTGCGATGTATAAAATGAAAATGATACATTTATTAGTAATTTATTTGATGCCAACAGGGCTATCTGGCATTGCCTGGGACAAAAATGTAACTTCTTTTTTTTTTTCTTTTTTTTAAAGCTTGCCATCTTTCTCCCTCTTTCTATTCATCTCTCTCCAATCTCTTCCACTCAGCCCACTCTTTTCTTGCTCGACAGACAACTATAACAGACCCCTCATGTAATAAGGCAACATTGTATTTTTAAATAAGTTTATATGAGGTGCCTCAAATAAGTTTCCAGATTGTTTTCATATGGGCACTTTTATCATGAAACTTTAGTCTCCTTTGAAGTAATCGCCTCCGGCTGCAATGCACTTGTTGTACCATTCCAGCAACTTCTGGAAAACTCCATGGAAGTTATCTTGTGTGAGTGTGTCAATGACTCTTATCACAGCCTCTTTTATCTCGTCAATCGTTTCGTAATGACAGCCTCTAAGGTTTTCCTAAAGCTTAGGGAATAATCAGAAGTCATAGGGAGCAAAGTCTGTACTATAGGGTGGGTGAGGAACTGTCTTGATGCCCATCTTGATCAAATAGTTTGTGACAAGGATGGAGTTGTGAACTGGTGCATTGGAATAAACTTTGCACAAATCTTCCTCATCTTTAGTTCCTTGCGAATAAGTGGACAGTTCCTACACTGACATTAAACTGTGCACTTATTGTCTCTGTAGACACAACTGTCCATGAAATTCTTTATCGTTTGGGTTTGTTTACCCAAATTCTTTATTTGGCCAATCAACTCTGGTGTTCTGACTTTCTTACTCCTCCCACACCTCTCATCATCCCTCACAGATTCTCTGCCTTCCTTGAATCTCTTATGCCACTGGTGCTTGATTCATGCAAAATGGTTCAAAAGCAGTCTGAAGCATTCCACATGTTTCTGTGGCATTTTTTGCAAGTTTAAAACAAAATTTTATTGCATATCATTCTTCTAAAGTGTCCTCACATCCAGATTGCATTCTTTGAAATTCACCAGCTGTGATGATGGGACTTTAGTTTTGAACCTGAAATCATAAAAATTGGTCAGTCATCTCATAAGATGTATAGCAATAACATACTGAGTTTTCAAGAGTCTGTGACAATTTTAAATGCCTGTACAAAAAAAAGTCTGGAAAATTATTGAAGGCACCGTGTAATAATACCGAAAAAACAACCGAATCCAACAAAACCTGGCCCAGCTGTGTCCCCAGAGAATTAATATATTTTTCTAAATTTTAAATATTATTCATCCAGAGTAACACTGATCAAGAATGTGCCAAGATTGTGGGTGTTTGTTTTGTAGTGTTTTACTTTTAGCTGGACATGCTGACCTATATACACATAGACAACTGCCCTTTAATAGACTAGTGGGGCTACCCGGCACTGCCAAGATCCATAAAAAAAAAACTAAATAAAAATTAAATAGTATGTGTAACATTTTTATATTAAAACTTTTACCTATGCCCTCCCCCTTCTCTTTCTCTCTTCCTCTCTCTTTAGCGTTCTCTCTTTCCGCTCCTCCATTAACTCCTCTCTCCAACCCTCTTTCTCATCCACTGGCAGTCCATTCCTCTCTCTCTCTCTGTTGAAAATTATCTACTTTATTAACCTAAGATATCCATTTCAGATGTAATACTTTAATCTCATATTTATTGCACCTAAACAACACAGTAGAACAAAACAATGATATTCTTGATCCTGGACACTTTTTTTCCCCTACCCCACCCGCTTTTACAGTAAAATGAAGAAGACTGAAGTTGAGAAGGAAAATAGTCCAAACAGATTTAATTGTAATATTGTTATTTACACATCTATTGTTCCCGGATATTTCCTAGTAAAACCAAATGTTCTGCCTCCCCCCTCCTTTCCATATGCTTATTTCCAAAATGAAATAAGGTAATGGTAATAATGAAAATCAATTTGCTGTGTACAATTCAGAGTAGAATAAAAAGAACTGTTACATCCCAACCACACTTGTGAAATATAATAATAATAATAATATACTCCATCAAAATAAAAAAATTATGTTTTGCCAATGTTTACAGTAGAATTTGTATCCATATGAAACTAGCCTGGTTGTCTGACGCTGCCTGGGTGTTTGGCGGTGTGTGGTGAGGAAAAAAAAAAAAAAGTGGTAGTAGGCATGCAAGGAGGCTCAAACCCATACTGCGAAGGAAGAAAAGAATGTGAAAAAAACCCCAAAAAACGTGACGTCTTTGCCGTTGCGTCCATCGCAATACCAGAAGTTGCAAAGGTTTAAATTAAGGATAGTCAATCGAAAAGAGGGGGAAATATCGGCAAAAAAAGCGACCCCCTCATTGTAGAAAAGTGCCCAGTTGAGGGTGAAGGAATTAATGTTTTTGGCCAATTTTTCAATATTTGTTGTCCGAAGGGTCGAGCTTCAAAATAATACCAATCTCATGAAAATCCGTTGTCTCTGTCGAAAATTTTAGGCAGACATACATACATACATACATACATTTAAACAGACAGGTGAGATTTATATTATAGACTAGCGGGGGGTACCCGGCGATGCCCGGGTGTCTTGAGGTAAATCAAAACTCCGGGGGGAGGGGGTCTTAAATAATGAAAAAAAAAAGTTTTGGTAGGTGAGTATGAGGATGGAACCCGTACCCTTGAGTTGGAAATTAATGTGTGAAAAAAAAAAAGAAAACGTGCGACGTTAGCCATTGGGCTACCGCGACATACAACATAGACAGGCTTGAATTTATTTATTTAACTATAAAAACAGGCGTGCGCAATAAAAGTTAACTCTGCTGCTTCCATTTGACCTAATTAAGAAGGTCAAATAGAAGTCACGCAGCGTTTGGGTTTGTTTACCCAAATTTGACTGTTTTTTTCCCCCAATGTTCATCCAGAGTAACACTGAATGTTGGGGAGGGGGAAAAACAGCTCCCAATTGTCCAGATTGAATAGCAACTGTCTGATATACAAGATTGATCAAAGCTGATTGCTTCTGGACGTTTTTCCCGGCACAATGCCAAGAATACGGCCGTTTGAGTTTAGTTTCACTTTATTTATACTAAAAAGCCCAATCAACACGCGAGAAGCCAAAATAGCAATAATTTTGTAAAAATCGACGTAAATAAATCTAGACGCTACATGCGTTCTCAAATCCTACATATTATTATCTACGGCCTATATAAACAGTTCTAAGCAATAGTAACCCCCCCCCCCCGGGAGCGTGTGCGAGAAAAGCCTTTGCGAGACATACACGAAATGGTCACACACATTTTGCCTTTTATATATATAGAAGATAATGTCTGAATAAAGTTTTTTTAAAAAAATGATAAATGTCTCAAACTGAAAATTAAAAAGAAAAGGAGGAAAAAAGTAAAAATTATTATTAAATATTGAGGGAGGTGAAGTTTCTTTATTCTAACATATGATTAAGTCAACGAAGTGGATTTTGACAAGTGCCACCCTGAGTACATGGTAATAACCTAAATTTGCAGAACAAAATCATCCTCAAAAATGAGTGATATTTATTATTTTATGCAAATTATCTTCTGTAATGCTGTACACAGGGAACCAACACGTTGTAGCTTCAGTCACAAAGGAAACAAAGAACAGGAAAGAGGAAAGAAGTTCAACTTGCTTTTTCTTTGTAACAACAACATTTATCTCCTGGGTGTTATGGCCACAATGTCACCTATGTGATCATCTTCTCTAATGTGATCTTCAATTTTCTTTTGTTCAGTGTTCCATATCTCTTAACTGTTCGACCACTTTTGATGAGATTACTTGAAACAATTGCAGCACATTTTGTCTATTAACTGCTCAACCCCCTTTTGGCAAGATTATACGAGACAATTATGGTTGAGACCTGATCCAAAGGGGCAGAGCCATTATCCGTGCCCCCGAATTAATTGGATAAGCAATGTTGAGCCTAGTTAGTACCAGATGGGTGACCATTAGGGAATTCTAGGCACTGTATGTGCTCTGCGCTTATCTCGGCATTTGTTTCCAGTCATCCTGTACAGACACTTCACTTGCCGCTGCTATTTAACAATGTTGACTCAGGAGAGGTGTGGTTGGAGATTGCGCACCCCCTGCCACAAAAAGTTTCAGGCGTAGGCACTCCTTCGTGGGTATCCATAGTTTGTCAAAGACTGAAGGAGCCCAACATATAACGCAACAATTGTTGGAATTTCCCCTTTTTGTCACCATACGGGGGGTGGGGGTGGAGAGAAGATCAAATGGTAGACAAAACAGAGTGGGATGGCAAATTAAATTATTTTTCAAGCTGAGAAACAACTATCTCTCCATGGAAGCTGTGTGAAGGAGTCATTGTTTTTCTGATGAACCAAATATTTTAATTATTATTGAAAATATTACATTATCCCTGCTAGTAACATTAATTTTATCCTTGCGAAGATAAAAAAAAAAAATCACTCATAAAAATTCCAAGAATTCTAAAACCGAATCATCTATAATAACTAGCAATAACAATGAAACTGACTGATATAAACTAAAATAGATTTTCTTCCAAACCAAATATAAATACGAATGCCAAATAAACAAATGTTGAATTCATTCAAGCCATCCTTATGAGTGGAGCAGCAGAAATGGGATAAACACGTTTATTTTTCGAGTATTCAATGTCTGGCACATTTTCTTTTTTTTTTTTATGTGTTTAGTAAAATATCTATGCTTAGGAAACGGCTCAGAGAATACTAGCTCTGTAACTAAAATAATGTTAAACTGTCAGAAGCGAAATTGGAGAATAGTGAACGATCGTTCGTATATATTTTACTTTTGTTTATTGTTTTAGTCTGCAAAGATAACCGCGTTCCCGCTTATCCATATATAAGCATGTAATGTACTTCAATGACAAATAACTTTGCTACCAGTCAACACATTCCATTAATAATGAAAGTGGTTTGCCAAAAAGTTAAGTTTAAAATATAAAGAATCCAAATGTTTTTCACGGTCAAAGATATGTTATGAAACTTCAACAGTTTTTGTTTTTTTTTACACTGAACTCACTAAACAATCCTTTAGTCTTCCTGTCAGATCTCTACATAATTGTTTAGCCTTCCTGTCAGATCTCTACATAATTGTTTAGCCTTCCTGTCAGATCTCTACATAATTGTTTAGCCTTCCTGTCAGTTCTCTACATAATTGTTTAGCCTTCCTGTCAGATCTCTACATAATTGTTTAGCCTTCCTGTCAGATCTCTACATAATTGTTTAGCCTTCCTGTCAGATCTCTTACATAATTGTTTAGCCTTCCTGTCAGATCTCTTACATAATTGTTTAGCCTTCCTGTCAGATCTCTACATAATTGTTTAGCCTTCCTGTCAGATCTCTACATAATTGTTTAGCCTTCCTGTCAGATCTCTACATAATTGTTTAGCCTTCCTGTCAGATCTCTACATAATTGTTTAGCCTTCCTGTCAGATCTTTACATAATTGTTTAGCCTTCCTGTCAGATCTCTACATAATAGTTTAGCCTTCCTGTCAGATCTCTTCATAATAGTTTAATATTAGACAACTTTAAAGTAACATGTCAGATATTACTTTTGTGAAGTTTTGAAATGAGGATTGTTTGTATTATTAGGATTCCTTGGATTGCTGTTCTCTTCTTGAGTATTATTTCCATGCAGATTCACTTGTTTGACAAATACACCTGTAGAAGGTAGGAGATTACATCAACCGAAACTTGCAAATAATATCTGTGATAAGAATAGTAGTGCGAGGATTCTAAATAATACAAACATCTTGTATATAATAAAAGAGGCACAGCTTTTCTCCACTAGACGAAAATACTGTAGGTTTACAACAACAGATAGTACATAAAAAATTATTATGTTTACGCTAATAGCTATTACCTTATTTAACTATGTAACGCCATTGCAGACACATTAATTTGTAATATTAAAGCATTACATTTATTCCTAGGAGCACCATCTTCATCATAGTTATAACCTATAGAGGAAGTGGCTCAAATTTCTCCCTCTATTCCATAAGTCCTCTTCTTACACCATTCTATACTATGTGCATTTATACTTTTTCCTACTTTCCTGAGTCTACTCCGTTATTTCAAATATTTTTAATTTTCGTTGTTGGAATATTTGAACTTTCCACCACCAATTGCCATGGAAATTTTCTCGCTAAACATTCATCTCATCTTTGATGAAATAATTTTTATTAACATATAAATTAATTTGAGATCATGATGATCATCATCATTGGGGAGACCTAGTGTTTTGAATAAACTCTTCATTTGAAAAACAAAATTCAAAAAACATAAAAAGAAAATGAATTCGACAGCAACAACAATATATTTTGAAAACTGATTGATGAGAGGATCATTTATTTTCAGTTGTAAAAGTAAATTTTTTTTTAAAGTTAGACGTGCTTTTTATTTTTCAAAAATGCTGTGGATAACTGAATAAAATTAATATCAAAACCGAAAAACAAAAGTAACAACATTATATTTTCAAGATGGATTGATTAGATCAAATCAAGATGGATTGATTAGATTAAATCAAAACGCGGATTCCATGAACAAAGCTTCTTTCTTAGAACTGCACGCCTGTGGAACTCTGTTCCGTCTACCTGCTTCCCTCCGGACTACAACTTGGATGTCTTCAAGTCCAATGTTAACAAATTCCTAATGAACCGCCCCCTTAATTAAACACTTCATCAAATCTCCACACTAACGTAATTGTACTTGCAATAACTCTTATCCCTGAGTGGCTTCCGGGCCTTGATAAGTGGTGAACACTGTGTAAAAAAAAAAAAAAAAAATGCATCGGTTTTTCAGGTTTTTTTGTTTTTTACAAAGGAGTCACCACTTATCAAGGCCCAGAGGTCACTCGAGGATAAGGGTTAATAAGTGTACAGTGGTCAATGGGACAATGTCATAGTAATTGTTAGTGAAAATTTGGTAAATTCAATTACTTAAGGGGAATGACTCATCAAGAACTTGTTTATGTTGGACTTGAAGATGACCATATTGTAGTCAGTCGGAAAGCAGGCAAATGGAAGAGAGTTCCACAGGTGTGTAGTTCTAAGAAAGAAGCTTTGTTTATGGAGTCTACGTTTAGGTTTAGGCACAGATAAAGAGTGGGAGAAATTATTGATAGTGTTTTCAGCTAGATGAGTGTTTCCTGTGAAAGTTTAGCAAGGGGGATCATAAATTGGAACTCAGACAAGCACTTGCCATGAAAATAACGATAAAGCAGAGACAAAGGATGGAAAATTCTGAAAATGTCAGGGAAAAGAATGGAGAAAATATGATCGGACAATTTATTTCTGATTTGAGTTTCAAGGGTTTTTTTACTAAATTGACCCCACGTCATAATTTAAAGGATGTAGAAAATGTATCTTGGGTTTACTTTTGGCACCCGCGTAGCTACCATTTCCCTCGTTTTGTCCTTTAGTCCTAGCATTGCATGAGCGATGTTTCTGTCAAAGAAGAAAGAATTGCTGTTTTCTGGGTCAGAATCTATTCCATCTAACAATTATTGTTGGCAAGTTTTTGACATTTAATTGGTATTTTTTTTTTAAGCTTCTTACATAAAGTAGCTTCATGAGCGATTTCTATAAAAAAAATACCTTCCAACTATTGGTTTATACTGATGTTAAATTGACAATGTAATCCAACCGGTTGGTTGCTAATAATTTATTTTTCATGGGTTTTAGTAAATTACCCTATAATTTTTTACCTCATAAGACACTGAGGAGAGCTTTATTGAAAAGAAATGTTTGGATACGTTAGTAGTTGACCTAATAGGATGAAATCCATATTGCATGTTACTAAGTAGATTTCTTTTGCTGAGATGATTGACAACTTCTTGATTTATCACAAGAAATTGATTGGTCTGCATTGAGATGAAGACTGATTACCAAACTTTTTAGAAGTTGCTTCCGAAACTTGCTTTGGCATGTCATACAATATCTTCTGAATCACCAAATCCTTTTTATTTGATTAGTCCTCATGACAAGTGCTCGTCTGAGTTTCAATCTGTGGTTCTCTTTCCTCCTGCCAAACTTTCACAAAAAAAACACTTGTCTAGCTACAACCACTATCGACAATTTACCACACTCTCTATCTGTGCATAAATCTAAACACAAATTACATGAACAAAGAAATGGCCGCTTGTGAAACTTTGTTCCACTTTCCTGCTTCTAAGCTGACTACAATATGTTTGTCTTCAAGTCCAATGTAAAAATGTTGAGTTGTCCTTTTAAATAATCAAATTATATCCAATTTCCATCACTAACGATTACTACACTGCTGACCACTGTATATTCATTAACCCTTATCCTCGAGTAGTCGCCGGGCCTTGATAAAGAGTGACTCCTATGTAAATAATAAAAAAAAAGACTATTCACTAGAGTGTCAGGCTTTGATTTTGCTGATGCAGCTCTGTCATAACTTGTAAAATTTCTCGACTAACTTATGAAAATTCTACCACAGAGCGAGCACTCTTTGTTTTATTGTTGTAATAAAAGTGTTTAATTGCATGCATATTTTTATCAGCTTATTAATAAACTTATTTAAGTATAGATAAAAGTAGAAAAAAAAAACAATCATGTTTAATTGCCTTGTGATTTATTGCTTTTGTTGCTATTTGCAATTTCTGTTTAGTTATGATTAGCAATTGTTTAAAAGCCGTGTAGACATGTGTAGATCTTGTTCTTTGGTGTATTGCGTTCGCACTCACACTATCATGAAGTGGAACGCACACAAAAGCAGTTCTAAAACTTGTTAAAGTTGTTTGGCTTGTTTTATTGTGAGAATTTTTTTTTAGCTGCGTATTTGCATCTCTCAAAGCTTTTGTCTATTAATTATTCGGTTTGTCACACATCACTATAAGAGGTGTTGTCCATTGGTCAGCTAGTCTGTCACACACTACTGTGAGAGTGATCGTTTACATTGGTCAGCTGGTCTGTCACACATCCCTGTAAGAGTGGTCGTTTACATTGGTCAGCTGGTCTGTCACACACCACTGTGAGAGTGGTCGTTTACATTGGTCAGCTGGTCTGTCACACACCACTGTAAGAGTGGTCGTTTACATTGGTCAACTAGTCTGTCACACATCACTGTGAGAGTGGTTGTTTACATTGGTCAGCTGATTTGTCACACATCACTATGAGAGCGGTCTTTTTCATTGGTCAGTCGGTGTGTCACACATCACTATGAGAGCGGTCTTTTTCATTGGTCAGAAGTTCAGTCACACATTACTATGGGTGGTGTTGTCCATTGGTCAGTTAGTCTAATACACTTCAGCTTGAAATATCATTATCATTGTGAAATGTGCAGATTGAATGGATGTCTCTTAAGAATTTGATCTAATATATTTTTTGCATTGATTTTGTTTGTTGATTTTTTTTTTTTTTTTTAATTATTTTTATCTGTGCTAATCATTGACATTTTTTGTTATTTTTTTATTTGTGAATTCAAAGAATTAAATGAATGGAAACCAAGTTGATATATTTTCATTCATAAGTCACAATAAAAGGCGAATGATTAAAAATATTTTTTTGTTTTTAATTTCTTTTACTGGCGGAAATATTTTCCACTCTTTGGACAAGAAGAAAGGGGTTTCCAATCATCTGGTTTAACAGAACTTAGAAGTGCATTCTTGGTTTCTTGATTCTATGGAAGACACAGAAAATTATGTAAAGAGCTAAAAATATAATATTTCAAGGTCAAAAACTCATCAACAATAACTATTAGATGGAATAGATTCTGACCCAGAAAACAGTAATTCTCCCCTCTTTGCCAAAAACATTGCTCCTGGAATGTGAGGACTAAAGAATAAAACAAGGAAAGAGTTACACAGCTGCTGAAAGTAAACCAAAGATTCACTGTCTACTCTCCTTAAATTATAGCATGCAATTGAGTTAGTAAGAAACCATTGAGATTCAAACCAGAAATTGGCTGATCGTATTTTCTCCGCTCTTCTCTATTGCATAATTTTTAATCCCATCCTCATTTTTTTTTTCAACTGAAAAACTGATGCAGTCTTCTAATCTATCCATTTTGAAAATATAATGTTGTTGTTTTCATTTCTTTTTTTTTTTAATTTTGATGTTTTGTTTAGTTATCTGCTGCATTTTCAAAAAATTAAAAACACGTTTAACTCACAAGAATTAGGCAACAGAGAGTGCTCTAAACTACTCCTTCCTTGATATGGCATGAGTACTCAATCCCGGGATATATTTAATTCTTGCAAACTAGTGGATCAAATAAAAAGTCAGGTACTTTCTGGAATGTTAAAATGAGCAAACCATTTTTCCAGTGACCTTAGCAACAAATTGGAGGTTAAAAAAAAAAATAAAGTCCAATGTAGACGGGTTCTTGATGAGCCGTCCCCTTGGGTAATCCAATTTACCAGGTTTCCACTACTGGCGATTGCTGCGATGTTGTCCCATTGACTACTGAAGACTCATTAACCTTTATTCTCGAGTGGCCTCTGGGACTTGATAAGTGGTGACTCCTTTGTAAAAAAAAAAAAAAAGAAAAAAGAAAGTCTTCCATTTTAGGCCCGGAATGAAAGTCTGTCCTCTGAGTTTGTTGAAATAAGGGGCTTTCTTAAGATGGGAGCCATTCTTTTTGATTGTAGTAGAATAAAAATTTGTATATTGGTGGTGGAAGAGAGAAGCTTGGTTTTAGAGGTTTTAAAGTAATAAGCCACTTTTTTCCAACACTGCACCACATGTTCCAGATCATGAGAGAGAGAGAGTCAGCAAAAGCTTGATGACTAGTGCTCTTTGATGTGCTACCATAGACAATTGTAATATTTTGGTGCATTATATTTTTAACACAAACAAAAAGAATTACAACATAGCTCCTATGTAACGTTACACATATAGACCCAACACGTTGTAGCAGGGTACATTGCAAGGAACATAGAACAAGTAATAACTTTTTTTTTTTTTTTTGTAACAATGACATTTATTTCTGGATACTTTCCTGAATAAAACGTGATTCCGAATATGATCTTGAAT
Organism: Euprymna scolopes; assembly: GCF_053919585.1. Lineage (NCBI taxonomy): Eukaryota > Metazoa > Mollusca > Cephalopoda > Sepiida > Sepiolidae > Euprymna > Euprymna scolopes. The sequence continues at coordinate 34,472,431 of NC_136519.1, forward strand.
GTACTGAACGTAATGGTCAGTCTGTGCACAAGCTGTTTTTATAGTCTTTTCCTTTGCTCAGCATTTGCATATGTACGTCTGCACTCTATTACACCTATTCAAACCAATATATATATCCCATACGCACACGTTTATCCTTCCCGAAATGGGTAGGATTCAAAAACTGTTCTCTTTTTCGTATGGTCTATGACTTTTTCTTTTCTCGCATTTTTACTTCAATATCCTGAAGATGTCCTCTGAAATAGGGATGAAACGATTTATTTTTGATAATTTCATTCGGTTTTTCTATTTTTGTCAAAACATATTGAGTACTATAATTAAGATTAATGACAAAACAAAGGGTTGGTCACAAAAATCTGTGCCTTCAGACAATTACACCTGTCTTCTATATAAACACAATACCCTTATTAAAATATCTAACATCCAACTCAAATCCCCACATTTGGCATTTGACAATTCCATCTAATGATATACTACAATTATTGTTCCATTTGTAAAAACTGAAGATATATTGGGGAGGAAAAAAAAACTCCTGTCAGATCTTGTTTCAACAACTGCAAAACATCCATTTGATAAAACGTTTCTCTTCACACCACTAGCAGAACATTTCAATTACCTGGTCTTATACTAGATCAGAGTTTCCCAAAGTGGGCTCTATGGAGCTGGGGCTTCATGAGTGAGGTTGAGGGGCTCTGCAAGCTCTTTCTTAAAAAGAACCAAATGCGCTTTATATGAAAAAATTAAATGGCTACAGACATTTAATAATTCACCTTTTTTACTAGAAAAGAAATATATTACATAACTACAGGTGTAAAGAGTTTAAGGATGGTACATGAAAAAGTCAATACAAAAATAAATTAACAAAAAATGCAAAAATTTTTGATTAATCAAAAACAAAAAAATGGTTGTATATATTATCATTAGTTAGTGTTAAAATCTGAAATTAATGTTTTTCATATTTATTTTAGAAATTATCTTGTTAGGTCTCTATGAAAAACCTTTGCCTTGCTCAGGGGCTCCACGCTATCTTGAAGTTAGGAAAACCCATCACTAGATAATGTCAATTTCTTCCGCCTTACAGTTTTAGTGTTAAGCTTTACTCTAATAAACTTGAAAAATTTTTTCATTTTTTTCTTACTCATAACTTGTCACCTTATCATTTTGTTTCTTTTTTATTTATTTATTAAAAAAAAAAAGACTCACTCACTATCAAGACCTAGAGGCCACTCGAGGATAAGGGTTAATGACTGTACGGTAGTCAGTGAGACAATATCATAGTAATTGTTAGTAGTGGAAATATGGTAAATTGAATTACTTCAGGGGATGGTTCATCAAGAACTTGTTTACCTTGGACTTGAAGACAACCATATTATAGTCAGCTTGAAAGCAAGCAAATGGTTCCACAGACATGCAGTTCTAAGAAAGAAACTTTCTTCATGGAATCTATGTTTAGGTTTAGGCACAGATAAAGGGTGTGGGGAAATTATTGATAGTGGTTTCAGCTAAACAAGTGCTTTTGCTTTCGCCCATGATAAATCTTCTGTCAGAATTAAAAAAAATTTAATCATGTCTTTACCAAGATTGATATTATGTTTTCTTTTTGTTTTCTTTATCTATAGTTAAAGATGCCACTGACTACCAAGGACGTTCATTCCTGCATGCTCCTCAAGACGTCGGAGTCAACCTACGGTCCGACGATGCACCTGAAAAATGTTTCATTCCTAAGAAACTCATTCACACATGGGCTGGCCACAATAAGGGTATCTCTGCCATCCGGTGGTTTCCAAAAACATCTCATCTTATGCTCTCATGCAGTATGGACTGCAAAGTCAAGGTAATTAACAATCAGCTCTCTTTTCTTTTTGGCAAATGTATATTTCAGCGGAGGAAATTATTTTACAGACAAAAATGTATAAAAATTATTTATTTTTATATAAAACACATTATTAGACCCTAAGGTTGAAATAAAACCCGAAAAAAATTTAATTTTTATTATTTGTTTCAACATTTTTTATTAGACTAAATGTACAACAACGGAGGCTGCCATCTTGTTTTGAAATTTTGGCCTTTCTAAGGATTGCCAGATTGGCCTTTTTTAGGCCAAATTTGACCTTTTTTACGCTCTTGCATGGGCCATGTTTAATGTGTTTTATATAAAACTAAATAATTTTTATAAATTTTTGTCTGTGAAATAATTTTTTTCAACATTTTTTATTAGACAAAAATGTACAACAATCAAGCCTGCAAGTTGTTTTGAAAATTTGGCCTGTCTAAGGCTTGCCAGATTGCCCTTTTTGAGGCCAAATTTAGCCTTTTTGATGTTCTTGTGTGGAACCATGTTAATATCTTATATGTTTTTATATAGACAGATGTGGTTCTTGGTTGATTAAATGTGTCTAACTGTGTTGGATATATACCCGAGAGTCAAAAGAATGAAAAGAATATGCTGTTGTCACAGCCCTAGTCATCACACAGTACTTTTTATTCTATTTATTTAATATCATATTTTTTTCTAGCACTACCAGATCAGGCTGTCCGAAGATACTGGCTTCCTGACCTAAAATGCACCAAATGTTGATGTTATTGTTTTTTCCCCTTTTCCTTTGCAAAACTCAATCATGTTCTTCAAATTTTCCTCTACGAAACAACTAAATCAAACCAAACACCGTGAATAAATATTTGAAAATATGAAAAAACTTGAGAAGCATAAGAACTGTTTCCAAAATTACCGGATTTGGCATTGAAGGACTCAAAAAAGGCTGATATGCCGTAAAACAAGACAGCAAAAGTAAACTATGAGCAAACATTTGAAGATATAAAAATCTTAAAGCATAAAAACATTTGAAGATATAAAAATCTTAAAGCATAAAAACCTTTTTCCAAAAAATTACCAGATTTGGCATTAAATAACCCAACAATGGTTGATATGCTATAAAACAAACAGTCATCATTTTTTCCCCTGTTCAAGGGTCAGACATTTTCTGACATTACACAAGAAGCTCACTCTCGACTTCTCACAGTTCAATGGGTCAAGAGTAACCGAATTCTACATTGTATGGCCTTGTTTAATCATTACAAGTTTTCTTTGGTTGGCCAATCTTCCTAGGATTCAAGACAGGCATGCTTTTGCAACAGTTTATCCAGAAAGGTGAATGCTCCACATGACCGTACCAGCATAACTGACTCGTCCTTAGAATAACCCAAGTATGAAATTTCAGGTTATCATCAAGCAAAATCCCCCGACACTTGCTGCGAACCTGTTTGATTAAAATCAAACCTCATAAAAAAAAAATATCCAATACAGAATATTCCTAAAAAGTTTTTTTTTTTTTAAATTTCAATAAATCTTAATCTATCTATAGATATAAAAGGCAAAATGTGTGTGATCATTTTATGTATGTTTCGCAAAGACTTTTTCTCCCGGTGGGTGGTGGGGGTTACTATCACTTAGAACTGTTTATCTACCCCTTAGATAATAATATCTAGGATTTGGGAACACGGGTCGCCTCTAGATTTATTTATTTGATTTTTACAAAATTATTGCTATTTCAGCCCATCTTGTGTTCGTTCAGCTTTTTTGTATAAAAAGCGAAACTAATTCGAAGCTAAGGCACTGTTCCTGGCAATCGCACCGGGAAACGTCCAGAAGCAATCAGCTTTAATCAATGTGGGGCCAAACTCTTTATATCAGACAATTGCTATTCAATCTGGATAATGGGGAGCTGGTTTCCCCTCCCCAACATCTTGGGGAAAAAAAAGCCAGTTAAAGTTGGGTGAACAAACCCAAACGCTGCCCCGCAGCAATTCCGTGACTTCTATTTGACCTCATTAATGAGGTCGAATAGAAGCAGCAGAGTTAACTTTTATTGCGGCCATGTGTTAATTGTGAATTCTGTTTTTTAATACTTAAATAAATAAATTCAAATGTGTTTCCATTAGTATTTTGCGGTTGCCCAAATGGTTAACGTCACATGTTTTTTTTTTTTCACACTTTAATTTCCAACTTTGCCTTAAGGGTTCGGGTTCGATCCTCATACTTATTTTTTTAATTTTACCCCCCCCCCTCCTCCAGAGTTTTGATTTACCCAAAACCACACACACCTCCAAACACCTGGGCAACGCCGGGTACCCCCCGCTAGTATATATATATAAAAAGCAAAATCGGTGCGTGCATTTTTGTATGTCCAGCAAAGGGTTTTTCGCCGGGGTTCTCTGGGGAGGGGGTTACTATTTCTTAGAACTGTTTATATACCCCCTAGATGATAATATCTACGATTTGCGAAGTGACGTTGTGTCTAGATTTATTTTAATTGACTTTTATAAGATTCGCGCTATTTCGTTATGTCGCATGTTTGTTCAGCTTCTTTGTATAAATAAAGTAAAACTAAATTGAAACGAAGTCGGTTCCTTGGCTTCCCCACCGGGGACGTCCAGAAAGCAAATCAGCTTTGATCAATGCGGTGAAGATTGTCATATCAGACAATTGCTATTCATTTGGACATCCCAATTTTTATGGGGAGCTGGTTTTCCCCCAACAACTTGGGGAAACAAAACAAAACCAAAAAAACTGCCTTGCAGCCAAAGTTAAGTGCGGGATTTTGTTACGCTATAGCGTGATGTTTGACCTCATTAAATTTACAGACACCTGTCACATAACTTTTTAATCGTTTAATTTCATGCACTCTCATTCCACTGCCTTCATAGTGTCGAGGTAAGTTATCACGCTTTTTTTTCCGTCTTCGCCTCAAGGATCCAGGTTTGAGTCTACCTTCCTGCCAAAACTTTTTTCTTCTTTCTTTTACACCTACAAACACCCAGGCAATGCCAGGCACCTCCGCTAGTCTAATATATAAAAGGCAAAATGAGTGTGTGTTTATATGTCTCATAAAAACTACCGACAGACCTGTCGGAACGTGACAAAATCAGTATCACTTTAAAGCTCGGTCTCTTGGACGACAAATATCGAAAAATTGGCCAAAAACATTAATTCCTCCACCCTCAAGTGGACACTTTTATACAAGGAGGGGTCGTTTTTGTCATCGACATTTTCACAAGTCATTGTCTCTGTTGGATTGACTACCCTTAATTCGAACGCTCGCAACTTCCGGTTTTGCGATGGACGCATCAGCTAAGATGTTAGGTTTTTGTTTCACCTTTTCCTCCTTTGCATTACGGGTATGAGCCTGCCTGCCTACTAACACTTTTTTTAAACACCTCTCTCCACCCTTGGGTTTCCTTACTACACCACCTCTCCATACCCAGGCAATGCCGGGTACCCTCGCTAGTAGTAAATAAGAAAACTTTGGGGGGGGGGATATTCTGTATTGGATACAATTTTTTTTTTTTTATGACGTTTGATTTTAGTCAAACAGACAAAAGTGTCGGGGCAGTCTTTGCTTGACAATAACCTGAAATTTTCCTTGGAATATTCTTCATGCATTTGAAACTGCAACATAATTTCTGAAATGTCTTTACAAGGAGGAATTCAACATCTAAAGCAATTCATATTATTTCGAAACTTTGGACTTATATTTTCACAATATTTTAGTCGATGTAACACCCAATCTTCTTCAGGTGTATCTTTGAACTCTAGAATTTGCAAGGACCCGTGGTATAGTGGATAAAGTACTTGGTAAAATTTAGTTGTTGGTTACACGCTTCTAAAGATTGAAGGCAATCCTTAGTACGGGGAATTTCAAAATACAATTGTGAATTACTTGGGACTTTTACCCAGTGATGGTTGACAGAACAATAACACGCTACCCCCGTGGATTAAATAAAGGATTCTGTTTGAAATTCCGTATGGATTTGACAGAAAGAATTCCAAATTCAGTAAGATACACCTGAGGGTCGGAGATTACATCGATTGAGACCTTGTGAAGATAACACTACGTGAGAACAGGAGTTTAAAAATCTAAATAATACGAATAATCAATCCTCATCTACAAAATTTCAGAAACATAATATCTAGCGCAGTTCTTGGCATCGTTGACATAATGACTTATTTTCTGTCGCTTGTTCACTGCCCTTAAATAAACCATCCAACCCGACATAATTAGCTGGTGTGTCAGTGATGAAAGGCCTTCACTAATTTCCATTAATTGGTCTATTAATTTTATTATCACCAATTAGAAGTGGGGCAATGGTTATCCTCATGGACTCAGTACGTTGTTTCGGTCAGATCTATTGCATCATTTTAACTGATACAACTGGCTACGGAAAAGCTATGAATGAATCTGTCCTTCAGCTAGTAGTAATAGCTCTGACTCCCATCATGCTCCAATTGAAATGAATGGCTCTCATCTTGCAGAAGCTCCATGTCTTGACAAGTTTCTGGGATTGACCTTTTGATCTGAAATGGAACATATACATCAAATCTGCTGCCAAGATCACTGGAAAAGTGGTTGGATCATTCTACCGTTCCAGAAGGGATCTCACTGCCAATGCAATCCTCTATCTATATAAAAGCCAGACACACCTTGAAATGGAGTACTGTTGCCACATCTGAGCAGGAGCTGCTCGGTATGCCCTATTCAGCCTTGATAGAGTTCAAAACTGGCTTCAAAACCTGCAACCTCTTTCCCACAGAAGAGACGTTGTGAACCTGTCTCTGCTCTTTTCATAGCAAGTGCTCGACTGAACTCCAATCTATGATCTCTCCTCATAAAACTTTCACAAAAAACATTTGACTAGCTAGAACCATTATATATAATTTCCCCCACTCTCTATCTGTGCCTGAATCTAAACGCAGATTCCATGAACAAAGCTTCTTTCCCAGAACTGACTGCCTGTGGAAAACTGTTCTGCTGGCCTGCTTCCCAGTTGAATACAACATAGTAGCCTTCAAATCCAATTTAAACAAGTTCTTGTTGAATCGTCCCCATAAATAATCAAATTCTACCCAATTTACAGCATTAACGATTACTAAACTACCACCTTACCAGGTCTCTACATTGCGAGTGAAACGGTTGCATTTGCAAGTAATTTTTCAAAATGGTGACTAGAAATAATGAAACGCTTATCTTTTGGCGATTCTGTTTCTTTCACTGACAATCTTCCAAAGCTCACTACTGAGTGAAAAATATTTTTTCAACTTTCTTTTTTAATAAAACGAACAAAGTTAAATTATTTAAACAATAAAAGTTTAATAGAACAATATACTCTTTTTTTAACAAAGGCTGTTTAAAAAAAACGTCTGAAGAAATTAGAATGTTTATACTTTCAAGTATCAACATAAAATTTGTTGTATATTTAGAATTGCACTTAGTAAAAAAAATACAAACAAAAACTTTATTATGTACATAATCGTCATACTCCAAAAAATCATATGGGTTTGGCTAGTAACTTTTCTATTTCGATAGTAAATGAAAATATTTAGTTGTCAAAGGTCAACTACAGATAAATTTGTCCATAGAGCCCTGCTTACATTCATTAACTCTTATCCTTGAGTGGCCTGTGAACCTTGATAAATGGTAACTCCCAAATAAAAAAAAACAAACTTTTTTTAAAAAGTAGGGTAGAACATGAAAATGTTTTTATAGAATCACTCCCATCTTCAAACCAGGCTCTGACTCCAACTCCTTCCAAAATCTCAGACTCCACAACTGTTTTTCTTTTTGAAGATTACGTGTTTGTTTATAAATATCAACACATTTTATTTCTGAATTTTTGAGATGAAGATTGATTGTTTGTATTATTTGGATTCTTCGGACTATGGTTCTCATCCTGAGTGTTATTTTCATAATGTTTCAATCAATCTAATATTTGACTTTATTCATGTGTATTTGGTGGAACATGAGAATCTTTCTGTCAAACTTGGGAATCTGCATGGAATTTTATTTATTTTTTTATTTGTGTTCTATCAGCCATAACGAAATAGAAGTTTTCAGTAATTTGCAATTGTATCATTCGTATCGTCCATACTGAGGATTGAGCCTTCAACCTCCAGAATACTCGCTTGTAACTGAATTTTACTAAGTACTTTATCCGTTATGCCACGGATCTTTACAAATTACTTAGGATTTCTATCATCCAATCATGGCTGATGGAATAAGAGCATGTTACCTGTTAAAGAGTTCTGTTAGGAATTCCATGCAGATTCTCATGTTCTATGGAAAGATTCCTGAGTTGTGCAAGATAGGTCTGAAGAAGGTTGGTGGTTACATTGGCCGAAACATTTTGAAAATAATACTCAAGATGAGAATAATAGTCTGAATGATCCAAATAATCTAGATCAATTTGGATCAATACATCGCTTGTTAATGTATAACGTCACTTCTCTTGTTCTCACTTTCTTTCTCACGATATTGACCTTAGCTTGTTATTTCACTCTAGCATAGAATTTAACAAAATATGGGAATAATTAATTATATACAATAGGTTATGGATACCTTACCTTTCACCTGACTATCCATTCACGTGAAATCACCTTTTTCTTCACCATATTCCCTCTGCTTCACTTTTTGTTATCAAGTAAGATCTTTGACTTACTTGCAGTTTCATCAATACTTTTGTATGTAAAATCCGATCTCGCATTTTGCTAATTCCTACCCTCTGATGAGAAGGAAAGTATTTCTTCGAAACTCAGCGGATTAAGGACTATCCACTTATTAAGTGTTTCCTTTTCAGATTAAATATGTTTTTAACTCTTTTTCAAAGTGTTTTTTAACATGTTTTATTAACTATTTGCTCTTATATATATAAATATATATATAAATATAAATATATATATATATATATATATATTTATACGTAAATTGAATAAAATCACAACCTACATGCATAGAAATTCACTTATTTTGTCGTTAAGCTCTTACAGCTGTTTCGTTAAAGGATGGACAATTACCTCTCGTCCATAGAACTGTAAATCTTCCATCCAGTCACTCCTCAGAGACACTTACAACTATTCCCAACAAGTTTTTCAATCCATTGCAAACACGTTTATTTTTTTTTATAATTATATATATATATATATATAATTTCCACAGTCAAACAATGTTGCAGCTCATATGAAAGCCAAAAAAACAGATTCAAAACCTAAGTTTGAATGTGTCTAACTGATGAGCCCTAATGAGAATGAAAATCAAGTCTTGGACTTCCAGTTCTTTGGCTTTCATGTGAGCTGCAACATTGTTTGACTGTGGAAATAATTATATCATTTCTCACATTCATATAATGTAGTAATATTAGATTAAAAAACATGCACACACACACACACACACACACACACACACACACACACACACACACACACACACACACAGTGCAGGCGACACTCAAAATACAATTATGAATTACTTCTACTCGGTCATGGCTGACGGAACAAGAGCAAGCTACCCGGTTGATTAAATAAAGAGTTCCATTAGAAATTGTGTGCAGATTCCCGAGTCTAACAAGATAGGGCTGAAGAAAGTCGAAGGTTACATTGGCCAAAATATGAAAATAACACTCAAGATGAGAATAATAGTCCGAATATAATCCAAATAATCTGGATCAACACATCACTTGATAAAGTATAACGTCACTTCTCCTGTTTTCACTTCCTTTCTCTCACTCCTGCTAACATTTTGACCATTGTCTACAACCGTTTGCGTTTCATAATCTGACAAATTCTTCTCCTAGAATCCTCTGTCTCACATATCTGACATGATATCCGCCTATTTAAAGACATATTATCCTATGATTTTGAGCGTTTTTTTTTACCCTTGTCTATTACAGATTCTGTTTCCTAACCCACCAACTAATATATGCACAAGTTAATCATGTACTAGCTAACTTGCCCACTAGAATACTTGACACAAATATTTGATTTTGCTTTGATTACATCAACTTTTAGATATGGGAAGTTTACAACCAACGTCGATGTGTACGTACGTATTTTGGGCACAAACAGGCTGTGAGAGATGTTTGTTTTAACAATGATGGGACGAATTTCCTCAGCTGTGGCTATGACAGGTACTGCAAATTATGGGATACAGAAACTGGTAAGTACTTTTTGTTTTATATACAAGTTTAGAAATCCGACCTTGCTTCAGAACAATAACTTAAGAGTTTGTAACAATTTTGGGTGGTTGTCTAAAATTTCCCCTATATTAAAAAAACAAAAATACAGAAAAATCTTTATGATGCACATACCTTTCATAGAACTTCTGGCGTACTTTTGCTAGGAGCAAAGTGTAGTATCTGTTCCGGCAGATGTTGCACTTTGTGACCATTGCCCTTGTGGCAATTGGTTATTGGTACATGTAGGGGCAACCCTATATGTACCATCCCCTTCCCCTCCCTCCCCCTTCACCTCACATAAAGCCGACCTTGTGTCACATTTTGCTTATGTGGGGAAGCAAATAAATACCTAAATACCTACCTTTCATAGAACAAAAAGATCGTATTCCAAAAATCATGTAAATTGATCAAGTAGATTTTCTTTTATATTGTAAATTGTTACAAGGCTGAAAAGAAACAAAATAACACCAGAAGTTCAAATTGAGTTATCTCACTTTATTTATTCAAGATGGCAGAGTGAGACACTCTGTCCTCACTTCCTCATAAAATTTGTAAAAAAAAAAAGAAAAAATACTTGATCAAAGAAAAAAAACTATTTGATTTTTGGAATATGACATTTTCATTTTGTTATCTATAATATAAAGCTGAACGTCTGTGTGTGGGTCTGGTCACAAATAGGCTCCTATATCGTTGACTATTATAGAAAACTGATCACATATAATGATAGAAGATGTATCGAGACACAGGAATGGGTATGTTTGATCTGGCATAATGATGATTCATTAAAATTGTGGGTTTGCGTACGCACCTGGTCCACAGAGTATGGAAATAAAAAATTTAACAATTAAAAAAAAATGTTTACAAGTGTTTTTGATATAAATGTACATAGTAATACTTTTTAAAGTATGTTTTAACTTAAATAGGGATGGTATAATAAAATTGTGGGGTCTGCGTTCACGCCTGGCCTCCATAGAATGGAAATAGGCACAAACTTTAATAAAGACTTTTCATATCTATCTGCGTAAGTATACTTTGATAATTATGTTTCAGTTTGAAGAAATATGGTATAATAAAATTATGGGGTGTTCATTCGCACCTGACCTCCATAGAATGGAAATATATCACAAAGTTTAACAAGGTTTTTTTAATATAGATCCGCAGAATATTGTGATAAGTGTTTCAGTGTGAACAGGTATGGTATAATAAATTATGGGTGTTATCTATTTTATTTTTACTTTCATCATATTTTGTTTTGGTTTTGATACCCCCAAATTCAACCCAAATTTACAACCCTTCCTTTTCATAACCTATCATACTTTAATAAATCAGAGTCCATTTTCTGTAGGCTGTTTTTGAACCCAGTCAAGACAGGTACTTTTGCTAGTATATCTATATAATACAGATTTTTCTGTATTTTGTTTTTTAATATAAGATTAATTCTGGATAAGAATCCAAGTTTTCTTTATCATGCATTGAGAATTGAATAAAAACGAAGGTACAAGATGCCTTAAATAAGCTTCTAGACTTTTTTGTACAAGCATTTAAAATTGTCGTAGACTCTTGAAAATTCAGTATGTTATTGCTATACATCATTACTGGCCAATTTTTATGATTTCAGGTTCAAATGAACTGCTACAGCAGGAATTGGAATACACTCTACTAAAACCTGATTGTCACAGCTGATAAATTTAAAAAATGTGACCTGGATGTGAGGACACTTTAGAAGAACAATGTGAAATAACATTTTGTTTTAAACTTGGAAAATATGCCAAACAAACATATGGAATGCTTCAGACTGCTTTTGGACCATCTTGCATGAATCGAGCATCAATTTTTGAGTGCCATAAGAAATTCAAGAATGTCAGAACACCAGAATTTTTTTATTTTTTAGTGCTTAACGCATACCTCCAAACACCCGGGCAATGCCGGGCACCTAGGCTAGTATATGATATAGTGTAACTGAATTATCTAGATATGACCAGTGTTGGAAAGGATGATGGGGTGGGTTCTTGCACCAGCACATACTTTCCTCTCCAGGGTCCTGTAGACATTCCTGGGATCATGCCAGAAAGACTCCTATCTTGCTGAAAACATGAAACCAAAATGTTGGTGATTTTCTTTTCTTTTTTTTTTTTTTCCTTTTTTCAATTTTTAAGGTTAAAACACCTATTAATCAATACAAAATTCACTAGGTGTTTCCATTATTTTATCAGTAAAAGTAGCTGCTAAGGAGTCAAAATTGAAAAAAAAAAATTTGAAACTTGTTAGACATAAATAGACTTAAACTGCTCTCCTACGCATGCGCAAATATACATTAATATGTTGAACAATGCTATTTTCTAACTTTTTAAATGCGTGTGGATGTGGCTCAAAGTGTAACAAATAAGGTTATATGTTTTGGTATCGATTCTAGCTGATAGCACTCAAGTTATGTATATATATTTTTACTTTGGAAATCGCGACTATATCTTAGGTACAATATAATAATCGATAAAGAATTTGCTCTATAATAATAAATATGAAATCTGCATGAATTAAAATATCATATTTAAACATATTTTATGACAAGTTGGGTGGCATGCTAGTGCAGATAAATATTTTAAAAAAATATATTTGTGAGAAATAAAAGATGTGGCCGGAGGTAGGTTTGGACGTCAACTTCTTAAAAAATATATTTGTGAGAAATAAAAGATGTGGCCGGAGGTAGGTTTGGACGTCAACTTCTTAAAAAATATATTTGTGAGAAATAAAAGATGTGGCCGGAGGTAGGTTTGGACGTCAACTTTTTAAAGCTGTGATTAATAAACGGTGATTAATATCAGTTATTATTTAATTTATTTATTTTTTTTTTCCTCAGGTGAATGCATCAGTCACTTCACGAGTCGAAAAGTTCCTTATTGCATAAAGTACAACCCCGACGAAGACAAACAAAACCTGTTTGTGGCCGGAACTTCTGATAAGAAGATTGTTTGCGTAAGTATAATTGTTTGTTATTGAATACATGTAGTCGGGAAAATGCTCAGAATCGGTAACCTTGTGCATTCTGGGGATGGTGCAAACAAAAAATAAAACAATATAAGAGTTGTGTTTTAAAAACAGGATACAAACATAAAGTCTCAGAGTACACAAACTAAATAATGTACGTTCTGATGAACTCTCAAGCAGTCAGGTCCTGGATATGACCTTAAACTATATCCGATGATAAGGCCCCAACTTGCGGGTTTTGGGGAGTGTGGAGCCACCCCTTAATTACCATTGCTCCCAGGTCCACTCTGACCCGGAGTGGCAGTACCTGTTAGGGTCCCAACTATGGGTTGAATAGAAACCAACTTGAAAAAAACAAATATATTCTATTAAAAGATTTTTCGTCAAAATTACTGGATTCGTCATTAAATAACCTGAAAAGGGTTGATATGTCGAAAAACAACCAAACCAAACTCAAGCCGTCAGACCATATAAAGATCTACTGGCTACCATTCAGAGAAGAAAAATAAAGTGGTATGACCATATCACATATTCATTAGGTCTTGCAAAAGACAATTTTGCAGGGAACTCTACAGGTAGAAAGGATGAGCTGACACAGGAAGAGGTGGAAGGACGACAAATCATGGCGTGAGTTTATTGTAAGAAAAAAAAAATTCTGTGAAATTTTTTTTTTGTTGCTAAATATCATTATATAAGGAATTGGTACTTGTGCACTACTTGGACTGATTTTATTTATTTATTTATTTTTTTGTTTTCCGTTTGGATATGATAGCATTGGCAGACAAATGCAGTTTCAGGACCAAATCGAAAATAAATGTGTGTTTTATTAATTACAAAAAAAAAAAAAAGTAAAAAAGTTTTTTTATTACGAAAATTTAAAATTTTGAAAGAAAAAAATAATTTTTCAAAATTCACACTCATTTCAATAATGCATGATAATGTTTTATTGAAAATGAAAAAAATATCTATTTTGTTAAAAAAAGTAATTAAAAAACTCAGTTTTGTGTTATAAGTTTCTTCTATTTATTTTAATTCCAGAAATGTGTTACAAAAACTTGGTTCATGTTTCATTAAAAAATAAAAATGTATATTTTTAGAAAAAAAAAAAAAAAAAAGTCTGGTTTGTGTTATTATAAGTTTCTTATATTTATTTTAAAACTTTCTCAACAAAAAAAAGAAAAGACATTAATAAAACACACATTTCTTTACAATTCGGTCCTGAAATTGCATTTGTCTGACCCTGCTATGCACTCTTCCCATGTCCAAACTAAAAACTAAAAAAGTAAATCCATCCAACTAGTGCACAAGTGCAGAGGAATCTTTTAGAGTTAAACTCTGTTGATAAATACACATTTTGTATTGAGAAAGACACACTTTAAATATGCAAATATTTGGTAAAGTTATCCAATATGGCACAAATGGCTGGCCATTTTGGATAACTTATTAAGACAAATTTTAGTTAATATTATGCAGCATTCGGAAAATAATTTTTAAAAATTAAAAAAATACTTTATTAAAATTCGGCAACCTACAATAAATAACAAATGAAATGAATAAGTACATTTTTTTTTTTTTTTTACAGTTTTAAAATATTCAATGTAAATTAATCCTGTGGTGCTGAGTTTTGCATCCCGGAATCTAAATTCTAAATATTCTTCTGCAGATGTACCAGTTTGTTGTTTTGGCATCTAATAACTTCACATAGTTTTTTTTTTAAATTCCCCTTTCTCTAGCTTTTTGTTCATTTGGTTATCGTCACCTGAAGATGGTTCAACAAAGAACCGAAAGTGCTAGTGATACCTGTGGAACATTAATTTTTAGATTTTGACACTAGCAAGATTATTAGAAAAATTGAAAAATAATAATTAAAAAAATGGGTATAATAAAGCAGACTGTTCGACAACTTTTTAATGAAAGAATGTTGCCTAAATACGCTCGCATATATATGTCTTAGTCTGTCTGTTTGTCTGCCCGTTCCACTTTTTCTTGGAAACTACTGGGCTAATCTGGTTAAAATTTTGCAGAGATCTTTTCTACAATAAGGTGTGCAGCAAACTAAGTACTATGTTATCCGTTGTGTGTGCAGTTAAGGATTAATAAGAATTACTATTCAAGTTTTACTCATTCTCATAAACTACTGGACTGATCTTGCTGAAATTTTGTGTAGACTATTAATTGGGCATAAGCACTCATTCCATTGACTTGGAATGAGTGCTTTATTATTAATATTATTATTAATAAAATTATTAAAAAAAATTTTTTAAATGGCAAAAACTCTTGTGTGTGTGTATATATGTATATGTATATACACGCACACTAGCAGGGATATTTGACGTTGCCTGGGATTGAATTAGGATCAATGAATATTCCACACCTTCAATACTTTTATTATCAAAATCTGTGAAATCGCACATTTTTCAATCAAATCGATTGATTATGTGCTGTAGTTGAGGACCCACCAAGATGTACTGGGAGGAAGCTTCACATGCCTCCCTTCCAATATATTGTAGTCTGCACTGTACTCTAGAAAAACTACAGTTGATACACATATGTAATAACAATGTACGGCACTCGTCTGCTTTCAACCCCCCCCCCCCAATTAACTCCCTTTCATTTTTCATTCTCTCCGTTTCACTTGTTATTTCTCTTTTTGCAAGAGCAGTGAATTAGTAACAACAGTAGTCGCTGAAGCGAGGTGGTTGCTATGGAAACCAGTCATAAAAAATCTTGCTCATCTCCTTATGTTTTTTTATGCTTTTGGACACCAGAAAATTCATCATAACTTTTGTTTTACTGAAAACTGAAAATTTTTTTTTCGCAATATAGCTGAGAAGGTGATCTATAAACTGTAATAATTGTTTGAAATTTGGTCCAAAAATGAGTGAGCGGTGAAGCTTTAAAGCAGTTCTAAATGACTAAAACTGACACTTAACCATATATTCAAACACGGTAGTGTTTGAATGATATATATATATATATATAGAGAGAGAGAGAGAGAAAGAGATTTTGTATCTGAACAAAGATGTCTTTTGTAGTCATGATAATTTGATACAAATATGACCTTCACCTTTTTCTTGTTTTACCTTTTGTGAATCGTATTTCCATCTACAATGGTGGTAATCTCCTCCTCTCAAGAATTAAATTAAAATAGCAGTCTCATTGCAATGATGATGATGAATACAAAGGCAAACTTTATTCCTTGTCTGATACTCTAAGCAACTCTTTATTTGTAGCCACTAAAATTAGTTTTTTTTTTTTAAATTTTTTCACTCTTTGAGCATCTCTTTTTTTAACCTTCTCAACTTGACCTTTTAAAAAAACAATCATAGCATTGCATAATAATATGATATGTTCTTAGATGGAATAATTCATATCAGTTGAGAATAGATACTCAATCAGTTCAACAGAGGTGGATCGCATCTTCTGGCCCTGCTCTGTCGGGTTGAGGTATGATTCTGCTCTCTCAGACGGTCCGTTTTCCAAAGATTTGTCTTCGCTTTGAAAATCTGGTGCTACCAGATCAGGCTGTCTAAAGATATTGGCTTCCTGACCTAAAAAAAAAAGCATCAAACATAGATGTTGTTTTTTTCCCTTTCTCTTTGCAGAACTCAATAATGTTCTGCAAAGCCAAAAACAGAAACATGAATTTTTTTTCTCTACAAAACCACCAAACTGAACACCATGAATAAATATTTGAAGATATAAAGAACTTGAAACTTAAAATCTTTTTCTTTTTTTTTTTTTTTTCTCAAAATTATTGGATTTGGCATTAAATAATCTAAAAAGGGTTGATATGCCAACAACCAATCTCTTTGAGAAGTGGTTAGTTTATTGTTAATCGCTGGTGTCCCTAATGAGGAATACTTACAGGACCACTCGGGTATTGTTATTTTTATTTTTTTGGGGGGGGGCAGAATGTGTTACTCCTTAATGTGCTGGCTTTTTAAAACCACACTCCACCTTGTGACTAACCTCCTAAAGAGGAGGTAAATAAAAAAAAAAAGAATAAAGGGGTTGCATGTATATATATATATATATATATATATATATACATGCAACCCCTTTATTCTTTTTTTTATTATATATATATATATATATATATATATATATATATATATATATATTAGTGTTGTGCCGATGAATCGGAATCGGTTAAATCGGTAATTTTCGGGGAATCGGAATCGGCATCGGAATCGGAAAAATTTGTGTATAATTTCCGATTCCAAAATCGATTCTTTGAATATTTTTCAAAAGTTAATTTTCAATTGCTTGTACCGATTATAAATATTTATTTCTTTTAAACTATTAGTAAAACTAAACTCTATAGATCTACGTACTCGTTATAGAATGAAGTTCTCATAACAAAATCACGTAATTTCATTAAATAGTTTTTGTTTTACGCTCCCTTGACTAATTATCGCAGTTTTTTTCGGAAGATTCCGAATTTCCCAAATCGTTTTTACGGCATAAAATAAAAACTATTTGATGAAATTACGTGATTTTTTTATGAGAACTTCATTCCATAACGAGTACGTAGAATATATATATATTTTTTATTTTTCGTTTCTTTAACATAGTGCAAACTGCACAAGCACCCTTTTTTAATACGTGAAGACAGTTTAGAGCTTCATCCTAGATCTAAAAATAATTTGGTTTTTAGTAGGTTTACAAATATCGTCCAAAAGTAGAATTTCAATGAGGGGGGACTTTTAAATGTAAATATAATTTCTTTTTCAATCTGAAAAATTTCTAAATGTTTTCTCTTTATCTATTTTATCCAGACTTTGATAAATTCATTGTGAGATATTCATGTATATTTTTAACTTTTCCGAAACCCAAAAATGCGACGGTGTCAGACAATGTGGCTCCAGGAAAATAAAATAAAACTCTATTCTTTTGAAATCTTTTCATATTAAACTCCTTGAGAAATTTGGCAAGTGGGTGTGAAAAAGTATTGTTGTTGAAACCAACGGCATCGAAGGTGTTAATTACCCCATAATACTTTCAACTCAACTTTTGAGTGAGATTGGCGGGCTTCAGCGAGGCCTCCGTGATATATATATATATATATATATATATATATATATATATATATATATATATATATATATAATAGACGGTCAGTTTCACAAATAAATATAACGTAACATGAGCTGTAGTGTGTTACCAATTTTAAATTATGTGCGCTTATTGGGGATAGGGTGTCTACTTTTTAAGCGATTACACATGGTTTTACAACGTTGCAAACCGAACTTAATTTAGTGGGAAACACTTTAGTTAATATCCATAAATAATTAGGATGGCCAGAAATGATGATCATTTTACGTTAAATTTATATTCGAAACTGATCTTACACTCTAAATTCTAAATGATCGCTTTTCTTTCCGCCAATTAAAAAAATGTTCTAACACGTAATCTATAAAAGTAATATTTCATTTTGGAATAGGGATTTAGCTGCGAGAGAAAGCACAGAAAGCTCACGCAATCTCACGTTAAAAATGGTTTTCATAATAGTAATATTATTATTTAGAAATTCGTTCGTAACAATGAGATGTGGCTTTGCTAAGTGGCGTTGTTAAATATATTGTTCTTACATCGTTTTCTTATTTTGCCTACCAATCTTCGAATATTTTCCACTATTCATGTAAGTAGCATGTTATACAGTAAATACGAACTGGTACAATATAGCTTTGTTTTAAAATCAAAATAAATGTTTTGTGTTACAATTTTTAATCAATTACAAGGCAAACATTTGAGATAAAATATACGCGGACATTAACCAGGGGTTTATGTAATAATTTGAAAATTTACGAAAAAACAAACAAAAAAAATCTCTAATTAAATATGTATAAATTTTACAAGAATCGGATCGGAATCGGAAATTTTGAACGGAATCGGAATCGGGAAAAATTTTGGCATCGTCCCATCACTAATATATATATATATATATATATATATATATATATATATATATATATATATACGTTATCGCCTTTCATACATATCCGATTAGCAAAGTTGGTGATCACTTTGATACTATTAAGGTAAAAAAAAAAAAGTTCTGACCAAAATCAAATCCTGCCATTTCATTCAGTTTAGCAGAACATTAATTTTTAGATTATGACACTAAAAAGATTATGAGAAAAATCGAAAAATAATAATTAAAAAAAAAAAGAAAAAAAGTATAATGAAGCAGATTGTTATACATAACTTTTTTTTTTAATGACAGAATGTTGCTTAAATACACTCACATATATATCTCTATATGTCCGTTTCACTTTTTCTTAGAAACTACTGGGCGGATCTGGTTAAAATTTTGTAGGGACCTTTTCTACAATAAGTTGTACAGCAAACTAAGTACTATGTTATCTGTTCAATGCACAATTATGGATTAAGAGGAATTACTATTCGAGTTTCATTTGTTCTCGTAAACTACTGGACTGATATTGCTGAAATTTTGTATGGACCTTTATGATAAGGTGTAGTAAACTAAGTACTATCGTATTCATTTGATGCAATCTTAGGGATTACTATTTAATGCAAAAATGAGTACAAATTTAACATTATTCAACCATTAATTGGATATAAGCACTCATTCCAAGTCAATGGGTTATAGCCCATTGACTTGGAATGAGTGCTTTATTATTATTAATAAAATTATTAAAAATGACAAAAAGTGTGTGTATATATATATATATATATATATATATATATATATATATATATATATATATATATAAACGATATGTGATATGGTCTGCTTATTACATGTATCGTTTTTGTCGGATATGTATTGTTTTTGTTTATGTATTAATTTATTTAAATTGATTTGAACATGAATAGGTTAAAGCAAATTAATTAAATTAATTTAATTGGTACCATCATCGTGCTTGCTGGGGAGTTCTGCCGTTTTAGACACTCCTTTGGTTTGGGATTTGCACAGACACTGCAAGTCATGATCACTTGTTTTACGTGTTGTGTGTGTTAGGTTTGTTTATATTTATTGTTGGAACTCTGATGAACAGTGTATGTCTGGCGCTGTATAACTGGACCTTCGTTACCTTGTGGGCCAAGGTTCTTTAACCAAACACTAAGTCTGAGGTAACCTTGACAGAAACCTCCAGAGAAGCTTAGGCCCTGTCATCTGCGGCATGCATGACCCACCGGTGTGTGGAATATGCTTTGGTGCCCAGCAACCTAACTCCCAGACATGGATTGAATTGCATTGGGGTGGAGAGGGCTCCCATAAGCTGTGGTGAAGGCAACCCGTCTAGTACAAATTTAATGATATTCAGCCATTAATTGGGCATAAAGCACTCATTCTAAATTAATGGGCTATAGCCCATTAATTTAGAATGTGTTGAATGCTTTATTTTTATTCATTTCAATCAGTTTAACAGTACAATTTTTACACAATTGCATTTCAAAAAATGAGATTCATTTTATTGATTTGAAGAATATTTAGCTAACAATTATTCTTACAGTAAAAAAGACTGAATATTAAAAAGAATTTTCTTCTTTTAATGGAAATTGCTTGAGATAAGGCTTGATGTAAGGCGCTAACAAGAACGAAAAATGATCATTGTAAAGATAGAAGATGCTTGTTGGCCTTAGTTTTGAAAAAAAACCCAAGGCTGTAGGTAAGAAGAAAACAGTGAGCAGGAAAAGAGTTCCACAATGTTGCAGTTCTTGGAAAGAAGCTACTGGAATAGGAAGCTGTATTAGAATGAGGTATTAAAACAGTAATTTGATGGAGACCACTAGACCAGTGAGTCAAACAAGCTGGAATAAAAGAAGCAGGGAGTAGATCAGACAATTCTGAAGAACACATGCCATATAATGGTATTTATAGAAGAGACTGAGACTAGCAACATCACGTCTGTGAGTGAGAGGTTGCAGAGAAGAAGAAAGGGTAGGACTAATCAAATTACAGATACGTTTCTGCAATTTATCAAGAATCTTCAAATGGGACACAGATTCACCAACCCAAATATGACAACAAAACTCCATACATGATCTGATAGTAGATTTGTAGAGATTGAGAATAGCCTCGAGTGTGGAAAGTGTTTAGAGCGATAAAGAAAACTGATTTTATGAGAAGCAGAAAGAGCAATGGATTTAATATATGAAATCCAAGAAAGATTTGATGAGAAAGAAAGACCAAGGAGTTTTAGAGTCAATTTCATATTGAGAGCAGAGCCATCCATAAGAATCTTCAGGAAAAAAAAAAAGGGACACACTTACAATGCAAAAACAATAGCTGAATCTTAACAGGATTAAATGAAACAAGTCATTTCTTACCCCAATCCATAACTGAACCGTAGTCAACTTCTAGATCTACTGCATATTTCAACTGATCCAATGAAGATGGGCGAGAAGCAATAATCAGCATAAATGTTAATTTTCTTAATATTCTTTCAAAGGTCATTTATATGAGGAAGAAACAGCATTGGATCTAAGATAAGCCCTGAGAAGCACCAGCATTTATCGAAAATGAAGATACACCATCCAGAGTTACTCGTAAGCTTCGATCAGAAATAAAAAACCTAATAATGCTCAAAACTTTTCCACTAATATCATAACTTCAAAGTTTATGTTGAAAACCGGAAGTCCGCATTCTGTTGAACGCCTTTGAAATGTCAAGCTCAATGACACTATTCTCGCCTGAATGATCCATAAACCAACAGATCCATTGTGTTATAACAGTTAATAGATCAGTTGTTAATCAAAAATCACGAAAGCCATACTGCCACTAAAGAGGTCCAGATTTCCAGAAAACAAACCTGCTATTGACCAACCTCTCAAAAACTTTGCTAATAATAGAGAGAAGATTAACAGGATGATATTTAGTTGGATCAGACTTTGACTTCCCTTTGATGTAGACTCGTTTTCAAATATTATTAGATCCACCTTTTTAAAGTCAAATCATGCGAACCCCCCCTTTTTTTAAAAAATTTTTTTTTTACATTTTTTTGAAGCAGTTTGACTTTTAAAATTTGTATTTGACCTTTTTCAAAGCATAATGTACAAACTAAGAAAGGAACAAGCAGAATATTATATAGATGGGTCCCAATTTAATTAATGGGATCAAATTGTGTGTAAAAATTGGAAGAAAAAAAAATAATGTCCTCTCCTATCCATAGGTGGGTAGAAGACTTGAAGAAAAAACAGCTTCTGGATCATTATCAACTGCTATTTATCACTTTGTACCGCAAAGCAATTATTCATACACTGTTGTAGGAAGACTACTAGACTGTAACAATTTATTTTGTTTTATTGTTGTGACTAGCAAGATCAATAATAGAAAATTAGTTAACTTATTTCCTTTAGAAACAAGGTTAAAAAAAGAAAGAAAATAAAAGTCCAAATTTAGATTCCTTTACAGATTGTGGCTATTTAACGACAAAGCTAACATAAAATGTCCTTTTCAAGTTGAAATTAGATTTTGTTTTCCTTTTGTTGCGAAAAGAAAAAAAAAGTGACGCAACATTAAATACCAATTACATAGACAATTAAGAGAGTATTCTAATTAAAGAACTACGTTAATTAACTGTGTCCTGTGCTAATACCTCTGGAAGAGATTGGTGCAAAAAAAACTATTTTGAAACATGTGACTCCTGTGAAATTCCTGAACAGAATAAAAAAAAAAATGCAAAAATGGCAAATAATCATCTGGAATAAAACTAAACTTTTTTTTTTGTTTTCTTCAGAATGCATTTATGATTCATGTATGATTTTTTTTAATAATTTTTAAATGCTTCATGTGTGGATTTTTAAATGCTTCATGTGTGGATTTTTAAATGCTTCATGTGTGAATTTTTTTTAATGATTTATGTGTGAATTTTGTTTAATGATTCATGTGTGAATTTTTTTTAATGATTCATGAATATTTTTAATGATTTATGTGTGAATATTTTTAATGATTCATGTGTGAATATTTTTAATGATTCATGTGTGAATATTTTTAATGATTCATGTGTGAATATTTTTAATGATTCATGTGTGAATATTTTTAATGATTCATGTGTGAATATTTTTAATGATTTATGTGTTAATATTTTTTTCATGTGTGAATTTTTTTAATGATTTATGTGTGAATTTTTTTAATGCTCCATGTGTGGATTTTTTAATGATTTATGTGTGCATTTTTTAAATTTTTTTTTAATGATTCATATGTGAATTTTTTTTTAATGATTTATGCGTGAAATTTTTTTAATGATTTATGTGTGAATTTTTTTATGATTTATATGTGAATATTTTGTAAGGATTCATGTATGAAATTTTTGTAATGGAGCAAGCAATAGAATCAACATAAAAATTGCTTTATACATAAGACTATGTATACTGTCGGAAATAAATTTCCAATATTTAAAATATATTTGATATTTAAATATTTTGAAAAAGTCCTTCTGGTTTCCAGTTGTGCCATAATTTGACCTTTTAGTATAACAGGGTTTCTTGGCATTTCCTCGGGTAAAAGTGTAACATATATCCCTCTGTCTTCCCCTTCCTTCATCACCACTGTTTTTCTTTTTGTTGCTTAGCCCATTCCTCTCTAAGAACATTATACGCATACACATGCATAAATAGTCAACATAAGGGAAATAATTCTGTGAAAAATATCACAGTTGCTTCTCTCTATATGATCATTGAAAATCATGTTTACTTCTTGATAGCATTAAATTATATAAATGACCTCCAAAGAAGGAATCCTTTTTTTCTAAATTTTAGATATTATTTTTCTGGGTTATGGCGATTTAGAAAAGAATCAATTAAATGATAAATAAATAATTACAAACTTCGTAAGGGTTTGTTGAGTATTTTTCAAGTTTTAACGATACATACAGACTTGTGCTGTATATTATAGAAGACTATAAGCTAAACTCAGACTTTGCTACTCTGCTTTATAAGCAGAGAAATTAACTCATTTTCTGTTCTTCTTAGTCACAAAACAATTGATTATTAGTTCAAGTCTAGTAGATTTCCAACGACTTGGTATGAATCGTGTGATAATTGCTTTGCAGTTGTATTAAGTATCGGAGCTTTTGTAGACAATGTTTATCATGTTTTTTTTTTTTGTTTTTTGTTTTTTTCAAATCTCTTTCACAGTAGTTGCCAATCTTTTTACAATGGAAACCATGTTTGAATTTCCTACTTTTTAATGCCAACCTAAAAATTAAACCCTATTCAAACAAAACAAATAGATAAAAATGTGGTAAAACATAAGCAACAAAAAAATTTTAATCAGTAATTATTTGAAAAAAAAAAAAAACTAAACAAATAGAAAGATTAAAAATGTTAAAGCACTATAAGCAATGAATAAAATTATAATCAATGAAATATTTAAAAAAAATAAAAAAATAAAAAGGGGGTTAGAATATTATAAGCAACATAAAATTTTGTAATCAGTAAATTAGCTGATAAAATATAAACAGAACAAAGAAAGATTAAAAATTTTTCAAATATGAGTAACAAAATATTTAATCAATTATTTGAAAAAGAAAACGGATCAACTAAAAAGATAAAGATTAAAGTATAAGCAATACGAAAATTTTTAATCAATGAATTATTAAAAAAAACAGAACAAATAGAAAAAAAAGGTTAAAACATTATAAGCAACAAGAAAATTTATAATCAGTGAATATTTGAAAAAGCAAAAAACAAAAACAAATCTATTTATCTATATATCTATAAAAGTGAAAATGTGTGTGTGTGTGTGTGTGTGTGAGGGCACTTTTCAACCTATATACTCAACAAAATATTTGATCTACAGACTTGAAACTTGATATATAGGGTATCGAGACACGTGGAAAATTTTTTAATTGATTTTCATCCGGAAAAAAAGAACTGCTAAGGGGTCAAAATTGGTATGTGGGTTGGTGGGGGGGGCATCGGATTTTATCTATTTGTCAACTGTTTCATGAATGCGCATGCATGAATCCTTCACATGACAGCTTCCTTCTGTTAAGAATGAGTAGGTTTGAAAGCACTTTTTAAAGACTGTGTCAAGCTAGCTTAATGGTTATTGTACTTGACTCCCTATATTTAGGTTTTGGTTTTGATCTTTGGTAATCAGAATAGAAATATGAATTGTTTTGTCACCTGCTTTTTGTAGTTATTTCATTCAATGAATTAGTTTGTTATCTATTTTCAATTGCGGGGTATTATACTTCGGTTTCTAGTAGTGTTGGGACAATTAATCGGAATTGGGAATCAGAAAAATTGGAACTTTTTGAGGTATCAGTATCGGAATCGAAAAAAATTGTTCCTATTTTCCGATGCCCAAAACAATTCCTTTAATTTTGTTTTAAGAAAAATCTTCCACTGCTTGTAATAATAAAATAAATATTTATTGATTTTAAACTTCCAGTAAGACTAAAATCTATAGATCACCCCATCTCACAAATGTGTTTTAAAAGTAAAAATATTTAAGATGTGTTTTAAAAGTAAAAATATTTAAGATGTGTTTTAAAAGTAAAAATATTTAAGATGTGTTTTAAAAGTAAAAATATTTAAGATGAGTTTTAAAAGTAAAAATATTTAAGATGAGTTTTAAAAGTAAAAATATTTAAGATGTGTTTTAAAAGTAAAAATATTTAAGATGAGTTTTAAAAGTAAAAATATTTAAGACTAGCGGGGGTACCCGGCGTTGCCCGAGTGTTTGTTTCCGGGGGGGGGGGAGTTTTAAAAAATGTTATGGTAGGTAAGTAGGAAGGATCAAACCCGGAGTCATGAGTAAAAGTAGGAAAATAAAGTGTGAAAAAAAAACAAAAAAAAAAACATCTGCAACGTTAACAGTTCGGCCACCAAGAAAAGTCCATTCCAGTTGTTTAGGAAAAAAAAAAAAAAACCGACTACGGTAGGTCGGCGCGAACGTGAAAATATAATGTGAATTGTCCAGCACGCTAACCACTACGCCACAGAGCACTGCAGCTTAGTTTAGTGATTTTGAATAACTTCACATGGAAGAACTACAAAGCCAAACCGGTGTTCTCTTAACTGTTCCTTGTGAACGATCCCCAAACGGTGTTAAGTGGTGGCAGGGGGAGGAGGAATTTATTAGAGAGAAAATATTTTACCACTTCCATTGATCTTAACTGATTTTGGCCGTGACTTCTCAGCAGAAAAAGTATAGAAATCTAAGATTATCGAGGAATTTGAGAAATAATAAGCCTATAACACACCTCAGATATTGTTCTGCCGTTTGTGCATATTATATTTGCATGAAATATCTTGATTTTTAATCCTATTAATGTCAAAATCAGACGAGAAAAAATGAGTTCATTTTATTTATATAGAAGAGATGAGTTTTAAAAGTAAAAATATTTAAGATGTGCTTTAACAGTAATCGAGACAAAATAATCATTTTATAGTTAATATTTAGAGATTTATGAAGAATCAGAATCAGGAATTGTATCGGAATCAGGAATTTAGTATGGAATCGGTAATTGTATTGGAATCGGGTAAAAATATTGGAATCGTCCCATCACTAGTTTCTAGATAATGTGTCATAATGAGAAAATATGATCTGTTTTGGGGTCAACCTCTCAATAGCTTATTATGTGTATCAGTTCCCCTTGCTGATGTGATAAATATAATTTGTTAAACAAAATTAAAAAAAAAATGCTGGTTGGTTACAAATGCTAATAATGATAATAAAAAATTAATAGTTGTTGTCATCCATAACTATATTTCCTTTAACTTATTTATTTTTCTTCCTTTCAGTGGGACATCCGTACAGGAGACATTGTACAAGAATATGACAGGCATTTAGGAGCTGTCAATACAATTACTTTTGTTGACCAAAACCGTAGATTTGTTACAACCTCTGATGATAAGAGTCTTAGAGTCTGGGAATGGTATGTATATAGATATATATATATATATATTTTTTTTTTCTCTTTATAAATATGTGTGTGTGCCTAAAACTAAACACAAATTCCATGACCAAAGTTTCTTTCCCAGAACTGCTCACCTGTGGAACTCTATATTGTGGAGCTGCTTTCAAGCTGGCTACAACATGGTCATTTTCAAGTTCAATGTAAACAAGTGCTTGTTGAGTCGTTCAGTAAATTAATCAAATTCCACCCAATTTTCACCACAACACATCATTAAAGTGTTGTCTCCAACCTCCTAATGCTCATTAACTTTCATCAAGTGGACTTTGGACCTTGATAAGTGGTGACTCCCATGTATGTATATATATATATATATATGTATATATATATATATATATATATATATATATATATATATATATATATATATATATATGTGTGTGTATATGTATGTTTATGTGGAAATATATCTTATTTCCTTATAATATATACCAATCCTTATTTAAGAAGCTCAATGTAATTACAAAGCAATATAGTGAATGAATGACAAAAATCTATATTCCAAAGTTCATGATGTTGACCATCTTATAATTTATTCCTTTAATTCAGTTGACATTTACAATTCTTGACAGTACTGTATATATTAAAAAATGTATGTATATATTAAAAATATATATATATATATATATATATATATATATATATATATATATATATATATATTAAAATATATATTAAAAAATATATATTTAATAAAATGTTTTTTATATATATATATATTAAAATATATATATATTAAAAAATATATATTTAATAAAATGTTTTATATATATATATATATATATTAAATTTGAATTTTTTCCATTGGACAACTATTTTGAATTTTTTTGTTTGCCAGAAAACGATATGAATGCAGAAAATATCTTGGAAAATCCATGGATTAAAAATTTCTTGTTTTGAATATTTGATGAATTAATATATATTTTAATTAACTCATTTTTTTTTCATTATCTACACTTTTATATCTTCTGACAAAAATTAAAATGATGCTATAATGATACAAAATCTTACGTCTAGAATCTTTATTCCAATCTTGATCAAAATCCATTACATGATTTTGCTTCTAGAAAATATCTAAAATTTAATTTAAGACTTGGGGGGGGGGGCTGCTTTGCCCGGCAAATATGATATTTTGATTTGTCCATATTTCATATATATTTTTATATTTCAAAAGTAAATAAAAAGTATTTAGGTGTCATCAGCTAAAATCGAAACTGAAACCGGATCATTCAAAGCTAGTGACGTTACCATTGTGCCAACATGACGCGCATATAAATCGATTAAAAATGAAAAATAAACTAAGACGAATGTACAAAATGTATAATGATTTTTTTTTAATTTTTACCCATTTTTTACCCTTTAAAAACAATTTTAACCGGCTAATGACCCATAAAAGAATGACCCATAAAAAAATCCAGTCATTTGAAGTCCCTAGCGCCATTCTGCGACTTTTAGTTTTAGAGGAGATAGTTTGAAAATATGGAGACAGACCCATAAACAAACAGACAGATCGACATATAGCCATTTCTATATTAGATGTCTTGAGAAAAAAATTGAAATTCAGGGGATTTTGCTTCATTTGTGTTTCATGCAAATCTGAAATATTTGAATTTTCAAATGGGAGGTTGTGCTATACTGTCTGTGAACTCTTTACAATATGTTTAAAGAAACTGAAATTTTGGAGAATATTTAGTAATTGATGTTTACTATCTGTTATTAAAATTTCACAAATATCTGGGGAATTTTTATGAAGGGTTTCTATTGCCTTTTTTTTTTTTACCCCACTGTATGAAACTAAATTAAATATAGCCCACTTTACAATCTGTTATGCCTAGCAGCTGTATTCAGAAATTCATAATGATCAGTTAATTAATGAGAGTAGAAAGTGGATCTTGAGTTTACTTTTTGGCAGCCGCATAACTCTCACTGCCCTGATTTTGTCTTTTAGTCCTCGCATTCCAGGAGTGATGTTTCTGACAAAAATCAAAGAATTGCTGTTTTCTGGATCAGAATCTGTTTCATCTAACACTTATCATTTGCAAGTTTGTGACCTTGAAATGGTAAATTTTTTTTTTTTTATTTTTAGCTCCTTACATCAAGTGGCTTTATGCCTTGTCTGGAGTGGTTTCCATGAAAAAAATAATTAACTTAAGAGTATGATTTTAAAAGACATCCAATGCTAAGGCCCAATTTTAGGGGTCTGTGGGGCATGTGGAGTTGCCCCTTAGTTACCGTTGCTCCCAGGTCCAATTTGATCCTGGTTTGTAATACCTGTTAGGGCATCTGGTGCTACCACATCAGGCTGTCTGAAGATACTGGTTTCCTGACCAAAAATGCACCAAACATTACAGACCTTGTACTGCTTTTGAATTTATATTCCCTTGATACTTCCTCCTTTGGAGAAAGCCACTTCAACCAGCCTAGGGTAAATATCGTACAACAGCAACAACATATATAAAGACAGGCTTAATTCTGATGACGTTTGAGGAAGATTAAATCTGGATGGTATAGAGAAATGCATTCCAAACAAAAGTTTATCTTAACTTTAGTCAAAATAATGAATTCATTAATTTTAAAAGGAAAAAAGTATTTTTATGCCTAAAAAAAGTAAAATGTTATTTGTGTTCATTTGATTTTTAATTATTTTAAATATTTGTGTAGAGTGCTTATATTTTTATTTTGCATGAGTATATGCATAGGGAGATGTGTGTGCTGAGCAGGAGATTTCAATGGTATGGCCACATTGAAAGAATAACTGGGTTCTTAGGATAGTAGGCGTATAACGGTTGAGGTAGCAGGTAAAGTTTATAGGGAAAAGACAAAAAGCACACATGGGAAGAAGTGATAAAAATGCTTGCTTTCTTTTTTGTTTTTTTAATTGGGGGGGGGGTCATCATTTAGCAAGGCCCAAAAGCCACTCTAGGATAAGGGTTAATAAGTGACAGGTAGCCAATGAGACAACACTGGGATGATCAGTAATGGTGGAACTTAAGTAGGGTGCCCGGCATTGCCCGGGTGTTTGGTGGTGTGTGTTGAGCAAAAAAAAAAAAAAAAAAAAAGTTGTAGTAAGTAGGCAGGCTCGAACCTGTGATGTGAAGGCGAAAAAGAAAGTGCAGGTGTGTGTAAGGGTGTTGATTACGCAAAAAATAGGAGATTGCGAGCGCAACAAAAAAAAAAAAATAGTAGTAAGCCGGCTCAAATCCGTAAAGTACCAGAGAAAAAAGAGGTGAAAAAAAACCCCCTAAACTGTCTTACCAATGTGCCTATCGTGATTGTGACGTCATGGGCGGTCGAAATAACGCCTTTTATGCGATGTCGTGGGAGCGATGTTTGAATGACATACAAGAAGTGTCAGCAAAAAAACCGACCCTCCCTGTAAAAAAACTGCCCAGTTGGGGGTGAAGGAATTGATATTTTTGGCCAATTTTCCGATATTTGTCGTCCAAAGAGTCGAGCTTCAAAATGATATTGATCTCGTGAAAATTCGTCTCCTCTGCAAAAGTTTTTGTGAGACATACATACATACATACATACATACATACGTTTAAACAGACAGATGAGATTTATATTATAGACGACAGCTAAACTATAACTTATTTACATTAGACTTTAAAAAGACTATGGTAGAAGGATCAATAAAAACCTGGCCAGACATATGTTAGTTTGGAAGTTAATTTCTTAAAGCCCTCTGATGATTGCCCGCATGTAAAATGGATGTTAAACCAAATGATGATGATGATGATGCACATAACTGACTTTATATAAAGATTTATTGTCTTCTGTTTTCCCTGAATTATCAGAGTTATTTACCTTAGATTTATTTCTCATTAACATTAGAGAAAGAACTCTCCTATGTGGAAGTCTGAAATTTCATTCCACGCATGCGCGAAATTTAGAACAAAATCTTTACCTCTTTCTGGCACATCCTTTAACGTGGGCTGACAGTTCATTTAGCTTCTCCTAGAATGCATCTAGGAAACGTTTTCTGCTAGCAGTAGTGTAGACTTTCAAAAAATATGTAATAAAAAATGACGTAACATTTATTCATTCTCAAACGTTTTTTGGAGAACTAAACGTATGTGTTCTTTAGTAGTTATATCTCTTGTTCTTTTGTTTGTACGTTATATTGGGGTGTGACGTTACATGTTTACTAATACCTTTTAAGTTTCTCTTAGCCGTGTAGCTAAAATCAAAGTATAGTATATGTTCTAATACCACACTTCATATTTTTTTCTATATTCTGTTAATGGAAAAGAAATCCTTCTAGACTGAGGCAATTTTTATTTTTGGCCCAACTCTGTGTGCCATTTTTTTTTTTTTCTTTTTTTTTTGATGGGGGTGGGGGAGGATCTTCCCCACGTTAATAGTTTAATGTTGAGGCAGGGAATTTCTTTAGTTAATACAGTTTCCAGCCCATGGTAGGATATGGATCTAATTTAAGAAAACTTATTCCCCTAATAGTCTGAAGATTAACTGTTCAATCGATATATTAAATCAAAAATTAAATTACAAAATAAACAATGGGGAGTTCAGGGGATGATATAGAAAGGGAAGATTATTTTCCTCTATGCTTAAATAGCAAACTTGTAAAGGAATGCACATAATCAAATAATTAAATAAATATATAATGAATGAATGACAAAAGTATATATTTCAAATTTCATGATATTGACCTTCTTACAATTTATTCCTTTAATTCAGTTGACACTTACAGTTCTTGACAGTATCTGTTTCCTAGCACAAAATCATTCACTTAATTATTATATCAATCAGTGAATCCATTTTGCCCTTAACTCATCGGAAGAAATAGCAACAATCAATCCACCAAAAGGAAATAAAATGCGTTTGGACATGATTAAAATATCTGAAAATTGGAAGAGAAGCTGCAAATATCTTATAGTTTGCTTACATTACGCCATTTTACGTTAGATTACATTACAGCATTCTATGTTATGTAATAATTAAGTGAATGATTTTGTGCTACGAAACAGATACTGTCAAGAATTGTAAGTGTGAACTGAATTAAAGGAATAAATTGTAAGATGGTCAACATCATGAAATCTGGAATATAGACTTTGGTTATTTATTCAGTATGTATGTATGTATATATATATATATATATATATATATATATATATATATATATATATATATAAATGGGTAAGTTCAAAGAAAAAATACAATCAATTCTTTAAGAGGAGACTTATTGGAATAATACAAAGCCAAACAAATTGTATTGGAGCTTACATATAGGTCAATAAATAAAGAAAAGGAAGGTATAAAAACTATATACTAATATATATATATATATATATATATATATATATATATATATATATATATACTAGCATTTCAGCCCGGCGTTGCTCGAGTGTTTGGATGTGTATGTTGAGCAAAAAAAAAAAAAGTTGTAGTAGGAAGGCAGGCTCGAACCCGTATCGTAAAGGAGGAAAAGAATGGGGTAAAACCTAACATTTATGCTGTTACGACCACCGCCAAGCAGGAAGCGACATCTTTTAAAATTAAGGCTAGACAATCTAAAGGAGAGGATAACTTTCAAAAATATCGGCGAAAAAGTGCCCCCCCCCTGTAGAAAAGTGCCTAGTTGAAGGGGAAGATATTAATGTGTTTAGCCAATTTTTCGATATATTTCGTAAGAAAGGTCGAACTTTAAAATGATACTGATCTTGGTAAAATCCGACGCCTCTATTGAAAGTTTAAGGCAGACATACAAACAGACATACATATATACATTTATATATTGGTAACTAAAAATTTTCGACCCAAACTGATGAAAAAGCTTGCCCTATCTCTGAATACCCTTTATGTAAAATTTCAAATATTTAGACCAGAAATTGTCTGAGTAATTTGGAAGAGACCGCAGAGGTCAATTTTTTAAAACTTTGACCCCTATTATTACCCCTTAAAATTTATTGTTTTGGGCTCAAATCAAGTTATTAAGTTAGATCCATGTCTAAGGAACCTATAGCTAAAATTTCAAGTGCGTAGACCCAAAATTGTCGGAGGAGTTTGGTAGAGTTCTCAAAGGTCAAATCGTTGAACTTTGACCCCTTAACAGCCAAATTTCTGGCCAAAAACCAATGACATCGATTTTCCCAAATCTCGGTACCCTGTATATCAAATTTCGAGTCTGTAGACTAAAAATTGACAGAGTTATTGCGTAGGGAAATGTACACAGACACACACAGACACGTTCACTTTTATATTTATATATATATATATATATATATATATATATATATATATATATATATATATATATATATATATATATATTCATCTATTCAATAAGCATATACATCAATTAGGGGTGCTGGGTAAGTGGGAACTCTTTATACCATTGTATTTCAAAGCCTAATGCTCCTCATCAGAAGAGAAGAGAAGATGCTAGTTAACATAATAGGGATGTGATGTCAAGTGATAGTTACATTGGAAGCGAAATAAATTATTGAGGCTGTTTGGGAGAACTATATTGGTCTCTGTGATATAGGAGGAATGTAGCTTGTAATATCTAAGGCAGGTAGGTATATAGCATATCTGTCATAGTGAGTTTAATGTATTTGGACAGCATATGTGCTTAAACTCTTGGAGGGAATATAGGGTAAGTTACTTGAAGATGCTTATGTTATCATATCTGTAGATGAGTTGTAACTATAGAAGGGGCTTACATGAAACAGAGCGTTTATGTTATGTTTGTATTTTTTAGAAGGTGTATCTGAAATTATAACAGTACTTAAAAGAAATATAAGTTATTAGGAACAATAATATGATAATTAATGTGAGGGGATGAATTTTTTTTATTATTATTTTTTATTACATTTTCACCCCAAACAAGGCACATTGCCACTTTGGTGTAGGGGGCTATTATCAGGGCAACAACTACTGGGGTACTATGTTGGGATTTGGGCAGCAAGATGTCGGTTCACATTACACTTGAACTTCTGCATGTCAGTACAGTTAGAGAAGCAGGGACCTGGAATGGAATTCCAGAGTCTAGCGGTTCTGAGGAAGAAACTACTGGAGTAAAAAGATCTTTTACATCTAGGGATCTCTACTGTGTGGGGGTAGGATTTAGCTGCCTGTCGGGTTTGTCGAGGGTGTCTACGTCGTGGGGGCACAAGTGTCTGCAGTTCGTCAGAGCATTCACCATTAAAATACTTGTAGAACAGGCAGAGGGATGCAACGTTTCATCAATGGGAGAGAGGCTGAAGTTTAGATGCCAGTTCAAGGCCTATCAGATTGGCGACTCTCTTCTGAACCTTGTCTAGGAGCGAGAGACTATCAGCAGATGCACCAGCCCAAATGTGACAACAATACTCCATACATGGACGAATGGTGGCCTTATAGAGGTACAGGATACTTTCAGGTGTCAGTAGTTTTCTAGCACGGTAGAGAGAGCCTACCTTTTTCGCAGCGGCCCTGGCAATATTTTCAATATAATTGTTCCAACTCATGTTTCCTGTGAACGTTAGGCCAAGCAGTTTGAAAGATGAACTCTCAGACAGGGAGTCACTGGCCATTGCTATTGGTGGCAGAGAAGGTTTCTTGTAATTATTGAAGGAAACCAGTTTAGTCTTGGCAGCATTGAATGTGACCATCCATTTATGTCCCCCATTCCACTACAGATTGGAGGTCATCCTCTAGTGTTTTTGCCATATGGCTGCAATGTATAAAGATTTTAATTTGGTAAGATTGACTTATATATATATATATATATATATATATATATATATATATATATATATACACACACACACTTTTTATTTGCAACATGCTATGAATTTTTGAACAATCCAAAAAAATTCACTTGTAAATAGAAAAAAAAGAATAGGTCTTTTGTATAACATTGAAAAAGAAATCCTAGTCGTAGCAGTGATTTGCATTGCATGCGGGCAATCATTAGTAGTAAATGTCTTTCTTGCTCTTTGCTTTAAAAATTAGTCATCTTGTTCATGGTGTTTTAACAGGTCTGAGATCATTACTGTAGCAATTTGTGGACAGTATTTTTTCAAGAGTGATTTCATAAAATTGTTGCATTTGTTTATATATGAATTTGATTGGCTTCCAGCTTTGACAGGAATAAAATGAAATGTCTTTTTCTTAAATACTGCCGGTGAAGGAGGCATATATTTTCCAGGCATCTGATTGGCTGATATATACATTTTTATATTTTATTTATTACTAATGGCTGCTAGTAATAACACATAATGCCGAGTCAAACACAAAATCGAGTACACTCAACATCGTCTTACCATCAACACTTACCCTGTGAACTCAGAGTATGGGAAATTCCCATATGCACAAAACAAAATCACTGAAAAAACAAAAATACCCGAACTAAGGGTAAGGATAATGAGTAAACATTCGATAAAATGATGGTTAAAATTATTACAAACTTGCTCAGATTTGAACCTGGAATCTTCTGATCCGCAGTCAGACGCGTTATCCATTGCGGCACAAGTCCTGTCCGTATGCCAAAAGATGTTACGATGACTGTATGCAGACAGTGCTAAATTCCTTTCACATGGGCAGGTAACTTTTTTCAACAATTGCACAAAACGGCCCCAAAATCCTTCAGGCTTTTTGTATGGCTCGCTGTTTGTTACGAACCATGTATAGATAAGGACAATCTAGGGACTCACACCTATTAGGGAAAAAAAGAATTTTTCAATTCGGTGCATACGTTCGAAAGTTTTATTGGTATATATACACACACACACATAAATAAATGAATAAACATTTAGAATTTTATTAATAGTATAGATTCGAACCTGACACATTTCTTGCATACAATATTCTTTTATCTTAGAACATGTGTTCTCTAAACTGAAGTTCCAACAAAAAATTGAATAAATAAAAAAAATAATTTTATGATTCTAAAATTTAGTAATAATGGATCATAGTGAAGAATATTAAAACAATTACATAAAAGAAAAATAAATTATAGATGAAGGGTTGGCAAGGGTTTACATCCATGTCAATGTTTGTGTGTGTGTGTGTTTGTGTAAAATGGATGAAAAATAAAATTAAGGAAGCGGCCACTTGAAAGAATTTAAGGATTGCAGCAACAGGGATTACTCAGAGTTCATGGATCAAATCTCTTGGGGGTAGAGGGAAAAAAAACTTTGAAACTAAAAACTATTCCCACAATTCCCAATACTCAAAACCTCAAAGCTGAAAAGAGAAATTGTTGTTTATAAAATTTTACACCAGGCTGAGTTTCTATCTATATAAAGATGTACAATTGTGTGTTTTTATTTATAAAATTTTCTTTGTGTTTATTTATTTTGTATATATTACTTTCTTGTACTATTTGACATTGCCCCAGAATGCAGTCAATTAACTTTTTATTTATTTGCACATTTTTAACTCAAGGTAGAAAACTCAATGAGTGATCTCCCTTGCTGATTACATAATAGCAGTCATCTGAACTAGGTTAAGTCATTTTTATAATAAACTGTTAGTGAAGTATCTTATTATTATCTCTTCTGTTATATAAAAATTATGTTGTGTGTGTGGGATCCTTCATCATAGGTTCCAAAATGGCTTAACCTATCTTTTTCAAATTTCATACAAAGCTAATTTATATGTCTGGCAGTGTTCTTAGATATGTTTTGTACAGAAATTCATCTGATAAGTATTGAAAACTAAAAAAAATCAAATCTTCAAAATAGCTTTTTTCTTTTATAGATAAAAGGAATAATTTTTACAGGGGAATATTTTTTGTTACACCGGCAAGGGAGATAATCAAATTCCAGCAAATTATTTTTTCAAAAACAGATTTATTATAATCTGGAGATAGAGCTTAGCGTTAGAGCATTCGACTTCAGATCGAATGATCCCCTGTTCGACCCCGGGTGTACCGCACCATTTTATTTTAATTTTTTCTTATTAATGAATTTAATTTACAATAAAAGAAAACGTGCCATTTAAAATCACCACAAATCGTTTCTCTGTTTGCACATTTTAAAACTAAACATTAATCAGAAGTGACTTTTCCAGGGCATTCATCGCCAAGTCCAAATATCAGCTGACGTGATATTGTAAACAAACAAAGACGGAATTTGATGAACGACATTATTTTTTTGTAAATTAGTCCACCGGGCAAATTATTCCTCATAATATATAATAATCAATAGAGAATTGATTCTATAATAATACATTTACGATCTGCATGAATTAAAATATCATGTTTAAATGTATTGTATGACCGGGCAATGCCAGGCTGCCAGCTAGTATTGACAATAAAATAGTTAAAAAATGAAAAATTTTGGTGCTTAGTCAAATTGGCACTTATAGCGGCAATTAAATCCAAGAAAATATGTAAAAGTCTGTATGATGTACGTACTCATTACAGAAAAAAAATATTATATTCCAAAAATAATGTAAATCGATCAAATAGGTTTTTTAAAACTAAGAAAATTTAAATTTATGATTCTTATCGATTTCAATACTAAACTGCATTGAACATAAAGCTGATTTTTCATCTCAGAATGTCGATTTGAGTTGTCTTCCCTTTCTTATTTCTGTTGGATTTAATCATGGCCAACAATAATACTACGATATCTTTAATTGTAAAATTTGATTTGCTTGAATAAAATAAAATTATTTAATCAAATTGCGTGATTTTTAAAAAAATATTTCATCTTCGTTCTGAGACTGGTTACATACATCATACAGACTTTTCTGTATTTTCTTTACTTTTAATTGCTGCCATAAGGGCCAATTTGAATAAAGCACCAAAATTAGTCGGGGAAAATTTTGGTTTGTCAGCTTAAATGCTAATTAGGTCTGACTTTGAATATCTGACAAGATAACTTTATAGATTAGATAATAATTGACCATATTATCTATTAATCTTAAATGTCTGTGTGTGTGTATGTTTGTTTGACTGCTAAAAAGTTTTGTCATCCACATCATTGAAAGAGCGATCTCCTGGACGCATAATATCGAAAAATTGGGAAAAATCGTCAATTAATTTGTGTAGAAATGTCATTTTGTTTGAAAGGAGTGCAGATAAAAAGGTTGCTTTTGACGCAGTTTGTAAACATGTGCGAACCATCATGTTCTTTCATTTTAAATAGCCAAATTTGCACAGTGATAACATGTCCTCGTGGTCCCATTGATAACACGTTTGCTTACTAACTATATATAGTGAATAAATGATAAAAAATTATATTCCAAAATTCATGATGTTGACCATAGTTGACATCTACAATTCTTGACAGTATCTGTTTCGTAGTGCAAAATTAATCACTTAATTATTATATCAATCAGAATTGGAGTATAGTTTTTTTGTCATTTATTCACTATATTGCTCTGTAATTTTATTGAGCTTCTTAAATAAGGATTGGTATATATTATAAGAATATATATTTCTTCAGAAATGTACACACACACACACACACACACACACACACACACACACACACACACATATATATTAGACATTAAGAGGAGATAGATATATATAAATACCAGTCCACATACACTTTTTTTAGATAAAGCTATAATCCAGAATTAGATGGAATCAAGCAATTGCATTGACAACGGACAACACCAGACCCCAAGTGGGTTTTGATGTACTGCATCTCATCAGTGACGTGCTTCGACATAGGCACGAACCCAGGTCGTCGTATGCATGAATGTGCAATACTATATATATATATATATATATGCACACACACACCCATACCTAACTTTATATGTATAGAATTTATCAGTGAGTGACATACCTGCTCATTCATTCACAGTGCATATTTAATGCAACGTTGCAATTGTACTATTGCACAAAAAAAAACAACTTTTATTACCGTTACTTTCCCGTCTCGACACCACTTAAGTTTCTCATCCAACTCGACTGGTGTACATTTTTCTTCTCCGATCTCATGCCGGCCGTAGCGAACCATTTCTCGCTTTCGACTTTACACGTCCATTTTCTTCGGCGTTGACTTTTTTCTCCCTCGAGCACGTGGTGTTTTTTTTTCTCTTTTTCTTGTCCCGCCAACTTGCGCCAACTTCCTAATTTGCATATGCGCGTTTTTCGGCTACTGCTGCTAACCTCTTCACAAACCAGCTATCCTTTTGCTGCTGCTGATACTTTCTTGCACGCTCATATGCATGCTATTACACTATGTTATTGAACTAAATAAATATTCTAATTTTTTTTTTTTACAGTTTAATCCATTCTTTTTATTGATTCTGTGTCTTTTTCGTCAGGGATGTTCCAGTTGATTTCAAATACATTGCTGATCCTTCCATGCACTCAATGCCTGCGGTTACTTTATCACCGAATGGTTTGTATTATTTTGCTTTTATTTTTCTTTCTTTGGAATTTGATGTATACTCAGTTCCGTCTGGGCATCTCCCAGAAACCCAAGGACAGGAATGCGGATAATTATACTACACAATTATGTACATAGACACGCAGAATCTTAGTCATCCAGTTTAAGAATTGGTCGTTTTTTTCAGATTTAAATTTTGCAGTTATATGTACATTCTCTAGCGAGAGGAATCGCACTATGCACTATGGTTAAATGCTTCAAAATAAAGAGTGAAATAGAAAATTTTTCTAATCTCCATTCATTTGTTGGTTGTCTTTGTTGTCGGTTCCCACTTATGTACGAGTATCGGGTTCTGTCATTTGTCTCTTATCTTTGTTAATGGTCATGGTAACATGACTTTGAAGGCCTAGTCTATGGTAGAAGAGCTGCGGACAGTGTTCACAAGGAAGGTAGGGGGAAGACACAGTTGTTTATCTTATTCTCTTTCCTCTTCATTTTTCATCTTCTCCTAAAAGTTTGCAATGCCTTAACATGTCGTTTTTCACATGTTCCAATCCTCGGCAGTTTGTTCCTACAACAACAGGTCGATGTTGGTTAAGGCCAGGGTGTGCTTCAGTTGGTCTTTGTATCGAATTTTTGGTGCTCTTCATGGTCTGGTCTCAATAACAAGCATGTTAGTAGACTGTTGGGGACTTGCATAAATCCCCTGAAATAAATAAAAAACAAAAAGAAATACACTACCAAATAATGTAAAATAAACCTTTTGTTTATTTTCGTTAAAAGAAAAAAATTTTTTTACTTTTTTGTGTGCGCCAAGGTGGCAGTTTGTAGGAAAAAAAGGAAGAAGGTGAAGACTTGAGAGCATGAGAGAAAAAGTCTGACTATGTGTTGTGGTGAAGTGAGAGAAA
Organism: Euprymna scolopes; assembly: GCF_053919585.1. Taxonomy (NCBI): domain Eukaryota; kingdom Metazoa; phylum Mollusca; class Cephalopoda; order Sepiida; family Sepiolidae; genus Euprymna; species Euprymna scolopes. The sequence goes on from NC_136519.1 coordinate 34,512,529, forward strand.
AAAAGAGTCAAGCAATGTTCTTTGACATGCGAGAAAAGCTGTCATTTCAGCTACTGAATTTCACTCAGCGAGTATTGCTGTTGGTGTCGGTTAACCCTCTCTCTGACGAGAGAAGTTCTCTGTGCCTTTTATATTTCTTTAGCGGCTCCCAGATGCTTACAAAAATAAGTTGTTTTAAATCGAGCTCTGATTGGTAAAAAATTCATATTTTTGACCAAAAAAAAAAAAGAAAAAAAAAAGTGCTTTCAGCGACGTTGGCCATTTCTCAAGCGTCCTGCTTTTTGAACCAAGAGGTTTGGTGTGGGTGAATGCTGTAATTCCCATGCACATGAATTTATAAATTTTTAATGTGTGTGTGTGTGTGTCTTAAAAAAGTAGAATACAAGCACAAGACACATAAAACGACTTGTCACTTACAATAGCCCTCTTAATCAGGACCTCAGCTAAAACTCTTTTCTGTCTGAAGTCTGACAGACCGTTTTTTAACTAATAGATAAGTTTTTATAATTTTACAGGCTGATTTGAAGGGATATAAAATCACTTGTGTTCGTCATTCACTAATCCTGTGTTAATCGGAACCATAGATAAAGCTCTCTTCTTTTTATAAATACTGAATCTTAAGATTTTAACAGATACTGGTGCTTCTCAAAGATTAAAATATGCTTTAATATTGCTGCAGACAAATTTCACAAGTGTGTCCATTTTTATAAAGGATGTAAAAGGGGGGGTTATTAGCCCCTTTGCACTAAGATCAGACCTAGTAATGGGCACCTGGATGGATCTCTCCTTCCTCACTCTTTCCATCCCCTCTGACTCTTCATGACCATATTATATGATGCCAATTGATGCTTCATTTTTTTTTGTTTTTTTAGTTCTACTATTAGTAAAACATGTAATAAAAAGCAAACTGCAGTTTAATGAGATGTAATTTACTTGAAGGGATTGTGTGAAATATGTATGTGTGTGTGTATTCCTCAAATCTATTAAAATTTTCACCGTTATGGAATTTGCATTTCTTTTGCCTAACTCTTAAGAAAAACCATTTAAGGATTTCGTTTGCATGCAACCATAACTACAATAAGGATCTCTGTTATTTTCGTCAAAATTGGAAATATTTTCAAATTTTCATCAGCTGTGGATGCCTTGAGAAATGAAGTAAACCCTAGTTTGGACTCTTGATAGGTGGATGGTGAAGCAATGCAACATCTTTCCGGCAACTTTTGTAGCTGTGTTGGCTCCAACCATATTGGCTTGCTTTTGAGTCAGACTTTGTCTACGACACTGAGAACCAATTCCATTTTTGAACTGTATCATAACCACAACAGATGCTGTAGTGCACCAGACTAGATACAGAACACCATTGCCTTATTAGACAGAAGGTTATCATAATATATAGAAAAGAGTCATAAAAAGCTATCACAATGCAAGAAATGGGAATATCAGCGCTGATAAACTGATTAAAAAAAAAAAAGGATTAATAAAAATTTTTTACTTATTTAGTCAAAATTTCTGCACGGTAATCAAATGTGCAACTGTGTTCCATAATTTTGATCAAACATTTATAGTAAAACCAGACTTCGTCGTATCCTGCGTTAATGAACTGATCATATCTTTACTATTCTTTTCTGCCAACACCTGTGGTGTGACAGCAGCAGTTGAGAGAGGATGACGTAAGTTGTTTTTTTTTGTTTTGTTTTTTTTGCTTGTTGGGTTTCTTTTTATTTCTTTTTTTTTTTTTTTAGAAAATCTATCTGAAAAACTTCTGCAATCTTTTCAGATATATTAATGAAATTTGTTTTTGTTTTTTATTCATTAAATATGTTTAATTTAACTATTTTTTTTTCCTTCTAAGGTAAATGGCTTGCGTGCCAGTCGATGGACAATAAGATTTGTATCTTCAATGTTTTGAACAGATTCAAATTTATGAAGAAGAAAACATTCACTGGACACATGGTAATTATATACATTTTAACTCCTATCTCAATGTAAAATATTCAATGGCCTTATGCCGGATGACGTTGGTCTGCCTGGATCGAAATTAAAGTTTGAAACTCCATGTTGGAAGATGAAAAAACGGACGAGTTTCAGATATAACTTCTTACTAGTGTTGGGACAATTAATCAAAATCGTGAATCAGAAAAATTGAAACTTTTCGGGGTATCAGAATCCGAAAAAATGAAGCCTAAATTCTGATTCCAAATATGATCTTTGCATATTTTTTAAACTTAATTTTTCATTACTGGTACTACTAATAAATACTGTTTTTAAACAATTAGTATGACTAAGTCACAATAACATAAAAATACTATGTAAATTTATTTTATTTGCATAAAAGAAATAAAACAAACATTGAAACTTTACATAAATTCGCTAGGTACACGTTAGAAGAATGCAGTTTATTTACAAGGCTCCAAAAAATGTTTTAAAAGTTAAATAAAAAGGTTTTTGTCAAGAAAAATACTATCAAGCATTATTGATAATTAAAGCAAAAGTAGAATATAAAAAAAGTATTGTTTTTTTTTTTAAATTTATTTATTTTATGCTCTCTTTGTCAGTTTAGCTTTTGTCCAGTTGGGTTTTATCTTGTAAGCTTCTGTTCAGTTCCTCTGCTAGCATTTGCAAATATTGCAAAGCATATCTGGATAGTCACCCACGAAACAAATAGTTAGGATTAAGAGGAAGTATCGAGTATTGTCCATGCTCACTGGATTTGAGCCCCCCTGAATTTTCCTCTTTTTCAGGGGTGATATGGGGAGCATGTTAAACACAGAATTCACACCACAAAAACGAGCTACAATGAATGAGTTAAAAGCAACCATTGTAAGAAGATGTGTCAACATACCAATTGAACTGATTAGGAACATTTTCGATCCAATCAGTGAGCTTGTCAGCTGTTCATGGACCACAATGGCCATAATTTGAACACTTTCAATAATTAGCTGGTTTCTATATTTGTTCACAGTATTTTGCTGTATGTAACTTTTCTTTCTTATAATAAACTAGCCTGGGTGCCCGGCGTTGCCCGGGTGTTTGTAGGTGTGTGTTGAGCAAAAAAAAAAAAAGTGGTAGTTGGCAGGCAAGGAGGTTCGAACCTACAATGCGAAGGCAAAAAAAGAAAGTGAAAGAAAATCTGACATCTTACCGCTACGCCATGATGCGATTGGAAGTCTAAAGTGTTCAAGTTAAGCGTAGTCAATCAAAAAGATGCCTTGCAGAAATGGCATTGCTTTTTGACCTCCCATGAAGGTTGTTTTTAATTTGGGGAAAACCAGCTCCCCAAAAACGGGAGGGCACTCTGGCAGTATCCAAATGAATAGTAATTGTCTCAGTACGAAGGGTTTCCCTTAGATTGACCAAGGAGCAATTACAGAACAGATACTACCCGGCTGGAAGGCGAGGCACCAGGCGTTTGCGTTTGCTTAGTTTCGCTTTATTTATACGAAAAAGACAAACAAAAACTGGAGACGATGGAATGGTGGGAATTTTTTAAAACTCGAGCAAAAAAAAAAAATAGTGATGATGTCCGTTTGCACATCTGAGATATTAAGAAGTATAAGAAAACTTCTCCCAGAGTTTAACCGACGCAAGAACCTCCACCCAAAAAAGTCTTTTGTGGACATGTACAAACACTCGCGCCTATTTTGCCTTTTATATATTAGATGTTGGTTTTATGGTCATTTAAAGAGTGTATACGTTTTATTGGGACACCCTGTAGAGATGAAAATAATCACACACGAGTATCAAAAGGTAATCATTAAGAAGTTTTTCTAGTTAAAAAGAAAATCATGCGTTTATATTTAGAAGTAGAGAAGGACTCTCTACTACCTCAATCCCTTAAAAACTGAAATACTATCCTTTAGGCAATAATACGGTTTTTGAATCAGAATCAGTAATTGTATCGGAATCAGAAATTTTGAACAGAATCAATAATTATATTAGACTCAAAGAAAAATTATTAGAATCATCCCATCACTATTTTTCATGCATTCTTGAATTGCTAAGTCTACCATATTTATCTTGTGCCTGGGAAATTCAAATCCAATAGAATCCATAGTAGTAACTGTTGTGGACTCTAGCCTTGGCATCTTGTGTTCAAGTTCTGAAGGAGAAATTGAATTTTACTAATATTCTTTGGAAAGGTATCCATCTGTATGTTCTCCCAAACAACTATGGTTTAAATGCTAGCTCCTCCCCCCCAACCATTGGCCCCATGTGGCAAGTATAATAATTTTGAATTCTTCTGTTTGTTTCACAAGTACTTCCATGAAATGTGCTATACAATGAACTTGCTGCACTTATATTCTGTCTACAAAAATATCCCATGGCCAATGCCACTAGCAGCAAAATCCCACCTCTTCACTGTAGAAGCCCTTAGATGCTGGAGTTTCTTAAACAGTTTGCCTTTGGAATTCTCTTTTTTCTTCTCATTTCCTTGAATGTAAGAACATGTAGAAATTTAAATATAATGCTAACAAACATCTTGCTGTACTACTGTTGATCCAGGTCTCATCCTCTATAAATCTGTTACCTATTACAATAGCCTGTTATGCCTTAGTGGGAATATGCCTTGTTTAGGGTGAACTGTTACAATATTTTTTACTATAATGGGGTATGATCCCGCACAGTCAGGAGATTCTATTTATAAACGATGCTGCTAGGAACTGACGAATCAAATTGATTCACGTCCTGCTACCAACCAATCAGAAACCAGAATTGCTCCATAAATATTAAACCTTTCTGTAGCAATTTTGCATGTTTTCTTCTTCATGTCAACACGAGAAGAATCTTTTGCTCTGTGGATTCCAACTTGAGAACTGCCTAATGCAAACCAGTCACCTCCCAGAACTTGTGTAGAACAACGAACAATCGGAAACTGTTCTGAAATTAAACACTTTTATAGTTTAAAAAAAAAAACAGTTAAGAAATTAAGATGTTGAAGCATAAAACTTTTACCAAAATTACCTTATTTGCCATTAAATGATCCCAAAAAGTGTTGCTATGGGGATCATCACATATCAAAGCCAAAGGTTATCAAGGATAAGGGTTAATAAACTGTGAGGCAACACCATGATGATCAGTAATGGCGGAACTTGAGTAGCGTTTGATTATTTAAGAGGACGTCTCAATAGAAGTTATTTACATTAGACTTGAAAATAACCATGTTACATTTAGCTTGGAAACAAGCTCTCCCCCCTCCTCCACTGTGTTGTGTTCCATAGAAAGACAGTTCTAGGAAAGAAACTTTGCTCATGGAATTTACATTTAGTTTTAAGCGCTGATAAGCATTAATGAAAATTATAGACAATTGTTGCAGCTAGACAAGTATTTGTTGCAGATGTTTTGTTGGGTGGGGGATCCTAGATTGAACCCAGTCGAGCACTTGTCATGAAAATAATGATAGATCAGACCACACACCCAATACATTCAAGGATGGAGTACTGTTGCCACATCTGGGCAGGATAAGCTGCTAGAAGCAGCTTATCCTGCCTTGACAGAGTTCAAAATAGACTTCATAGCCTAGTGAGGGATTCCCTTTTCTCTTTCCTGCAACTTCTTTCCCACAGAAGAGACGTTGCAAGCCTATCTCTGCTTTATCATTATTTTTATGGCAAGCGCTCATCTGAGCTCCAATCTATGGGGTCCTGGATGTGATCTTAAACTATATCTAGTGGTGAGGCCCCAGCTTGCGGGCTTTGGGGAGTGTGGAGCCACCCTTTAATTAGGGGTAGGCTATAGAAACAAAATTTTTCAAATAAATGCCAAAAGTGGCTTATTACCTTCATTTATATGTAAATAGATGGTAACAAGTGATTTTTTTTCAAAACGGGCCAAAATTGGAGGGTCGCTGGCCCCAAACGTGATTTGACCGCGTCAACGCGTGAAAATGGCCCAAATTTCGCCCCCGAACACACTTAATCACTTATTGAAAGCCACAGGGTGCATTTTTTGACTATAAATGCATTTGTATCATTAAATCTAACATTCCCATTGGCTATCCCACAAGTATAGGGCTTTTTAAGGTATCTCAGAGTCCAAAATGGGTCAAAATTACCCCAAAATTAGCCAAAAATGGTCAGAAATCACGGATTTTCCATAATGCACCTCCCAAGCCACAGAAGGTTCAATTTTTGACCATAAATGGCTCTATATCATTAAATCTAACATTCTCACTGGCTATCCCACCTATATAGGGCTTTTCAAGGTATCTTAAGGGTCCAAAATGGGTCAAATTTACCCAAAAATTAGCCAAAAATGAACGAAAATCATGGATAATCCCCAAAATGCAGGTATTATATCTCATCGGGCTCCTATAAACACTCCTATATGGCTTTTTACAGATGGAAGACTGAAATAACCACCCTGTTATCTTATCCATTTGTATTTAGGGTATTTAGAGATCTTTGGGGGATGTAAAAAGGGTCAAAACAATCCAAAAATGACAAAATTACGCTTTACGGTACATAACATATGAATCATTAGTTCATTCATCAATGATACTTTTTAGAAACATCGTAACTTTACTACATCAACTTCTCAGAAAGTAATTAATTGTAAATTGAACATTGAATGTCAATAAAATGCTGTCCAAGAAGAGTCTGAATTCATATTGTTCTCATAGTTACCCCAAAATTGATGAAAATGGCCTCGATTCGCTATTTCTCGATTTGTAACCAATATATTGAATAACTTGATAAAAGGTATGAGTAATTAGCAAAGGAATTATTTTGTTATTTCAAGACACAGCTTCACTTCACATTACTTTAAAATCATTCAACAGTAAAATATCAATATAATGCATTAAAGAGTTCGTCAATCACATCATTATTCTCTAGCACAAATACTGGTTTTCGTCTTGTTTGAGGTATCATGCTCTGGCAATTAGTCACTTATATACTCCACTTCAAATTGATCATCGTCCAAATCCAAACGATTGTGCAGTTCTTGCTCTGCCAGAAACCGTTCATGTTCCATATCGACGTGGAAAGTGTCAATGAGCCATTTGCGAGAGAGAGACTTTTGATCGACAAAGAATCTTCGTTCATGTACATCAAATTCATCAGGATTCACATCTTTTGAAAGTATATTGAGAAGGACATGGTGCTCTCGTTTCCATTTAATCATATTCACACGTCTGGAACCCTTTGCTTTGTAGACTTCTTTGTCGTAAATTTTTAGCGATCGATCAAGTTTATGTTTTATCCCAGGTATTGTAACATAACGAACATCACTTCCAAAGGCTTTCTGCCACAATTGTAGTAATCGCAAGGAGAACTGGTGAATATGATTTTTGTGTGTCGTGGTACCATATTTGGCAGCATGATGTTGCACAGCTTGAACACATTCAGCCTCAGTTGGAAGAGAATCAAGCAGAAGATAAGTCCAATCGTCGTAATTATAATCTTCGTCAATCTGCCCTGCTATACCAGCCATGTTCATTGCATTTTACTAACTGAAAAAGAAAGCAAAGTTCAATCAAATTCACAATTAATGCAATGCAATGTTATCGTGTCTATTTAAAGATGCCATTGCATTGTTACAGAAAGAAAACATTTCCTTATTTTGTAATTTTCCATCTATAACTCAAATTAAGCCCCTTTTTGACAACCTATGTTGATTCTTAGGGACTTTTTGACTCTCTTTGGCTAAATCGGTCATATTTAGCCCCTTTTAAAGGTCCTTATACCCCTCATTAACAGTGCAAAAGTTAGGAGAGTGCCTGCTTCAAGCATTTCCCAACAGTTTATGCCATGTAGAGGTGTCTTTGGGCTCATGGGAGGTGCATTTTGGAAAATCCGTGATTTCCGACCATTTTTGGCTAATTTGGGGGTAATTTTGACCCATTTTGGACTCTGAGATACCCTAAAAAACCCTATACTTGTGGGATAGCCAATGGGAATGTTAGATTTAATGATACAAATGCATTTATAGTCAAAAAATGCACCCTGTGGCTTTCAATAAGTGATTAAGTGTGTTCGGGGGCGAAATTTGGGCCATTTACACGCGTCGACGCGGTCAAATCACGTTTGGGGCCAGCGACCCTCCAATTTTGACCCGTTTTGAACAAAATCACTTGTTCCCATCTATTTACATATAAATGAAGGTAATAAGCCACTTTTGGCATTTATTTGAAAAATTTTGTTTCTATAGCCTACCCCTACTTTAATTACCATTTGCTCCCAGGTCCACTCTGACCCGGAGTGGTAGTACCTGTTAGGGTCCCAACTATGGGTTAAATAGAAACTGATTTGAAAACAACAAATATATTCTATTAAAAAAATTTTCTTCAAAATCTTTGGATTCGGCATTAAATAACCCGAAACGGGTTGATATGCCATAAAACAAAAACAACCAACCAATCTATGGTCCCCCCCTGGCCTGACTTTCACGAAAAACACTCGTCTAGTTGAAACCGCTATCAGTAATTTCCTCCAGTCTTTATCTGTGCCTTAACCTAAATGTAGACTCCATAAACAAAGCTTCTTTCTTAGAATTGCATGCCTGTTAAACTCTGTTCCGTTTTCCTGCTTTCCAACTGACTACAACATGGTTGTCTTCAAGTTCAACATAAACAAGTTAAGTAATCCAATTTACCAAATTTCCACTACTAATGATTACTATGACATTTTCCCATTGACTACTGTACACTCATTAACCCTTATTCTTGAGTGGCCTCAGGGCTTTGATAGGTGGTGACTCCTTTGTAAAAAAAAAAAAAAAAAAAAAAAAAATTGTTTATCCCAATAATAGTATTTCCTTTCTGTAAGTGGTATTTACTTCTTAATTATTCCAATGTGGATTACTGTAATGACTTCAGAGTTTAAAATGCAGTTAACATCTGATAATGCTTAGAATAGAAACTCAGCCATTCGGATTTAAATAGCAAATGTACACACCTACCTACTTATTTACCTATACGCACGCACAGGCATTTATAGGTATACTAGATTAACTAGTAAAACCATATGGGTCACATAAAAAAAGTAAAAAATATAAACTTCCGGCAGACTAAATCAAAACGTAGATTCCATGAACAAAGCTTCTTTCTTAGAACTGCACGCCTGTGGAACTCTGTTCCATCTGCCTGCTTCCCGCCTGACTCCAATTTGGATGTCTTCAAGTCCAACATAAACAAATTCCTGATGAACCGCCCCCTTAAGTAGACACTTTAAAATATTCACACTAACGTACTGTACTTACAATAACCCTTATCCCTGAGTGGCTTCCGGGCCTTGATAAGTGGTGACCACCGTGTAAAAAAAAAAAAAAGACTCGTAAATCTTGCTTCTCTTATTTTATCCTTTAGTCCTCACATTCCATGAACAATAAAGATGATAAAATTATACTATATTTATTCTGGATGTCTATAGAATGAAAATATTTTTAAGTATGGCAACAATATACAATGGATAAAGGGTTACCATAAGGCATTATAATATTGGTGTAATTTTTATAGCTTTGATGTGACTAATTTTTTCAGATTTGATAATTTTCTTATGAAACTGAATTTGTTTTCGTTTTCAGGTTGCTGGATATGCGTGCACCACAGATTTCTCTCCAGATATGAGGTAAGTAATTCTAAATTTAATAGCCGTGAACTTATTTTTATTTATTGAGATCAATTTTACTACAATAGAAGCTTTGATATAATGAAAAATTTGAAAATCCGTTAACAAACCGGACAAGGTTTTGTTTTTATTGTCGAGATCTACAGTGTAGACGAAGATTGCAGATTTCTTCTGGTCTTTTTGAAAGAAATTAATTTTACTGCAATAGAAGCATTGGTATAATAACAAATTTAAAAATTTCTTATTATACCGATTAATATTGAAATTAATTTTACTGCGGTAGAAGCATCGGTATAATAACAAATCTAAAAATTTGTTATTATACCGATTAATATTGAAATTAATTTTACTGCAATAGAAGCATTGGTATAATAACAAATCTAAAAATTTCTTATCATACCGATTAATATTGAAATTAATTTTACTGCGGTAGAAGCATCGGTATAATAACAAATCTAAAAATTTGTTATACCAATTAATATTGAAATTAATTTTACTGCGGTAGAAGCATCGGTATAATAACAAATCTAAAAATTTGTTATACCAATTAATATTGAAATTAATTTTACTGCGGTAGAAGCATCGGTATAATAACAAATCTAAAAATTTGTTATAATACCGATTAATATTGAAATTAATTTTACTGCTATAGAAGCATCAGTATAATAACAAATCTAAAAATTTGTTATTATACCGATTAATATTGAAATTAATTTTAATGCAATAGAAGCATTGGTATAATAACAAATCTAAAAATTTCTTATTATACCGATTAATATTGAAATTAATTTTACTGCAATAGAAGCATTGGTATAATAACAAATCTAAAAATTTGTTATTATACCGATTAATATTGAAATTAATTTTACTGCTATAGAAGCATTGGTATAATAACAAATCTAAAAATTTGTTATTATACCGATGAATATTGAAATTAATTTTACTGCAATAGAAGCATTGGTATAATAACAAATCTAAAAATTTGTTATTATACCGATTAATATTGAAATTAATTTTACTGCTATAGAAGCATTGGTATAATAACAAATCTAAAAATTTGTTATTATACCGATTAATATTGAAATTAATTTTACTGCTATAGAAGCATCGGTATAATAACAAATCTAAAAATTTGTTAAGAAATAGGCTATCACAGTTTTGAATCTTTTCAAATAAGTGAATTGTTTATTTATTTATTTTTAATTCAAATTTTCGTTCAAGTTCTTTTCTTAAATGTGATCCGTTTCATTTTACTATCAGTTATGATTTTAATTTTTCACTTATCTCTCTGCTGCTACCAGATTAGGCTGTCTGAAGATTCCGGCTTACTGACCTAAAATGCACACCAAACATTGATGTCAGAATCTTAAAAAAAATGATCTCTCAGTTGGAATATGAGATAGCGGGTGAATGTCTAGCATCCGGTAGGATACCCCAACCACAACTAGAAAAACGTGCTAAAGATTTGAAAAAAAAAAGAAAAAAAAAAAACATTTCAAGTTTCTGTTTCCTTTGATGTCCAGCACTTGGAGCTATACAAAGCAGTAGTAAAAGTTTTAAACATTGATATTTTACACCAATCGACATTTTTTTGTGTTTCAGATATCAATATGTCTAACGTATATCACTATTTTTATTGTATCTCGCAATTTTATCGTATGAAAGAAAGCATTCAAACTCTCAGAGTTCCAGAGGAATCAGATAAGTTAATATAAAGGCGAACTTGATTAATGTCAAATTGCAGCAAATCTTCGAATTCCACTTCCACTGTAAAATGAGAAATTGTTCAATTCATCAGCAAGGGGAGATAATCAATATGATTTTGCCTAGATTCATCAAGACCCTCTGATAATAGTCTTCATTATTATTATGATTAATAATGATAATAATAATAGTGTCTATCTACTTTTTTCATGTCTGTATAATTTGTGCATAATTGCATATTCATTAACTTGGTTATGTAATGAATATGATTACATCCGGGTTCCTCCTCACAAGAATATGAATTTGTGGTTAAGCCGTAAATACTGACTGGTAGGGCAGCTTAAAAGAGACATGAAAATATACACTGTAATCCTCACGCTTAAGGAAATACTAGCTCCAACCATGACTCAGCTACTTATATCACTTTGTTCATTCCAAGTTTTTCAAGGTTATTCTTCATTAGATTGTTTCTCTCTCTCTCATTACTCTTCCTAAGTTTTCTCTGATCTGTCTCCTTCCCTCTCTATTTCACTCCCCTATGTCCTTTGCCCTTCCCTCCCTCTCTTCCTCCTCTCCATCACATTCCTTTGCCTTCTTTTCCTTCCACCTTCTTCATTTTTCCCCTCTCTCTCTCTCCCTCTCTCTGTTTCTCTCCCTCTCTCTCTCTCCATCACCTCTCTTTTCTTTTTTCCTTTCATCTCCTTCCCTGTTCCTCTCTCTCTTCATCATCTCTCTTTGCTTTCTTTTCCTTCCATGTCCTTCCCTTTTTCTCTCTCTTTCTCTCTTCCTTCTCTTTCTATCACCTCTTTTTTCTTTTCTTCTATCTCCTTCCCTCCCCCAGCTTCTCTCTCTCCATCCATCACCTCTCTTTGCCTTATTCTTTTCCTTTCTATCTCCTTCCCTTTTCCTCTATCTCATTCATTCATTCCAGACTCCCGCTTATTAACTCTCATCCACAATTTACTCTCTCACACCCACCACTTCACAGGAGGAGGAGGTGGTAACTGACTCATTGTCTGTTTTTTACTATTTTTTTGGAATAATAAAACTTGACTAAAATGAATATATATTTTTTTTCTAGCAAGTTCATTGCTTTACTATCAAATGATGACCTTCTTAACACTTAACACACTTAAGCATCTCCTTCACATTTGAAACCTTTTTTTTTTTTTACAATCTTTCAGCCTATACTCTCTTTTGTGTAGATTAGCTTCTGCTCTTAAATGATGCCATTCATGTCAGTCTTGCTTCCACTAGATTTTGCAATGAACTGGATTCAAGGTCTCCCTTTTTTTTTTCTTACAAGGACCTGTAGCATAATGAATAAAGTACTAGATAAACTGCAGTTGTGAGTGGCATTCTTCTGGAGATGGAAGATTACATCTTCAGTATGGCCAATATGAAGAATACAATTGAGAATTATAATTTATTTTATTTAATTATTTTGACTATTATCATCATCTTCTTGGTGTTGGTTTTCGATGTTTTGGACGATTATTCCTCTGGCCTTCGTCAAATGGTTAACCACGATGGGAGGATTTGGCATTCCTATCCCATCGCAACCTAACGAAGAGCAAAGGAATAATTGGCCAAAACGTTGTGAAACGGCAACTAGAAAATGAAGATAATATTTTATAAATAAAATAAATTATACAAATCACTCATCTAAAAAATAATTCCATAATTAAATAAAATAAATTATACAAATCACTCATCTAAAAATAATTCCATAAATAATTAAATAAAATAAATTATACAATTACTTATCTCAAAAATAATTTTATAAATAATTAAATAAAATAAATTATACAAATCACTCATCTCAAAAATAATTCTATAAATAATTAAATAAAATAAATTATACAAATCGCTCATCTCAAAAATAATTTTATAAATAATTAAATAAAATAAATTATACAAATCACTCATCTCAAAAATAATTCTATAAATAATTAAATAAAATAAATTATACAAATCACTCATCTCAAAAATAATTTTATAAATAATTAAATAAAATAGATTATACAAATCGCTCATCTCAAAAATAATTCTATAAATAATTAAATAAAATAAATTATACAAATCACTCATCTCAAAAATAATTTTATAAATAATTAAATAAAATAAATTATACAAATCGCTCATCTCAAAAATAATTCTATAAATAATTAAATAAAATAAATTATACAAATCACTCATCTCAAAAATAATTCTATAAATAATTAAATAAAATAAATTATACAAATCGCTCATCTCAAAAATAATTCTATAAATAATTAAATAAAATAAATTATACAAATCACTCATCTCAAAAATAATTCCATAAATAATTAAATAAAATGAATTATACAAATCGCTCATCTCAAAAATAATTTTATAAATAATTAAATAAAATGAATTATACAAATCGCTCATCTCAAAAATAATTTTATAAATAATTAAATAAAATAAATTATACAAATCACTCATCTCAAAAATAATTTTATAAATAATTAAATAAAATAAATTATACAAATCACTCATCTAAAAAATAATTCTATAAATAATTAAATAAAATGAATTATACAAATCACTCATCTCAAAAATAATTCCATAAATAATTAAATAAAATAAATTATACAAATCACTCATCTCAAAAATAATTCTATAAATAATTAAATAAAATAAATTATACAAATCACTCATCTCAAAAATAATTCTATAAATAATTAAATAAAATAAATTATACAAATCACTCATCTCAAAAATAATTCCATAAATAATTAAATAAAATGAATTATACAAATCGCTCATCTCAAAAATAATTCTATAAATAATTAAATAAAATGAATTATACAAATCACTCATCTCAAAAATAATTCTATAAATAATTAAATAAAATAAATTATACAAATCACTCATCTCAAAAATAATTCTATAAATAATTAAATAAAATAAATTATACAAATCACTCATCTCAAAAATAATTCCATAAATAATTAAATAAAATGAATTATACAAATCGCTCATCTCAAAAATAATTCCATAAATAATTAAATGAAATAAATTATACAAATCACTCATCTCAAAAATAATTCTATAAATAATTAAATAAAATAAATTATACAAATCACTCATCTCAAAAATAATTCTATAAATAATTAAATAAAATAAATTATACAAATCACTCATCTCAAAAATAATTCTATAAATAATTAAATAAAATAAATTATACAAACCGCTCATCTCAAAAATAATTCTATAAATAATTAAATGAAATAAATTATACAAATCGCTCATCTCAAAAATAATTTTATAAATAATTAAATAAAATGAATTATACAAATCACTCATCTCAAAAATAATTTTATAAATAATTAAATAAAATAAATTATACAAATCACTCATCTCAAAAATAATTTTATAAATAATTCAATAAAATAGATTATACAAATCGCTCATCTCAAAAATAATTTTATAAAGAATTAAATAAAATGAATTATACAAATCGCTCATCTCAAAAATAATTTTATAAATAATTAAATAAAATAAATTATAAAAATCGCTCATCTCAAAAAATAATTCCATAAATAATTAAATAAAATGAATTATACAAATCGCTCATCTCAAAAATAATTCTATAAATAATTAAATAAAATGAATTATACAAATCACTCATCTCAAAAATAATTCTATAAATAATTAAATGAAATAAATTATACAAATCGCTCATCTCAAAAATAATTTTATAAATAATTAAATAAAATGAATTATACAAATCACTCATCTCAAAAATAATTTTATAAATAATTAAATAAAATAAATTATACAAATCACTCATCTCAAAAATAATTTTATAAATAATTAAATAAAATAGATTATACAAATCGCTCATCTCAAAAATAATTTTATAAATAATTAAATAAAATGAATTATACAAATCGCTCATCTCAAAAATAATTTTATAAATAATTAAATAAAATAAATTATACAAATCGCTCATCTCAAAAAATAATTCCATAAATAATTAAATGAAATAAATTATACAAATCACTCATCTCAAAAATAATTCCATAAATAATTAAATAAAATAAATTATACAAATCACTCATCTCAAAAATAATTTTATAAATAATTAAATGAAATAAATTATACAAATCACTCATCTCAAAAATAATTCCATAAATAATTAAATAAAATAAATTATACAAATCACTCATCTCAAAAATAATTCCATAAATAATTAAATAAAATAAATTATACAAATCACTCATCTCAAAAATAATTCTATAAATAATTAAATAAAATAAATTATACAAATCACTCATCTCAAAAATAATTTTATAAATAATTAAATAAAATAGATTATACAAATCGCTCATCTCAAAAATAATTCTATAAATAATTAAATAAAATAAATTATACAAATCGCTCATCTCAAAAATAATTCTATAAATAATTAAATAAAATAAATTATACAAATCACTCATCTCAAAAATAATTCCATAAATAATTAAATAAAATAAATTATACAAATCGCTCATCTCAAAAAAATAATTTTATAAATAATTAAATAAAATAAATTATACAAATCACTCATCCCAAAAATAATTCTATAAATAATTAAATAAAATAAATTATACAAATCGCTCATCTCAAAAATAATTCTGTAAATAATTAAATAAAATAAATTATACAAATCACTCATCTCAAAAATAATTCCATAAATAATTAAATAAAATGAATTATACAAATCGCTCATCTCAAAAATAATTTTATAAATAATTAAATAAAATGAATTATACAAATCGCTCATCTCAAAAATAATTTTATAAATAATTAAATAAAATAAATTATACAAATCACTCATCTCAAAAATAATTTTATAAATAATTAAATAAAATAAATTATACAAATCACTCATCTAAAAAATAATTCTATAAATAATTAAATAAAATGAATTATACAAATCACTCATCTCAAAAATAATTCCATAAATAATTAAATAAAATAAATTATACAAATCACTCATCTCAAAAATAATTCTATAAATAATTAAATAAAATAAATTATACAAATCACTCATCTCAAAAATAATTCTATAAATAATTAAATAAAATAAATTATACAAATCACTCATCTCAAAAATAATTCCATAAATAATTAAATAAAATGAATTATACAAATCGCTCATCTCAAAAATAATTCTATAAATAATTAAATAAAATGAATTATACAAATCACTCATCTCAAAAATAATTCCATAAATAATTAAATAAAATAAATTATACAAATCACTCATCTCAAAAATAATTCTATAAATAATTAAATAAAATAAATTATACAAATCACTCATCTCAAAAATAATTCTATAAATAATTAAATAAAATAAATTATACAAATCACTCATCTCAAAAATAATTCCATAAATAATTAAATAAAATGAATTATACAAATCGCTCATCTCAAAAATAATTCCATAAATAATTAAATGAAATAAATTATACAAATCACTCATCTCAAAAATAATTCTATAAATAATTAAATGAAATAAATTATACAAATCACTCATCTCAAAAATAATTCTATAAATAATTAAATAAAATAAATTATACAAATCACTCATCTCAAAAATAATTCTATAAATAATTAAATAAAATAAATTATACAAATCACTCATCTCAAAAATAATTTTATAAATAATTAAATAAAATAGATTATACAAATCGCTCATCTCAAAAATAATTTTATAAATAATTAAATAAAATGAATTATACAAATCGCTCATCTCAAAAATAATTTTATAAATAATTAAATAAAATAAATTATACAAATCGCTCATCTCAAAAAATAATTCCATAAATAATTAAATGAAAGAAATTATACAAATCACTCATCTCAAAAATAATTCCATAAATAATTAAATAAAATAAATTATACAAATCACTCATCTCAAAAATAATTTTATAAATAATTAAATGAAATAAATTATACAAATCACTCATCTCAAAAATAATTCCATAAATAATTAAATAAAATAAATTATACAAATCACTCATCTCAAAAATAATTCCATAAATAATTAAATAAAATAAATTATACAAATCACTCATCTCAAAAATAATTCTATAAATAATTAAATAAAATAAATTATACAAATCACTCATCTCAAAAATAATTTTATAAATAATTAAATAAAATAGATTATACAAATCGCTCATCTCAAAAATAATTCTATAAATAATTAAATAAAATGAATTATACAAATCACTCATCTCAAAAATAATTCCATAAATAATTAAATAAAATAAATTATACAAATCACTCATCTCAAAAATAATTCCATAAATAATTAAATAAAATAAATTATACAAATCACTCATCTCAAAAATAATTCTATAAATAATTAAATAAAATAAATTATACAAATCACTCATCTCAAAAATAATTCTATAAATAATTAAATAAAATAAATTATACAAATCGCTCATCTCAAAAATAATTCTATAAATAATTAAATGAAATAAATTATACAAATCACTCATCTCAAAAATAATTCTATAAATAATTAAATAAAATAAATTATACAAATCACTCATCTCAAAAATAATTCTATAAATAATTAAATAAAATAAATTATACAAATCACTCATCTCAAAAATAATTCCATAAATAATTGAATAAAATGAATTATACAAATCGCTCATCTCAAAAATAATTCCATAAATAATTAAATAAAATAAATTATACAAATCACTCATCTCAAAAATAATTTTATAAATAATTAAATGAAATAAATTATACAAATCACTCATCTCAAAAATAATTCCATAAATAATTAAATAAAATAAATTATACAAATCACTCATCTCAAAAATAATTCCATAAATAATTAAATAAAATAAATTATACAAATCACTCATCTCAAAAATAATTCTATAAATAATTAAATAAAATAAATTATACAAATCACTCATCTCAAAAATAATTTTATAAATAATTAAATAAAATAGATTATACAAATCGCTCATCTCAAAAATAATTCTATAAATAATTAAATAAAATAAATTATACAAATCGCTCATCTCAAAAATAATTCTATAAATAATTAAATAAAATAAATTATACAAATCACTCATCTCAAAAATAATTCCATAAATAATTAAATAAAATAAATTATACAAATCGCTCATCTCAAAAATAATTTTATAAATAATTAAATAAAATAAATTATACAAATCACTCATCCCAAAAATAATTCTATAAATAATTAAATAAAATAAATTATACAAATCGCTCATCTCAAAAATAATTCTATAAATAATTAAATAAAATAAATTATACAAATCACTCATCTCAAAAATAATTCCATAAATAATTAAATAAAATGAATTATACAAATCGCTCATCTCAAAAATAATTTTATAAATAATTAAATAAAATGAATTATACAAATCGCTCATCTCAAAAATAATTTTATAAATAATTAAATAAAATAAATTATACAAATCACTCATCTCAAAAATAATTTTATAAATAATTAAATAAAATAAATTATACAAATCACTCATCTAAAAAATAATTCTATAAATAATTAAATAAAATGAATTATACAAATCACTCATCTCAAAAATAATTCCATAAATAATTAAATAAAATAAATTATACAAATCACTCATCTCAAAAATAATTCTATAAATAATTAAATAAAATAAATTATACAAATCACTCATCTCAAAAATAATTCTATAAATAATTAAATAAAATAAATTATACAAATCACTCATCTCAAAAATAATTCCATAAATAATTAAATAAAATGAATTATACAAATCGCTCATCTCAAAAATAATTCTATAAATAATTAAATAAAATGAATTATACAAATCACTCATCTCAAAAATAATTCCATAAATAATTAAATAAAATAAATTATACAAATCACTCATCTCAAAAATAATTCTATAAATAATTAAATAAAATAAATTATACAAATCACTCATCTCAAAAATAATTCTATAAATAATTAAATAAAATAAATTATACAAATCACTCATCTCAAAAATAATTCCATAAATAATTAAATAAAATGAATTATACAAATCGCTCATCTCAAAAATAATTCCATAAATAATTAAATGAAATAAATTATACAAATCACTCATCTCAAAAATAATTCTATAAATAATTAAATGAAATAAATTATACAAATCACTCATCTCAAAAATAATTCTATAAATAATTAAATAAAATAAATTATACAAATCACTCATCTCAAAAATAATTCTATAAATAATTAAATAAAATAAATTATACAAATCACTCATCTCAAAAATAATTTTATAAATAATTAAATAAAATAGATTATACAAATCGCTCAT
This sequence comes from Euprymna scolopes, assembly GCF_053919585.1. Taxonomy (NCBI): domain Eukaryota; kingdom Metazoa; phylum Mollusca; class Cephalopoda; order Sepiida; family Sepiolidae; genus Euprymna; species Euprymna scolopes. Next base: position 34,532,159 of record NC_136519.1, read on the forward strand.
CTCAAAAATAATTTTATAAATAATTAAATAAAATGAATTATACAAATCGCTCATCTCAAAAATAATTTTATAAATAATTAAATAAAATAAATTATACAAATCGCTCATCTCAAAAAATAATTCCATAAATAATTAAATGAAATAAATTATACAAATCACTCATCTCAAAAATAATTCCATAAATAATTAAATAAAATAAATTATACAAATCACTCATCTCAAAAATAATTTTATAAATAATTAAATGAAATAAATTATACAAATCACTCATCTCAAAAATAATTCCATAAATAATTAAATAAAATAAATTATACAAATCACTCATCTCAAAAATAATTCCATAAATAATTAAATAAAATAAATTATACAAATCACTCATCTCAAAAATAATTCTATAAATAATTAAATAAAATAAATTATACAAATCACTCATCTCAAAAATAATTTTATAAATAATTAAATAAAATAGATTATACAAATCGCTCATCTCAAAAATAATTCTATAAATAATTAAATAAAATGAATTATACAAATCACTCATCTCAAAAATAATTCCATAAATAATTAAATAAAATAAATTATACAAATCACTCATCTCAAAAATAATTCCATAAATAATTAAATAAAATAAATTATACAAATCACTCATCTCAAAAATAATTCTATAAATAATTAAATAAAATAAATTATACAAATCACTCATCTCAAAAATAATTCTATAAATAATTAAATAAAATAAATTATACAAATCGCTCATCTCAAAAATAATTCTATAAATAATTAAATGAAATAAATTATACAAATCACTCATCTCAAAAATAATTCTATAAATAATTAAATAAAATAAATTATACAAATCACTCATCTCAAAAATAATTCTATAAATAATTAAATAAAATAAATTATACAAATCACTCATCTCAAAAATAATTCCATAAATAATTGAATAAAATGAATTATACAAATCGCTCATCTCAAAAATAATTCCATAAATAATTCAATAAAATAAATTATACAAATCACTCATCTCAAAAATAATTCTATAAATAATTAAATGAAATAAATTATACAAATCGCTCATCTCAAAAATAATTTTATAAATAATTAAATAAAATGAATTATACAAATCACTCATCTCAAAAATAATTTTATAAATAATTAAATAAAATAAATTATACAAATCACTCATCTCAAAAATAATTTTATAAATAATTAAATAAAATAGATTATACAAATCGCTCATCTCAAAAATAATTTTATAAATAATTAAATAAAATGAATTATACAAATCGCTCATCTCAAAAATAATTTTATAAATAATTAAATAAAATAAATTATACAAATCGCTCATCTCAAAAAATAATTCCATAAATAATTAAATGAAATAAATTATACAAATCACTCATCTCAAAAATAATTCCATAAATAATTAAATAAAATAAATTATACAAATCACTCATCTCAAAAATAATTTTATAAATAATTAAATGAAATAAATTATACAAATCACTCATCTCAAAAATAATTCCATAAATAATTAAATAAAATAAATTATACAAATCACTCATCTCAAAAATAATTCCATAAATAATTAAATAAAATAAATTATACAAATCACTCATCTCAAAAATAATTCTATAAATAATTAAATAAAATAAATTATACAAATCACTCATCTCAAAAATAATTTTATAAATAATTAAATAAAATAGATTATACAAATCGCTCATCTCAAAAATAATTCTATAAATAATTAAATAAAATAAATTATACAAATCGCTCATCTCAAAAATAATTCTATAAATAATTAAATAAAATAAATTATACAAATCACTCATCTCAAAAATAATTCCATAAATAATTAAATAAAATAAATTATACAAATCGCTCATCTCAAAAATAATTTTATAAATAATTAAATAAAATAAATTATACAAATCACTCATCCCAAAAATAATTCTATAAATAATTAAATAAAATAAATTATACAAATCGCTCATCTCAAAAATAATTCTATAAATAATTAAATAAAATAAATTATACAAATCACTCATCTCAAAAATAATTCCATAAATAATTAAATAAAATGAATTATACAAATCGCTCATCTCAAAAATAATTTTATAAATAATTAAATAAAATGAATTATACAAATCGCTCATCTCAAAAATAATTTTATAAATAATTAAATAAAATAAATTATACAAATCACTCATCTCAAAAATAATTTTATAAATAATTAAATAAAATAAATTATACAAATCACTCATCTAAAAAATAATTCTATAAATAATTAAATAAAATGAATTATACAAATCACTCATCTCAAAAATAATTCCATAAATAATTAAATAAAATAAATTATACAAATCACTCATCTCAAAAATAATTCTATAAATAATTAAATAAAATAAATTATACAAATCACTCATCTCAAAAATAATTCTATAAATAATTAAATAAAATAAATTATACAAATCACTCATCTCAAAAATAATTCCATAAATAATTAAATAAAATGAATTATACAAATCGCTCATCTCAAAAATAATTCTATAAATAATTAAATAAAATGAATTATACAAATCACTCATCTCAAAAAAAATTCCATAAATAATTAAATAAAATAAATTATACAAATCACTCATCTCAAAAATAATTCTATAAATAATTAAATAAAATAAATTATACAAATCACTCATCTCAAAAATAATTCTATAAATAATTAAATAAAATAAATTATACAAATCACTCATCTCAAAAATAATTCCATAAATAATTAAATAAAATGAATTATACAAATCGCTCATCTCAAAAAATAATTCCATAAATAATTAAATGAAATAAATTATACAAATCACTCATCTCAAAAATAATTCCATAAATAATTAAATAAAATAAATTATACAAATCACTCATCTCAAAAATAATTTTATAAATAATTAAATGAAATAAATTATACAAATCACTCATCTCAAAAATAATTCCATAAATAATTAAATAAAATAAATTATACAAATCACTCATCTCAAAAATAATTCCATAAATAATTAAATAAAATAAATTATACAAATCACTCATCTCAAAAATAATTCTATAAATAATTAAATAAAATAAATTATACAAATCACTCATCTCAAAAATAATTTTATAAATAATTAAATAAAATAGATTATACAAATCGCTCATCTCAAAAATAATTCTATAAATAATTAAATAAAATAAATTATACAAATCGCTCATCTCAAAAATAATTCTATAAATAATTAAATAAAATAAATTATACAAATCACTCATCTCAAAAATAATTCCATAAATAATTAAATAAAATAAATTATACAAATCGCTCATCTCAAAAATAATTTTATAAATAATTAAATAAAATAAATTATACAAATCACTCATCCCAAAAATAATTCTATAAATAATTAAATAAAGTAAATTATACAAATCGCTCATCTCAAAAATAATTCTATAAATAATTAAATAAAATAAATTATACAAATCACTCATCTCAAAAATAATTCCATAAATAATTAAATAAAATGAATTATACAAATCGCTCATCTCAAAAATAATTTTATAAATAATTAAATAAAATGAATTATACAAATCGCTCATCTCAAAAATAATTTTATAAATAATTAAATAAAATAAATTATACAAATCACTCATCTCAAAAATAATTTTATAAATAATTAAATAAAATAAATTATACAAATCACTCATCTAAAAAATAATTCTATAAATAATTAAATAAAATGAATTATACAAATCACTCATCTCAAAAATAATTCCATAAATAATTAAATAAAATAAATTATACAAATCACTCATCTCAAAAATAATTCTATAAATAATTAAATAAAATAAATTATACAAATCACTCATCTCAAAAATAATTCTATAAATAATTAAATAAAATAAATTATACAAATCACTCATCTCAAAAATAATTCCATAAATAATTAAATAAAATGAATTATACAAATCGCTCATCTCAAAAATAATTCTATAAATAATTAAATAAAATGAATTATACAAATCACTCATCTCAAAAATAATTCCATAAATAATTAAATAAAATAAATTATACAAATCACTCATCTCAAAAATAATTCTATAAATAATTAAATAAAATAAATTATACAAATCACTCATCTCAAAAATAATTCTATAAATAATTAAATAAAATAAATTATACAAATCACTCATCTCAAAAATAATTCCATAAATAATTAAATAAAATGAATTATACAAATCGCTCATCTCAAAAATAATTCCATAAATAATTAAATGAAATAAATTATACAAATCACTCATCTCAAAAATAATTCTATAAATAATTAAATGAAATAAATTATACAAATCACTCATCTCAAAAATAATTCTATAAATAATTAAATGAAATAAATTATACAAATCACTCATCTCAAAAATAATTCTATAAATAATTAAATAAAATAAATTATACAAATCACTCATCTCAAAAATAATTCCATAAATAATTAAATAAAATGAATTATACAAATCGCTCATCTCAAAAATAATTCCATAAATAATTAAATGAAATAAATTATACAAATCACTCATCTCAAAAATAATTCTATAAATAATTAAATAAAATAAATTATACAAATCACTCATCTCAAAAATAATTCTATAAATAATTAAATAAAATAAATTATACAAATCACTCATCTCAAAAATAATTCCATAAATAATTAAATAAAATAAATTATACAAATCACTCATCTCAAAAATAATTCTATAAATAATTAAATAAAATAAATTATACAAATCACTCATCTCAAAAATAATTCTATAAATAATTAAATAAAATGAATTATACAAATCACTCATCTCAAAAATAATTCTATAAATAATTAAATAAAATAAATTATACAAATCGCTCATCTCAAAAATAATTCTATAAATAATTAAATGAAATAAATTATACAAATCACTCATCTCAAAAATAATTCTATAAATAATTAAATAAAATAAATTATACAAATCACTCATCTCAAAAATAATTCTATAAATAATTAAATAAAATAAATTATACAAATCACTCATCTCAAAAATAATTCCATAAATAATTAAATAAAATGAATTATACAAATCGCTCATCTCAAAAATAATTCCATAAATAATTCAATAAAATAAATTATACAAATCACTCATCTCATAAATAATTCCATAAATAATTAAATGAAATAAATTATACAAATCGCTCATCTCAAAAATAATTTTATAAATAATTAAATAAAATGAATTATACAAATCACTCATCTCAAAAATAATTTTATAAATAATTAAATAAAATAAATTATACAAATCACTCATCTCAAAAATAATTTTATAAATAATTAAATAAAATAGATTATACAAATCGCTCATCTCAAAAATAATTTTATAAAGAATTAAATAAAATGAATTATACAAATCGCTCATCTCAAAAATAATTTTATAAATAATTAAATAAAATAAATTATAAAAATCGCTCATCTCAAAAAATAATTCCATAAATAATTAAATAAAATGAATTATACAAATCGCTCATCTCAAAAATAATTTTATAAATAATTAAATAAAATAGATTATACAAATCGCTCATCTCAAAAATAATTCCATAAATAATTAAATAAAATGAATTATACAAATCGCTCATCTCAAAAATAATTCTATAAATAATTAAATTAAATGAATTATACAAATCACTCATCTCAAAAATAATTCCATAAATAATTAAATAAAATAAATTATACAAATCACTCATCTCAAAAATAATTCTATAAATAATTAAATAAAATAAATTATACAAATCACTCATCTCAAAAATAATTCTATAAATAATTAAATAAAATAAATTATACAAATCACTCATCTCAAAAATAATTCCATAAATAATTAAATAAAATGAATTATACAAATCGCTCATCTCAAAAATAATTCCATAAATAATTAAATGAAATAAATTATACAAATCACTCATCTCAAAAATAATTCTATAAATAATTAAATGAAATAAATTATACAAATCACTCATCTCAAAAATAATTCTATAAATAATTAAATAAAATAAATTATACAAATCACTCATCTCAAAAATAATTCTATAAATAATTAAATAAAATAAATTATACAAATCACTCATCTCAAAAATAATTCCATAAATAATTAAATAAAATGAATTATACAAATCGCTCATCTCAAAAATAATTCCATAAATAATTAAATGAAATAAATTATACAAATCACTCATCTCAAAAATAATTCTATAAATAATTAAATAAAATAAATTATACAAATCACTCATCTCAAAAATAATTCTATAAATAATTAAATAAAATAAATTATACAAATCACTCATCTCAAAAATAATTCCATAAATAATTAAATAAAATAAATTATACAAATCACTCATCTCAAAAATAATTCTATAAATAATTAAATAAAATAAATTATACAAATCACTCATCTCAAAAATAATTCTATAAATAATTAAATAAAATGAATTATACAAATCACTCATCTCAAAAATAATTCTATAAATAATTAAATAAAATAAATTATACAAATCGCTCATCTCAAAAATAATTCTATAAATAATTAAATGAAATAAATTATACAAATCACTCATCTCAAAAATAATTCTATAAATAATTAAATAAAATAAATTATACAAATCACTCATCTCAAAAATAATTCTATAAATAATTAAATAAAATAAATTATACAAATCACTCATCTCAAAAATAATTCCATAAATAATTAAATAAAATGAATTATACAAATCGCTCATCTCAAAAATAATTCCATAAATAATTCAATAAAATAAATTATACAAATCACTCATCTCATAAATAATTCCATAAATAATTAAATGAAATAAATTATACAAATCGCTCATCTCAAAAATAATTTTATAAATAATTAAATAAAATGAATTATACAAATCACTCATCTCAAAAATAATTTTATAAATAATTAAATAAAATAAATTATACAAATCACTCATCTCAAAAATAATTTTATAAATAATTAAATAAAATAGATTATACAAATCGCTCATCTCAAAAATAATTTTATAAAGAATTAAATAAAATGAATTAAAGAAATCGCTCATCTCAAAAATAATTTTATAAATAATTAAATAAAATAAATTATAAAAATCGCTCATCTCAAAAAATAATTCCATAAATAATTAAATAAAATGAATTATACAAATCGCTCATCTCAAAAATAATTTTATAAATAATTAAATAAAATGAATTATACAAATCGCTCATCTCAAAAATAATTTTATAAATAATTAAATAAAATAAATTATACAAATCACTCATCTCCAAAATAATTTTATAAATAATTAAATAAAATAGATTGTACAAATCGCTCATCTCAAAAATAATTCTATAAATAATTAAATAAAATAAATTATACAAATCGCTCATCTCAAAAATAATTTTATAAATAATTAAATAAAATAAATTATACAAATCGCTCATCTCAAAAATAATTCCATAAATAATTAAATAAAATAAATTATACAAATCACTCATCTCAAAAATAATTCTATAAATAATTAAATAAAATGAATTATACAAATCACTCATCTCAAAAATAATTCCATAAATAATTAAATAAAATAAATTATACAAATCACTCATCTCAAAAATAATTCTATAAATAATTAAATAAAATAAATTATACAAATCACTCATCTCAAAAATAATTCTATAAATAATTAAATAAAATAAATTATACAAATCACTCATCTCAAAAATAATTCCATAAATAATTAAATAAAATGAATTATACAAATCGCTCATCTCAAAAATAATTCTATAAATAATTAAATAAAATGAATTATACAAATCACTCATCTCAAAAATAATTCCATAAATAATTAAATAAAATGAATTATACAAATCGCTCATCTCAAAAATAATTCCATAAATAATTAAATGAAATAAATTATACAAATCACTCATCTCAAAAATAATTCTATAAATAATTAAATAAAATAAATTATACAAATCACTCATCTCAAAAATAATTCTATAAATAATATATCAAAATAAATTATACAAATCGCTCATCTCAAAAATAATTCTATAAATAATTAAATGAAATAAATTATACAAATCACTCATCTCAAAAATAATTCTATAAATAATTAAATAAAATAAATTATACAAATCACTCATCTCAAAAATAATTCTATAAATAATTAAATAAAATAAATTATACAAATCACTCATCTCAAAAATAATTCCATAAATAATTAAATAAAATGAATTATACAAATCGCTCATCTCAAAAATAATTCCATAAATAATTCAATAAAATAAATTATACAAATCACTCATCTCAAAAATAATTCTATAAATAATTAAATGAAATAAATTATACAAATCGCTCATCTCAAAAATAATTTTATAAATAATTAAATAAAATAAATTATACAAATCGCTCATCTCAAAAAATAATTCCATAAATAATTAAATGAAATAAATTATACAAATCACTCATCTCAAAAATAATTCCATAAATAATTAAATAAAATAAATTATACAAATCACTCATCTCAAAAATAATTTTATAAATAATTAAATGAAATAAATTATACAAATCACTCATCTCAAAAATAATTCTATAAATAATTAAATAAAATAAATTATAAAAATCACTCATCTCAAAAATAATTTTATAAATAATTAAATAAAATAAATTATACAAATCACTCATCTCAAAAATAATTCTATAAATAATTAAATAAAATAAATTATACAAATCGCTCATCTCAAAAATAATTTTATAAATAATTAAATAAAATGAATTATACAAATCACTCATCTAAAAAATAATTCCATAAATAATTAAATAAAATAAATTATACAAATCACTCATCTCAAAAATAATTCTATAAATAATTAAATAAAATAAATTATACAAATCACTCATCTCAAAAATAATTCCATAAATAATTAAATAAAATGAATTATACAAATCACTCATCTCAAAAATAATTCCATAAATAATTAAATAAAATAAATTATACAAATCGCTCATCTCAAAAATAATTTTATAAATAATTAAATAAAATGAATTATACAAATCGCTCATCTCAAAAATAATTCCATAAATAATTAAATGAAATAAATTATACAAATCGCTCATCTCAAAAATAATTTTATAAATAATTAAATAAAATAAATTATACAAATCGCTCATCTCAAAAATAATTCTATAAATAATTAAATAGAATAAATTATACAAATCACTCATCTAAAAAATAATTCCATAAATAATTAAATAAAATAAATTATACAAATCACTCATCTCAAAAATAATTCTATAAATAATTAAATAAAATGAATTATACAAATCGCTCATCTAAAAAATAATTCCATAAATAATTAAATAAAATGAATTATACAAATCGCTCATCTCAAAAATAATTCCATAAATAATTAAATAAAATGAATTATACAAATCGCTCATCTCAAAAATAATTCCATAAATAATTAAATAAAATGAATTATACAAATCGCTCATCTAAAAAATAATTCCATAAATAATTAAATAAAATGAATTATACAAATCGCTCATCTCAAAAATAATTCCATAAATAATTAAATAAAATGAATTATACAAATCACTCATCTCAAAAATAATTCTATAAATAATTAAATGAAATAAATTATACAAATCACTCATCTCAAAAATAATTCCATAAATAATTAAATAAAATAAATTATACAAATCACTCATCTCAAAAATAATTCTATAAATAATTAAATAAAATAGATTATACAAATCGCTCATCTCAAAAATAATTCCATAAATAATTAAATAAAATAAATTATACAAATCACTCATCTCAAAAATAATTTTATAAATAATTAAATGAAATAAATTATACAAATCACTCATCTCTAAAATAATTCCATAAATAATTAAATAAAATAAATTATACAAATCACTCATCTCTAAAATAATTTCAAATTAATTCAATGATATAACAATTTGAGACGGACACGACAATTGGAAGAACAACATAGAAAAAAATGGATTTATAAGACCAAAAAGTCCAACCTTTATTGTTCTTCGGGACCCGTGCCATAGTGGATAGAAATATGGAATATCTATGATTCCAATGAGCATTGTCTGGAGGTAGTAGTTTCAATCCCACCCAAAACCAGTCAGAGGATTAGTTGGCCACACTGTGTTGAAATGACAACCACTATGGAAGGCAGTAATTGGCGTGGATGTAGTTGGAGGATTCAACATTCCTATCCCGTCGCGGTTAACCACCTGACGAAGGCCAGATGAATAATTGGCCGAAACGTTGTGAAACAACTAAAAGATGAGGATAATAGTCCGCAAATAATTAAATAAAATAAATTATACAAATCACTCCTCTCAAAAGAATTCCAAATTAATTCAATTGAGAATTCTGGTCTGTGCTGATAGAACGAGAACACGCTACCCTTGTGGATTAAATAAAGTGTTCTGTTGGAAATTCTGTGCAGATTTCCGAGTCCGACAAAAATTCCTGAATTCAACAAAGATTCTCAAGTTTGACAAGATACATTTGAAGAAGGTTGGAGGTTCCATCAGCCAAAACATTCTGAAAATAACACTCAAGATGAGAACAGCAGTCTGAAGAATCCAAGTAATACAAAAAAAAAAATCTCTAAAATTGTTGAAAGGCCTCATTTAGCTGGACGTTTGTTACTTTCTTAGCTATTTATTTAGAACTACACTTCGAATTTGTATTACCAGTGTGGAACCCTTATCTTGCTTGGATTATTGATCGTATGGAAACGATTCACAGATGTGCATACTCTGCGTCAGACACCTGCCTTATTTTCAGGCACTTCATTGAAATGCCAACATCTAGCTATTTACAGGAAAGTAGAAAGTGGATTTTAAATTTACATTTTATAACCTTGTAACTCTTGCTTCCCTTATTTTGTCCTTTAATCCTCACATTCCATGAATGATGTTTCTGACAAAGGATGAAGAATTGCTGTTTTCTGGGTCAGAATCTACTTAACTCAGAAGGTAGAAAGTGGATCTTGGGTTTGCTTTTGGCAGTCTCGTAACTTACACTTTCCCTGTTTTGTCCTTTAATCCTCACATTCCATTAACAATGTTTCTGACAAAGGGGAAAGAATTGCAGTTCTCTAGGTTAGAATATATCGATCTAATACTTGTTGGTTAATTTTTGAGCTTAAAGTAGTATTTTTTTTTTTTTTTTTTTTTTTGTTATAACTCTCTAGACAATACATGATAAGACGAATGGCATGGTGGCCAATACCGAAATGACACTGTGCATACATGACTGGACCAAAAGCAAGGCCTGTGCTCATTTGCATATGTGTAAGCCTCGGGGGCATTAAAGATGATGAATTTTCTTGTGCAGGAAGTTTTTGTTTTGAGTCCGACAGATTCCCACACAGTGTTTATTTCAGAAGAAGAGAGAGAAGTAGGAGACAAACAAAGCAAAAACAAAAACTGTTGCAATATATTTTACTTATATTAGGGTATGATCACTGAATGTTGGAAGGTTCTGCTTATAGACACTGACAATAGGAACTGACCAATCAAATGTTGCCATATTCTGCAAGCAACAAATCAGAAACCAAAATTGCTCTTTTAAAAAACATTAAATCTTTCAGAATTCCCGCACATAATTTATTTGTATCCACACAAGAAAGGTCTTTTACTCTTTACCCACAAAATTTTAAAGTCCGAGACTTATACAGAACAACTACCAACCGAAAACTCTTCATCTTCACAAACTTGTTCAGAAGAATTTCCGTTGTGTAGCTAACCCATCGGAAACTTTTCTGAAATTAAACCTGAATTTCAATTTAAGAAAAACAAAAAAAAATTCAGGCATATGTTATCTTGGCATTATGACCGAAGGAACGGTTCGACTTAAAACTCATACCAGAATATGAAGGAGCAATGTCAATTGGCTTTATGCCTTGTTCTGAGTTGTATCCATTAAGAAAAAATTTAGATTTCAATTTGGTTTGCTATCTCAACACAACGTTTTGGATTTCAATGTATCGAACATGTCATAATTGCACTGACATACCAGTTGTCATTAGATCACCAAAGTTAAGCGACATAGAGCATGGCTACTATCAGATGAGTGACCATTTGGGAATGCTAAGCACTTTTTTTTTTTTTACATGGGGGGTCACCACTTATCAAGGCCCAGAGGCCACTCGAGGATAAGGGTTAATGGGTATACATTAGTCATTGTGATTTTAGCGTAGTAAACATTAGTGGGAATTTTATAGCTTGGATTACTTAGGGGGACGGTTCAGTAAGAACTTGTTCACGTTGGACTTGAAGACAATCAGATTGTAGTCAGCTGGAAAGCAGGCAAACGGAATAGAGTTCCACAGGCGATCAGTTCTAAGAAAGAAGCCCTGTTGATGGAATGTACGTTTAGGTGTAGGCACAGATAAAGAGTGTGTGAAATTGTTGATAGTGGTTCTGGCTAGACAAGTGTTTTTCGTGAAAGTCTGGCGAGAGGGGACCATAGATTGAAGTTCAGATGAGCGTCTGCCATGAAAATAACAATAAAGCAGGGACAGGCTCGCTACGTCTCTTCTGTGGGAAAGAGGTTGCAGGGAAAAGAAAAGGGCATCCCCCACTAAGCTACGAATTCTATTTTGAACTCTGTCAAGAAAGGATAAGCTGCTTCTAGCAGCTCCTGCCCAGATGTGGCAACAGTACTCCATCGTTGGCCGAACCTGGCTTTTATATAGGTAAAGAATTGCATCAGGAGTGAGATATCTACTGGAGCGGTAGAAGGATATCACCATTTTTCCAGCAACTTTGGCAATGAATTTGATATATGTGCTCCATTTCAGATCAGGAGTAAAGGTCAAGCCCAGAAGCTTGTAAAAACATGAGCCCTCCCCATCATTACGATTGATGGCAGATCTTCCCATAACCAGGTATACATGTGATTTGAGGACCACTTGTGAATTTGATAGTTCCTGTAAACTTCCTCCTTTGGAAGAAGCTAGCGTAGTCCACCCAAGGTTAATATTACACCAGGTATTACTAGTTAGTTTTATATTTTATATAACACGCGTAGACATGCCAATAAAATTAGAAAAGACTGCAGCTCCCATGAATTTCAGAGGAATTTTTTTATGCATAGAATTTCTGAAGCGTGCAACAATCTGCTCGCATCAATTAATGGCTGCCAGGGCACTGTATCCTTTAAAACCCTAAGGATTCCAAGAAATTCTTCAAAACTAAACCTGATACCCCTCACATGGTACTGGGTGACCAAGCTGGCATCTTGTAGTGAGACCCCATTTGGGGGCTGTGGGAAATGTGGAGTTGCCCCTAAGTTACCATTGCTCCCAGGTCAACTTTAGTCTGGAATTGTAATACTTGTTGAGGTCATCTAGTGCTATCATATCAGGCTGTTTAAAGATACTGGCTTCCTGATGAAAAATGCACCAAACATTGATGTTGTATTTTTCCTTTCCCTTTGCAAAGCTCAGTCATGTTCTGTAAAATTGTTAAAAACAATTTTCTTGTACAAAACAATCAAACCAAACACTGCAAATAAATATTTGAAGATATAAAGAATTTGAAGCATAAAAACTTTTTCCAAAATTACCAGATTCGACATTAAATAACCCCAAAACAAAAAGCAACCAACTAATACGCATGCATTTTTGATGGGCTGTAAAGCACCTGAGCTTTCTACGCAAAGATTTCATTATGATTATTATTATAAAAAAGTTACAACCAGTTAGATCAAATTTCATAAAATTTTTTAAATGAAATTCCCAAAGTGGGAAAAGGTTTAACTTATTTAAAAAAAATTTTTTTTCTATTTGTTTTCTTCTTTCAGTTACATCATCTGTGGTGATGCGGATGGCAAACTATATATTTGGGATTGGAAGACAACCAAGCTGTACAGTAAATTCAAAGCCCATGACAATGTCTGCATTGCTGCTATGTGGCACCCACACGAGACGTCCAAAGTTGCCACAGCTGGTTGGGATGGAGTCATTAAATTCTGGGATTAATCATTAAAAAAAAAAAAAATTCATTTGAACATTTTTTTTACTTCTCATAATCAAAAACACATCAAAATTAAAAGATTCTTTTGAAATAAGTTTACATAAAATGTTTTTTTTTTTTTTGTTTTTTTTTGTTATTTTTAAATTTGATTTCTCCAAAATTTTCGGTGCTTGTGCAGAATAATGGATTTTGAAACTAACGCATTTCAGGTGAAAACATGTGCTGTAAAGTATTCAACTTTAAATACTGAGGTGACTATGAGAGAAGAGGAGGCAGGCAGCAAGAATAGAAAAGGAAGTAAAGCAGCAGCAGGTGCAGAACTTCAGTTTATAATTATTCACTTAAAGAATTACAATTTGTACTTTGTAGTTAGTTTATATTCATTTAAGAATTGGAAATTGTACCTTGTATTTTGTAGTTTTATTTAATAAAGGCAAAAAGCGGTAATAGTGACAAGGCACTTAACAAATGTTAAATTAGCAGTTACTATGTTAATGTGTGAAAACTATCTGATGAGTCACTTGGAAGTGATGAAATGGTTTAAATTTAATAGGAAAGAGAAAAGTAATTAATTAGCTGATTAGGACGATTACCTGGTGATTAACCGGTACACCCCTAATACTTGCATGTTATGTCAAATTAGTATAAATTCTCCAAATTACGAAAAATGCTAGATCTAGTTTTTATAAACAAAAAAAAAAAAATCATCCACAATAACGTTCAAATATTTTTGTATTTTAAAATAGCAGATTGCCAAATTAACATATGATAAAACTCTATAACTTCCTAAACTCAATAAATTTTATTTATACTTGTAACTATTTTTCTGCTGGATCATTTTCCATAATTTTGGGGAATTTATTCAAATTTCAACATGACAAGTAAGTACGTTATGTTCTCACCTGAAATGCATTTCAAAATCCACTATTCTGCACAAGCACCAATTTTTCTAAGTTCTTTCCAAGAACTTCCTGTCGGCGGAACACATTATCATGTGACTGATTTCTTCCAGACTACTACGTGACCATGTTCAAACCCAATGTCTACAAATGCCTATCATAAATCGTCTAAATAAGTGTTCAAATTTTGTCCATTCCATTTATCTATTTCAATCCTCTCATAATATTCTTCATCATTCAACTGACAATCTATCCATCTCATTAACTTATATCTTTTAATTGCTTTTGGCCTTGATAAATAGTGACTCATTTTTAATAAAAAAAAGAAAATTATGTGATGGAAGGGAAAAAAAGTTGATGTCTTTCCTGCCATTCACCATCATTCTTCTGCTTTTGTAATTTCTATTTATATAAGGTAACGTGTGCGTACGAGGTGCCTTAAGTTTCCAGATTTTTTTGTACAGGCATTTAAAATTGTCGTAGATGCTTGGAAATTCAGTATGTCATTGCTGGACATCTTATAAGATGACTGACCAATTTTTATGATTTCAGGTTCAAGTAAACAGCTACAGCAGCAATTGGAATACACCCTACTAAAGCCTGATTGTCACAGCTAGTGAATTCTAAAAATGCAGTCTGGACATGAAGACACATTAGAAGAATGATTTGCAATAAAATTCTGTTTTAAACATGGAAAAATACCACAGAAATGTATGGAATGCTTCAGACTGCTTTTGGACCATCTTGCATAAATCGAGCATCAGTTTTTGAGTAGCATAAGAGATTCAAGGAAGACAGGGAGTCTGTGAGGGATGATAAGAGGGATGATGTGGGAGGAGTAAGGAAATCAAAACGCCAGAGTTGATTGGCCAAATAAAGAATTTCATCGATAAGGACCATTGTGTATCTATAGAGACAATAAGTGCACTATTTGATTTCAGTGTGGAAACTGTACACACAATTATCTGTGAGGAACTGAAGATGTGAAAGATTTGTTCAGTTTTACCCAAGGATGCTCCATCCTTGTCACAAACTATTTGACCTCTCCTGAATCTGCACTGCTTGAGTCCAGTGGCAAGAAACAACGCCAAGAGAAGCAGAGAACACATACAGCACCTGGAATTTCCAAATGGTCACATTGAATCTGGTCAATATGACCAGGTTCAGTGTTGCTTTACTTTGGTGATCTAATGGGATTATATCATATGGTATTAGATATCAATTAATAAATATTCCCCAATCTCAGTTTCTTTGGCTAATTTTAAAGATTTTTTAGGCGGCAAAATGTGGGCACAACCTACTATTTTAAAATTCAAATATTTCAGGTTTGCATTGAATTTGATCCGTAGTCATTAGGCATCAATTTAGCAAGATTCCCTGCAGTTTCTTTTGAAGACTTAAATTTGAGCCATTTTCTAGAATCCAAAAATCAGGTCTTGATTTTGATGAATAAGAATTTTAGCCATAAAGTTGAGTATCATTATTAGGCCTATGACAACAGAATATTCTTTTTATTGTTTTGACTCTTGAGTATATATCCAACACAGTTAATCAACTGAGAACCACATTACTTTATATAAAAGCATATAAGATATCAACAGATACACACTCGAGAGTCAAAACAATGAAAAGAATATGCTGTTGTCCTAGCTTTAATCATTATATCTTGATTTTAATATTAGTAAGAGAGATATTAAAATTGGTGCAAAACTTTTCTGTTCAGAATTAATTTTACTTGCCCTGGGACAAGTAATCTTTTAGTTCTTTGTGAAAACATGTGCTCTTTGTTCTGTCAACTGAACATGTATGTCAACCTTGTATGTGTCGATCATTTACTCAATGACCACCATTAGACTATTATCAATCAGTCTGCAAAGACTAAATTTATTTTAGAAATCATAGGTAGGTGGCGCTGATAGCACTGTAGAATTGCAAGTTCCAACATTTAAAGCAACTTTATTATTATTCCTAACTAGCCTGGGTTCCCGGCGTTGCCCAGGTGTTTGGAAGTGTGTATTGAGCAAAAAATTGGTAGTAGGCAGGCAGGCTCGAACCCGTACTGCGAACGAGGAAAAAAAAAATATGTGACGTCTTTGCTGCTGATTCCATCGCCAAACCAAAAGTGACAAAGGTTTAAATTAGGGCTAGTGAATCGAAAAGAGGGGATGACTTTCGAAAATATTGGCAAAAAAAGCGACCCCTCCTTGTAGAAAAGTGCCAAGTTGAGGGTGAAGGAATCAATGTTTTTAGCCAATTTTTCGATATTTGTCGTCCAAAGGGTCGAGCTTCAAAATGATACCGATTTCGTGAAAATCCGTCGCCTCTGTCGAAAGATTTAGATATACGAACATACATACATACATACATTTAAACAGACAAGTGAGATTTATATTATAGGTTATTCCTAATGGCGATAGTTTTGACACTGGTGGTGTTGGCCTCCTGGAGAACGCTGAGGTTTGTACTATAGTCCTTCCAGGGAACATTGGTGAAACTTCTCCGGTGCCTAAGGTATTGGTGGTGTACCGTCCAGGTCTCTGAGGCGTAGAGAAGCGTTGGAAGCATGACAACTTTGTATACAGCCGTTTTGATGTCTGTCTGGATGTCTCTGTCTTGAAACACATGTTCAAATACGGCCATAGGTGGCTCCGGTACATTTTAAGTATTGGACTTTGTCTTGAATGTCAGCATTGGATGACAGGTGGCTTCCAAGGTGTTGGAAGTGGTTCAGTGATTTGTCGTCATTGGTGAGAGAGGGAATTGCAGCATTGACCCGGACCCCAGGCTTTGGTTAATACATGATCTGAGTCTTTGTTGGAGTAATGGCAAAACCAAAGCGGGTATGGACGTGTTTGAAGGCATTCAGAATCTGTTGCAGATGTTTTTCCAAGATGGGCAACTTTTAGTTATCATTGGTGCTGGAATTTCATCAGGGATGTGACTGAAGTTTAGTTTTTCGACCTCAAGCGAGAGAGATTGGATGCTTGCCTGTTTTATTTGTGGACAATTTTGATCATGTGTGTTATGGCTGTTACAAACATGATGCAGTTCTATTTTGATGAACACCAGCGTCAAAGCTATCGTCATTAAGAGCCGGCTGAGGTGGTTGAGCCACGTCATCAGGATATCAGCTTTTTGGCTGCCAAAACAACTCTATGGGCAGCTAAAAAAAAAAGAAAGCACAATTGAAGAGGCCAGAAAAGGATCTTGTTAAAAGTAAACTTGAAAAAGTGTGATATCAATATGGGCACATGAGAGAGGCTGAAGACAGACAAATCTTGAGGCAGACCATTACTGAAGGCACAGCTATCTTCAAGGCAAACCAACGTGAGAACCTCGAGGAGGAGAAAGAGAATAAGAGAGAACTCCATCGAGTCAACCCTCCATATGGAAATGGAACTACCGGCCTTTAATGTGAAAAGCAGTTCAAGGCCAGGATCAGCTCTGTGGGCCACTCCCGCACA
Organism: Euprymna scolopes; assembly: GCF_053919585.1. Taxonomy (NCBI): domain Eukaryota; kingdom Metazoa; phylum Mollusca; class Cephalopoda; order Sepiida; family Sepiolidae; genus Euprymna; species Euprymna scolopes. The sequence continues at coordinate 34,550,604 of NC_136519.1, forward strand.
CACCAAAACTCTGAACACCACTACCATCTTCATCTCTGAGGGGTTGCCAAGAGAGAGATTATTATTATTACTCTTCCCAAGTTAGCATGGGTAACCATTACATTAACATCAAATAGAATTTCCAGGAACAATTTCTTTTAAAAAAAACTTGCTATCTGTGGAACCTATTGCAATAGTGAAATACTCTTTTCTTTTCTTTACCAATACATGAACTTTCGGTGCTTCTTCATTATTATCTACTTAATTGTCATGTCACAGTAAATAACATATCCAAATATTATGAAAAACGATAAGGTAGGAAATTAATGATTACCATATGTACTTGTGTATAAGTTGATGTGCATTTTAAGACCAAAAAATGTGTCATTTTAGGTATTACCTGTGTATATGTCGACTGTACCTTCTAGACAAGTTAAATGATCCATCTCATGGCTCTTTCTTGCACAGATAATTTCCTTTCTGATGTTTTTTTTTTGTGTAAGACATATTATGAATTGTTTCTCGGCATTCACGAGCGATTATACGTGAATATACTGTAATAATGTGAACGTATGTGCCATTTCCTAACCTACTAAAATAACCGTCATATCATCACCAAATACATCATATCGAACTTAGGCCTATAGCCATGTCTAGAGAGTAAACATTGTGCGAGCTATTCCAATTATTATTAAGCCTCCCACTGAAAAACTGTGTATATGCGTACATACTGCATTGGGGTTTGGTAGTGTTATGTAAACTGTTCATATTAGAGAGCTCATATTAGTGTGAGATAAACAGGGTATATATAAAGAGAGAGAGGGTACGTTTTAATACAGCCGGGAACATGTAATACATAATGAGAAGGGGATATTTAGATATATAGATAGACAGAGAGATAGTTTGACATATATACCGTTTGACAGTTCTGAGAGTGGGAGTGTTTCTATAAACATTGTCACATATATTTCTTAACACATATTTTTGTGATGAGGATTTCCAGTCTTTTATCATAATGAATGAACATTCATCTCTATATAAATAAAATGAACTCATTTTTTCCCGTCTGATTTTGACCTTAATAGGATTATAAATCAAGATATTTCATTCAAATATAATATGCACAAACGGCAGAACAATATCTGAGGTGTGTTATAGGCTTATTATTTCTCAAATTCCTCGATAATCTTAGATTTCTATACTTTTTCTGCTGAGAAGTCACGGCCAAAATCGGTTAAGATCAATGGAAGTGGTAAAATATTTTCTCTCTAATAAATTTCTCCTCCCCCTGCCACCACTTAACACCGTTTGAGGATCGTTCACAAGGAACAGTTGAGAAGAGAACACCGGTTTGGCTTCATAGTTCTTTCATGTGAAGTTATTTAAAATCACTAAACTAAGCTGCAGTGCTCTGTGGCGTAGTGTTTAGCGTGCTGGACAATTCACATTATATTTTCACGTTCGCGCCGACCTACCGTAGTCGTTTTTTTTTTTGTTTTTTTTCCTAAACAACTGGAATGGACTTTTCTTGGTGGCCGAACTGTTAACGTTGCAGATGTTTTTTTTTTTGTTTTTTTCACACTTTATTTTCCTACTTTTACTCATGACTCCGGGTTTGATCCTTCCTACTTACCTACCATAACATTTTTTAAAACTCCCCCGTCCCGGAAACAAACACTCGGGCAACGCCGGGTACCCCCGCTAGTTATTTATAAAAGCTGAGAGAGTGGTGCATTCTTAAGATGATAGAGGCACATTCTTAGATGAGTTTGTACACAGTCTTATAAATACAGATGAGTGGAACACAAGTCTATAATACAAATTCACAATATCTTTCTGTTGAATAATATAACACGAAGATACAGATACAAAATTATGAAGTTGTTTGTTTATTCCATTCGACCGGTCAATGGCTTTGCATCAAGGAATTCAAAGTCTCTACATGATTTCTTTCTTCTCCCCTTCGCTTCTAATGTTCGATGTCAGCTCTGTCTGTCCGACCCTGTCCCGGTCTGACTTGTCTCTCTCTCACTGACTCTGACTCTGACACTAACCTAAAGCTCTCTATATTGAGAACTCATGACGTCATTGCATGACCAAACACGTGCATATTAATCCCGTGGCCCGAAACGCCTCACGTGTCCAAGCATGCATTGCTCTTCGCATGTTTACAACCCAATTTCTCTAACTTAATTTTCCTAACCCACTTTACAAATATGTTTAATATTTTCTATTGTTCTGATCTAGATTCCTTATTTTAATTTCATTTCATTAACAGAAACAAAATTGCATTATCACATTCCTTTTTCAATAAACAGATATCTAACTATTTTATGTGAACTAAACAATGGTTAATTCTACATTCCATTTTCAATAACATTCTGTATTATTTATTTTAACTTATGATCGGAATTCTCAATTCCAATCCTAGCTTCGCAGATTCGAATCCTCGGCTATCCTATCTCATATTTACTCACTTACAAGAAGAGGCGACTTGTTCTTGTAACAGAAGGAGTGCGATTAATTACTAAGTGTACAAAGAAAATGGCGTTTTCTGTTATTATCGAGTGTTGAGTCGCTCATGAACAACATTTCCAAAAACATTACCTATGTATAAGTCAACCCTCCTAAAAAATAACCTTAAAATCGTCTCCCAGAAATTCGACTTATACACAAGTATATACAGTAATGAAAACGGTTTTCAAAGACAATGAGCGAAAATTGAGTTCTGCTAAATTAACCCAAGGATTTCATTTTTCAAAAAATAATTACCTCCCCTATTACGATACAAACTCTTATGTTTATTCATTTATTTATTTATATTTTACAAAACTCAATTTTGGCTGATTTTCTTCAAAAACTACTTTCATTAATAGTTAATTTTCTACCTCATCATTTTCATAACTTTTTATGTTCACTAGCAAGGGGGGTTGGGGGCGCCCAGCTTTTCCCGGGCATAAAATACGCTTAAATATGATACTTTAATTTGTCCATATTTCATATATATTATTACAGAGTCGTGATTTCCAAAGTAAAAAAAAAAAAGTATTAAGGTGCCATCAGCTAGAATCGAAACTAAAACCGTAGCATTTAAAGTTGGTGACGTTACCACTGTACCAACATGACACGCATATGGACTGATTAAAAATTAACAATAAACTAAGATGAATGTACAAAATGTATAACGATTTTTTCAAACTTTGACCCATTTTTGACCCCCTTAAAAACTATTTTAACCAGCTAAAGACCTGTAGCAGAAACAAATAGAACTCTTTTTCTTGTGCATCAGTGCCTCCCCTGACTGTGTGATATGGCACATACTGACCAATCAGAGGCATAGTGCAGGGACCTTCCTTACCCCCTAAGGAACTCTAACTGCTTCTGTTCCGGACGAGAAAAACTCCTCCTTTTTCCAGCCAGATGCCAAAGAGAGCGAACCTTTTTCCTCACCCTCCCTCTCTGCCTACACCGGTATCGACGATTCCCACTTGAGAATAACTACCGGACAAAGGCAGACAAGTTTTATCCGATTTATATCTTTTTGGCATCTTACCCTGACTCGCTTCAATAAACCTTTTCCTTGTTAAGTTTTACAAAGTTGTTTGTTTGTTTATTCAGTAGCTTGTGTCGAATTATTTTATTAGGGAGTGCCCGAAAAGCACTAACTCAACTCCCTAAAGACCCATAAAAGAATGGTCTGTAAAAAAAATCCAATCAGTTGAGGCCTCTAGCACAGCTCTGTGACTTTTAGTTTTTTTTATTTTTTTTTTTACAGTGATCACCACTTATCAAGGCCGGAAGCCACTCAGGGATAAGGGTTATTGCAAGTACATTAAGTTAGTGTGGAGATTTGATGAAGTGTTTACTTAAGGGGGGGGTTCATTAGGAATTTGTTAACATTGGACTTGAAGACATCCAAGTTGTAGTCCGGTGGGAAGCAGGCAGACGGAACAGAGTTCCACAGGCGTGCAGTTCTAAGAAAGAAGCTTTGTTCATGGAATCCGCGTTTTGATTTAGGCACAGATATAGAGTGGGGGAAATTTTTCACAGTGGATTCAGCTAGACGAGTGTTTTTCGTGAAAGATTGGCGAGGGGGGACCAGAGATTGGAGTTCAGACGAGCACCTGCCATGGAAATAACGATAAAACAAGGATAGGCTCGCAACGTCTCTTCTGTGGGAGAGAGGTTTTAGAGGAGATAGAGTTTGAAACTATCGAGACAGACAGACAGACATAAAGGCATTTATATATTAGATTATTACGACATGATAATTAAGTAGTTATCATTGGTTTTACTCAAAATTCAATATTTGGATTTTTGAATTTCTCTCTAATAACAAAGAAATACTGAACTTTGTAACCTTTTATTATCATCAATACTCATGGGTATACTCCTTTACTTACACTCTTCTTTTCCATCCTTTTCTTTATTCCTTCTCTTCCAACCATGTTTTCGGCTCTGTCGGTGGGGCATTAGAATACACCGACTGCCCTCCTGAAGAGGGTAAAAGTCCCTCAATGGGGGTCCTGGATATGACCTTAAACTATACCCAGTGGTGAGGCCCCAGCTTGTGGGCTTTTGGGGAGTGTGGAGCCACCCTTTAATTACCATTGCTCCCAGGTCCACTCTGACCCAGAGTGGTAGTACCTGTTAGGGTTCCAACTATGGGTTAAATAGAAACCGACTTGAAAACAACAAATATATTCTATTAAAAAATTTTTTCTTCAAAATCTTTGGTTTCGGCATTAAATAACCTGAAAAGGGTTGATATGCCGTAAAACAAAAACAAACAACCAACCAACCATCCAACCATGTTTTATTTACAACACAACAACGATGACTCAATAAAGTTGTTTTGGATATTAGAAATGGACTTTTTCTCCTTTTTCTACAGCCTCACCCAATTCCTGCAAGTTACTTCTTTGATAGTTTTCGAAAATGTCCTTGTCTATAAATAAGTTAGCCTCACTTGGTTTTTTCTGAAAGCATGTTCTTCAATTTGGCTCTTAAAGGGAATGGACTGCCTACTCCTCTCCCCATACCTTGGAGGTACGTATTTAACGGAGTGTGTCTGTCTGTCACAAGTGGAGAAAGTAAACCACGTCCATCATTAAAATATTACTTTCTGCAGCAAAGGATTCCTTGCCACTCCTTAAGATGAATGGCACCAGTGTCTCAGACCGAAATTTCTCTCTCAAAAATACACAAACATTTAAAACATTTTTAGCTTTTTATCAGCCATTGTAATCAAAACCTTTTTTTTTCTTATTTTGTAAATGTTTTGATGGTTACCATAACAACTACTTCTGCTCTGACCTTGTAGTCAAAGCTCGGTGGTAATAGCTTGGGGTTTAGGAACTTTGTTTTTATTTTCTTTTTATTATTTTTTATTTATATAGACAAATATTGCATAACATCAAGGGTGTCAGTTCCATATAGAAACGTTGATTTAATTTGAATAAAATAAAATACGCATGAAGTGCGCTTGAAAGCCGAATCACAACGTAATATTAAGAAACTAAACAAATAAATAAAAAAATTTTAAAAGAAAGAAAATAACATACTGAGGATGGAGTATAGCTCCGAAATATATTTACGTTATAAATTTCAAACAAATAAAATATTTGTTTATTATTAATAAAATATATATGTTTATTTTCCTAATATTACGTTGGGATTTGGCTTTCAAATGCATTTGATGCATATTTTATTTTATTCAAATATTACATACTCGCTACACGGAACATGCTAATGTTTTGGAGCAGTTGGTTTATTAAAAAAAACAAACTTTTCCTCATCATTTTTTTATATACATACTAACTAGCAGGATCTGTGGAAATTCCACAGCGGCACCTTGCATGTGTAATATATTACTGCTTAGCATTCTGTAAGGATTCAACGTGAATGGAGACCCTGCAATATTGTTGTTCCTATTTACAATGCCTCCCCACGGGACAGAGTTAGACACCAGGATCGTTTTTTTAACGTGGAGAAAAGGTACAAAAATAAAAATTGTCTCAGTCGTGAAGGATTTCTCCTCCACTGAAAGAGAACAAGAAAATTAAGTGCAGCATCTGAAGAACAGATACTACACTTTGATTTTTGTTAAAACTGTAAAAGTATTTATATAAGTAATCTGGTTAATGCAGTGTCAAAATATATCTGGTTATTATGGTTTATCTCTAAGAATCTGTAACATATTTCCATTGTATGGACGCACAATGCGAATGAAAACCCCACGATATAATTTACGATTTTTAGACAGAACAGATACCACCCTTGGATCCTAGCCAGAAAACGAAGAAGATATATTTTAGTTTCGCATACGGCTCAAAAGTGATATATATATATATATATATATATATCACTTTATACACTTATATCACATCCGTAGATTACTGTTTTTAAAAATAATAAATAAATAAATAAAAAATATGTCCAAATAAAAAATGAGCGACTTTCTAAGAAAAACACTGGATCTCCGAGGCGGAGACGTTAACCATAATATCATTTAAAAGATCAACAGCAAAAACTACATAAACAGATAAAAAATAAAAAATAAATAATAAATTGTCTATGACATCATAGTGTAATAGGATAGGGCACTGGACTGAAATACATAAGGTCCAGGGTCCGAATCATAACAACAGTCAATCTACGCTGAAGAGGGGTAGGACTTCGAAACACGCATATCCGTAGATTACTGTTTTTAAAAATAATATATATATATATATATACTTTTTTTTTTTTACATTGCGTCTTTGGTGATTTGGAAATCCTATTTATTAAAAAAGTAGGATAGAAGGTCATACCATGAACATTAAATTAGCGTATTTATATACTAATAATTTAATGTTCATAGTATGGTATCATCTATCCTCCTTTTAAATAAATAAGATCTCCTGATCAAATAATTTATTATCTGAAAACCATAACACACATATGTATGTACATATGTTAAAGGTACTAATAGGTATTAATATACTAATGCTTCACTACTTACAAAGGACAAAAGCCACTTGGGGTTTAAGTTAAAGGGATTGTCAGTTGGATGATGGTTTAGAAATGAGATGTACTTTTATTATTAGTTTCTTTCTTTGTTTCATTGTACTTCAATTAAAGATTTCATTCAAGGGGCAAACACTTAATCTCTATATAAGATACATAAATATTCGAATATTACATTAAAGTTCTTCTTTACATCTCAAATATTAAGTTAGTAAAAAAGTTGACAAAAATTTTCCTCTTCCCAATTGACCATTTAAATATGTTATAGTATATCTTTCTTGTAATTTCATCGTTTCACTGGATTCCAGGACAAGAATTTATCTAGTCTGGTGGAGAGAGAGAACAGTTCTCAACCTATATATTCAACAAATTTTTTATCTACAGATTTGAAAATTTGTATATAGGGTATTCAGACATATGGAAATATATCTAGCATAATCTATTATATCTTTAAAAGTGAGAATGTGTGTGTGTGAGAGATAGAGAGAACAATTCTCAACCTATGCACTCAACAAATTTTTTATCTACAGATTAGAAAATTTGTATATAGGGTATTCACACATATGGAAATATATCTAGCATAATCTATCTTATATATCTATAAAAGTTAGAATGTGTGTGTGTGTGAGGTAGCGAGAGAGAGAGAGAGAGAGAGAGAGAGAGAGAGTAAGAACAATTCTCAACCTATATATTCAACAAATTTTTTATCTACAGATTAGAAAATTTGTATATAGGGTATTCAGACATATGGAAATATATCTAGCATAATCTATCTATTATATCTCTAAAATTGAGAATGTGCGTGTGTGAGAGAGAGAGAGAGAGAGAACAATTCTCAACCTATATACTCAACAAATTTTTTATCTACAGATTTGAAAATTTGTATATAGGGTATTCAGACATATGGAAATATATCTAGCGTAATCTATCTATTATATCTATAAAAGTGAGAATGTGTGTGTGTGAGAGAGAGAGAGAGAGAGAGACAGAATAATTCTCAACCTATATATTCAACAAATTTTTTATGTACAGATCTGAAATATCACATTTGTATAGAAGTAGAAATCTTGATACCTATTCTGATACCTAATAAAAGAAAGGACACTCTTTGGGGCGGATTTTGATGATAACAAGTCACTAATTAGAAATTATAATAAACATTGAAATAATTTAAGAATTTTACCAAAATAAAATTGCATGGTAATCACCCAATTTCTGCCACAAAATTTTGATTGGCAGAACTCATAAACATAAAATATATATTTTCTAATTTCATCTTTTTTTTTCTTTTTACATAATCTGGTTTGATGTTTTCCCAAATATTCAAATCACTATATTTTGCTGCTTAATATCAAATACAGCAAATGAGTTATTTTTTATGCATCAAACAATTACATTTTCTCATTCATCCAAACTAATCACTGAACATCAATTTCATATTTTCTACACTAAAATATTACTGTGCTTGATGTCATCAAGTGGAGCGGATCATTTTTTTTTTCATTTGTTCACACATTTTTCCAATTTATATATATTTTGTCAAAGATTCTTAGCCTATGTCATTGCATACCAATCTGTTTATTAAAATTTAAGGTTCACTGTAAACACATATGTTACACCAAAATAAAAACGCTTCAGATAATGTCTTGATATTCAATTCAGTTTCTCACATGATATCTTATGAAGTTAGTAGAAATGTTACAGACTTTTGAATCTCAAACACTTTCAATACTGTGCACTGATATTTTCTTTTTTGGAATATAAGCACATTCATGATTTTTTTTACAAACGTTAAAAAATTTCACATTGTGTAGCAATGTACTGAAACAATTATAAAAATATTTGTTTTTATTTTGGATGATGCAGGGCATCCGAAGAGAGATTTTTCTAACAAAATGAAAGCATAATTTTTAGCAATAGGTATCTAGGAAAAGGCCACTACATATGTTATAAGTTCCAAATTTCCACAACCTGGCAAATACTGGTACACGCTAGCAAATTTAGATTTGCAATTACAGAATATGATTCTAATTTTTTCCTTTGCTCTTTATTCTAACACTACACTAAGTTTACTGTTTTATTTCGCTACAGTTGATATTGTGTAGAACAATAAGAAAATCTTAGTGAACAATGCATTCAACAAAATTTCACACACATTTCTAGATACCTATATCTAATAAGTTCGAAAGAAAGGACACACTTAGGGAGGTATTTTGGTGGTCAAGTCACTAAATAGAGATTAGCTGGTTTCCCGGCAGAGCCCAGGATGTAATATAGATTGACTGAAATACATGTTCTAGCTGGTTTCTAGGCGTTGCCAGGGATGTAATATAGACACATTATGTTGTATATTACCTGTTCTCTTCTCCCTAAAGTAAAACAATTTCATATACATGCTGTAAATTACCTATGCTAGGGATAAAACATGAACAATACCAGTCCGAGGGTAGATAAAACAAATAATACATAGAGATGAAAGATTCCTCTCCCCTAAGAATAAAACATATGTTCAATATCTGCTTTTGTTTTTTCATTGTTTATACGGTCCCGAGCAACGCCGGGTAGCCCTGCTAGTCTATAATATAAATCTCACCTGTCTGTTTAAATGTATGTATGTATGTTTGTCTGCCTAAAACTTTTGAAAGAGGCGACGGATTTTCACGGGATCAGTATCATTTTGAAGCTCGACCCTTCGGATGACAAATATAAAAAAATTGACCAAAAACATTAATTCCTTCACCCTTAACTTAGCACTTTTCTACAGGGAGGGGTCACTTTTTTCGCTGATATTTTCGAAAGTCATCCCCTCTTTTCGATTGTCTAGTCTTAATTTAAACCTATGTCACTTCAGGTTTGGCGATGGGCGCACCAGCAAAGACGTCACATTTTTTTTTTCACATTCTTTTCCTCCTTCGCAGTACGGGTTCGAGCCTGCCTGCCTGCCTACTACTCTCTTTTTTTTTTTTTGCTCAACACACACCTCCAAACACCCCGGCACCCAGGCTAGTTTCTCATAAAATCCAGTATGGATTAGCCATACTGATGAGATCTTATTTGGAAAGCGAATGTGATCTTGAATATTTAATCGAGGTTTACTTGTAGAGAAAATTATCCTCACGCTAAGTTGTTCTGACAAACCCCTGTACAGGGAGACCTTAGATATACGAGGACAGTGTCTAGTAGGTGTTCAAACACTCTCCTATTAATGACTAATGATACATTACCTGAAAGTACTTCATTCAAACTCCTTGGCTTAACATTCACAAGAAACATGAATTGGAACAGATACATTGCCAAGACTGCTGCAAAGAAGATGGGCTGTCTTTACCATACTAGAAAATTACTTATGCCTGAGAATATCCTGTAACTCTACAAGGCCACCATTCGCCCATGTATGGAGTATTGTTGCCACATTTTGGCTGGAGCATCTGCTACTAGTGATCACTCTTAGGCAGGGTTCAAAAGAGAGTCGCCAACCTAAATATCAGCTAGGCTTCAACCTCTGTCCCATCAACTAAATGTTGCATCCTTCTGCCTGTAATGGTAGGTTCTCTGACAAACTACAAACCCTTGCGCCCCCCTCAACCTAAATACCCCCGACAAACCCAACAAGCAGCAAAATCCCACCCCTACACAATAAAGATCCCCAGATGTCAGATAGCGTTCTATTCTAATAGTTTCTTTCCTAGGACTGGTAGACTTTGGAATTCCCTTCCAGGTCCCTACTTCCCTGACTGTACTGACATGCAGAAGTTCAATTTTAATGTAAACAGACATCTTGCTGCTCAACTCACTACATATATCTCTCTGCAAATTATGTCCCAGATAGTAGCCCCTACATCAAAATGGCACTGTGCCTTGGTTGGGGTGAAAATGAAATTTAAAAAAAAAGTATCTAACAAAAAACATGCCGCACGTAAGGAAAAACAGACCTTTTTTTATAACAACAATGAAAGATTTTATTTAGTTACAGACATCGTTTGTTGTTGGTGAAAGAAGGCAGGGCATCATTCAAGTGAAGAAGAAAAAGATAAAAGTTCTTTGGGTTCCAAAAAGTCTGTCAGTAGTAGTGATGGGACGATTCCGAGATTTTTCCTGATTCTGATACAATTACCGATTCCGTACTAAATTCCTGATTCTGATACAATTACCGATTCCGATTGTTTATAAATCCCTAAATATTTAACTATAAAGTTGTATTTTCCCCAGTTATCATAAAAACACATGTTAAATGTGCATATATTTTCTTAAACGTAAAACGCACACTTGTGGGGTGGAGGGTGATCTATGGATTTTAGTTTTACTGGTCGTTTAAAATCAATAAATATTTGTTATTCCATTATTATTGCCAGCAGTGGAGGATTTTGTTTCAAACAAAACCAGTTAAAAAAAGATAAATAAAGGATTCATTTTTGGTTTCGGAAAATAGGCTCCAATTTTTCTGATTTCGATAACACTAAAAATCCTGATTTTTCCCGATTCTGATTCTGATTAATCGTCCCAACACTAGTCAGTAGTTATGTTCAGGCAATGATTGTAACAGAGAATGGACACATATATGACAAATCTATGCAAATGACTGATCCATGTGCAAGGTGACGTCATGTCAGAAAAAAGGATTATAAAAAGAAGAATGTGTGTGCAGACCGATGTTCATGTTAGAAACGAGAAGTCATGTGTGGCTGGAGAAGGAGCAAGCTTACACACAAACACAAACAAAAATAAAACATATATACGTATACATATGAGTACAAATAGTTGCAAACATATATACTTATGAACATACACATGTGGTAACATTCACACATTAATAAGGCACGAAATAGAAAGCTGACTGAGACAACATGGTCCCTTTAAAGCTGTCACTGCCTAATGCTTGTCGCCAGTTGGTTGGTCAAATTAGTTTGCAGTTTGTGTTTTATGTTTATCTTTATACTAGCGGGGTGAGAGGGAGGCGCCTGGCTTTGTGGAAAATATGCTTAAATGTGATATTTTAATTTGCCCATATTTCGTTTATATTATTATAGAGTTGTGATTTCAAAAGTAAAAAAAAATATCTGGGTACCATCAGCTAGAATCGAAACCAAAACTGTAGCATTCAAAGCTGGTGATGCTACCACTGTACCAACGTGACACGCATATGGACTGATTTAAAATTAAAAATTAAAATAAACTAAGATGAATGTACGAAATTTTTACGATATTTTCAGGTTTGACCCATTTTTGACACCTTAAGAACTATTTTAACTGACTAAAGACCCATAAAAGAACAGCCCATAAAAAATCCAATCATTTAAGGTCCCTAGAGCCGCTCTGCGACTTTTAGTTTCAGAGGAGATGGAGTTTGAATATATGGAGACAGACAGATATATAGCCTTTTATATATTAGATTATTGCATGTGTTCTTTAGAATTGTCTAATCTATTCCGGCTTCTTTTGTTCCAGCTTGTTCCAGCTGATGCTGTAGTAATCTACCCCATTGTAATACACCTTCTGTTGCAATATTTTTGATATAAGGATATGATCACTAGTAGTTGGAAAGTTCTACTTATAGACACTGGCGATAGGAACTGACAAGTCAAATTGAGCAACGTTATACTAGCAACCAATCAGAAACCAGAATTGCTCCATGAAAATATTGAATCTTTAAGCATTCCAGCACATAATTTTTTCATGTCAACACAAGAAGAATTTTTTGCTCTTTGCCTGCAAAATTAAAAAGTTTAGGACCTGTACAGAACAGCTACCCACTGAAAATTCTTCCTCCAGGATTTTTACAGAATAGCTACCCATCAGAAACGCTTCTGCATCACATTAGTAAAACAACGACATAAAGCCTGCATTGTCACGAATCTTTTACAGCTTTGCCACCAGCTTCACTTTTGCCAACCAGGCCATCAGATCTTCTTTTTCACTGAAAGTTTTTAGCATGTCACTACTTACCTTCAACATCTTCTCCAATTCTGTGGTTTGCAAACTAGTAGTTAGCCGAAATAGCTTGTAGATTAAAGCACTCAAGTGTTACTTGTCTTACTCTTGCTTCTGATGTCAATAAATTCAACTCTATCACTCGTTACTCTGCTGTTAAAAATTCAACACCAATGTTCGACACTACGCTGTCTAAACTCTCAACTTCAAAATGCGATTCACTGCTCACAAGACTTTCTTCTTCAACGTCCAAATCTAAACTTCCCAGTCAGGGTTTTTTTTTTAATTCATAACCAGAGCATCTCATTTGTATATCACATGACAAACTTGACAAACTCGTAGCCATATACAGAAAACAGTAACCCTTAATTTTTCTTTCTTCTTCATTCTTTCCGGCTACCCCAGAACAGGTTTGTACTAATTTTTAACATCTTGTTTTGGTGACGCTTCAGACAACATATTCCAAGACCAAATAAGATCCTTTCAGCATGATCAAAGCACAGGCTCACATTAGTAATAGTATAGTTTTGGCTTAAGACAGACAGATACCAAATCTCCATTAGCAATAGGTGAAAGCCCTACTAATTCAGGTTGCCTCACGATTGATAAAATCCAGTATATTTTTATATTTCATCCTAATACAATTTCAATTATTTTTTAACTAGCGGGACCTGTGGAAATTCCACAGGGGATTCATTCATACGTAATGTTGCCATTCTGTAGATGTTCAGCATAAATGGAGATGCTCTGATATTATTGTAGCTCTTTTGTTAAAACTTCAAAAGTATTTATCTTTTTTTTTTTTTTTTACATAGGCGTCACCACTTATCAAGGCCGATAGGCCACTCAAGGATAAGGGTTAAAGAGTGTAGAGTAGTCAAAAGGACAATATAGTAATCGATAGTAATGGAAGTTCGGTAAATTTGTTAACTTAAGTGGAACGGCTGATCAGAAACTTGTTCATGTTGGACTTGAAGAAAACCATATTATAGACAGCTGGAAAGCAGGAAAATGGGAGACAATTCCACAGGCGTGCAGTTCTAAGAAAGAAGCTTTGATCATGGAATCTATGTTTAAGTTTAGGCACAGATAAAGAGTGGGGAAAATTATTGATAATGTTTTCAGCTAGTCTAGTGATTTCTTGTGAAAGTTTGGCGAGGGGGGACCATAGATTGAAGCTCAGTTGAACACTTTCCATGAAAATAACAATAAAGCAGAGACAAACTCGCAACATCTCTTCTGTGAGATAGATATTGCAGCGAAGAGAAAAGGACATCTCCTACCAGGCCACGAAGTCTATTTTGAACCCTATCAAGGCAGGACAAGTCTTTTCTAGCAGCTCCTGCCCATATGTGGCAACAGTATTCCATCCTTGGACGTATCTGGCTCTTATATAGATAGAGAATTGCATCAGCAGTGAGATATCTACTGGATCGATAGAAGGATCCGACCATTTTTCCAGCGGCCTTGGCAACAGATTTGTAGCCCGGTCGTAAAGTATGTTTAAATATGATATTCTAATTCTTGCAGATTTTGTATATATTATTATAGAGTTAATGTTCTATCGATTTTTATATGTTATAAAGTTGTGATTAAAAAAAAAAAAAAATATCCATATGACTTGAGTGCATCAGCTTGAATCGAAACCAAAATAAAAACTTATGAAGAATTCTTGGTAAAATTATTTATAAAAATAATGAATGACTTGAGCGCCATCAGCTATAATCGAAACCAAAACCAAAACTTATGAAGAATTCTTGGTAAAATTATTTATTACAAGAAATGGAAATCCATAACAAGTAAACGACTCGGATGTAAGCGTGACACAGAAAATAAATAAATAACACAAACGCTATTGTATTAATATATAATTAATATTAATATATAATCAATATTAATATATAATCAATATTATTATATAATTAATATTAATATATAACCAATATTAATATATAATTAATATTAATATATAATCAATATTAATATATAATTAATATTAATATATAATCAATATTAATATATAATTAATATTAATATATAATCAATATTAATATATAATTAATATATAATCAATATTAATATATAATTAATATTAATATAGCTGACAAAAGGTTAAGTTAAATGAATTAACCTATGAAGTTGATTTTTTTTTCTCGCTCTGACATCGATATAAAAAGCTTACTAAAAATTACTAACATGAACTTCTTAATATACTCAGTCATGGATATGCGAGCAACTTCATATAAGTTAACTAATTTGCATAATCCTTTGAAAAACGAGCGCTCATTAATTAATTATCTGTTTTTTTTTAATGGTTTTGCATTAGATAATTGGTTTCATTTAGCTATTATACTTAATTCTATTTATCCATAGTTTCTATATTGCAAAGAATTGCATAGAATTTGGGATGAAAACGTTCTAGTACACTGACCTGCTTTTATATATATCTACTAGCAAGCCGCCCGACGTTGCCTGGTTGTAAAATATACATAATATTATATTTTAATTCATGCAGATTTCTTGTTTATTATTATAGAGCCAATTCTCTATTAATTATTATCCAATATATAGTAATGATTAAACTACCCGTGACCCGTTGGGTCAGTATGTTATATCAGCTATGTAATTCATGTATGAGCGTGACACTTGTGACATATAGAAAATAGTTTTTTTTTTTTTGACATAACAGAAACATTTCTATGAAAGTATATTAAAATGAAAAAAGAATATAGATAGATTTCTATGAGTCGTTTTGTTTATTATAATTGATTATTTTTGAAAAAAAAAAAATTACAGTTACTGAATTATAAGTGGTTGGCCATACTTATAGGTAAATGTGCACTGAACAGATACCATAATACTTATTATAGTTAAATTCAAATTTTTTTTTTTTACATCGTTCATTTCTGTATCATGTTTAAGTTATTTTAGACCCCATTTAAACCCCATGTTAAATAATAATTTCGAAATAATAAAGTTATATAGTTTAGTGGATCGCGCATGCGCAACCGGATGTTGTAAACCGGAAAGTGGGTTACATACATCATTACAAAGTCATTTGAGTTTTATAATTATATAGATTTCAAAAGTTATAAAAAATATGACTTGGGTATCATCTGCTAGAATCAAAACCAGAACAATTAGCGCTCCAACCTTAGTTTTTATTTAACTCTCAAGTGTCGTTATGGTGTGAGCTATTTGCAGATGGAATACAAAAGGCTAAAAATTAAGCGATTTTGAGCTATGAATGTTTAATTTTGCACATGCGCAAAAATAACAGCAGCAGTAATGTTTTATTCAACTACTCCTGCCAAGTCAGCTGTTTTGTTTTCAATTTTGACGCTTTAGCAGCAATTTTTATCAGTTTAAAACCAAATTGGAAGTGTGCAAATACTCTATATATTAAATTTCAACTCTGTAGACCAAATATCCAAAGGGGAGTTTGATAGAGACTCCTCGGTTTAACATTAACAGGCAACATGAAGTGGAACAAATATATTGAAGACGTTACCAAGGATGCTGCAAAGAAGATGGGTTCCTTCTACCACACTAGAAAAATACTCACACCAGAGAGTATTCGGTATCTTTACAACAATACAATTTGCTTATGCATGGGGTATTGTTGAACCATCTATCACTAGTCTTTCACTCTTGATAGGTTTAAAAAAACCGAATCACACATTCAATAAATTCAAACAACAACGTTTGTCCGAAATGCAACAACCATATGCTTGTTTTACAAGTACTTTAATGGAATGTGTTCTGATGAACTCATCACACTTGTGCCCCCCACCGAACGTACATATCCCCCGACTAACCAGACAAGCAGCAAAATCCTATCCCTATGAGGTTCCTAGATGTCGGAAAGCCTTCTACTCTTCTACTCTAATAGTTTCTTCTCTTGGATTGCTAGACTTTGGAATTCTCTCCCTGTTTCTTGCTTCCATGACTATACTAACCTGCAGAAGTTTAAATGTAATGTGAACAAACATCTCACTGCTTAACTCCCCATAGTCCCCTGGTAGACACGATCTTAAATAGTAGCCTCCTACGTTCGAAGTGACAATACACTTTGAAAAGAAAAAGAGTTTAAAAAAAAAAAAAGAGTAAAAAGAAAAAGGAAGGGAAAAAGCAAAATCATTTTATTATATAGATGAGGGTTTCCCAAACTTCAGGACACCGTGGAGCCCCTAAACAGGGCAAATGTTTTTCACGGAACACTAACAAGATAATTTCTAAAATAAATATGAAAAAACATTAATTTCAAATTTTAACTTATACTTGTTCATTAGTTGTTTCTATTTACAATGCCTCCCCACGGGACAGAGTTAGACAACAGGGTCGTTTTTTAATGTGGAGAAAAGGAACAAAAATAAAAATTGTCTCAGTCGTGAAGGATTTCTCCTCCACTGACAGAGAACAAGAAATTGAAATACAGCATCTGAAGAACAGATACTACACTTTAATCTTGTCCCAAAACAATCACTTTTTTTTTTTTTTAAATTAATCAAAAATTGTTGGAGTTTTTTGTTAATTTATTTATTTTTTGTTAATTTTTTATTTACTTTTTCATAAACCATCCCGAATCTCTTTACACCTGTAGTTATGTAATTATATCTCTTTCCAGTAATAAAGATCATTAATTAAATGTCTGCAGCCGTTTAATTTTTCCATATAAAGCATTTGGTCCTCGTCCGGAGCCCTTCAGCCTCACCCACGGAGCCCCAGGGCTTCGTGGCGCCAACTTTTGGAAACCTGGATATAGATAACTGTTTATTGGCAGGAGTGAGATAAAAAAAAAAAAAAAAAAATTTTTTTAAATTAAAAAAAAAAAAAACGCGCGAAGGCCGAGAAAACAATTCAATCAGTATGTTTAACAATAAAAATGTTTTTTTCAAACTGAATCGTGACAGACATATCATAGAAATATGAAAAAAAAAAATTTTTAATGGAAAAGATGATGTTACTTAATAATTAAAATTTAAATGGCCGTCTTGAAATGCATTCTGGTGGATTTAATTTTGGAATTAAATCATTTTTGTTTTTGAAATGAGGATTGATAATTTGTATTATTTCAATTCTTCAGACCACTGTTTTCATCTTGAGTGTTATTTGCACAAACGTTTTAGTCCATATACCATTCCAACCTTCTTCAGATTTATCATATTGAACTTAGGAACACCCACACACACACACACATATATATATATATATATGTGTGTGTGTGTGTGTGTTGAGCACTTTACAGTTGAAATAAAGTCGGTCACTATATATATATATATATATATATATATATATACTCGTTTCTTATCTTTGAGCACTTTACAGTTGAAATAAAGTATGTCACTTTAGCTCGCACGCACAGATCATGATGCTATAAGCATTAGATCACTCTGGCAGACGTTAAGACATTTAAAAATAAATGTTTAAATTTCAATGACATTTCTCGCGGTTAAGGTTGGCTGAGAGGATTTGTTCTTTGTTAATGGAGTCAGAGATGACTTCGTTGTCGGGTTTGAATCTCCTGACCGGCAGTAATCGTGTCATCCTGCATTGATGATTCCGGAAAGGATGAAACACTAGTATCTGTAAGTATTTAATAATTATTATAGTATATATATATATATATATATATATATATATATATATATATATATATATATATATATATATGTATATATATATATGAGGTTGAAAATGTCTATGCCAGTAGAAGCATCTTAAAATAAATGAAAAATATAGAATAAACAAACTGTTTTAAAATACGCTTAGATTTTAGATGCAAATAAAAAGCAATTTTCTTTTTTTTAAGTTGAAATATTAATTCATTTTGGATTTAAACTCCCTCGACAGAGAAAGAGTTCTTTATTTGTTTTTTGTTTTTCTTTCCTCAGAAGTAAAAAGTCCATTCTCGTGTTGTGTTATTGAGGCCATGCTAGCTGTTAATGCACGTAGAACTCTCTTGTGTTTTTTCTTCTATATTAAGTCAGAAAGGTCCGTGCTCACCAAATACGGGGTGGAACGATAAAATTGTTGCCCTAAAGAAAACTCCAGCTTTATTTTAAAACTTTTATTGAAAACATCTATTCAGGTAACTTGATTATGTAGTAGAACTGACATCTATTCAATGTAGCCGCCTTCAGCCTTAATCACCACCTGGAACTGGGAGCATGTGAATTCCACAAGCATTGACGAGAGCTTGGCAGATTCTCGGTGGATGGCGGTGATCAGGCTGGCTTTGGTGTTGTGGGAGGTCATGTTGGTGATGTTCTCAACAAATGACCAAACGAAGTAGTCCAGTGGATTCAGGTTGAGGGAGGAGGGGGGCAAGTGAGAGAAGGGTACAAAGTTATAGCGCTCCTTCTGAAGCCAAGAGCCTTGCTGTCACACTCAGGATCTGTGAGTGGCCACCTGATTGTATCAAGGGATCACCACAATTTTCAACACATCCAGATACACTTTGGTGTTGACTTTTAAGCCGATTTCGAAGATGTGAAGCGGCATGATGTAGCCTTCACTTGTAACCACACCAAAAATCATAATCGTGGTCGGAAACATTGTTTTTATCACCTTGCACACGTCCCTGTAAACCGGATTTGCATTTTGAGGGTGCTGGCAATGGTCCTGTTGTCATAACTTTGATCGATAAATAGCATGAGTTGTACAGCAGCGCATTTCCGTTTTTGTTCGTTGAACATTGTGTCACTTTCAGACATGATAGAAGGCTCTTATCACTCTTGGGATTTGTACACAACTGGCTAACTAACAGATAGTCTGCAACAAAAAAAAAAAAAAGAAGAAAACTGGTTTTCATCAAACGGAAATGGAATCATGTCGTCTTTTCTAGAGCGACAGTTTTATCGTTCACCCTGTACATGAAATTTTGTTAACTCTACTCTTCTCTACTTCCGAGTTATACAAGGGGACATGACTACCACATCTTTAATCCAAGGCAGAGAAAGGAAAAAGGAAAGAAAGAAAAAAGGAAGAGGAGGAAAAAGGAAGAGAAAGGAAAAAGGAAAGAAAGAAAAAAAGAAGAGGAGGAAAAAGGAAGAGAAAGGAAAAAGGAAAGAAAGAAAAAAGGAAGAGGAGGAAAAAAATTTCCAACTGTTTGTTTTTCTGAGAAACAAACTGTCTCTGAGGAGTTGTTTGATGTTTTTCCACTATTCAGCAAAACACGTGTAAGACACAATAAGATATTATGAATGAAAAAAATATATACAATTTGGCTTTGAAATGCTCACTACCGATATATATATATATATATATATATATATATATATATATATATATATATATATATTTCATTTCATGTATCTACATAAAATTTTATAAGGAGATATAATATTTTATGTGTTGATGTTTTTAGAATTTACTTAAGCAGTGCTCAATGCATAAGTAGAGTTAGGTAGTAAGTTATGAAAATACATATATGGCAATTAGGCTGTACAGAATTTTCCACGTTTCATCCTCATAAAGACTCATCAGGCTTAAGTGATGATGAAACACGGAAAATTCTGTGTAGCTTAATGGCCATGTACATTTTTATAATTACTGTATATATATATATATATATATATATATATATATGAGAAATATGGAAATAGTATTCCAACGAAATAGAGAAATAAAAAGGAACAAACCGTATTATGTGTTCATCAACGTTTCGTCTTTGTTTCGAGGAAGTCTCGAAACAAAGACGAAACGTTGATGAACACATAATACGGTTTGTTCCTTTTTATTTTTCTACATATATATATACACATATATATACACACATATATATGCACACATATATATATATATACATACATATACATATATGTACACACACATATATATACACACACATATACACACACATATGTGTGTGTGTGTGTGTATATATATACATATATATATATATGTATGTATATTTATATATATATATATATATATATATATATATATATATATATATATATTAGTGAACTCTTTTCTCCTAGATGCAAACGTTGTTTTAATTTGAATTGAAATTTGTAAGTTTAGAGAACCAATACGACGCAGAATATTTTTAAAATAAACATTTATTTATTCAAAATCAACTAAGTTCTGGTGATATAACACCATCATCAGGAATAGACTAAGTTTGTGATTTTTTTCTTTATCTTTATCCTTTCTCATGGTATCAGAAAAATAAGTCGATTTATTTCTGACTCAAGGTTAGTGTCAGTTACTCCTCTTCCATGTTAATAATGGGTTTAATAATTTCTCCCACGTTAAGAATGAGTTTAATAATTTTTTCCATGTTAAGAATCGGTTTAATAATTTTCTTCCATGTTAAGAATGGGTTTAATATTTTTCTCCCATGTTAAGAAGTCATTAAATGAATCAACTTTTTAAAATTATTATTTTTAGAAGTTTTTTCATGTTTATTTGCTTTTTGGAGTAATTTTTTAAAACCCTTACTCTAACCCTCACTCACCTGAGTCTGTAAAGCCAAGACTTTCTTTTGATTAAAAAAATGTTTGTACATTTTTATTATCGCTAAATTTTTGTGATTTTTGGAATATGCCATCTTCATTCTGTGACAAGTAGGTACATGATAACAGTTTTTCTTCATTTTTGTTTCTCGCCAAAAGTGGCAATCTGAATATGCACCCAATATTTTTGTATAACTAAATTAATTTTTTTTTTTCGTCTGTGGTCAATCAACAGGAAACATAGCAGCTTCAAATTAAGACACCCTCCCCAAACCTAAATCCAACTTAGGAATCATTTGTGTCTGGAAAAATCCAATGGATTGTTCACAACAGATTCGTGAATCATAATAAAAAGAGGGATGTACGTGAGAAAGTCGAGAAGATCCAGGGCTTTCAGATGTTGCAGACGATCTTTGGCTTCTTGTTGGTGAGCAAGACTCACACCTCCGACTCGTAGTTCCACAATCAATTGCTCCAATGAAATTTTGTTCGTTTCTGGGTCAACATTGCATTCCCACAGCGTCTGGTTTGGGGGAAAAAAAAAAAACAGAACAAAGTAAATATCAAATCATCTTCAAAAGCGTGGCGCTTGTTTGGGATTTAGTCTTTATCTAAACATTTACTAAGGAAATAATGTTATTTTGTTGCCGATAATATAGGACGCTTTAAGACATTGAAATGATCAGTTTTTAATTTTTTTCTTAGATGAACATGTTTCCTGTATTTATTTTCTTTATTAATAAAAAATTTTAAAAATAAAGAAAATTCTTAAATTTCACTTTTGTAATATGAAAAAATACTTGTAGCAACCACAATGCCCGGTCAGAACAAATACCTGGCACGAACATTTCATAGCAATCATCGTTTCAAAGTCTACACGTATGAAGAATGCGTAGGTACATGATGCTGTGACACGATCATATGCTTACATAAAATAAAAGGAACTATGTTGCGCTCCCTTGTCTAGAAATACAGTAAACAGGCTGGAACAGTCAATAAGGCCTGTATATAAGGATTTGCCTGCAAAAAATCAAACTAGTTTCGTCTTTGATTTCTAAAGAGCAACACATGTTCAGGATAACTCCGTCACCAGGAGACATTAAAAACCCCCGTCCTGATATTACGCGCAATGCTCGTGAACTAAACAATTTTATTTTGAACTACTGTTCTTACGATATGAAGGCACACACACACACACACACACACACACACATTTAGAAAATAGCCACATTAACTTTAAGCCCACGTGTGGCACTCTGATCGGGGAAAAAAATCAGTAATTTCAAGCCTCGTGCTATTCTTGAACAATCCTCACTTCAATTAATGCTTCATTATAAACATTCCACACAAGAAAACACTTATGTTAGAACAATTCAAACTAATATTCCTAACACGTAAATAAATGTTGTTTATTCCATGCTAATACTGCAATTTCGTGTTCTTTGTTGAGAGTCGTTCTTTTCTGGATTCCATTTTTATTTTTTATGTAAAGATGTGGATTGGAGAAACCTTTCTATTAATTGGCGATCATGTTAAATTTACTTTTAATGGTCCCACAGATACACTCCTACTTTCGATTTCAATTAAGTTGCGACACACGCCACCTTGGTTCTATAAATCGATAAATCCCAATTATGAATTGGTTATTGTACTGCACCACATTTCTAAAAGTGGTGACTCCATCGTGAGTCCTACATACTTAATTAAAATGAAATATTTTACAATTAGAAAAAATACAGTTTATTTATATATTCTCTCTTTTGCAAAAAGAAAAATGTTGCATTTATTCGGTCCTCAGTTAGTGATGGAGAAATACTTAAAATATTTTCTGATTAGAAAATAAATTACAGTTCATTTACTAATTTTTTCGTGAAAAAAATGTTGCATCTGTTCAATCCTCGGTTTGATACAAAAAAAAAAAATAATAATCATAAGAAAAGTTTATTTTTTTAAAGTAGGTAAATATTTTTCATTGGCGAAAAACAACTTCTTCATCATTAGCTGGTCGAAAGATAAACTTTAATTTTTATAAAAAATCTTTCCTTTCAGCGTCCTGACAAAATTAATTTGTCAGTATATATTAGATTTCTATAAAAAATAATATGATAAAATAATGAAGTTTTTCCGTATATAAAAATGAAATTTGTTTCCTTTTTTTACTGATATTTTAACATCCTTAATTATCAGCAATAAAATAACATTTTTTTTCTTTAGTAAATGCTAGTTATCTCCCTTGGATAAAGACCAAATACAAGCGCCATGTTACTTTCTATATCACAAGGGCAAAATCCAGTTCCCAAAAAGAGGAATTCTTGGTTGAGACAAAAATTAAAATTTTTTCAGTCTGGGAGGATTAGTTTTTATTACTTAAAGACAAACCAGAACAGGTGAAGCAGAGTATCAAACAATTAAAATTTAAGAAAACAAACAAACAAGCAAAAAAAAAAAAAAATAAAAAAATAAATAAATAAAATAAAAATAATAATCCAAGGGAGATAATTCAAATACAAGGCCAAAATAAACGAAGGGAGCCATTTCAAATGTAGGAAAAAAAAAAAAAAAAAAAAAAAAGAGATAATTAAAATTTCAAAAAAAAAAAGAAAGGGTACTTGTACAGTTTAATCAAGACATTAAAAAATTAAAATATCGAAAAATGTTATATTGTACGTTTGGACTGAAGATTACAAAAAGAAAAAATTCACTTAATTTGATCGATTAGTTTTGTTTTTTTTTTTTTTTAGCGGAAAAGCACGTTTTTATGAGAGCGCGTGTTGAAACGCTCTCATAAAAACGTGTTTTTCCGCTGTAAAAAAAAAAAAAAAACAACAACAAAAAACCTTCAGTCATTATGAAATTTATTGAACACGCCACGGGGAGATAACTCCAGTTAAAGCGCCGACACCTCCCCATCTTTAAAACTAGCTTTTCTTCCTAAACAGCGAACTTTTTGCTCGGTATCATAACAAATTGATTTTTCGCTGTAAAATTTTTTTTTTTAAAAACTACTTGATGAAATTAAGTGAATTTATTTTTCGGAGAACTTCGTTACATAACGGATGCATATAATTTCAACATTTTTCGATATTTTCATTTTTTAATGTCTTGACTAAACTGTACAAGTACTAAAAAAAATGGAAAATGGGGAAAAATTAGAGATAATTAAAATTTAAGAAAAACATTGAGGAGGGGGGATAATTCAAATGTAAAAAAAAAACAAAAAAAAAACAAAAAATACCAAGGGAGATAATTCAAATTGAAGGAACTGAAAAAAATCGAAAGAAATTATTCAAATTTTAGATAAAAAAAAGACTAAAGACAAGTTTTTGACTACCTCCAAACAATTAGCCCTCTGTTATTTAGAAAGATGTAGGAGGACCAAAATAACCATTTTTTGTTGTCCACTCTCTTATGTCTATGAAATTGTATGTATATATATATATATATATATATATATATATATATATATATATATATATATATATATATATATGAGAAGTAAAATTTTAAAGCTTCAAATAAATTTGGGGATATAGTAAATACGATGGCCCCCTAGAATAAATGTAGTATTGTGATGATTGAGATGGATGTAGTGAAGAGTAGTGTTGTGGAGCCGTGGTCGTCCCGGGGACAATCGATCCAACATTTTATTTGCAAAGGAAGTGAAAAATCGTATGATCTGGAGACTGGTCGCCTGGAAGGTTGCACGTCACTGGTGGCTAAGGTCTGGAACAGTTACTCTAGACGTAGCGTGGTTGCTCGCTGGGTTTGGAATGATTGGCTGGGCGTCAGGACGATCTGGAAATGGACGGTGGACATTGAGAATGAGGTGGTCAGTGTTAAGAAACGGACGACATTGAGAACGGATGATTATGTGTTAAGGAACGAACGGTTGGTAGGGAACCAGGTGTGAGTGAGGTTGTAGACCGGAGGAAACAAGGTGCGAGCGAGATAGCAGACCAGAGGAGCGAGGTGCATGCGAGGTTGCCAGAAAGCTGAAGGAGGAGCTGGAAAGCTGTAGGAATGAGCTGGAGGCACCAAGGGCTGGAAAGGCTGCGGGAATGAGCAGGAAGCCGCTGGAGTGAGCTGGAAGCTAGAGACTGGAAGTAAAGTTCGATGCTGGTGGGTCTCAGGAGGCAACGGCTGTTTGAACTGCTGTTTTTGCTGCGGCTGCTGCTGCGGGAATCCTTCGGCGAGTGGATTCGGTCAATGTGACTGGTAGCGTCAGTCGTCACTTCGGGAGCCTTTTCTCCCCCCTTCCCCCCAGCCGGGCGCCAGTCTTTTTTTAGTTGGGTCGAGGCTGGCTGTATTCATTTGGCCAGGGTGATGTTAATGATGTCACTCCCAAAGAGACAAACAATCGACTCTAATTCTAGAACGAAATTTATGCAATCAAAAGTAGATTGTGAATTTGTTGATTCCATTTAAATTAATTTCGTCTAAAAGTAAAAATGTTAATTGCCTGTTTTGTTGGCGTTTTGTTGATACGTTTAAATTCCAACATGCATAGCGAAATTGATGATGAAAAGAGAAAGAGTAGGTGAATGAATTCACTGAACCCGGATATGTTCATGCACTAGCTCGCGTTTAGTCAATCTTGTCCTTTAAGTGAAGCGAAACAGCAGAGGCGAAGAGAGAAAGAAAAAATGGAGGCAGTTATTTGAAACCGCGGCAGTAGGATAGTTATTTTTTATCACTTTAGGACAAGGAGGAGCAACAGCTCACATTATTCGCATATTTTTAATGGCCTTGTGCCTAATTTGTTCCAAATGTAAGATTTTATAATTTTATATTTTTGATAACTGATTAAAAGTATATGATAATACACTTTGATCTTAGAGAAAAACCTTGTCTTTAAGTAGCTTTTTCTTTTTTTCTGAAACTCGAAACTTGTTTGGAGGTTTTTGTCTTTTTTCATGAGGTTCAAAAATCTGTAAAACTGTAATTATTTCAAGTTGTTAAAAAAGCTGTTAAAAACAACCTGTTAAAAAGCTGTTAAAAACAACCTGTTAAAAAGCTGTTAAAAACAACCTGTTAAAAAGAGCATATGTGGCAGACAAACTTAAATATAAGAACTGGTCTCTTAGTTCTTTAGTGTCTGGTGTACTCACTGTGTATTAGCTACGACTGATCTCTCTTTCTTTCTCTTTTTCTCTATTTTCCTTTCTCTTTCTCTCTCTTTTTTCTTCCTTTTTTTCTCTCTCTCTTTTTCTCTATTTCTCTCTCTTTTCCTTTATTTTGTAGTGTGGTCACTGTCTTTGATAGAGGCCATCTTGCATGACGATAGAATCTTTGAATTTGCCAAGAATAATACAGATATTTAATATAAATTGTGGTAAACGAAATTTTATAAGAAAACATTTTTGTGCAAGAAATTTACACCAGTTTTAGGGTTTTGATTTAGGAGAAATATTTTTGAGAGGAGTCAGATTCAGAGAAATATTTTCAGTGAAAAGGTTTTTTGTGTTTATAATTATATATTGATGTTAATGCCTGAGCTACGAAAACATGTTTGTTGCAAGGCTAAAAATCAAGACACGAACTAATAGCTTTTACGTCACACATGCATATTTGTAATGCCATTGTTCGACCTTCACCTGGCAAATTCCATTTTTTTTTTAATTGTCACACTTTTGCACAGATTTTCCACGGCTAAAACCCAAATATAAAGTTTCGCATGGGTTTGAACATCCTATGTATTAAGTTTCATGTCTGTAAACCAAAAACTGACAGGGGAGTTTGGTAGGCAAACCTTTTAAAACAAATATGTATATGCATGCATAAATATATATAGAAAGAGGTTTGTGTTTACTATAAGCAAATATTACACAAGTATAAATCATGTAGGATATCTGCATAAATATAATTATACGTAATAGTTAATAATCATCCTACATGAAAACCGAAAAAAACTAATAGGGAATTAATTAAAATGAATGTTTAAAAGAATATGCAAATTAGCTAGATCTTTTGCAGATGAATTCAATTTCACGATGCAAATATAACAAAGTTGTATTTTCTTTTTAAATAAATAGAAAAAAGTGTTTTTAATATGAATATCAATACGCACAAAAAAAAAAGAAAATTACGAGTATATATATATGTATTGTCAGTTAATTTCAGTCATATATTACACAAGTAGACATTTCTAACTGTTTTTCTCTCTCAAATGATTGAAAATATTTATCTTTTAAAAACAAAGCCATTTTGCTGTAATACGCTATAAATCAATAAAATGTTATTTTAATTTTTTCATAAATAATTGAACAGTCGACCAGGATCTTT
The DNA here is from genome assembly GCF_053919585.1 of Euprymna scolopes. Taxonomy (NCBI): domain Eukaryota; kingdom Metazoa; phylum Mollusca; class Cephalopoda; order Sepiida; family Sepiolidae; genus Euprymna; species Euprymna scolopes. Next base: position 34,578,263 of record NC_136519.1, read on the forward strand.
TTTAGTAAAGAAAAAAAAATAACAAACAAAACAAAACAAAAACATAGACTAGTAAGTAACTGTTATTTTAAAATTGAAAATATTACAAGAGAAAAGGGAGAAAAAAAAAAGAAAAGAAACAAAAATCTGTTTCCTGTTTTCCTTCTTTTTCTTATTCATCCATTTGTGCAACTTTTACCATGTCATTTGTATGGTGATATTTTTATATAAATTTGTTATTATGTCTCCATAGATTTGACTTTTATTGGAAGTTTAAAATCAATGAAAAAAATATCATTTTATCGTTTGAAAACTGCTGGGTCCTTCAGCCTCACTTTCTTTCTCACTTTAAGCCGGAACTTTCTTCAGGGAGGGACTTTTCTCTCCTCTCACTGTTTTCTCTGCTTGAGCAAAAGCACCGTCGCCTACCCGTCTGAGTTCGGTCTTTTATTCCTCTCAAATTTCGGCTAGTCTCGCCCTCTTTCCCATAAAACAAACCACACCTACCGCTTCTTCTTCTTTTTGTTTTTTTTACATAGGCATAACCACTTATCAAGGCCCAGAGACCACTCGAGGATATAGGTTAAGAGTGTACAGTAGTCAATTGGACAATATAGTAATCGTTAGTAATGGAAATTTGGTAAATTTGTTAACTTAAGTGGAACGGCTCGTCAAGAACTTGTTTATGTTGGACTTGAAGGCAACCATATTGTACTCAGCTGGAAAGCAGGAAAACAGAAGACAATTCCAGAGGCATGCAGTTCTAAGGAAGACGCTTTGTTCATGGAATCTACGTTTAGGTTTAGGCACAGATAAAGAGTGGGGGGAATTATTGATAGTGTTTTCAGCTAGACGAGTGTTTTTTGTGAAAGTTTGACGAGGGGGGACCATAGACTGAAGCTCAGTCGAGCACTTGCCATGAAAATAACGATAAAGCAGAGACAAACTCCCAACTTCTTCTTCTTCTTCTTCTTCTTCTTCTTCTTCTTCTTCTTCTTCTTCTTCCAGCCCCTGTTTATTGACAGCAAACAGAACAGACTTTCTGTCCTTTGGAGGTGAGTGCATTAGAAAAATTACTACTACATCGTCAGTACCAGCAATGAAAAAGTAAGTTAAAAAAATAAAAACCTCGTTCTTAGGATTGGAAATTATGGTTTAAAGTTTTTCCCATTCTGATACTGATTCCCAAATACTAAAATTTTCTGATTTTTCTAATTTCCGATTAATCTTCCCAACACTAACTTTTACACGTGAAATATTAAAAATTAAAAAGGAAATATAAATCGTTTAAAAAATATGCAATTTTTAAAACCTTTAGAATGAAGTGATTTTACATACCTTACATTTAAATGTTTTCATGTCGAGCAGACGATAATCGATGTTGTCAAGCAAGCTTTTCATCCAATTACTAAAAAATGCAAGCAGACAAAAGTTAAACGTCAAAATAATGATTCATGCCAGAGTGGCTTATCATTATTAATTTTGCGATACATATTATAGGAAACACAGTTTGAGTAACGTAGGCACTTTTCAAAAAAAAAAAAAAATCTTTATCATTTAGAAGATGTGGCCTCAAAATTGCATCGTCCGCCACCCCAGCCAAAATATTTATAAAAATGAAATTAAAACTAATCCTATACAGATTGCCTTGGGGCATATATATATATATATATATATATATATATATATATATATATATATATATATATATATATAAGATAAAAATTACAATTAAATTTACCAAAATGATCCAAGATGGTAAAATTAAAGTATATTATAAATATTAAAGAATTAATATTATAAAGTTATCTCAGCCAGATGTAAAAGCTCGATAAAACCAAATAAGAGATAGAGCTTTTAAGGACTATCCACTTATCTAGTGTTTCCTTTTCAGATTAAATATGTTTTTTAACTCATTTCAAAGTGTTTTTTAACATGTGTTACTAACTGTTTGCTCGTATATATATATGTGTGTGTGTGTGTGTGTGTGTGTGTGTGTGTGTGTGTGTGTGTGTGTGCGTGTGTTTGTGTAAGTTAAAGAAAGATGATACAATCAATTCTTTAAGGGGAGACTTATCGGGATAATGCAAAGCTCAACCAAATTGTATTGGAGCTTATTTAGAAGTAAGCAAGAAAGGAAATGAGGTATAAAAATAAACATTAATATATAGAGATTTATTCATTTATTCAACAGGGTGCACATTTATTTAGAGGTGCTGGGGAAGTGGGGACTCTTTATGCCATGGCATTTCGAAACCTAATGCTTCTCATCAGAAAAGTTGCTAGTTAACATAATAGGGATGCGATAGTATCATTAGGAGCGAAATAGATTAAAATTGTTTGGTGCAACTGCAAGTGGTTTCTGTGATATAGGAGAAGTGTAGTTTGCATTACGTAATGGATATATATATATATATATATATATATATATATATATATATATATATATATATATATACGTCTTATTTGTTTTACATAAGCATTTATATTTCGCTACACATTCATGATTACGTTTCAGTCAGTTACTAATAACTAGAGACCTCTTCAGTCGATATTGCTTATACAAGTTACCTACTTTGCTTATGTATAAGCAATATCGCCATTTGTAACTGGTTGACTAAAACATACTCATGAATGTGTAGCGACCTATCAATGCTTATGCAAGACAAATTAAAAGTATATCTTGTCCTACATTGGTATTGAGCACTCTTGCATAATTCTCATTAAAACTCCATTGGTTGCTTTCACCTCTGGAAAATATTAACCTGAAATTGTGTGTGTGTGTGTGTGTGTGTGTGTGTGTGTGTGTGTGTGTGTGTGTGTTAGAAGAATACTCGTCCCAAAACATTAAAACTAATTCTCTAAGCAGGGCAGTTTTGCACCACTTTTATGTTCGCTTACAGCGATTAAAATCAAGATATCATCATAGTAAACCATATGTCTAGAATTCTTATTCTAATTTTAATCAAAATTCATTACATGATTTAGAATCTAGAAAATGTCTAAAATTTAAAACTCAAGCTTAAGGTGTCTTAAGCAGAAACTGAAATTCAATAAATCTTCTTTAATTGGTGTCTAATGAACATGGATAAAATTCAATGCAAATCTGAAATATTTGAATTTTCTAAAGTTTTGCCTATATTATGCTCCCTAAAATCCCTTTAAAATATTCTAAAAAAAAAAAAGAATATTTATTAACTGTGGATTTATACACATTGTTAAAATTTCACAAAAATATCGTTGAATTTCACGAAGGCATTCCATCTAGCTTTTTCCATTTTGTACAAAACTAAATAAAACTTAAATAGAGGGCACACGACTCATCCTTACGTGTGATAGTTGTTAAAAAAAAAAATTCATAATGATCGCTCAATTAGTTTGAGTCAATCCTATATACTAAAATATGTAAATATATATACATACCTAACTTTATATATAAAATATATGTATGCAAATGACCGAGCCATGTGTAAGGTTACATCACAGCGAGAAAGACAAGAAAAGAATAAAAGGACAGAAAATAGACATGTCACACATGGACCGGGAGTGACAGGTAAAGACGCATTCTCAACTTGGTCGGTCAAAGACATAATACAACATGTTCGACACAGCAGAATCTTGTTAAGCACATTGGAGAACGAGAAGACTTTTGAACAAGAGACAAAACATTATGCTGGAAAGTACTTGTAAATAAATATCTGTTGTTTCAACTGGAAATAAAGTAAGTCAAATTATTTTCTTTGTCTTTGTTTCCTTGCGACTATCTGCATACAGTGTGTGTGTCCCTAGTGATGACAGGTAATGCAAGGGAAGAACTATGTAACATTATTCTAATCTATATAAATAAAATGAACTCATTTTTTCCCCTCCGACTTTGACATTTATAGGACTGCACCTGTATACATTTGGTGCAGCCGTATCATTCACAAACTGAATCGCGACATCTGTCGTATGTTATAGGCTTATTAGCTGTCCAGTATCTTGCTGATCAGAGTTTCCTATATTCTGTCTGGTGAGAGTCCACTGTAAAAATCGGTTACATTTAATGGAAGTAGTAAAGTATACTCTCTCTAACAAATTCATCCTACCACCGCCACTCACTTACACCGTTCCAGAACGTTCACAGGAGACATTTAAAACCGACCACCGGTTAGAATTTATCTAAAAACTGGTCTGGACTTACGCTGAAACGAACCACGGTTACTTTGCCATTGATTAGCATAAAACATAAACACAATTTATAAAGCATTCATTATAATAAAATTAGATTAAAACAGAACACAATCCGTTACCTGGAATTGAATTCACAATTACATTACTTCGATTTCGTTATAACCCGCGTGGTTAGAGTTTAATGAAAACCTGGATTGACATTTACGTGAAAAGCACCAACTTATTTTCACAAACACAACTTCCGTTTTGCTCTTTCCTTTCGTTCTTTTATTTTCTTTCTTTCTTCGTAAGGACATGTTTTCGTTGGTGCCCGGAAAACTCGTCCCGGGAAAACTCGTTATTTTAGTGATGACAGGTAATGCAAGGGAAGAACTATGTAACATTATTCTAATCATTTTATAAAAACAAAAATTGATTAGAAACTACTTTCTATGAGAAATGACTTCCTTTACCTTTTATAATCTTAAGGGTTGACTTATATTAACTTTGAAGCAGTCATGAATAAAATAAAGACTTATTTCCCTTCATGAATTAATCAATATTAATTAATAGTTCTCTCTGATTCTCTCTCCTCTGATCTTGAGAATGTGGTACAATGGGGAAAGTGGTGGCTGGTTACTTTTAATGCATCTAAAACCAAGTTCCTATCATTATATCATCATCGCTCTGATCCCCATCTGGCATCAAATGAAATGAATGGGGAGGCTCCATGTTTTGACAAGCTTCTGGGCTTGACCTTTACTCCGGATCCGAAATGGAACACATACATCAAATCCGTTGCTAAGGTCGCTGGAAAAATGGTGGGATCCTTCTACCGCTCCAGTAGATATCTCACTCCTGATGCAATTTTCTACCTATATAAAAGCCAAGTACGGCCAATGATGGAGTACTGTTGCCACATTTGGGCAGGAACTCCAAGAAGCAGCTATCCTGTCTTGACAGAATTCAAAATAGACTTTGTAGCTTAGTGGGGTATGCTCTTTTCTCTTCCTTGCAACCTCTTTCTCACAGAAGAGACGTTGCGAGCCCCCCCTTTTTTTTTTACATAGGCATAACCACTTATCAAGGCTCAGAGACCACTCGATGATAAGGGTTAAGAGTGTACAGTAGTCAATTGGACAGTATAGTAATCGTTAGTAATGGAAATTTGGTAAATTTGTTAACTTAAGTGGAAAGGCTCATCAAGAACTTGTTTACGTTGGACTTGAAGACAATCAGATTGTAGTCAGCTGGAAAGCAGGAAAACGGAAGACAATTCCACAGAAGGAAAATCTCTTTTAACACAACAACGAAAGGATTTACTTATGTGTGAGAAAGTTGGACAGTGTTTGAGTGAGGAAAGAAGCTTTGTTCATGGAATCTACGTTTAGGTTTAGGCACAGATAAAGAGTGGGGGGTGAATTATTGATAGTGTTTTCAGATAGAAGAGTGTTTCTTGTGAAAGTTTGGCGAGGGGCGGCCATAGATTGAAGCTCAGTCGAGCACTTGCCATGAAAATAACGATAAAGTAGAGACAAACTCGCAACATCTCTTCTATCTCTGTTTTATCGTTATTTTCATGACAGGTTCTCGTCTGAGCTCCAATCTACGACCCCCCTTCGTCAAACTTTCACGATAAACACTCGTCTAGCTAAAACCACTATCAATAATTTCCCACACTCTTTATCTGTGCCTAAACCTAAACGTAGAACTGCATTTCTTAGAACTGCACGCCTGTGGAACTCTCTTCCATTTGCCTGCTTTTCACCTGACTTCAATTTGATTGTTTTCCAGTCCAACTTAAACAAGTTCTTTATGTACCGTCCCCCTATGTAATCCACTTTACAAAATTTCCACTACTTATGATTACTACGCTATAATCCCATTGACTACTGTACACTCATTAACCCTTATCCCCGAGTGGCTCCTGGGCCTTAATAAGTGGGACTCTTATGTAAAAAAAAAAAAAAAAAAAAAAGATGAGTCAATTTCCCTGCTAGGTGATCTGATTACACACTAACCAATCAGCTTGTAGTGATAATTGATTCTATCTGTACCCCGAGGAACTGTTTTTACCCCACTTAAGGAATCACGGTCAGTCAGCAGAGAGAATCCTGGAAGCAATGAAGAAAGTCACACAGTCTCTCTCTCTCTCTCTCTCTCTCTCTCTCTCTCTCTCTCTCTCTCTCTCTTTCCACTAAACGTTTCAACATTGACGATCTAAGCCTGAAGATAACTACCGACCGATCTTCGACAACCCAAAAAAACTTTCAACTTTTCATTTTCCTCGCTCGAACACTGTCCAACTTTCTCACATATAAGTAAATCCTTTCGTTGTCGCGTTAAAAGAGATTTTCCTTCTGTGCGACGTTTTTGTTTAATACTAAAAAGTCAATCTGGCAAGCAAGAGATAATACTGTTGGATACAGGAAAGGGAGATAACTATTTAATAAAGAAAGGGAGATAACCATAGCATACTTACTCAAGTGATGTTATACGATGCGAAAGTGCGGCCAAAATAGAAAATAATCTGATGTCTGATCCATCCTCAATGCTGTAACCAGTCATTTCAATAATCTGACAATATGAAAATAAATAAATAAAATAAGAATGGATAAACAAACGATTATTAACCCTCGAAGGAACCATTATTCAAGTGATATATTGGAGGGGGAATTAAAATTGTCAGAAACAAAATATTAAATATATATCTATTAAATATTACATATTAAAAATTATATTCTTATATTCAAATAAAGATCATACTTGTGTGTGTAAGTGATTAAAAGTCAAAAACTACACAAGATATATATAATGAAATGGTGTAGAGGGGCCCGACATCATTTCATTATATATATATATATATATATATATATATATATATATATATATATATATATATATATATATATATATATATATATATTGTGTAGCTATATAGCCCTACATTGGAGGGCTATATAGCTAGGTATGACACTAATTTTCGATATCCATAAAAAAGGCAAGTAAAAACTAGCAAAACAAAATTAATGTATCGTAATTTTTACTCTATAGTGAAAAAAAAAAAAAATCAGGATTTATATCGTATATAAATATTATTTATTTTTCACTCCATAAAATTCAGCAAAATTTGATTTGAACATCACAAAATGACAAAACCTTTAAAGAATGACAAAAAGTAACAATAGCAGCAAATTTTTCGCAAGTACAAGAAAAGCAGCCAAATTAAACATTTAAAACATAGGGAAAAAAAAGTCAGTAAAAATATACATTATATCTTGTTAAAGTTTTGGTCCAATCATAATCTAGTGAAATATAACAGGAATAACGTGGAAGTTCTATAACAAACCCTACTTTCCCCAATGGTTTACTTCTACTTGTGCAGCTGCCATTGCTCAAAGGCAGCATGCATACCGCAGATTTATCTAACATAAATACCTCCGACAAACAGCAAATTCCCACCCCTACACAGTAGAGACCCCAGATGCCAGAAAGCCTTCTACTCGAATAGTTTCTTCCCCAGAAACTGTACTGACATGCAGAAGTTCAAGTGTAATGCAAACAGACATCTTGCTGCTTGCTGCTCAACTCCCTACATAGTGTCTCTGCAATTATGTTCCATATAATGGCTCCCTACATCAAAGTAGCACTGTGCCTTGTTTGGGGTGAAAATGCAATAATAAAAAATAAGTCTTACTTTTGGCTTGAAATATTATAAAAAAAGATATATATAGGTGTATATATCCATAGTAGGGCAGGTTATCTCAATATTACATAAGAATCTTTCGTTTAGTGATACAAGCACTAAGTGAAAATTTGTTTCAGCAATTTGTCTCACTACCAGAAAACATATTACATTTAAGCAGACAACACCTAAAACAATTAACTTCTTTTTCTATGGACGACCCTAACTGACAAATTTTTCATGTTGATAACAATTTATTAATTTTCAATATCGTAATTTGTAGTCCGAAAAAAGTAATATTTAAATTCTTTCTGTTAAATTCCTTTTTATTCTTGGAAATATTAATTTTTGATTATTAAAATTAAGCATTATTTAAATTTTAACTAAATCCTTACATTAACTTTATTGGAAACTTATTTTCAATTAAAAATTTTTGTTTGGAATTATAAACTAAAAGTCACTTTTTTATTTAATATTAACTGATTGTAAAATCAGCCACGCACAATGAAATTTAATTAACTCTGAACTCATAATTGTTTTACTTACTTGATTTAGAAATTATATTTTTGTAGTGTAATTCAAATCTTGTTGGTAGTGAATACTTGATGCTTCGCCAGGACTATCAAGGGTACTTTTTTTATTGTGACGGCATCACTAGATAGAGTACCTACCCCAGCTTAATCCCATCTACCCTCAAGAGAAGGATAGACCGCACCAATTTCTCAACCTGGTATTTTACCTCACGGTACATACAGCACCTTGCCTTCCCTAATGGTCACCCATCTGGTACTGGCCAGGCTCAATGTTGCTTAACTTTGGTGTTCAGGCAAGAACCGGTGTGTTCACGTGATTATGCCATAATAAAAGAATTAAATGGGTAGAAAGGATTTAAAATCGATGAATAAACTAAAGCTTCAAATAGCTGTAATTCATGATGCTTTCCTCCACCATTGGCAGAAGAGAAAGCAATGCCAACATCTCCATAAAAGGTTCTTTTTTTTCAAATTGATGATTCTTTTGTGCTGTTGTGAAATATTAAGTTCAGGTGCGCTTGTCACAAATGAATTGGAGGACACGTCGAGATCAGGCTGTGATGTTATTATTGTGACATGCAATTTTAGAGAAATGTGAAACTTAAAGGTACTCACCCTACATAAATATTCTTCTTCCGATGGGGTCAACTGGCTGTTGGCCAATCTTAGAGCCATCATCGTTTCTTTAGGACTCAACCAACCTTTATTCTTTGTGTCAGCCTAGGAATAGAATTATATATATATATATATATATATATATATATATATATATATATATATATATATATATATATATATATATTAAAATAACGTTTTATAGCCTCCGACTGTCTTCAGGTGTATCTTGTCAAACTCGGAAATGTTTCTATTGAGCTAAGGAATTTGGACGGAATTTTGAACGGAACCCTGTATTTACTTTATCGGAGTAACAAACTTTCACTCCATTAGCCATGATTAGATAGAGATCCTAAGAAATTTGAAATCGAATTTTTTGGTCACTCACACTGAGAATCGAACCTTTTCCAAGTCCTCTAACCCAACTGCGGCATTGGTCCTTGTACAGTGGTTAAAATACTTGGAAAAATCAATTGTAAAAGTGATATTCTTCTGAAGGTTATTTCTGGCTTCAGAGCATATATATGAAGGAAAAAGTCGGTCCACAATTATGATTTTTATTTATTTTGACAAATGCCTGTATGTTTTTCTTTAGCACCTTACGCACGTTTCACAACTTGTAACAAAAAATACTGTCTTTTGTTTATTTGGCTATATATATTCAATAAGGAATTGCTTCTGTAATAATAAGTATGAAATCTGCATGAACTAATTTGCTAGTCTATATATATATATATATATATATATATATATATATATATATATATATATATATTAAATCCCCGAAACAGTGTTTCATGGTAAACAACTGATGATCCCTTGAAAAAAAAAAAAAAAAAAAATTGGTATTGTAGTAAATTCGAGAGAGTTGATGCAGTGATTGCAGGTGATTAAATGACTTACTGACTAGATGTTTTTTTAACGAATGATAAAAAGTAATTTTTTGTATAGTTTTAAAGGTTAAAAACTTCAAAGACTATATATATATATATATATATATATATATATATATATATATATATATATATATATATAAAAGCGAAAATGTATGTATGTATGTATGTATGCTTTTCCTCAATGTCCACAAAAGGCTTCTTTCAGAGAAGCGCTCGCTCGGTTCACAACTTCTTAAAACTTTTTATATCATCTATAAATTGTAATATCTCACACTTAACCACAGAGCTCGCCTGTCTATTTAATTTTATTGACTTTCAAACGTTAATTATTCAACATTTCCCGTATCGGCGCGCGTTACGTTCGGTTTTCAGTATTAAAAAAAGCGAAACTCGACTCTAATCACTGTCCCGCACAAAATGCTAACTGCTGAATACCTATCGCCGTCACACTTTACTATTTTCCAACTGCAACGCCGGGTACCCCTCGCTAGTATATATATATAAAAGGCTAAATGGCTGTGCACGGTTTTGTATGTCCAGCAATGGCTTTTTTTGCGGGGGTTCTTGGTGGAGGAGAGTTACTATTTTGGAGAACTTTTTATATACTCCCTAGATTATAATATCTACGATTTGCAATCGCAGGTTGTTTCTACATTTATTTTGAGTGAGTTTAAAAAAAAAAACTGGTTTCCAGTTTTTGTTCGTCTTTCTTGTATAAATAAAGCAAAACTGAATTGAAACAAAAGGCTTCACTGGCCTTTGTGGCTGGCACGTCTTGAAGGCAATCAGTTTTGATTACTGTAGGGAATGCCCTTCATATCAGACAATTGCTATTCATTAACGCACTGCCAGAGCTCCCTTCTTCCCCAACATTTGCCAGTTAAGCTTTCAGCTTTCTGCCGTATGGCTGATATCGCTAAATTCCGCTCCTGTTTTGGTGTAACGGTAAGATGTCACATTTTCGTTCACTTTCTTTTCTGCCTTCATGTTGCGTGTTCAGGTTCGAGCCTCTCTGCCTACTAACACGTTTTTTTTTTGTGTTTCACACTCACCTCTAAACACCCGGGCAACCCTGCTAGTATACTATAAAAAAAAAAACAAATTAAATTTAAAGGTAATTATAAAAGTAAAAATGAAGATAAAAAATAATTGCAGTCCAAACTTTAGAAAGATAACATAGTAAAGTAAATCCCAAGTTGTAAATAACATAAATCACAAATGCAGAGTAAAAAATTTCATGTTAAGAAAAAACAATCCCACCATTTATCTATATATATAAAAGCGAAAATATGTGTATGTATGTATGTGTGTATGTTTGTGTGTCTTCTGAAAGCTTTCAACAGACACGACGAAAATTCACAAACTCAGTATCATATCGAAGCTCCATCCTTCACTCGAAAAATATCGAAAAATTGGCCAAAAACGTTCATTTTTTTCACCCCGAAATCGACAATTTTCAACAGGGGAGGGGGTTAACAAAAACGGTCTTCTCGTGATGACGACTGGTTTTACGCATGCGCCAGATGATGTCATGACCTGATTTACTTTAAATAGTTGAAAAACTGAACAAATTTCATGTACGTTGCGTTAGGTCGATTGATTAGCGCGTTGGTTCATTATCTAAGTGTTTTGGGTTCGAATCGTGGTGTGAGATGTCTTTTTTTTTTTGGGGGGATTTTTTAAATATAAATATTGAACCAGTGTTATTTAAGTCATTTTTCACGTAACGTTCGTTTTTCTGTTTTTTTTTTTACTTTGCTTATCCACCCCCGACCACACATCCAAAAACACCCAGGTACCCACCGATTTTTAAAATTTTAATATCGAAACAGGCTTATTCAAACCATTTTTCACGTGTTCGTTTTTCTGTTTTCATTGTTCGTTTGCCTTACGTTAGTTTTTTTTTCAATGTTTTGATTACCCTCGTCCCACCCCCACTTAAGTTTTAACATTGTTTTCTTTTTTTACTTCGCTTATAACAAACAAACCTGGTCATTGACGTTGTCGTCGTCGTAATGCTCGACGACTTCCAGGTGCGCACCTGTCAATTTAGTTCTTACTTAAATAAATTCAAACATCTTTCACTAACTCATTCTGGCTGGCCGATTTTATTTTCAAACTTCGCCTAGGGCTTCGGGTTCGATCCTACCAACTTTTACCCCCCACCCCCCCGGTTTCTTTTTTATTTAACACCACACACACCTCCAAACACCCAAGCAACGCCGGGTACCCCCGCTAGTCTATATATATAAAAGGCAAAATCTGTGTGCACATTTTATGTATGTCCGGCAAAGGCTTTTTTTGCCAGAATTCTCGGGAATTCTTAGAACAGCTTATATAGCCCGTAGATCATAATATGTTCGATTTGTGAATGTGCGTCACATCTAGATTTATTTACATCGACTTTTCCAAAATTCTTGCTATTTTGGCTGGCCTCGTGTGTGTTCGGCTTTTCTGTATAAAAGCGTAACTAATCTGAAGCAAAGGTGTGTTTCTCGGCCTCATGCCAGGAACGCCCAGAAAGCAATCAACTTTTGATCAATGCGGGGGAAAACGCTTATATCAGACAATTGCTATTCAATTTGGACAATCCCCTTTTTATGGGAGCTGCCCCCCCCATCTCAACATCTTAAGGAAACAAAATCAGCCAAAGTTGCATAAAACAAACCCAAAAAAACTGCCTCGCAGTAAAAGTTAATTGTGGTATTTCTATTTGACCTCATTAAATTTCAAAATTTCATCATGACAAGTTTCAAGAAAAAATACACGATTAAACCCGGTTCTCCAACTTCCAACGTAGACCCCTACTACCATGTCTCCTTCTCCAACATCAGGGGTCTACGTTCTAACCTTCCAGAGGTTGAAACCCAATTACAGGAGACTAAACCAGACCTTTTATTTTTAAGTGAAACTGGCATTGGACAGGCTATTTCCCTAGAAGAGTTTGCAATTAAAGGATACTCTAACTTGACTTCTAAATCTGACCCCCAAGATCGCCATGGGCATGGAATATGTGCCTATATTAAAGATGGCTTTCCATGTGGTAGGGACGTCTCCAGGGAAGATCCTAACTTACCCTATATGTGCTTCCGGGTTGCTTTAGCTCACACTACGGCATTTTTATTTACTCTCTATCGCCCCCACAACAGTGGAGCTACTATCTTTAAACGCATATCTGAGAAAATTGACCAAGTCCTATCTGCTTATCCTTCAGCTAACATTCACGTATGTGGAGACTTCAATGTTCACAACGTCGAATGGTTGACCCACTCAAACAAGACCGATGATGAGGGGAGGTTCTGTCATGACTTCTCCATTGCTTATGACCTCACTCAGATTGTTCAGGAACCCACCCGTGTGCCCGACAATGACGGCCAGTATGCGAGCCTATTAGACCTTTTTCTCACAACTTGCCCTGAACTATGTTCAGTTTCTGTTCTGTCGCCTCTTGGATCTTCCGACCACTCTGTTGTATCAATTAAGATAAAAATGAAATGTAATAAGTCCCCAGACGTACCTCTCCATCGTACAGTATATCGATACACTAAGGCTGACTGGGATAGCTTCCGTACATTTATAACTGATCTACCTCTGCATTCCATATTTAAAAAAGATGTGTCCTCTATAGTATTAGACCTGACGGAATGATTAATTGTAGGTATTGATCGTTTCATACCCTCGAAAAAGTTTCAGCAAAAACCTAACAGCCAGCCATGGTTCTCTCCAGAATGTGCTGCTTCCATTGCGCACAGAAATCACTTTTTCCACTGTTTCCAACGTAATAGATGTATGGAAACTAAAGCCGCTTTCAGGACTGCTAGCAACCATTGTAAGAAAGTAATAAAGAGCGCAAGGTGGTTGTATGCTCAATCTGTTAAGTCCAAAGTAGCTGAGCAGCGGCTTGGTTCCCACCAGTTTTGGCAAATAGCAAACAGAATTCTGAACAGAAGCATGTGCTCCATCCCAACTATCATCAATGGACCTGAGGTAATCTCGTCAGCATCAGACAAAGCCAAATTCTTTGTCAAGAACTTTGCAGCTAATTCTACCTTTTGCGATCAAGGCCGCCAACCCCCAATATTTCCTCCTGTATCTGAAAACACACTATGTGATATACGTATATCTGTACGTGATGTTGCCAAGCTAATCAAAAACCTTGATTCCAGTAAAGCAACTGGCCCGGACGGTATTCCAATTATAGTACTCAAAAAACTTCAACCTGAACTAGCGCCCATACTTACAAAACTATTTAAACGTTGTCTTAAGGAGAATAGTTTCCCATCTCCCTGGAAAATTTCATCAGTATGCCCTGTATTTAAGAATTCAGGTGATCGCTCATCTCCGTCTCAGTACAGGCCAATAAGTCTCCTGTGCGTCATGAGTAAGTTGCTGGAATCTGTGTTAAATACAGAAGTAATCAACCATCTCAACAAAAATAACCTTCTTAGTGACACTCAATATGGTTTCCGTTCTGCTAGATCTACAGCAGATGTGCTTACAGTTATATCTCATAGGATTAGCAAATCTCTCGACGGAGGCAACCTTTCTAGGGCAATTGCTCTTGACATATCTATCTTTGATAGGGTATGGCATAAAGGTTTACTTCATAAGATCTCTAGCTATGGTATAACTGGAAATGTCTTCTCAATTATTAAATCATTTCTTTCTGATAGGTTCATAAGAGTAGTAGTTGAGGGGCAAAAATCAGAAGCTCACAGTATTAATGCCGGTGTCCCTCAGGGGTCCATCCTGGGCCCAACTCTTTTCCTGATCTACATTAATGATCTTCCAAATCACATCCTTACATCATTTGTAGACATTTATGCTGACGACACTACCATTTATGGTACCACATCTAAGACAGTAAACGACCAAGTTCTCTCCAATTCTCTCTCCTCTGATCTTGAGCATGTAGTACAATGAGGAAAGGAGTGGCTGGTTACTTTTAATGCATCTAAAACCAAGCTTCTCTCTTTACATCATCAACATTCTGATCCCCATCTGGCATCAATTGAAATGAATGGCTCTCGTCTTCAGGAGGCCTCAAGTTTTGACAAGCTTCTGGGCTTGACTATTACTCCTGATCTTAAATGGAACACGTACATCAAATCTGTTGCCAAGGCCGCTGGAAAAATGGTGGGATCTTTCTATCGATCCAGTAGATATCTCACTGCTGATGCTATTCTCTATTTATATAAGAGCCAGGTACGTCCAAGGATGGAATACTGTTGCCACATCTGGGCAGGAGCTGCTAGAAAGGACTTGTCCTGCCTTGATAGAGTTCAAAATAGACTTCGTAGCCTCATAGGAGATGTCCTTTTCTCTTCCTTGCAACCTCTATCTCACAGAAGAGATGTTGCGAGTTTGTCTCTGATGTATCGTTATTTTCATGGAAAGTGTTCGACTGAGCTTCAATCTATGGTCCCCCCTCGCAAAACTTTCACAAGATACACTCGTCTAGCTGTAAACACTATCAATAATTCCCCCCACTCTTTATCTGTGCCTAAACCTAAACGTAGATTCCATGAACAAAGCTTTTTTATTAGAACTGCACACCTGTGGAATTGTCTTCCGTTTTCCTGCTTTCCGGCTGACTACAATATGGTTGTCTTCAAGTTCTTGATGAGCCGTTCCATATAAGTTATCAAATTTAACAAATTTTCATTACTAATGATTATTATATTGTCCAATTTCTACTGTACACTCTTTAACCCTTATCCTTGAGTGGCCTCTTGGCCTTGATAATGTGGTGATACCTATGAAAAAAAAAAGAAAAAGTCCAATGTGAACAAGTTCTAATTGAATCGTCCCCCTAAGTAATCCAAGTTACAAAATTCCCACTGTTACTATGCTAAAATCACAATGACTAATGTATACCTATTAACCCTTATCCTTGAGTGGCCTCTGGGCCTTGATAAGTGGTGACACCCATGTAAAAAAAAAAAAAAAAAAAAAAAAATTCAGTTTTTAATGCTTAAATAAATTTAGACGTCTTTCTGTTACTCTCCCTTGCTGGCCGAGCGGGTATCATGTCAGGTTTTTTCCACCTTCGCCTCAAGGGTTCTAATTCGATCCTACCTACTTGCCAACCTTTTTTTTTTCTACCCCCTCATCCTCAGCACAGACACCTACAAACACCCGGGCAACGCCGGGCACCCCCGCTGGTCTATAATATAAAGGGCAAAAATCTGTTTAAATGTATGTTTGTATGTCTGCCTAAAACTTTTGGCAGAGGCGACGGATTTTCACAAGATCTGTATATCACTTTGAAGCTCGACGCTTCGGACGACAAATATCGAAAAATTGGCCAAAAACATTAATTCCTTCACTCTCAACTGGGCACTTTTCTACAGAGAAGGCCGATTTTTCTACTGACATTTTTTGCAAGTCATTCAACCCTCGCATTCATGACGTCACTTAAAAGGCGTTATTTCGACCGCCTGTGACGTCACAACCACGGTAGGCACATCAGTAAAACAGTTTGGGCTCTTTTTTTTTCACCTCTTTTTCCTCTGGCACGTTACGGGTTCCAGCCTGCTTACTACTCCTATTTTTTTTTTTTTTTTGCTCAAGCAACACCCTTACACACACCTCCACTTTCTTGTCTACCTTTGTGTCACAGGTTCGAGCCTGCCTGCCTACTACAACTTTCGTTTTTTGCTCAACACACACCTCCAAACACCTGAGCAACTGGCATATATATATCTCTACTATTATATAAAAGTAACTCTGTGTGTGTGTGTGTGTGTGTGTGTGTGTGTGTGTGTGTGTGTAAGTTCCTTCCTCATAGGTTCCGAAACGGTTGAGCGTATCTTTTACAAATTTCACGCAAAGCTAATTTATATGTCTGGCAGTGTTTTGTACAGAAATTCACCTGATATATATCGAAAATCGAAAAGATCCGATCTAAAAAAATACCTAGTCTTTCTCTCTTATAGATAAAATAGAATTTTTACAGGGGAATATTTTACATCACACTGGCAAAGGAGATAATAAAATTTCAGCAAATCATTTCTTCTTAAGAAAACAGATTTATTATAATCTGGAGATATAGCTTAGTGGTACAGCATTCGACTACAGATCAAATGGTCCCTTGTTCAAGCTCGGGTATACCTCACCATTTTATTAAAATTTTTTCTTGTTAATGAGTTCAGTTTACGATAAAAGGAAAGATATTATTTAAAATTGCTGCA
Organism: Euprymna scolopes; assembly: GCF_053919585.1. NCBI lineage: Eukaryota > Metazoa > Mollusca > Cephalopoda > Sepiida > Sepiolidae > Euprymna > Euprymna scolopes. The sequence goes on from NC_136519.1 coordinate 34,595,316, forward strand.
AATCATTTCTTCATTTGCATATTTTAAATCTAAACATTAATCAGAAGTGATTTTTCCAGGGCATTATTTGCCAAGCCCAAATATCAGCTGACATGATGTTGTAAACAAACACAGACGGAATTTGATGAACAACATTATTATTATTTATTTTATTTATTTATTTATTTATTTTTTTGTGAATTAGCTCACTGGGCAAATTATTTCTCGTAGTATATAATAACCAATAGCGGATTGATTCCATAATAATACATATGAAATTTGCATAAATTAAAATATCACACTTATATGCTTTATATATATATATATATATATATATATATATATATATATATATATATATATATATATATATATTAGGTTGGTGCAAAAATAATGTTTTTTGTTTTTTTTACTTGAAGTTGAACGTTAAAAAACGACATTATTTTTGCACCAACCTAATATATATATATATATATGATTTTCAGATTGTGAGAGATTGTATATAATAAATTCCACAGCCAAACAACGTCGCAGCCCACAAGAGCCATGACAGTCAAAGAACTGGAAGTCCAAGACTCGAGTTTCGCCCTCATTTGGAGTCATCAGTTAGACACATCCGAACTCAGGATTCGAAACCCGAGCCTCTTGTATGCAAGGCAAGCACTCTACCAACTGAGCAAATGCCCTGCACACAAGAATTTCTATTAACCAACACAGATCAAGCAAACCGCGCCGAAATCCGACTGTGAAATGAACCTACTTTGTCTCAACAAGGGACGCGGTCATCCAACCAGCTAATAACCCCAAGCTGATGTCTCACAAGTAGGAGTTTTAACTCGAAAGGACGATGCCATCCAGCAATACTAACCAAGTGAGCAACTTATGATAGGATTTTCAGAATGTGAGAGATTGTATATAATAAATTCCACAGCCAAACAACGTCGCAGCCCACAAGAGCCATGACAGTCAAAGAACCGGAAGTCCAAGACTCGAGTTTCGCCTTCATTTGAGAATGAGGGCGAAACTCGAGTCTTGGACTTCCGGTTCTTGGACTTCCGGTTCTTTGACTGTCATGGCTCTTGTGGGCTGCGACGTTGTTTGGCTGTGGAATATATATATATATATATATAAATGACAAAAACCATTGTTAATATTATCTAAGAAAATAAATATAAACTATTTATAAATTAAATAAGTATTCTATAAAATATTTTTAGAGTTAATTATGACAATATGACCACATTTTATTAATACGTTGGTATAGTGTCAATGACTCTACATCTAAATTAGATATGACATAAATATCATAAAACAGAATTGCACATCTTCCGAGTTTTTTGGATTTATGCAATCACGCCCATGTTCTTTTTACTTTTAAAGTTAATGAGTTCTTATTCTTCTGATGATTTCAGGGAGAAAATATTGAAAAATGGACATTAATAATTATATGAAACAGGTGCTATCAAGAGGTGCTAAGATGCTGAAAAAAAAAAAACGGTAAGATGGCCAACATCTTGGAATTTGGACTATAGATTTTTCGTCATTTATTTGTATATACTTTGTAGTTATATCGAGCTTCATTAATTAAAGGATTGGAATTAGTGATGGGACGATTCTAGTATTTTTCCCCGATTCCCATACAATTACTGATTCCATACTAAATTCCCGATTTCGATAGAAGTACCAATTCTTTATAAATCTCTAAATATTTTACTATAAAATTGTTATTTTGTCCCGATTACTGTAAAAACACGTTTTAAATGTGCCTATATTTTCTCAAATGTAAAAACATACTTGTGAGGGGATGATCTGGAGATATTAGTCTTGCTGGAAGTTTAAATCAATAAATATTTATTATTTTATTATTACTACAAGCACTGAAAGATGTTTCTTAAACCAAAATCAAATAAAAAATGATAATTTAAGGAATTGGTTTTGGCATTGGAAAATAGCTTCAAATTTTTCAATTCCGATACCGATACCCCAAAAGCTCTGATTTTTCCGATTCCTGATTCCGATTGTCCCAACACTAATTGGTATAAATAAAGGTGAAATATAATTGAATAAGCATATTTTTCTTATATATATATTTAATAAAACAAACACGATTATTCCTCTCTACACTAAGACATTATGCAAAAAGGAATACTGGGGCCACATATTAATCCAAAGTGGCCACGCTATGTGCCAATAAATAATGCATGACTAAAATAATTTCAACGAGAAACACTCACCCAAGTCAGTCTTCTTTACAGGCGGTAGCAAGATACCTTCTCCTTATTGCAGAGGCAACTAGTGCCCACTAAATGCCTCAAAATGCCAGTGCCTGCTAGTGTTTGCCAGTGTCAGCCAGTGCCTACTCCTGCCATCAAGTGACAGTAACCACCTTAAAAGATCACTAAACCCCAGTTATCTGCTTGTAAAAGTCATCAGCGTCATTGAATGACAGTACCAGCCGCAGGATGACAGTGCACTCTACTGGATGACAAAGCACAACAATTAAAGACAGGCCTCCATTTTAGATCAGTCCAATGGATGCCAAAAATGGTCATGATCAACACTGACTGACAATGACTGATACTTGTAGAGGCAGCCAGTACCCACTAGTAAGCACAAATAAAGCAAGTAAACACAAGTAACTGCCTAAAAAACCCACCAAACACCTTAAAACCCCCCTAAATGCCAGTGACCACTAGTGCTCGCCACTAGCATCCAATTACAGCTAATTTCGTTTTGGAACACCAGGAAACAACAGTGACAATCGTAACAATGCCACAAAGTAACTGCAAGTAACCATCCTAAACCAACACTAATCACCAGTAACCACCAATGCCATCAATGACAACCAGTGACCTTTGCTAGCTGCCACTGTCAGATAATTCCCGACAGTGGAAGCCAGATAATTTTATTTTGGCTATGACGGCCGGTGCATACAATTTCCTAGAGCTAACAATAGCTGCTACTAACAACCGTTGCAATCTCTCTGTGTTATAATTTTGTTAGCAGCTTATCCATAGTAAGTAATTTATGTGACTCTCACATATGATGATGCACTAGATAATCATAGTTTAATTTGTTTTCAGGTACTAAGGGTGGAATTTTCTTTACCGAATTTGTTCTGGCTTTGCTTTATATTTCCACTGAACAATGCTGGAATACCAATCCTGCTAGTAATATATACATACATACATACATACACACACATATATATATATATATATATGTATATATATATATATGTGTGTATGTATATGTATACATATATATATATATATATATATATATATATATATATATATATATATATATAAAAGTCACTTTGTGTGTGTGTGTGTTTGTGTTCCTTTCTCATAGATTCCAAAACGAATTAGCCTATCTTTTGCAAATTTCACACAAAGGTTATTTATATATCTGACAGTGTTCTTAGATATGTTTTGTATGGAAATACATTTGATAAGTATGGAAAATCGATAAAATACGATCTTAAAAATAGTCTTTCTTCTCTTATAGATAAAAAGAATTTTATAGGGGAATATTTTACATTACACTGGTGTAATCTTGACCGGTGTAATATAAAGTATTCTGTAAAAATTCTTCTTTTTTTATCTATAAGAGAAGAAAGACTATTTTTAAGATCGTCAAGCCCAACTATCAGCTGACGTGATATTGCAAACACAGATGGAATTTGATGAACGATATTATCATTATTAATTTTTTAAATCTTTTTTGCAAATTAGTCCATTGGGCAAATTATTCCTCATAATATATAATATTCATTTAGAGGATTGATTCTATAATATTCAATACAGAATCTGCATCAATAAAAAATGTCATGTTTAAGTGTATTGTATGACTGGGCAACGCCGAGCGTCCAGCTAGTATATATATATATAAGCTTGATGAATACTTACAACTTCAAATGTGCGTCCATAGATTTTCCAGTTGTCCTTATTAAATATACAATATTTTGCCAACCAGCTGTCTGAAATGAAACCAAGAATCGTTGTAAAATGTGCTGAATGAAACAGAAAACAATAACAGATTAAAATAATTCTAACATTTTCAAATAAATTATTTAAGACATAAGTGATTGAACTATGATGATGACGCATCTGGTTTGTGTGGCCAGACTGTGTTTAAGTTTTATCCAAGACCTTGCCTCAATGCCGACCTCCAAGGGCAGATAACCCTTATTCAATGTTTGAAAGAGTTACCTCCCTTTAAGATAGAAATATATTTTAGAAAATAGGAAATAACTTAAATGCTTACTAGACACTGTTCTCGAGTGTCTAAAGTCTCTCTGTATAGGGGTTTGTAAGGACAACCTGGCGCGAGGATACTTTTTTTCTACAAGTAAACCCTCAGTAAATATAAAAAATACAAGATCTCCTAGGTATGTTTGGCCAATACTGACTTTTACGAGGAATGGTGCAGTTGGTGCACATTCTGCAAGTGATGTTACCTTAAGTAATAACACAAAGCTGGATACTCCACCAGACTATATGAATTCTTGTCTTTGAATCCACAAGACGAAGAGACTACAAGAAAGATATGCTATTACATATTTAGCTGCTCAATTGGGGAGAGGAAGATTATGTTCTAAACTTTTTTACTAACTCATTGCTTGAGAAATAAAGAACTTTACTGAAATATTCAAATATCTATGTATCTCATATAGAGATCAAATGTTAACTCTTGGAAGGGGCCCCTTGATTTCTGAGAACTTCGACTGAAGTAAAATGAAACAAAAAAAGTGATTGACTAGGATTCCCATCTAACAACCTAATCTCAATGGCTATCCCCAAAGGTAGATAACCTTCAGTCAGTGTATAAAAGAGTTATCTCCCTTTAGAAATAGTAACATCTTCTAGACTGACGACAATTCACATCTAACAACAACCATGGTTGGTAAAAAGTAACTAAGAAAGTAAAAATCCCTTTTTCATCCGAAAAAACTTATCACTTCCTCCTATGTTTTCTTTGGTCTTCCCAGGTTGACTGACCCTGCTACCTCGACTGCCCTATCTTAACCATTCTTTCAATTTGACCAAACCAATGAAGTCTCCTGTTCTGTGCACATATCCCTATACTGTGCAGATTAAATCTTCTGAACCTATCAGATCTAAGTATGCCTTTAAATGACTGGCTTTTGAGCTTTGATAAACGTTGACTCTTTAGTAAAAAAGGAAAAAGAAAAGCGTAAAAGCATAAATTACAATACACCCATTACAGATTTAACAGATTAGAATTTAGATACAAGAGGAAACAAAAGCTTACAGTCTTGAAAAAGTGTTTGCTCTGTTGGTGAAGCCTCGTCAAAAAAGAATCTTTTATGGTTCATTTTTTCAAGGAGTTTTTGGCGCCTCCTCTCAGCCATTTCCTGAGGGTCGAAGTATTGTTTATGCCTGTGGCCTGGAAGTGGTTTCAGCAGCTCCCGGACATTTGGACGACGAGCCAATGGAGTAAGCTTCATTTTTGAAGATTTCTTTCCAAAATTTTGACGTTTTGGTTGGAAGGAAGGCAATTTTGGTTTGCCTAATTTTACTTGAATATCATCCTCTGTAGATAAATTAATAAATAACACACATATATTGACATTATATATATATATATTATATATTGACTCGTATATATATATATATATATATATATATATATATATATATATATATACACTTGTGCCCGATATTATTCATACCCCTCTGATCTTTGAGATTTCTATAAGAATATTGCTCAAACCAGAAGGTAGACAATATTAAAGGGATTTCAAACAATAAATCAAGCATAAGCATTTAATTTAAACTCAACAAATAAATAAATTATGCAAGTTTGAAACATTATACAAAGAAAAACAATCATGGCACTAGTTCCAAATTATTCATACCTCTCTTACTAATAGTCAATAGCATGCCCTTTATTCTTAATAACTGCCTGTAACCGTTTTGGATATTTATCAAAAAGGTTTTTACAAGCATCAACACTGATTTTTGACCATTCTTCAATGCAGTAGTTCTCCAAATCCCTCACATTTCTAGGTTTCCGCTTTTTAACCTCAGTTTTCAATATGTGCCAGAGGTTTTCGATAGGGTTCAGGTCGGGACTCTGGCTAGGCCATTCCAAAACATTAATTTGATTATCCTCAAACCATTTCTTGACTATTTTGGCAGTATGTTTTGGATCATTATCCTGTTGAAGGACCCAGTTTGGTCCTAAATGGAGCTTCTCCGCATCCTGTCTAATGTTTTTCTGGAGTATCTCCAAATATTGCTCCTTCTTCATGGTTCCATCTATCTTGACCAAACTACCTGGACCACTAGCCGAAAAGGACCCCCAAAACATTAGGCTACCACCACCATGTTTCACCGTGGGTATGGTGTTCTTTGGGTTGTAAGCTTCTCCTTTCTTCCTCCAAACGTAAGAAGCATCCATATGGCTAAACAATTCAATTTTTGTTTCGTCAGTCCACAAAATACTTGAGAAATCGGACTCTGGAGAATTCACATGGGTCCTAGCAAACTTTAGACGTGCTGCAAGGTGTTTTCCGGTGTGCAATGGAGTCCTTCTTGGTCTTCTTCCTTTCAGACCATTTTCATGCAGAGTCCTTTGCAATGTGTGCCTTGATATTCTTATGCCAGAAGACTCCAGATTTTCTAAAATGTCCTTAGTAGTGGTGGTTGGATTTGCATTAACACTTCTTACAATATTCCTGGTGGCTCTAGCAGACAGTTTCCTTTTCCTTCCTCTACCAATCAAGTTGTTTGTTGTGTTGTGGCTCTGGAATTTTTTGATGATGCTCTGTACTGTTGCTGTAGGGACCTCAAATTTCTTGGAAATTGACTTGTAACCTAAACCATCCTTATGTGAATTCACAATTTTAGTCCTAAGATCATTACTAAGCTCTTTTTTCTTCCCCATTCTAATAATTTTTATTCTTTTATTGGTTTTCAGTTGATATCATTTTAATTTCTGAAAAATGCAAAAAACAAAATGAAATTAATCAAAGGTTGTATAAAAGCATTCAAAATAAGAATCAAACAGGAAACAAACAGTCAGAAACTCGATTAATACTGAAAAAATAAGGGGGTATGATTATTTTTGAACATTGCAGATTGCTGTATATTTCTTTTATTAAAAGTATCCCGAGATTTTAAAATGACGAAAATGATCAGAAGAGGTTTATTAAGAATATGTATCAATATGGACGTAAACAATAAATTCTTACAAAGTTACACCTAATAAACTCAATTTTCAAGGGGGGTATGAATAATATCGGGCACAAGTGTATATATATATATATATATATTGACTCGTATAAACCAGCATGTTCCATCGAAGATCAGACAAGGGAGGATGGGGTTTGGTGGTCTCCCTCCTTCTGCAGCCTTTGACTCTGCTATTGGCCAGCATTTGGTTGACAATGCATGCTGTGCCGATAGATATAAAATAGATTGGTTCGAGGTGCTACATAGAGCGGACTCCAAAAGCCATTTAAAGATTTTGGAGGCCGTCTCAATCACGGTGTGTCAACCTTCTTTGTGCCGGCAAAAAGAAACATCAAACGCATTGTTTCTCTTTGGGGAACTTTGAATTTTTTTCTCCCGCTTTTTTTTTTTTTCTCCCTCGTTGTGCCAATATTTTTAATCGTTTTTAAACGTAAATAAATTTAATTAATGTCCCCGTACGTTGGCACATTCAATAAGTTCCCCAATAGAACTCTTTATTTTGTTACAATATTATTTAGATTGCTATCGATTTACTCCTGACGATATGATAGCCGAAAGAGTTCTCGAGAAACTTCCGCCTAGTATTTTATTTAAAACTATATACAAATTCTGTACCTCTAAACATTTATTTTTATATATATATATATATATATATATATATATATATATATATATATATATATATATAGTCTAATTTATAGTGTTCCGAATTTTACTGGGTTTATATCATTGAAAATTCAGTAATTCTTCATATACCAATAAGTTTTAAGCCAAAAAGAGTTGACTTAAACTGTAAACTACAAAATTATCATATTTCATAATTGAATATTCATCAAGATATCAAGGAATGGATTGATACACGACATAATGTTTGAATTTGTCCGAATAGTCTTGAAACAATTGTAACTGACGATAAAATACACTATTTGTTGCTATCAATCCATTCGTTGATGTCTTGGTTTTTGTTAAAACAATATACACATACATACATACAGACATATATATATATATATACACACATATATATATATGATGTGAAAAGGAAGCGAAAGACTGGAGGCTCGATGTTTCACCCGAATTATGCAGGCTTTTTCAAGAGGTGTGACCACATCATAACGTTGGATTGTATCCATTTTAAAATTCACATATATATATATATATATATATATATATATATATATATATATATATATATATATATGTGTGTGTGTGTGTGTGTGTGTTTGTTTGCTAGAATTATTTTATCCCAAACGCTATGCAACTATGCACAATGTAGAAAATATGCATAAATTAAACTGAACATAATAGTTAAATAAAATCAATCATCTAATAAGGAACCATAAAAAAGTAAATAATTAATTAATTAAAGTTTAAAAATTTTAAACTTATTAAAACGAACTTCTTAATGTACTCAGTCATGGATATGCAAGCAACTAAATAAAGGTTAACTAATTTGCATATTCTTTGTAAAAAAATGAACTTTCATAATTAATTATTCATTTTTATGGTTTCTTATTGGATGATTGGGTACATTTAATCATTACACTCAGTTTTATTTATGCATAGTCTCTACTTTGTGCATAATTGCGTAGCATTTAGGATGAAAAAGTTCTAGCAAATTCACATGTATTCATATCTATCTCCTATCTCTCTCATATATATATATATATATATATATATATATATATATATATATATATATATATATATATATATATAAAGTGGCCTTGTCTTTGTGTGTCTGGAACGGTCTCTACCAAATACCTCTCTCAATTTTTAACCTATAAACTTGAAACTTGATATATAGGTAATTTAGACCTGTTAAACAAATTCGATTTGGTTTTTATTCGATAAAAATAGCTTCTAACGAGTTAAAATTGAAAAAGAAAATTGACCCTGGCAAGACTAAGTCGACTAAATCTGTTACTTCTACGCATGTGCAAAGATACATAGCTTAAAGTCACATAATTTTGAACGTTTTTTATTCATCTGTCAATTGCTCAAATGGTTAACGACTAAGGCTGGAGTGCTAAATGTTTTTTGGTTTTTATTCTGATGGTGCACAAGTTATTTTATTTTACTTTTGAAATCACTACTATATGTTGGGTACAATATAATAATCAATGCAGAATTGGTTCTATAATAATAAATATAAAATCTGCATGAATTAAAACATCATATCTAAGCCTATTTTACAATCGAACTACGCCTGGGTCCATTATTATATATTGGTACAATATAATAATTGATAGATGATTAGTTCTATAATAATAAATATGAAATCAGTATAAATTAGAATGTCATATTTAAGCATATTTTATGATCCGGCAATGCTGGGTAGCCTGCTAGTATGTATACATATAATATAAAGCTGAATGTGTGTGTGTGTGTGTATATGTGTGTGTGTGTGTGTGTGTGTGTGTGTGTCTGGTCACGAATAGGCTCCTATATGGTTGACTATTTTAAAAAACTGATTACATATAATAATAGAAGATGTATCAAGACACAGGAATGGGTATGTTTGATCTGACAGAACGGTGGTTCATTAAAATTGTGGGGTCTGCGTTCGCACCTGGTCCACAAAGTATGGAAATAAAAAATTTAAAAATTAAAAAAAAAAAAACGTTTACAAGTGTTTCCGATATAGATGTACATAAGAATACTTTGATAAGTATGTTTTAACTTGAATAGGGATGGTATAATAAAATTGTGGGGTCTGCGTTCACGCCTGGCCTCCATAGAATGGAAATAGGCACAAACTTTAATAAAACTTTTCATATCTATCTGTGTAAGTATACTTTGATAATTATGTTTTTGTTTGAAGAAATATGGTATAATAAAATTATGGGGTGTTCGTTCGCACCTGACCTCTATAGAATGGAAATATGTCACAAAGTTTAACAAGGTTTTTTAATATAGATCCACAGAATATTGTGATAAGTGTTTCAGTGTAAACAGGTATAGTATAATAAATTATGGGGGTTATCTATTTTATTTTTACTTTCATCATATTTTGCTTTGGTTTTGATACCCCCAAATTCAACCCAAATTTACAACCCTTCCTTTTCATAAACTATCATACTTTCATAAATTAGAGTCCATTTTCTGTAGGCTGTTTTTGAACCCAGTCAACGACGGGTACTTTTGCTAGTATATATATATATATATATATATATATATATATATATATATACATAGCTAATCAGATCACATTTCGGAATAGTACTAATATACTTAAATGCCTAGCATAACTCCCCCTCCTCCACACCGAACCCGTTCCTGCTACTGACCCCAGAACTGGCACGCTCTCCTTCCTTTCCCCATTACACTAACATCCCACTTTTGCTAGCAGTCCAAATGGCCTTCGCTTGCACCCCAATAACTAATTAAACAAATTCTCCCAAAATTCCCTGCAGAGCCTAGCACACACATTCCTGATGATGCATGCATGACACCACAAAAAGTAAAAACCGTGGACACTTTGGAAAAAATTCTTGAAGCATACATCCATACCTTTGATGTATATACAAAAAAGATAATATGGAAAATTAAAAAATTTAAAAAAAGGTATTATTAAACAGAAGCTTTCTGTTGTTTTTAACAATGTCTGTCTGAATGAAAAATTCTGCCTCAATATATATATATATATATATATATATATATATATATATATATATTGTCACATAATCACAACGTAACATCATCTCCCTTTGGTTCAATTTGCCTAGGGTCAGTGCTATATATATATATATATATATATATATATATATATATATATATATATATATATATATATATATATATATAAAAAATAAAATAAAAATTACAATTAAATTTACCAAAATGATCCAAGATGGTAAAATTAAAGTATATTATAAATATTAAAGAATTAATATTTATAAATTTATCTCAGCCAGATGTAAAAGCTCGATAAAACCAAATAGGAGATAGAGCTTATAATACGAGCAAACAGTTAATAAAACATGTTAAAAAACACTTTGAAATGAGTTAAAAACATATTTAATCTGAAAAGGAAACACTAGATACTTTCCTTCTCATCAGAGGGTAGGAATTAGCAAAATACGGGATCGGATTTTGCATGCAAAAGTATTTGATGAAACAACAAGTAAGTCAAAGATCTTACTTGATAACAAAAAAGTGAAGCAGAGGGAATAGAGGGAATATGGTGAAGAAAAAGGTGATTACACATGAATGGATAGTCTGGTGGAAGATATATATATATATATATATATTCCCTCTGCTTCACTTTTTTGTTATCAAGTAAGATCTTTGACTTACTTGTTGTTTCATCAAATACTTTTGCATGCAAAATCCGATCCCGCATTTTGCTAATTCCTACCCTCTGTTGAGAAAGAAAGTATTTCTTCGAAACTCCGCGGATTAAGAACTATCCACTCATCTAGTGTTTCCTTTTAAGATTAAATATGTTTTTAACTCATTTCAAAGTGTTTTTTTAACATGTTTTATTAACTGTTTGCTCGTATATATACATACATATATATATATATTTCTTCATTTATATAAAAAATATATATTCTTAAGGTATATATCCCTTATAATATCATCCAAATAATTTCAAATAACAGGCTCAATGAATTTATGTTTCCACCTTCAGAGTATATATACTGATTAGTTAGAAAAAGTACATCCACAGATATATATATAAGTGACGTTGTCTGTGTGTATGCAAAACACTCCCTACCAAACTCCTCTGTCAATTTATAGTCTACAGACTTGAAACTTGTATTATATATAGGATTTGGGCCAGTGGAACAAATTCAATTTAGTCTTTAGCTGGTAAAAGTAGCTGCTATGAGGTCAAAATCGAAAAAAATTTGACAAGCATAAGCCGACTTAAAGTGTTTTTCTATTATGTGCCAATATGCATTTATAGATTCAACAACATTATATTTTAATGTTTTATATGCATATGGATGTGGCACAGAGGGTAACGAAAAAGGCTGGATAGCTATGTGGTTTGATTTCGATTCTCGCTGATGTCACCCAAGTCGTATATTTTTTACTTTTGAAATCTCTGCTATGTATTGAGTACAATATAATTCTCAATAGAGAATTGACTATAATAATAAATACGAAATCTGCATAAATTAAAATATATTTAAGCATATTTTATGACCAGGCAATGCAGAGGGCCTGATTCCTGAATTTATATAAAAAATATTTTTAAGCTACAAATGTAGTATTGAGAATCCTAGCTTAAATGCTATCTAGGTAGTTTGGAGAAATAGTAAGTTATGTAAGTATATTTTCGATTCCCATCAGCGAGTTTAGTGGGGTCACAGAAGGTTAGATTTGACACTCGTCAAACTCAAGTCACCTTTTGTCAACCTAGATAGAATGCACCGGAAATTAGGGGTGACGTCTACCGGAAATCAGAGGTAACAGGAATTGTGGTCGTAGGTTTCCGGTTGGCGACCACGCGGGCTAGATTTGATTTTGGACTGCAGATGAAGCAGACATGACATTAGGGTCTCTCCTCTGACAACCATGGGTTCGAGAGATAGGCTTGCTTTTTTAATAAAGCAAATTGAAGCTTCAAATCCATCCTGTGTTATCGATGCATCTGCAGCAGTAAGTACCACTCCCCATGAGATGGCAGCCCAGCGACAAGAAGATATCATCCACTGGACGAGGCAAGCAGGTATGTACGCATTATATATTTGCGCATACATGTCCAGACCCTTCAAGGCAAGAAACTGTAAGAACAGAACACACACACCCATATAAGTAAGAACACACAGACTTTAAAAATACCCTTAGTAAAAGTACCCTTAATCATAAAAAGAATCGTAAAAAGAAACAGTAAAAGAGAATAGCAGCAGGAACGCTCAATAATAATAGTAAATAAATAAACAGGACGCAAAGACAATCTTTAACACATGTACCCTATGATATCGTTCTAATCTTTTCAAATAACAAGCTCAATGAAGTTGTGTTTCTGGCTTTAGAGCATATATACTTGTTAGCTGCATCCCAATAATCCAAGAGAAAAAAATCAGTCCACAATTTTTATTTGTTGGGCTACTCTTCTGAGATAATCAAATATTAATTGAAACAGACACGGTATCCTAAAGAAATAAAAAGAAAAGAAAGAAAGATGCATAAGAACAGTGCATGAATTTAAAAACACACAAAAAAAAAATTAAAAAAAAAAATTAAAGATAATAATCAGAACCCCATCCCCCACGAAAAAAAAAAAAAAAATTATCCAACCCAATGTTAGAAGATTCTCAAGACGCCATTTTATGGCACCAAAATACTTTTTTTCTTTTTGTTTTTTTTTTTTTGCTTTTGAAATCACGACTCTATTTTAACATATTCGAAATCTGGACAATTAGATCCAAGATGGCAGCTTGGAAATGTTTCAATGTTACTAATATTCATATAAAATATTTTTCCTAACTTTTAAACTTTCCGATTTTAAATGTTTTCTTTCTTTCTTATTTTTCCTTTAAACCCTTTATAACCTGAACTATGACGTAGATGATTAAAAAAATATTTATTTTTTAATTTTAGTCAGTTTAAAGGGTAATTTTTTAATTTTTTTTTTTTTTTATTACTTTTTCACCCCAAACAAGGCGCATTGCCACTTTGGTGTAAGGGGCTACTATCAGGGGCAGCAACTACTAGGGCACTATGTTGGGATTTCGGCAGCAAGATGTCGGTTCATGTTGCACTTGAACTTCTGCATGTCAGTACAGTTGGGGAAGCAGGAACTTGGAATGGAATTCCAGAGTCTAGCGGTTCTGGGGAAGAAACTACTGGAGTAGAAAGATCTTTTACATCTAGGGATCTCTACTGTGTGGGGGTGGGATTTAGCTGCCTGTCGGGTTTGTCGAGGGTGTCTACGTCGTGGAGGCACAAGTGTCTGCAGTTCGTCAGAGCATTCACCATTAAAATACATGTAGAACAGGAAGAGGGATGCAACGTTTCGTCGATGGGACAGAGGCTGAAGCTTAAATGCCAGTTCAGGGCCTATCAGATTGGCGACTCTTTTTTTAACCTTGTCTAGGAGCGAGAGACTAGTAGCAGATGCACCAGCCCAAATGTGACAACAATACTCCATACATGGGCGAATGGTGGCCTTATAGAGGTACAGGATACTTTCAGGTGTCATTAGTTTTCTAGCACGGTAGACAGAGCCTACCTTCTTCGCAGGGGCCCTGGCAATGTTTTCAATATAATTGACAAGAAAGAGAATATTCTTTTCATTATTTTGACTCTCGAGTATATATCCGACACAGTTAGCCACAATTAATCACTCCATCTAAAAACATATAAGATATTAACTGATATATACTCGAGAGTCAAAATAATGTAAGAATATTCTCTTGTCATAGAGCTAGTAATGATACTATCATTTTAAGACTTTTTCACTATAACGATCTTTCATTATGAAGTTCAATAGTCAAACTACACCGAGAATTTTTGGATTTCATGAGCTTACCTTGATTATTATCTATAGTACTTGAAAAAGTGTGTTAATGATAACGAAATCCTCCACTCTCCGAGACAGATGGCGGCATACTGAATGTAAGCAATGGACAGTTGCAATCTGAACTAATACGTACAAAGTGTGTTTGAATCAATTCCCACTTTATTTATGCCGTTATATTCATTTATTTATGACTGAATGAATTAGTTCTACCAGGTCATAAAGGGTTAACTTCACCGATCAATTTTATATGAATATGACAGAGAAAGCATAATTTTGTTCTTTATTTTCGTTGTTTTTTTTTTTTTTAAATTTATTTATTTATTTATTTACTTTTACCTTTGTCAGCAGGCGGGTTATCTCGCTCTCGATTCTTCTTTTCATCAGAAAAATATGTTTTAGCATCATCTTCCAATTTGTCTTCTGTCGCTCCCGAAGAAAAAATGTTTCGAGATTTTCTTTCTTTCTTTAAAATTTTCCTGGACGAGGGTAAAGATCTCTCTTGGATTTCCTATGAAAAAAGAAGACAAAACTAGAAATTATAGAAATTGATTCCTGACATTTTTTTTTCTTTTTATGATTCTGAATTTTAGAGATGAGTATTGATTATTCTTATTTGGATTCTTCAGACTACAATTCTCATCTTGAATGTTATTTTCACAACGTTTCAGTTGATGTAACCTCCAACCTTCTCCAAGTGTATCTTGTCGAACTTTGAAATTTTTCTGTTAAACTCGGGAATCTGCACAAAATTTCGAACGCCCCTCCCCCAGTCATTTTTAGCACAGGGGTAGCATGCTCTCGTTCTGTCAGACAAGGCTAAGTAAAAGTTCTAAGTAATTCGCAATTTTATTTTACCCGCATTGAGGATTGAACCTACAACCTTCAGAAGAGTGACTTTTACAACTGAATTTTATCAATAGGTTCTTGCGAGTTTGACAGAAATATTTTTACGTATCGGAACTAAACTCCCCACAATCCTCTGTTAGATATGATCCCAAATAATAACCCCTTGCGTTTCAAGTGGCAATATGCCTTATGAGAGGCGAAAAAGATTAAAAAATGTATTTAACGGAATCAAACTCTCATGTCGCGAACCATTTTGGTTTCAGTGTGACAATAAGCCACATGGACATGGAAAACAGATTCTGAAATAAAAGATTACAAACAATTAAAAGTATACCATGTCGATAGATAATTAAATTTTACTGTGTTTGGTATACGTTATTTGTTGTTTATTTTTCTTTGTTTACGACTGTAAACTATACCGTAATTTTAGTAGTTTTTTTTGTGCGATGTTGTGGTTTAATACCCGGATTTTACTTACATTGCGTTGAGAAGAATCTTTAGAAGTTTCCTTTTGATTTTTGCCAGCATCTGCTTTTTGTTGGAAAGATTGTCCATCATTGAAAGTTGAAGATGAAGCCAAAATCGTATTCTTTTGTTCAACATCCAAAATCGTGTCTGAAAAATATTTATTTTGAATTGATCTTCGAATATACCAAAAGAATCAGAATATCAGGTCGGTGCAAAAGTCATTTTGCTGGTTTGTGGAAAGGGCATTTTACGAGTAAATCATTGTAATTTATTCTACGCATATTTTTATTATTTACTTGCACGCCGCCGATCAACCAAAATAGAAACCAAAAAGTTTAGTTATCACATAAGTACTGTATTTAAAAACTTATGTATTACGACATTGGTTACGACACAGAATCCAACGATTCTTTACGTTAAAATCATTTAAATGTGTTATATATACACAGGCGGCAAAAAGAAAGTCCGCACTTGTAATTTTTTCAAAAACTGCAAATTTAAGCTAAGTTTAAAATAAGTGTTTAAACAAATTATGCTTTATTTGATTCGCCTTTTATTCTTCTATAATTTTACCTGTTCATATTTGACTTTTGATTGAAATATTCTAGTGTTCACGTCAATTTAAAAAAATAACTTCAAATTGAGGAGGCACAAAGAAAGTCAGCGCAATGGAAAATCGTTATTTAAATGTAAATTTAGGACATTAATGCAACACAAATGCAACAGGAACACAATGAACTAGTTAATATTTAGTAGCATAGCCCTTCTGCAATTTGACAGCCTGCAATCTTTTGAGAATTCCTTGAATTTGACTGCAGCAATACTCCGAGGAAAGGGCTTCCCACTTTTGTTTAATTTTTGTCCAAAGTTCTTCCAAAATTGAAATTTTATCATTGCATAGCTGTTTCTTGATGTTTCGATAGGATTGAGGTCTGGAGATTGTGCAGGCTAGTCCAAACACGGAATATCATGCTCTTCCAGGAACCTCTTGACATTGCCAGCTGTGTGAATGGGAACATTATCCTGCATAAAGATGGGATTATCATCCAAACTCTGACCAAAGTAGGGTAAAAAATGCTCAGTCAACATATTAATGTACTTGGTTGAATTAATTCGACCTTGCAAGCGAACTATAGGCCCTGGACCATTAGTACTAATAATGCCCCACATCAAAACTGAACCTCTACCACATTGCAACGTTGAAACTGAGCAGCTAAGTTTAAATTATTCATCTTTCCTCTGACGGACGCACTGCCTACTATCACTGCGAAGCCTATTGAACTTGCTTTCGTCGCTAAAAAGCACTTTTGACCAATATGAAAAGTCATGATCTTCATTGCATCTGACTAAGTCCAGATGGCGCTTTCTGTTCTTTACAGAAATCATCGGTGTCTTGCAACATATCCTCGCAAATTAAATTCCTTTAATCAGTAGAAAGAGAGCACTTTTTAACAAGATTGCACTGTTGTTGGATTTGGGGAGCCATTTCAAATCTGTTTCTTAGGCTGCAGATCTTCATAGCATTGTCTTCCCTGTTAGAAGTAACTCTAGTACGACCAGATTTAGGAGCATCACGGACAATGCCAGTGTTTTGGTGCTTTTGCACAGTCTTTCGTACCGTTTTCTCATCACATTTCAATCTGAGTCTATGTGGTCAAAATATTATAGTAATCGTTAGAAGTATAAATTTGGTAAAATTAGATTACTTAAGGGAAACGGCTCATCAAGAACTTGTTTACATAAGACTTGAAGACTGGAAAGCAGGTAAACGGAAGAGAGTTCCACAGGTGTGCAGTTCTAAGAAAGAAGCTTTGTTCATGGAATCTACGTTTAGGTTTAGGCACAGATAAAGAGTGGGGAAATAATTAATAGTGTTTTCAGCCAAACGAATGTTTCTCGTGAATGTTTTTTAAATAGTAACCCTTCTATTCTCTTAATGTTTCATTTATTTCCATTTTATATACATGCCCAGGCACTGTATTTAATCTCTGCTTATCTTGGCATTGTTTTCAGTCGTCTTAGACTTCTCCTTGCCACTGTGTTGTGTAGTGGGGGTTTCATATTAAAGGATGACGCTGATTTGGTTGGTTGGTTGTTTTTGTTTTACAGCATATCAACCCTTTTCGGGTTATTTAATGCCGAATCCAAAGATTTTGAAGAAAATTTTTTTTAATAGAATATATTTGTTGTTTTCATGTCGGTTTCTTAAATAGAAACCATAGTTGGGGCCCTAACAGGTACTACCACTCCGGGTCAGAGTGGACCTGAGAGCAATGGTAATTAAAGGGGGCTCCACACTCCCTAAAGCCCACAAGCTGGGGCCTCACCACTGGATATAGTTTAAGGTCATATCCAGGACCCCCATTGAGGGACTTTTACCCTCTGCAGGGGGAAGTCGGCATATTCTAATGCCCCACCGACAGGGCCGGATGACGCTGAGTTCATATTAAAAGAGACATGATGGGGACATACATATTGGGCCAATATAATGCACGAATATAACAATAATGAGAGGGAGACATTTATACAGTTCTGGGATGTTTCTTCTTAACTCATATAGCGAGGGTGATAGGGTGATAGATGCACAGTTCTTATATTTCTTGTAACACATATAGAGAGGAGGAGGGATACATATTCTTATAACACATATAGAGAGTAGGAGAGATACATATTCTTGGAAGGGTTTTTTGGAATGACGACACGAAGACAACAGTTACAAATATCGCCGGTGATTCTTTATTTCATTGGACCGGTCGAATGATGATGACGTCAGGAATTCAAGTTTTTCTACATAGTTTAATCTTTCTACCCTTCGCTTCCAAGGGGGCAGCTGACCACTGACTGACTCTCCTGAAATCTGCTAACTAGCAGACTCAACTGGTCTGTCTCAACTACTGCGATCTGACTAACTCTAGCTCCTATATTGAGAATCCCCTTTTTGCTATGACGTCAGAAGTGTGGTTCCAAAACGTGACCAATTCACACGTTTTCCAAACACACTTTTGACAGCAAAGAATTCTCAACTAACCTGTTTTTTTACAATATATTTTTAATTTGTATTGTTCATTCTTTTTAGCTGACATTTTTAATATTCAGTTTCGTAAAAGAATGGCAATCAATTCTTTTATACTATATAAACAATATCTAACTATTTTATAATAGAATTTAACAATAGGCCTTTTTAACATTCCGATTTTTAACATTGTATTTTTGAACCTTGCTTACAAGGTTCGAGTCTTAGCGTATCCTAATCTCATTTTCACTTATCTGGTGTTCTTCTTATTTACATGGAAAGGGGACAGCCTTTTCTTGTAACAACTGGACTCAAGCAGTGCCGATTCAGAAGGTGTGGTTAGGAATTGTACATTTCTTGTCTTACAACTACATGCACAACCACCCTTACAAATGTACCCATTGTCTTTCGAGATTGAACAGAAGTGTGTAATATACATGCTCCCCCCACACACATATATCTTATTTTCTTCCTTTACCAAAACATAACTTTAATAAATAATTATATCAAATCTTGGTAATACCTAAAGATGCTATTGTCTTATCAGGCCATAGACCACGCCACATGTTCTAATATTCTAGCCCTAAGTCCTGAACCTAATTGCATAGCAGCCAGGCCTCTTATGGGCATTGCCTTGGTTAAAGAACTTACCTTGGTTGCTTGCCATCTCTTCACATAATTCCAATTTTAAATCTTGTTTGTCACTTAACGTGGAGACATAATCCTGTGCTTCATTTCCAGATAACGTTTTCGACTTTTGTCTCTGTTCATCTTTTTCCAGTAAATTCGACCCATCTTTCTGATTTTTTTCCAAGAAATTGTCGAGGGTTTTGTCTCTTTCCGCTGGAGAGCTGTCTATCTCGCCAACAATAACACTTGGTTTTGTTTTATGTTTAGCTTCTGAGTCAACCAAACTAGTACCGGGTTTCTCTTGAACAGAAATGCATCCTATATCTGCAAAGAGAGAGAGAGAGAGAGAGAGAGAGAGAGAGAGAGAGAGAGAGAGAGAGAGAGAGAGGCACCAAAATTATCATCGTTAATCAATTTTTAAATTATTTATATCAGGGTTTCTTAACTTTTTCGCCCCCCCCCTCGGAGTACCCGGATACCTACTACCGCCCCCTCTCTACATGCATCCTTACATAGTAGAAGTAGTAGTAGTAGTATTCTACACTGTCGATCAAATGGGAACAGCGACAATTATAAATTAAGTGGGTCAATTAATATATCATAGCATTGCTAATACAATAATCAATAAAAATTGCTAATACAATAATCAATAAAAATTGCTAATAAAATAATCAATAATCAATACAAATTGCTAATACAATAATCAATAAAAACTGCTAATACAATAATCAATAAAAATTGCTAATACAATAATCAATAAAAATTGCTAATACAATAATCAATAAAAATTGCTAATACAATAATCAATAAAAACTGCTAATACAATAATCAATAAAAACTGCTAATACAATAATCAATAAAAACTGCTAATACAATAATCAATAAAAATTGCTAATACAATAATCAATAAAAATTGCTAATACAATAATCAATAAAAATTGCTAATAAAATAATCAATAATCAATAAAAATTGCTAATACAATAATCAATAAAAATTGCTAATACAATAATCAATAAAAACTGCTAATACAATAATCAATAAAAACTGCTAATACAATAATCAATAAAAACTGCTAATACAATAATCAATAAAAATTGCTAATACAATAATCAATAAAAATTGCTAATACAATAATCAATAATCAATAAAAATCAGAATAATGATCACAGGAATCACCAATCAATTATTGTTTTTTGATGATTAGCAACAAGTTAAGGAACACCAAGTCATGTGACTAGAATCTCTCAGTTTTTCACCGGACCCTAAAGGATCTCAGGGATATCTATACAATAAATTTGGCCACCGCCTACCTGAAGTCTCGTACCCCCCCCTCCTGTAGTGGGTGGTGCAAACCCCACTGGGAAACCTTGATTTATATTATTTTTTTAGTGTGTCAGTCTGTCTGATACACTTTTTCTTGGAAAACTACTGGACCGATCTAAAATTTTATATGGACCTTTGTTATGAAAAGGGTGCAGTGAATTAAGTGTTATGGTATCTGTTCGATGTACAGTTAGATATTAATAGGGATTAATAGGAATTAGTCATCACAATACCACATTTACTCTAGAAGTTTTCTAGAAAACTACTGGTTGATCTGGCTAAAATTTTGTATGGACCTTTGTTATGCTTAGGTGCAGCGAAATAAGTATTATTATATCCGTTTGATGCATAGTTAGAGATTATAGGGATTAGTATTTAATGCAAAAATGAGCACAAATTTAACCATACTCAACTTTCAATTGTGCATAAAGCACTCCATTTAAATCAATGGGCAATAACTTGGCCCGTTTTTAACTAAAAAATCTAGTTTATATATAAGCGTTTGCAGGCGTCGAAGAAAGAGCATTTTCAAAGGAAATAATGATAAAGCCTATCAAAACATAAATATATCAATTTTATAGATAATCAAAAATGTCAAATATTGAGAGTTCGGGGATCTAAGAACGTTGGAAATAAAAGAAAGTGTTGTTTGTCTGTAAGGAGTTTTAAAGCAAACATGTTCATTTCGGCTGGCGACATGTTACAGTTCATGTAAATGGAATAAGCATTGTAGACGAGTATATATATTAGCCTGCCTGTTTTGCCAGTGAGAACGTGTATGCATGAGTTGTGTGCAAGAGAGTAATTTGTGAGAGTTGTGACTTCTATTAGCTCTTTGACTATTTTATGAGTGCCGCTCCCAAATACGTTGACTGTGGAAGAAATGTACAAATAATAAGGAAGAAAACTGTGTGCTTGTGTTTTATAGCACACTCTCTCTCTCTCCCTCTCTCTCTCTCTCACACACACACACACACACACACACACACACACACACACACACACACACACACACACACACACATCTAAATATTTCTGTGTGCTAGAAAGTTTTCACATTAAATGCTACGCAATTATGCAGAATGTAAAAACTGTACATGAATAGAATTCAGCATAATAATGAAATGAAACTAATTATTTAATAGAAACCATAAAAAATGGCTGAGTAATTAATTAAGGCTTGTTTTTCAAATGAATATGCAAATTAGTTAAGCCTTCATGTACGAACATGAAAGTGGTGCATTGTGTAAGTGCAACAGGAAACACATATAAGGTAAATCAAGATATTCATAAGAAGTATCCCTACCACATGGAAAATCGGGTGCTAATTTAGATTTGCACTCAAGAAAACAAAAATAAAGAAAAACCTTGGCACGGCATGAAGATGTACTATTCCAAAAATCACAAAAATTGATCAAGTAATTTTTTTTTTATTTAAGAAAATCAAATTTTACGATTTTTAGTGACAAGTATTTTTAGCAGACATTGATAAGCCCTTAATTCTGGTGAGGTTGTTTAGGGGGAGGTAATCAGGGATAAATTGCGAATTCAATCAAATATGACCGATCATATTTAAAATTTTTGTTTCTAGTCTAGATTCTCCCTTATTGGAGGAGCTGGATTCTACGTATTAAAACTGACCTTGTGTCTAATTTTGCCAAATAAATAGAAAACAATAAAGGTTGGAATGAGATCAAATCGTGTACAAACCAGATGTGAACGGCGGCAATTTATCCATTTCCGTTTGGGATCTGGGAAAGATTTCTGGAGACGTTGGTGGGTTTTGCATTTCAGAATCGGAAGTCTTCCAAGAATTTAGCTTTCTGTAAAATTTCGGAGATTGCATGGAACGGCTTTTGATTGCGGATGCTGAAAGAATAAAAATTGAAATTGAAATATCTTGTTAAGTTTGAGGAAAACTGCTTCAATGCAAGACAATTGAATACAATACAACACAATTCAATATGATATTATACAATACAACATAATAACAATTCAATAAATACAATACAATACAACATAACAATTCAATACAATACAACATAATAACAATTCAATACAATACAATACAACATAATAACAATACAATACAACATAATAACAATTCAATAAATACAATACAACATAATAACAATTCAATACAATACAATACAACATAATAACAATGCAATACAACATAATAACAATTCAATAAATACAATACAATACAACATAATAACAATTCAATACAATACAATACAACATAATAACAATACAATACAACATAATAACAATTCAATAAATACAATACAATACAACATAATAACAATTCAATACAATACAACATAATAACAATACAACATAATAACAATTCAATAAATACAATACAACATAATAACAATTCAATACAATACAATACAACATAATAACAATACAATACAACATAATAACAATTCAATAAATACAATACAACATAATAACAATTCAATACAATACAATACAACATAGTAACAATACAATACAACATAATAACAATTCAACAAAATACAATTCAATATAATACCACCTCTTCACTGTTGAGGTCCATAGATGCTGAAAAGCCTTCTATTCTAACAGTTTCTTCTGGCATACTGCTAGATTTTGGAATTCCCTCCATGTTTCCTGATTTAATGTACTAACCTGCGGAGATTTTAAATATAATGTGAACAGACACCTCGCTACTTAATTACCCACAGTTTCCTGTTAGACAGTATCTCAAATAGTAGCTCTTTACGTTCCAAGTAGCAGTAAACTTTGTTTGAGGTGAAAAAAAGTAAAAAGTAATACCAGTCTGTACAATACAATATAATATAGTACGATACTATACAACAAAATGCAATTCAGAACCTAGTTAGACATAGGTTAGTTTGGAAGTAAATCTCTAAAAGCTGTCCACCACTTGCCAGCATGTAACACGAAAGTGAAACTGACTATGATAATGATAATTATCATAGTCAGTTTTTTATTATTAAATTAGTTAATTATTATTAAATTAGTTAATTATTATTAAATTAGTTAATTATCATTAAATTAGTTTATTATTATTAAATTAGTTAATTATTATTAAATTAGTTTATTATTGTTAAATTAGTTAATTATTATTAAATTAGTTAATTATTATCAAATTAGTTTATTATTATTAAATTAGTTTATTATTATTAAATTAGTTAATTATTATTAAATTAGTTAATTATTATTAAATTAGTTAATTATTATTAAATTAGTTAATTATTATTAAATTAGTTTATTATTATTAAATTAATAATTATTATTAAATTACTTTATTATTATTAAATTAGTTAATTATTATTAAATTAGTTAATTATTATTAAATTAATTTATTATTATTAAATTAGTTAATTATTATTAAATTAGTTAATTATTATTAAATTAGTTTATTATTATTAAATTAGTTAATTATTATTAAATTAGTTTATTATTATTAAATACTGAATCGCCAAATACATCATTGCACATCCAAACCATTTTTACTTCTCTAAAACAGTTGTTAAATCGACTACTACTACTACTATTACTAGTATGATAATTATGGTTAATACAACTATTCTGTAGTAGTAGTAGTAGTAGTAGTAGTAGTAGTAGTAGTGTAATATTATATTAGCATGTTGGGGCAACGCCGACTAACCTAGTTGATTATTATTATTATTAGAAAAATAAAATAATTAGATTTTGGAAAATGTGGATTTACAGCTTGCAATGTTTAGTTAGGAATTTAACAGAAATAAAATAAATAAAGTCAATTTAGGAATTTTCAGAGTAGTTATGGAATTTAATAATAATAATTTAATAGTTATGGAATTTAATAATAATAATTTAATAGTTATGGAATTTAGTAATAATAATTTAATAGTTATGGAATTTAATAATAATAATTTAATAGTTATGGAATTTAGTAATAATAATTTAATAGTTATGGAATTTAATAATAATAATTTAATAGTTATGGAATTTAGTAATAATAATTTAATAGTTATGGAATTAATAATAATAATTTAATAGTTATGGAATTTAGTAATAATAATTTAATAGTTATGGAATTAATAATAATAATTTAATAGTTATGGCATTTAATAATAATAATTTAATAGTTATGGAATTTAATAATAATAATTTAATAGTTATGGAATTTAATAATGATAATAATTTAATAGTTATGGAATTAATAATAATAATTTAATAGTTATGGAATTAATAATAATAATTTAATAGTTATGGAATTTGATAATAATAATTGAATAGTTATGGAATTTAATAATAATAATTTAATAGTTATGGAATTTAATAATAATAATTTAATAGTTATGGCATTTATTAATAATAATTTAATAGGTATGGAATTAATGATAATTATTTAATAGTTATGGAATTAATAATAATAATTTAATAGTTATGGAATTTGATAATAATAATTTAATAGTTATGGAATTTAATAATAATAATTTAATAGTTATGGAATTTAATAATAATAATTTAATAGTTATGGAATTTAATAATAATAATTTAATAGTTATGGAATTAATAATAATAATTTAATAGTTATGGAATTTGATAATAATAATTTAATAGTTATGGAATTTAATAATAATAATTTAATGGTTATGGAATTTAATAATAATAATTTAATAGTTATGGCATTTAATAATAATAATTTAATAGTTCTGGAATTTAATAATAATAATTTAATAGTTATGGAATTTAATAATAATAATAATAATAATTTAATAGTTATGGAATTAATAATAATAATTTAATAGTTATGGAATTTGATAATAATAATTTAATAGTTATGGAATTAATAATAATAATTTAATAGTTATGGAATTTGATAATAATAATTTAATAGTTATGGAATTTAATAATAATAATTTAATAGTTGTGGAATTTAACAATAATAATTTAATAGTTATGGAATTTAATAATAATAATTTAATAGTTATGGAATTTAATAATAATAATTTAATAGTTCTGGAATTTAATAATAATAATTTAATAGTTATGGAATTTAATAATAATAATAATAATTTAATAGTTATGGAATTAATAATAATAATTTAATAGTTATGGAATTTGATAATAATAATTTAATAGTTATGGAATTTAATAATAATAATTTAATAATTATGGAATTTAATAATAATAATTTAATAGTTATGGAATTTAAACTAACGATAACATAAACAAAGATATGAGACAAAAACGCGCCAAGTGATCTTTAGGCTACATGTAGCGATGACGTCATGGAAAAGATAGCTTTGAGACATGTAGATTTTTGGTTGGCAGAAATCAAGCTGAGAGTTTGTGAGGAACGTGTTAGTTAACAGATGTGCGTTGGAAGCAGGAGGAGGGGAGACCAATGAAAATGTAGAAAGAGACTCGGTGTGCCAAATTCTGACAAGGGAATCCGTAAGACGAATAAAGACTGTAAAATATAACTCATTGTTATGGCATCCTTCTGGGATGGGATATGAAGGCAGGTGGTTCTTTTGGTCTGAGACAAGCATATTGTTATCGCCTGATTGTAAGAATAGCTTTCTATAAAAGTTTATGTGTTACGTTTTTTAACTGTGTATTTGTGAAGAAATGGTGGCACACACAATGAACATTTTACATACATACAACAATAGAACGTTTTAACCGTTAGACAACACATCCATATATATTATACACACACTGGCTATACAACAGTACTTGCAGGGTGTTTAAAAAATGTATACGTGTACTCATCCTTCAATTTTTTCATTCATTTATTGCATTTCCACCCCAAACAAGCCACAATGCCACTAAGATCAAAGTGTAGTATCTGTTCTTCAGATGCGAGACTTCCATTTCTCGTTCTCTTTCAGTGGAGGAGAAATCCTTCACGACTGAGACAATTTTTATTTTTGTACCTTTTCTCCACGTTAAAAAACGACCCTGGTGTCTAACTCTGTCCCGTGGGGAGGCATTGTAAATAGGTACAATCTGTGACATAAATTGCAGGGATACTATGTAGGGAGTTGAGCAGCAAGATGTCTGTTTACATTACATTTGAATGTCAATATGGTCGGGGAAGCAGGAACCCAGAAGGGAATTCTAAAGTAGTAGTTCTAGGGAAGTAGCTATTACAGTAGAAGGTTTTCTGGCATCTGGGGATCTCTACTGTGTAGGGGGTGGGGTTTTGCCGCGTGTTGAGTTTGTTGGGGGTATTTGCATCGAGTGGTACAAGGGATTGTAGTCCGTCGGAGCATCTACAACTAAAATACTTGTAAAACAGGCAGAGGGATGCAACGTTTCGTTGATGGGACGATAAAGCTTTTATTTATGAACACAAAGCGAAATGGAAGAGCTTACAATACAGAAACCAAATGCAACTGAAGAAACATGTCTGCAAATGTTCAAAGTGATGACCATTATTGTCCAGACAACGTTGATAATAATTAAAGTGTGAGTACATTTTTGAAACACCCTATATATTATATTCCTCTTATTCTATTCGTCTGTCCATTCCACATTTTCTTGGAAACTACTCTGGCCGATCTGGCTGCAATTTTGTATAGACCTTTGTTATGATAAGGTGCAGAGAACTAGGTATTATGATATCTGTTTGATGCACAGTTAAGAATTAATAGGAATGAGTATTTAATGTAAACATGAGCACAAATGTAACCCTATCCGACTATCAATTTGGCATAAAGTCAATGAGCTATAACTTTTATTTTTTTATTTTTAATAGGCCAAAAGTCTAATATTATATATTGCTATAATTATATTATATTATTATAATTTTATTAATGTATATTACTATATGGGTATTATCTATATAATATTCTGCTTGTTCTTTCCTTAGTCCGCATGTTATTCTTCGAAAAAAGGCCAAATACAATTTTTGAGGGCCAAATTTTTTCCAAAAAGGCCAAATACAATTTTGAGGGTCAAACTTTTCAAAAAAGGCCAAATACAATTTTTGAGGGCCAAACTTTTTCAAAAAAGGACAAATATAATTTTTGAGGGCCAAACTTTTTCAAACAAAGCCAAATTTTTAAAAAGGCCAATCTGGTAACCCCAGATCAGAATATGAGTGTGACCTCCTTTTGATGTTGCCTAGTTTCCAAATATCATTATAAAAATATATGATCATTGTCGCAATGGTGAGAGAAAAAAAAAAACTTGCAGTAATTTCGATGTGCAGCAGTTCTTCACAGAAGAAAGGAATCAGCGAAATGTCATGTAA
This sequence comes from Euprymna scolopes, assembly GCF_053919585.1. Lineage (NCBI taxonomy): Eukaryota > Metazoa > Mollusca > Cephalopoda > Sepiida > Sepiolidae > Euprymna > Euprymna scolopes. The sequence continues at coordinate 34,623,528 of NC_136519.1, forward strand.
AAGAGGGAACATTTGAAAGAAAAAGGCAAAAAAAGGAGAACATTGTCTGCCAAGATGTACTGGACTGAAGGATTAAATTAAAGACTGTCTCTTACAATGTGATTTCATTATTTGTATTGAACTATGTAACACAATATTACTTTCTGAGTATTTATTAGTAGTTATTAATATATCTCATTTGGGTCAGTTCTATAATTAAAATACAATGGACACTATTTTCAGAGAAGTGTTAATAAACTCATATTTCCTGCGTGTTATTGGTTTTTCTGTAAGTAATTTTTTGTGCTATCTAGAAAAACATCAACTTCATCAAAACATATTTGTTGATTAAATATATTTCTTATTTTGTGGAATTTCCCCAGATCCTCCTAGTATTATAGTAGTACTACTATGTATTGGTAGTGTGATGATGATGATTAATATTACTACTACTATGATGATGATGAGCAGTCATAAGTGGAAGTATTAGCAGATTGATACTACTAATAATTCTACTATTATTGCTGCTGCTGATGGCTGGAGAAAATTTCTTGTTTTAAAATTTAAGGAGTTTGAGTTGAGTGTTTCGTCTATGTACTTCACAGTTTTAATGTTTTTTTACTTACCACTAGATGCTAGTCTTTTATTAAGGTAAAGTTGCTCCATGACATGACTGGAATACGATTTCTGTAGAATTTCCTGAAAATTAAAAGAAAATCTGAAGTAAAAACACACTTAACCAATGCCATTTACTTACGTCAGGTTTCTTGGATCCACAGTTAGCTACAAATACACGTTGCACGTTAAACTACACCTTTTGTTGATCAAATTACAAAATAAGGCATTCAAATAAAAAACTAACGTATTCAATTTAAAAACTAGGGCAATCAATTTAAAGACTAACGAATTCAAATTAAAAACTAACGCATTCAATTTAAAAACTAAGGCAATCAATTTAAAATCTGATGCATTCAAATTAAAAAATACTGCATTCAATTAAAAAATAAGGAATTTTGTTGACGAAAACCGTGTATTTCAAATTAGAATTTTACAAAATTTTTATATATTGAATTTTTCGTATATAATATTTAAATTTTTATAACTTTTCTTATTTATAAACAAAAAGACCTTGAACAAGATTTGTGAAAAACCAAATGCTTTACAGGCTTTTGAGATCATAGTTCAACAAGGATTTAGCAACTTCTTTAATGGACTGATGGACATGCGTGGAAGCATTCAAGAATTGTGTGTAACTATCTTAGTCAAGCTCACCTACGGTGAAAATGAGTTCGTCCAGAGTCGTTCAGGGAGTAATTGACGAGGTTGCTCTGGTAATGTGTCAAGTCAGATCGACAGAATTGTTCGCATCGTGTCGCCGGAGTTGTTCAGGATCATATCAGATCAGATTGATCGAATTGTTCAGATTGTTTTGGGTTGTGTTGACGGAGTTGTTTGGGACGATGCCAGGTTGTGTCAATGGAAGTGTTTGATACCGTGTCCGATTGCATCAACGCTATTGTTCCTGTAGAGTCGTGTGGATGGAAGCATTCAGTTTGTGTTTGTTGTTTAGTTGTCTTGACGGTTGTCGCAGTTGAACTGCTGTGTGTGATAACAATATATTTTTTGTGGGGGGGGGGGGGAGGGGGATCCACCTCTCTTCCCTCGATAAGCCACATGGACACGACTGGTTTTGAGTCAGAACTCTGATTCTTCACGTTTTTTTGCTTCATGCTTTTTTTTTTTTTTTTTGCTTCATTTTACTTCAGTCAAAGTTCTCACAAATCAAGGTGTGCACCTTTCCTGGGGTCAACACTTGAACTCTATATCATCTTACATAGATATTCGAATATTCCATTAAAGTTCTCCTTTACATCTCAAACATTGAGTTAATAAAGAAACATGATTTACCTCTCCCCAATTGCACATTTATATATGTTGTTGAATATCTTTCTTGTGGTCTCTTTGGCCTTACTGGATTCAAGGACAAGAATTCATCTAGTCTGGTGGAGTGTCACGCTTTGTGCTGTTACTTGAGGTAACATCACCATTCCTATCAATGTGTAGTGTAATCAGATGGGCAAAGTATAAGAGTATTTAATTTTTTCAATTGTTGTTATAGATATAACATCATTCGTTTTTGTTGAGCATTGGTGAGGCTGTGCGTTACTATGTATTACCAGGAAGAGTTTCTTGGTTTGTATAAAATGGAAAAGGGACGGAAAAAAATGGCATACAATGCACGAAAGTCCTTTTTCCTTTCTTTCCTCAACTTGCAATAAATCCTTGTGTATTCAATATTATCTTCCACCGTTTGTTCTCATTCTAAGCTATCCAACAAAAAACTCAACTCAACCCTCATGCTTTAGAATTCGTCCCTTTTAACAGTTACTAATTGTGTACATATTCAAATTAATAGCATATGTTCACCAATGAACGACCTACAAAATTATGCTTGTTTTTTCCTTTCTACATTTTCTGCTGTCATTTTACAGGCTAAGCAACTGGAGGTCGTTTGTGAGATTGATTTCTATTACAGTTTGCTCGTGTCGCGGAGACGTTTCTGGAACAGGTGTTAGGTTCTGGACAAGCTTTTTGACACAATAAAGCGCTAAGTACATCCTCTTTAAATCAAGGGGTTGATGTGTCGTCAGTTACATCTGCTGGTGAGCCTCCTTCTTGAGTTTTCTCTTGGCATGATTACAGCCCATTGTGCTGTAATTGAACACGTCTATAAAATATGTGATAAATATATTTTCTTAATAAAATAAGCATATATTTAAACATTTAAGAAGGAGTATTTTCTTTAGCTGAAGACCTGTTCTTGGCAAAATCAAGGTTCCAAATTTTTGTGACCTGATCGCAATCAGATTCCAACTGAACACAATACAATTACAATTCTTCCTTGATTAAAGAGAGAAAAAGAGAGAGAGAGAGAGAGAGGAGAGAGAGAATAAGAGATAGAGAGAATAAGAGAGAAGGAGAGAGAGAAAGGAAAAGAGAGATAGAGAGAGAGAGAGGGGGAGAGAAAGAGATAGATAGATAGATAGATTCATATTAAAAACAAAGAGACTGAAATGTCTTTCAAATCCTGGTGTCGGTCAAACAGGCTTGACCATTTTTGGCACCTGTGTATTCCGATTGTATTGAGATTTTATAAACATCTGTCAATCTCTAGATTAGATGTGACACTGACATTTCGAAATGAAAACAGCACCGATATGGTTTTATGTATCTCCCCTTGAGAACAGGAAAATTCCACGATGATAAAAAGGTGTAATTTTAGGGAGATTCTTCTAATGTTTTACGGATCACAAGTTTGAAAGATAAGTTTGTGTTTGTTTTAACTTGAGACCTAATTGAAGCCAAAAGCTAAAGAGTAATCAAGGGAGATAACTCACAGATTTACTTCTCTGAAGATGATTTAGCATATGCATCTCAAAACGCTCACAAAGCATGTGGTCGTGAAGACTTTTACCACGGTCCTGGGGGAAAAAAGAAAAGAATTTGATCCAATTTTAGAAAAGTATATTTACACACGCCCAGTTGATACTTTTATTATGATCATTAGAACGGACATATAACTGATTATTCATTCATTAAAAACTGAATATCATTCTGCACTAGAAAGAATGCTGTAAATCAACAAGTTTTATTTTAGAATCTCTTGTGTTGAAAAGATAAATATGTTTTGAAACAAATAGATTGAGAAAAAAACAAAGCCAAATTAAATCTGAATTATATATTACTTTATTTTTTGAAATCCTTTCAGATGAGGCTTCATAATTTGTGTATTTATTAATTATTTTTTTGCGGACTGTTATCCTCATCTTTATAGTTGTTATTGTTTCACCATGTTTAACCAACTCATCCTCTGGCCTTCCTCAGGTGGTTAGCCATGACGGGATAGGGATGCTAAGTCTTGTAACTGCATCCCCAGTAATTACTGCTTTCCATAGTTGTTGTTTCAGCATGTTTTGGCCAACTAATCCTTTGGCCTGCTTTGGGTAGGATTGAAACAGATATCTTCAGACAATGCTCACTTGGAATCATGATTAACCACTTGAAGAAGGCCAGAGGATGAGTTGTCCGAAACAACAACTATGAAGATGAGGATAAAATAAAATATAAAATAAAAAATAAATACACAAATTATCTGAACTTAAAAATATACTTTAATATGTGTAAAGTCATTTTAGCTTGAATTAATTACATTTTAAATTGTTTACATCTCCAAATATTTATTCATGGTGTTTGGTTTGGTTGTTTTGTTTTAAATTGTTTACATCTTCAAATATTTATTCATGGTGTTTGGTTTGGTTGTTTTGTTTTATGGCATATCAATGTTGAACTCGGTAATTTTAGAAAAAAAAATGTTTCTGTTTTAAATTGTTTACATCTTCAAATATTTATTCATGGTGTTTGGTTTGGTTGTTTTGTTTTATGGCATATCAATGTTGAATTCGGTAATTTTAGAAAAAAAAATTGTCTATGTTTTAAATTGTTTACATCTTCAAATATTTATTCATGGTGTTTGGTTTGGTTGTTTTGTTTTATGGCATATCAATGTTGAATTCGATAATTTTAGAAAAAAAAATTGTCTATGTTTTAAATTGTTTACATCTTCAAATATTTATTCATAGTGTTTGGTTTGGTTGTTTCGTTTTATGGCATATCAATGTTGAATTCGGTAATTTTAGAAAAAATGTTTATGTTTTAAATTGTTTACATCCTCAAATATTTATTCATGGTGTTTGGTTTGGTTGTTTTGCTTTATGGCATATCAATATTGAATTCGGTAATTTTAGAAAAAAAAATTGTCTATGTTTTAAATTGTTTACATCTTCAAATATTTATTCATGGTGTTTGGTTTGGTTGTTTTGTTTTATGGCATATCAATGTTGAATTCGGTAATTTTAGAAGAAAAATTGTCTATGTTTTAAATTGTTTACATCTTCAAATATTTATTCATGGTGTTTGGTTTGGTTGTTTTGTTTTATGGCATATCAATGTTGAATTCGGTAATTTTAGAAAAAAAAATTGTCTATGTTTTAAATTGTTTACATCTTCGAATATTTATTCATGGTGTTTGGTTTGGTTGTTTTGTTTTATGGCATATCAATGTTGAATTCGATAATTTTAGAAAAAATGTTTATGTTTTAAATTGTTTACATCCTCAAATATTTATTCATGGTGTTTGGTTTGGTTGTTTTGCTTTATGGCATATCAATATTGAATTCGGTAATTTTAGAAAAAAAAATTGTCTATGTTTTAAATTGTTTACATCTTCAAATATTTATTCATGGTGTTTGGTTTGGTTGTTTTGTTTTATGGCATATCAATGTTGAATTCGGTAATTTTAGAAGAAAAATTGTCTATGTTTTAAATTGTTTACATCTTCAAATATTTATTCATGGTGTTTGGTTTGGTTGTTTTGTTTTATGGCATATCAATGTTGAATTCGGTAATTTTAGAAAAAAAAATTGTCTATGTTTTAAATTGTTTACATCTTCGAATATTTATTCATGGTGTTTGGTTTGGTTGTTTTGTTTTATGGCATATCAATGTTGAATTCGATAATTTTAGAAAAAATGTTTATGTTTTAAATTGTTTACATCCTCAAATATTTATTCATGGTGTTTGGTTTGGTTGTTTTGCTTTATGGCATATCAATATTGAATTCGGTAATTTTAGAAAAAAAAATTGTCTATGTTTTAAATTGTTTACATCTTAAAATATTTATTCATGGTGTTTGGTTTGGTTGTTTTGCTTTATGGCATATCAATATTGAATTCGGTAATTTTAGAAAAAAAAATGTTTCTGTTTTAAATTGTTTACATCTTCGAATATTTAATCATGGTGTTTGGTTTGGTTGTTTTGCTTTATTGCATATCAATGTTGAATTCGGTAATTTTAGAAAAAAAAAAATGTTTCTTTTTAAATAGTTAACATCTTCAAATATTTATTCATGGTATTTGGTTTGGTTGTTTTGTTTTATGGCATATCAATGTTGAATTCGGTAATGTTAGAAAAAAAATGTTTCTGCTTTAAATTGTTTACATCTTCAAATATTTATTCATGGTGTTTGGTTTTGTTGTTTTGTTTTATGGCATATCCATGTTGAATTCAGTAATTTTAGAAAAAAAATGTTTCTGTTTTAAATTGTTTACATCTTCAAATATTTATTCATGGTGTTTGGTGTGGTTGTTTTGTTTTATGGCATATCCATGTTGAATTCCGTAATTTTAGAAAAAAATTGTCTATGTTTTAAATTGTTTACATCTTCAAATATTTATTCATGGTGTTTGGTTTGGTTGTTTGGTTTTATGGCATATCAATGTTGAATTCGGTAATTTTAGAAAAAATGTTTATGTTTTAAATTGTTTACATCTTCAAATATTTATTCATGGTGTTTGGTTTGGTTGTTTTGTTTTATGGCATATCAATGTTGAATTCGGTAATTTTAGGAAAAATATTTATGTTTTAAATTGTTTACATCTTCAAATATTTATTCATGGTGTTTGGTTTGGTTGTTTTGTTTTATGGCATATCAATGTTGAATTCGGTAATTTTAGAAAAAAATGTTTATGTTTTAAATTGTTTACATCCTCAAATATTTATTCATGGTGTTTGGTTTGGTTGTTTTGCTTTATGGCATATCAATATTGAATTCGGTAATTTTAGAAAAAAAATGTTTCTGTTTTAAATTGTTTACATCTTCAAATATTTATTCATGGTGTTTGGTTTGGTTGTTTTGTTTTATGGCATATCAATGTTGAATTCGGTAATTTTAGAAAAAAAAATGTGTATGTTTTAAATTGTTTACATCTTCAAATATGTATTCATGGTGTTTGGTTTGGTTGTTTTGTTTTATGGCATATCAATGTTGAATTCGGTAATTTTAGAAAAAAATGTTTCTGTTTTAAATTGTTTACATCTTCAAATATTTATTCATGGTGTTTGGTTTGGTTGTTTTATTTTATGGCATATCAATGTTGAATTCGGTAATTTTAGGAAAAATGTTTATGTTTTAAATTGTTTACATCTTCAAATATTTATTCATGGTGTTTGGTTTGGTTGTTTTGTTTTATGGCATATCAATGTTGAATTCGGTAATTTTAGAAAAAAAATGTTTCTGTTTTAAATTGTTTACATCTTCAAATATTTATTCATGGTGTTTGGTTTGGTTGTTTTGTTTTATGGCATATAAATGTTGAATTCGGTAATTTTAGAAAAAATGTTTATGTTTTAAATTGTTTACATCCTGAAATATTTATTTATGGTGTTTGGTTTGGTTGTTTTGTTTTATGGCATATCAACACTTTTCAGGGTATTTAATGCCGAATCTTGCAATTTTAGAAAACATTTTATGCTTTAAGTTGTTTATTTTTATTCATTGTATTATTTGGATTCATCGGACTACTGTTCTCATCTTAAGTGTCATTTCCACAACGTTTTGGTTGATGTAACCTCCAACCCTATTCAGGTGTATATTTTTGAACTCAGGAATGTTTTATGTTGAACTTGGGAATTTGGACGGAAACCTTCATTTACTTCATGGAGGTAGCATGCTCTTGTTCCATCAGCCATGACTGGATAGAGGTTCAAAGTAGTCTGCAGTTGTGTTTTTCAGTCGCCCAACTGAGAATTGAACTTTCAACATTCAGTAGAAAATCACTTTAACAACTGATTTTTTCAAGTACTCTAAACGCTGTGCCACGGGTCCTTGCAGACACTACTAGTACAGATTTCTATTTTATTTCTAATTGTAAATATCACTATATATATATATATATATATATATATATATATATATATTATATATATATATATATTAGCAGTTTCTTCCGGCTTTGCTCGGGCTCTATGTATTGTTCATAACTTTATCTGCATATGTATATATTAAAAAGTGTTAATATGTACGATAATGCCTTTCTATATAATAGGCTTCCTTAACTTCCATAGAGAAAAGTTGGTAGAGACCGCAGATGTCATTTTTTTTAAACTTTGACCCCAATTTTGACCCCTTAACATTTATTGTTTTGGGCTCAAACTAAGTTATTAAGTTAGATCCATGTCCAAGGAACCTATATCTAAAAGTTCAAGTGTTTAGACCAAAAATTGTCGGAGGAGTTTGGTAGAGTACTCAAAGGTCAAATCATTGAACTTTGACCTCGTAACAGCTAAATTCCTGGCCGAAAACTGATCACATAGATGTTCCCAAATCTCAGTACCCGGTATATCAAATTTCGAGTCTGTAGACTAAACATTGACAGAGTTATTGCGTAGGGAAATGTACACAGACACACATACACACAGACATGTTCACTTTTATAGATATATAGACTAGTATTTCAGCCCGGCGTTGCCCGGGTGTTAGGAAGTGTATGCTGAGCAAAAAAAAAAAAAAAAAAAGGGTCAATTTTGACCCCTATTATAACCCCTTAAAATTTATTGTTTTGGGCTCAAACTAAGTTATTAAGTTAAATCCATGTCCAAGAAACCTATATCTAAAATTTCAAGTGTGTAGATCCAAAATTGTCGGAGGAGTTTGGTAGAATTCTCAAAGTTCAAATCGTTGAACTTTGACCTCTTAACAGCCAAATTTCTGGCCGAAAACCGATCACATAGATTTTCCCAACTCTCAGTACCCTGTATATCAAATTTCGAGTCTGTAGACCGAAAATTGACAGAGTTATTGCGTAGGGAAATGTACATAGACATCACACAGACACATTCACTTTTAGATATATATATATATATATATATATATATATATATATATATATATACATACGAGCATGGGTGCCCGGCATTGCCCGGGTGTCTGGAGGTGTATGTTGATCAAAGAAAATGTGGTAGTAGGAAAGCAGGCTCAAACCTGTACCGCAAAGGAGGAAAAGAACAGGAAAAAACCTGACGTCTTTGCTGTTACGACCACCACTAAACCAGAAGTGATGTAGGTTTAAATTAAGGCTAGACAATTGAAAGGAGAGGATGACTTTCGAAAATATTGACCCTCTTCCTGTAGAAAAGTGCCCAGTTGAGGGTGAAGAAATTAATGTTTTTAGCCAATTTTTTGGTATTTGTCGTCTAAAGGGTCAAAACGATACTGATCTTATGAAAATCCGTCACCTCTGTTGAAAGTTTTAGGCAGACATGCAAACATACATACATACATTTATATATTGGTAGCTCAAGTTTTCGACCCAAACCGATTAAAAAGCTTGCCCTATCTCTGAATACCCTTTATGTAAAATTTCAAATGTTTAGACCAGAAATTGTCTGAGTAATTTGGTAGAGACTGCAGAGGTAAAATTTTTTTAAACGTGGACCCCTATTATGACCCCTTAACATTTATTCTTTTGGGCTCAAACTAAATTATTAAGGTAGATCCATGTCTAAGGAACCTATATCTAAAATTTCAAGTGTTTAGACCTAAAATTGTCGGAGGAGTTTGGTAGAGTTCTCAAAGGTAAAATCGTTGAACTTTGACCCCTTAACAGTCAAATTTCTGTCCGAAAACGGGCCACAAAGATTTTCCCAAATCTCCATACCCTGTATATAAAATTTCGAGTCTGTAGGCTGAAAATTGACAGAGTTATTGTCGGGAAATGTACACAGACAGACACACACAGAGACAGACAGATACTTTCACTTTTATAGATATATAGATATATATATATAATATCGTATAAATAAGTAAACAATATTAAGAGAAAGGAAATAATAGCATAAATGTTTGGTGCATTTTAGGTCAAAAAGCCAATATCTTTAGACAGTCTGATCCGGTAGCAACAGACAACATAATCTGAGATATGTCGTGTGAAAGTGGACTTCATAGCAACAGTCTGGCCAAACGAATACTGTTTTTTTCAAACTAGAATGAAGAGTCCATCGTTGAGATAAAAGGAAACCATGAAAAGAAACTTTGATCTGAGAAATCTCCCAAACCAGCTAGGAGAGACTCACTGAGAATCAGTAGCGTATTGAGGGAAGGGGATGGAGCAGAAGCCCTGGATAGCCAAAATAGGGGACATCCAACTATATTCAAAATACTACCCTATCTCATAAAATTTCTCAGTACTGGAACTTATACTTGAGTCTTTGGAAGGTACAATCAGGAAGTTGAATCTAAGCATCACCAGACCTCTGCATGCCACTGCTAGGAATAGACAAATATAGATAAATCTAGTTGGAAGGGAGTCATCATTGATAGATAACAGTAGTAATAGTAGCAATATATCAAATTTGGTAGGTCAATTTGAATGAAAATTCTAAAAAGGCTATTGATACAGCTTTTGAACCAGACAAAAACCGACTAGGTTAGAGTTAGGGTTAAGTTAGGTTTAGATTAGGGTTAACTCAGTGTTGAAGTTAGATTAATTAGATTAGAATTAGGTTAAAGTTAGTTTAGTTTTAGTTTAGGGTTAGTTTAATGTTAGTTTAGGTTTAGCTTAAAGTTAGTTTAGGGTTAGTTTAAGGTGAGGTTAGGGTCAGTTTAGTTTTAGTTTAAGATTAGTTTAGGTTGGTTGTGTTTGTTTTACGGTACATCGACCCTTTTCAGATTATTTAATGCCGAATCCAGTGATTTTGAAGAACAATTTTTTAATAGAGTATATTTTTTTTTTTTTTAAGTCGGTTTCTATTTAACCCATAGTTAGGATCCTAACAAGTACTACCAGTCCAGGTCAGAGTGGACCTGGGAGCAATGCCAATTAAAGGGTGGCTCCACACTCCTAAGCCCACAAGCTGGGGCCTCACCATCGGATATAGTTTAAGGGCATATTGTAGTATTGGGAATCCCAGCTTAAATGCTATCTAGGTAGTTTGGAGAAATAGCAAGCTAAGTAGGTATATTTTCGATTCCCATCAGCGAGTTTAGTGGGGTCAGAGAAGGTTAGATTTGACATCCATCAAACTCAGTCACTTTTAATGACCTAGGTTAGATGCACCAGAAATTAGGGGTGACGCGAATTGTGGTCGTAGACTTCCGGTCGGCGACAACCACATGGGGTGAGAGTTGGTCTTGGGCAGCAGAGAATGTGGACGGGAGATCTTGAGTCTCCGACAACCATGGGTTCCAGATATAGGCTTGCCTTTAAATAAAGAATTGAAGCTTCAAATCCATCTTGTGTTATCAATGCGTCTGTCTGCAGCAGTGACCACTCCCCACGAGATGTAGACCAGCGTCCAAGAAGATATCCACTGGACAGGGCAAACAGGTATGTACGATTATGTATTTGCACGTACATGTCGAGACCTTTCAAGGATAGAATGCACACACACACACACACACACACACACACACACACACACACACACCAATATATGTAAGAACAGACAACCTTTAAAAGTACCCTTAAAAATAAAAGAGAATAGCAGTAGGAACGTTTAATAAGTAAAGTAAACAATTAAACAAATAAATAAGAAATAAATAGATGCAAAAACCAATTCGGTAAGAATATCCAGGACCGAGGATGTTAGTTTAGGTTAGAGGTAGTTTAAGGTTAGGTTGGCGTTAGCTTAGGGTTAGTTTAGTTTTAACTAAAACTAAACGAGAGTTAGTTTAAGATTAGATCAAGGTGAGATTAAGATTGGTTTAGGTTTTGTTTAGGGTTAGGGGTAAAAATAAAAATAGTTCTATTTTTGTCTGGTCTAAAAGTGGTACCAATACCTTAAAAAGGAATCATAACTCTGTGTAATTGTTTCAAACTATGATAAAAATAGTTCTATTTTTGTCTGGTTCAAAAGCAATACCAATACCTTGAAAAGGAATCATAACTCTGTGTGATTATTTCAAACTATGATAAAAATAGTTCTATTTTTGTCTGGTTCAAAAGTGGTACCAATATCTTAAAAAGGAATCATAACTCTGTGTGATTATTTCAAACTATGATGAAAAATAGATCCGAGGTAAAGAGAGATGAATAAAGAACTGGCCAGAGATAGGTTGCTTTTAAAGCCATCCAATACATGACAGCATGTAAAAATGGATGCTAAACCGATGATGATAATGATTATTATTATTATTATGATGAGGATGATGATGATGCAAATAAAACCGATATTCCTCACTTGGATTAAACTTGAACACTGCATATCTAATTCACAATTCTAGATTTTCATGTGCTAAGATTTTAAGCTTTATGAAATATGAAACCTTGTTTAAAAAAAAAAATGAATAAAAAGTAAAACTAATTATACATAATTATTATGAAGTTGTGCTCCACAGGAGTTCCTGCATGCAGACACTATTGTTATCAGCATACCCAGTGTGACAGAAGTAAGTGTAGCATTTAGCAGATGAAAATCAATGATAAATAAGGCGACTTCCAAGTTAATATGACAACAAAGACAAAACGAATGATACCTGATGTTCAGGGGATTATGTCTGGTTTTGATATATGTACAGCTAAAGGGAACTATTCAAAGTTATTGAGTGGCTTTTGTTACAGTTTAGAATAATATTCTGGTAAGTCGTCTTACTGAACAAGTGTTTGTAGGAGCTGGTATATCCTTAGCATGAGGCTTGCAGTATACCTTTCAACGTCTGCCCCAGGTGGCAGTACCAGTCGGACAGATGGGAAATTGTTCAACTTAAAAGATTTAGTGCTGTCATCAGAATTAAGACCACCATCATACGAGACCTTTTATTTCTTTATGCCAACACAAAGCCAAACATGCAAAATATTGTTGATCGTTTTTCTAAGGCATGCAGCAATTTTGGTCCGACTATTAATCTAAAGAAGACCAAAATAATGTACCAGCCTGCTCCTGGATAAAGGTATGTCTAGCTTCAGATCTCAATTCGTGGAACCAACCTAAAAGCTGTGGACGAGTTCACTTACTTGAGCAGTATTCTGTCAAGGGCAGTACACATAAACGATGAAGTCGATTGCAGAATAGCGAAAGCTAGTGCTGCCTTTGAAAGTCTCAGAGTCACTGTGTGAGAGTATGAAGAAATTTGGCTGCAGACCAAACTTAAAGCACACCGAGCTGTCATTCTTACCATCATCATTACAGGAGCAGGCTGTCATTCTTACCATCATCAGTACAGGAGCAGGCTGTCATTCTTACCATCATCATTACAGGAGCAGGCTGTCATTCTTACCATCATCATGTATGCTTTTGAAATTTGGACTGTATATGGCAGACATACCAAGAAACTGAACCATTTCCATATGACCTGACTTTGTAGATTGAAAATCAAATAGCAAGACAAGATACCAGACACAGAGGTTTTAGCCAGGTCAAACCTCCCGTCAATAAACACACTATGTTTCAGCAGTACCAGCTTCGTTGGGCAGGTCATATATGCCGCATGCCTGATTCAAGGCTCCCAAAACAACTCCTTTACGGTGAAGTGTCCAAAGGAAAAAGACCCGTAGAAGGACAGTATAAACAGTTCAAGAACAATATGAAGGTCTCTCTTAGATAGTTTAGTTTGTATTCTTACTCATGGGAAAAACTAACCCAAGACAAATGTTCTTGGTGCGCTGCAACTCACAAATGGGCTACAATTGCTGAATCCGCGTGCAATGAAGAATATGAAAGAAAACGTGACATTAGAAAAGACAGAGCAGTAAACACCTCTGGTACAACATTATCCCACAGGTGTCCAACATGCAGGAAATACTTCAGAGCTCGAATCGCTCTAACAATAAGGGGCTACTATTTGGGGCCATGTCTAGGAAAGATTAACAAGATATTTGTTTATATTACATTTAAACTACTGCTAATCAGGACAGCCAGGAAAGCAGGCAGCAGGAAGGAAATTCCAAAGTCTAGCTGTTTGAGGGAAGAAATTATTAGAATAGAAAGCTTTCTGGCATTTAGGGACATCAACAGTGAAGGGGTGAGATCTTATTGCTAAGCAGGTTTGTCAAGGATATGTACGTCGAGGGGGTACAAGCGAAACCAGTTCATCAGAACACATTCCATTAAAATATTTGTAAAACAGGCACAGTGATGCAATATTGCGGTGATGAGACAGGGGCTGGAGCTTAGTTGATAAAGTGGGACTGATTAGATTGACAACTTTTTTTTGGACTTTATCTAAGTTTATGTTTAGTTTTTAATTTTTTATTGGTTCATATACAGTGGTAACGTCACCAGCTTTGAATGCTACAGTTTCGGTTTCGATTCTAGCTGATGGCACTTAAATACTTTTTTTTTTTTTTACTTTTGAAATCACGATTCTATAATAATATATACGAAATCTGGACAAATTAAAATATCATTCTTTCTTAGAAACTATGGGGTTGATTTTTATTTATTGCGGAGTATTATCCTCATCTTTTATTAGTTGTTTCACGACGTTTTGGTCAACTATTTCTCTGGCCAGACGACAACAACTACGGAAGGCAGTGAATGCAGTCAGGAGATTCAGAGTTCTTATCCGTCGCGGTTACCACCTGACAAAGGCCAGAGAAATAGTTGGCGGAAACGTTGTGAAACAACCACTAAAAAAGATGAGGATAATAGTCCACAATAAATAAAAATTAATAAATAATACTCATCTCAATAAAAACTCCAATTAAATAATTATACCATTCCGTACGGACTCGACCATGGAAGATCAGCTAATAAACATGAATTTATAAGACCAAAAAATTCAACCTTGATCGCCCTTCGGGGCCCGTAGCGCAGTTGATAGAGACGTTGAATCTCTACGGTTCCAGGTGATGATTGTCTGAAGATAGCAGTTTCAATCCTACCCAAAGCCAGCCAGAAGCTTACTTGCCCAAAAACGTGGTGAGACGACAACAACTACAGAAGGCAGTAATTGCAGTGAATGCAGTCAGGAGATTCAGAGTTCCTATTCGTCGCGGTTACCACCTGATGAAGGCCAGAGGAATAGTTGGCCGAAACGTCGTGAAACAACTAAGAAAAGATGAGAATAATAGTCCGCAATAAATAAAAATTAATAAATAATACTCATCTCAATAATGAATTCCAATTAAATAATATATAACTATTGGGTTGATCTGCAATTTTGTATGATAAGTGCAGTAAACTAAGTATTACTGTATCTGTACGATGCATACTTAAGGATTAATGGGGATTAGGGTTTAATGCAAAAGTGAATTCAAATGTAACCATATTCAACCATCAATTTGGCATAAAGCATTAAATCTAAATCAACGGACCATAACTTTTTCCCGTTTTTAACAGGTTAAAATGTCTAGTACAACATAATATATTTGAATTTTTTAGATGAGCATTAATAATTTCTATTATTAGTACTATTTGGACTACTGTTCTCGTCTTGGGTGTTATTTTCAGAACTCGGCCGATGTAACCTCCGACCTTCTTCAGGTGTATCTTGTCGAACTCTGGAATCTTTCTGTTGAACTTGGGAATTAGCATGGAATTTCCAATGGAACCTTTTATTTAATCCATGCTCTCATTCCATCAACCATAGAAATCCAATATATAAACAGCTATATGTCTGTCTGTCTGTTTCCATATTTTCAAACTCTATCTCCTCCGAAACTAAAAGTCGCAGAGCGGGGCCAGGGGCCTCAAATTGGATTGTTTACAGGCCGTTCTTTTATGGGTCTTTTAACCAGTTAAAATAGTTTTTAAGGGGTCAAAAAATGAGGTCAAAATTGAAAAAAAAAATACATAAATATTTTGTACAGTCATCTTAGTTTAATTTAATTTAAAATTTTTGATCAATTTATATGCATGTCATGTTTGTACAGTGATAACGTCACCAGCTTTGAATGCTACAGTTTCGGTTTCGAGTCTAACTGATGGCACTTAAATACTTTTTTTTTACTTTTGAAATCACGACTCTATAATAATATATACGAAATCTGGACAAATTAAAATATCATTTATAAGTGTATTTTATATCCGCCCCCCTTTACTAGTCTTATGTAATTTGCAATTGTATTGTTTGTATCGCCTGCATTGGGGATTCAACCTTCAGAAGTGTGTCACTTGCAACAGAATTTAACCAAGTACTTTATCCATTACGCTACAGGTTCTTATGGACAATTCTAATATGAATTTTTGAAGCCTTAGATTCCGGATTTCGACCAAATACACCTGAAGAAGATATACTGGCTTTTCTAAATATCGTCTGACCTTGTGTATAATTTCCCGCAGAGAATGTAAAGAAACTTACTCTTTACAATATAAATAAATAAATAAATAAATAAATGAAAAATAATCAAAAAAGACAACTTACCGTCTTGGATATGTTGCATGGTGACATGATTTTCTTTATTCTTGGTAGTGAAGACACGACTTGTAAATACTCAGTTTCTTTTGGCTTAAAAAAGAAATTAAAATTATAGACGTTATCAAGTTTCCGTTCGTTTTAAAGCACAAATAGAAAAGACCCCCCACCAAAAATCTAATTTATAAAATATCTTATTATTGTATCGTGGCTTGTTCATACCGTAGATGAAATCATAGTTAGCGTTCTCCATAAGCTACGGTCCACTGTTGGTCCGATTCCTACGAAGACATCACATGATTTTGAACTTGGCAGAATACATTGAGTGGGTTGCCACTACCTTCCCCAGCGCTCCTATCCGTTGTCCTTAGATCATCCGCATAGATGCAGTCGAATAACGTAACTCTTAATACGGCAGAACCGTTCATCTGCTAGAGATTCATTCACCTCCATGGCCATCCAAGGTCCTGCTGCCGACGTCATCAGAGTTACCTTCTCCTAGATGCATATCTTAACTAAGACTAGGGGCGCATATCTCTTCCAGTGAATTACCGCACCTCCAGATACCAACCTAGAAGTTTCTTGTGACTCGGCGTGATTATAAAATATAACAGGATTTAAGTAGGAGTTTTAAAAAATGTCACCAAACTCCGATTTAAAAATCTGTACCAAGCCACGCAGATGCACATCGATTTCAGACAATCAACAACACTGGACGTATCCTTTTCTCTCACCACGAGGAACTGCTCCTCAGCGTTAATACGTACCACCAGAAGAATGAAGAAAAAAGAAAATGCTCAAAAAAAAAAAAAAAAAATATATAGGTCTTCCTTGAAAAGAGTGTATTACACTAAAAGTCTCAGAAAAAAAATGATTTAAATCATTTATTAAAATCTAATATATAAGCGGCGATATGTCTGTCTGTCTGTCTACTGGTCTGTTTGTCGATTTGTCTGTCGGTTTATCTATGTCTCCATATTTTCAAACTCTATCTCCCCCGAAACTAAAAAGTTGCAGACTAGCGCTAGGGGCCTCAAATGGTTGAATTGTTTTATGGGCTGTTCTTTTATGGGTCTTTAGCCGTTTAAAATAGTTTTTAAGAGGTCAAAAATGAGTCAAAATTGAAAAAAAAAAAAAAAAAAAAAAAAAAAATTGTTAAACATTTTGTACATTCATTTTAGTTTATTTTAAATTAAAATTTTTTAATCAGTTCATCCGTGTGTCACGTTGGTACAGTGATAACGTCACCAGCTTTGAATGCTACAGTTTCAGTTTCGATTCTAGCTGATGGCATCTAAATACTTATTTTTTTATTTTTGAAATCACGACTCTATAATAATATATACGAAATCTGGACAAATTAAAATATCATATTTAAGCGTATTTTACGCCCGGGCAAAGCCAGACGCCCCTCACTCCCCGCTAGTATTTCATAACATTATTTGGCACTTCTGAACTACTAGGACGGAATCACTTTTTTCGTTTTCAGTTAGGACAGAGGGAGAGTGCATAGCAGATGAGACAAATGCAATTTGAGGACTGACTAGAAAATAAATGTATTTTTTAAAAATATATAAATGCGTGTTTTTTTTTTGTTTTTAGAAGTCTTTTTTTAAATATAAATATAAGAAACTTATAATAATACAAAATACAGTTAAACAAAATAATTCTTTAGTTTTTAATAAAAACATGAGCGTAAAGTTTTTGCAACACATTTCTGAAAGTAAAATAATAATAATAATAATAAACTATTTTGTGTTATTATAAATTTCTTATATTTATTTTAAAAAAGTCAACAGCAGCAAAAGATAAATAAATAAATAAAAAAACTAGCAGCAGCAGCAGCAGCAGCAGCAGCAGCAGCAGCAGCAACAACAACAACAACAACAACAACAACAACAACAACAACAACAACAACAACAACAATAATAATAATAATAATAATAATAATAATAATAATAATAATAATAATAAAAAAAAAAAAATAAATAAATAAATAAATAAATAAATAAATAAAATAAAAAGAAAAAAAAAGAAAGAAAGAACGCATATATTTATGATTCGGTCCTGGAGTTGCATTTGTTTGCCTCTGCTATGTACTCTCCAAATGTTTCCACTGAAAACCAAAAAAAGTGATTCCGACTTAGTAGTGCACAAGCGCCCATTTATTTTTTTTTATTTTTAATATTGTTAAATAACAGAATTTATTTCTGTTAACAAGTAATGCACCAAATATACACACATTCTGAAGTTTCGTAATACGCAAAAAGTGGACTTTTGTAGAGATCCTTTCTCAAAAACACTTACAAATATTCAGTTTGTTTTGGCTTAAAAAAATACACGTATTAAAATTATAAGATTTATCAAGTTTCTATTTGTTCTAATACATAAATAAAGGAGAACTAAAAAAAAAATGTCATTTATAAAATATAACAGGATTTATTTATGGAGGAGGCTCCCTCAGTCACTGACAGACTATGGATACCCACTGTAAGGGTGCTTGCGCATGAAATTTTTGTGACAGGAGTTGTGCAATCTCCAACCACACCCCTCCTGAGTCGACATTGTTCAATACCAGTGGCAAGTGAAGTGTATGTATAGGACGACTGGAAACAAATACCGAGATAAGCGGAGAGCACATACAGCGCCTAGAATTCCCAAACGGTGACCCATCTGGTCCTAATCAGGCTCAACGTTGCTTAACTTCGGTGATTTGACCAGAACTGGTGTGTCAACGTGATTATGCCATACTTGTGCCGTATTTATATTAACCAGTAATACACTAATCACGCATACATATTGAAGCTTCATAATACGTGGGTTTATGAAAAGTGGACTTATGGATATTTTGTAGAGAGCTTGTTTCAAAAATCACGTCAACAGTACTGGTCTGGACACAGAAGAAATTGGACAAATGTCATAACACCAGTGGCCAAACAAAATAATAAAAAAAATTTGATGAATGAGGAAATAAGTTTTCATGTTACACCTTTTTGTGTGAATTCATTCATGATTCTACATATGAGAAAGATTATTCAACAACCTGAAGGTGTTTACCAATTTAATTATTACTTTCTTTCGATGTTAATCTGTTAGTTTTGTTTGGTTTTTATATTCGTCGCCAATTTATAGTTACGCGTATGGTTATAGTGTAGTAACTTTCTGTACATTTTACTGCAGCTCAACTCCCTACATGTTATTCCTGCAAATGTGGTCCTAAATAGTAGCCCCTTATGTCAAAATGGTACTATGCCTTGTTTGGGGTGAATAATTAGTGAAAAATAAAAAAAAAAAATTGAAAAAATTAGAATATGTCAGAATCATTTCGCGATTAAATCGCCACATATTCATCAACGTTTCGTCTTCATTTCAAGACGTTCTCAGGTTGATTGATTTGAAAGAAAAACATATCTAAACATGTATACAAATATCTAACTAAAAAAAAAGAACTCCCCCCCCCCCCAAAAAAATCTTTATGGTTAAATGTTTATTAA